>NC_140493.1:9948890-10548890 GCF_964271855.1 Acomys minous | reverse complement strand
TCCACTCAAGTGTGGAGACTGTTCTGACCATTGGCTAGATCTGTGTAGGGGTTTAAGGTTTACCGCCTGTATTGTCCTTGGCTGGTGCCTTAGTTTGAGCAGTACCCCTGAGCCCAAATCTGCCTATCATAATGTTCTACTTGTAGGTTTCTAGGACCCTCTGGATCCTTCTACTTTGCTATTCTCCCATGCTTCTCTCATCTAGAGTCCCAGTAGGATGTCCTCCCCTCTGTCCCAGTTTCCTGGTAAGTGAAGGCTTTCGTGTGACATGCCCCCAGCTAATATGCAGATATAAGTGAGTATATACCATTTGAGTCTTTCTGCTTCTGGGTTAATTCACTCATTATGATCATTTCTAGCTCAATCCATTTATCCACAAATTTTGGGAATTCCTTGTTTTTAATAGCTGAGTAGTATTCCATAGTGTAAATGTACCACAGTTTCTTTATCCATTCTTCTACTAAGGGACACTTAGGCTGTTTCCATGTTCTGGCTATTATGAATAAGGCTGCTATGAACATGGTTGAGCAAATTTTATTGTTGAGTGCTGGAGCATCTTCTGGGTATATTTCAAGGAGTGGAATAGCTGGGTCTTGAGGAAGCCCTATTCCCATTTTTCTGAGATAGCACCAGATAGATTTCCAAAGTGGTTGTACTAGTTTGCATTCCCACCAGCAATGAAGGAGTGTTCCTCTCTCCCCACATCCTCGCCAGTATGTGGTGTCGCTTGAATTTTTTATCTTAGCCATTCTGATGGGTGTAAGATGGAATCTCAGAGTTGTTTTGATTTTCCGTGATGGAATTTTAAGGAACCTTGTCAGGATTTCTAAATGTGTTGCGAAAAGCAGCCAGTAAGGGCCTTTCCCCAAATCTAGTGTGATGGTGTCATTTCCCTTGTGTTCCAGGGGGCTCAGTGGACACAGAAGTGCTCAACCATTTCTCAGAAATCTGGGATGAGAAACATCATCCTTTGAAACCCTTGTCCCGCATGCATAAGCCTGGGGCTCCTTTACAAGAGCCACATAAACAAGTGGTGATGTGTGTCTGTAAGCCCAGCACGCATCAGGTAGAGAGATGGGGTTGGGAGTTTATGGTTATCCTGGGCTGTGAAGTGAGTTTGGGGCCAGTATCGACTACTTAAAAATCCTGTCTCAAAAATCAAACAAGCAGCAGTGTTTTTTAAGTTGCCGGGCCAAGAGAGTCCCAGGCTGGCCTCGTGTGCTGAGACTCTGTGGATATGGTAGTGTTTCTTGCGTGTGACTAGACCTAGAGTTTTTTCAGTTCACAGCTGTGTATGTGGTGGGACCGTTACTCCAATTGTTGATATTGGTTCATGATCTGCACATTGGCAAGTGTAGTTCTCAGGTTCCGCAGGAGATTTGAACATGCTAGGCTTTTCTCTTTATTTATGTTTTATAAAATGATTATTGACTCTGAGTCTCCAAAAGTCAAGGTAAGGCAATACGCACACCATGCTGTCCTCCTCAGTACCGTGTGGATATACCATGTTCATAGTTCCTGAGAAAGCCTAGCCACATGAGCCTTGATGTTCATATTGCACGAACTCAAATCTGAAGAGCAGGCATTATGAAGGTTATGATGTTCACCCTGAAGAAAGCCTATGGGTAGACAAATACTACAACTATCCTTTTATGAAGATGCCATTACATCTGTGATATGTGCAAGTGGGGGCCATTGCCTCAAATATGGTACCTTGCTGGATTTCAGTATAGGAGGCCTGATTAGCAAACATGGGAGGAAGCCAAGGTAGGTCCTGTAAGAAGTCTGCAGGTTAAAGATTTGTATTCATCTATGTGATGCTTAGCAATCCTCAGAAGTAGCTCATCAGTCAGCAGATGAGCACAAAAGCAACCCATGAATATTGGAAGTTAGCAAAACATATTAGCCAGGAGTGGTGATTCTTGGGCACCAAAAAGATGTCATCCATAACTGCAATGTGGAAGCCGTGGGCTGAAGTACACAAAGAGAAAGATACAGAATAGCTAGCACTTAACAGATTCCAGAAAGCCCCAGCCAAATGTTCCAAACTCCTTAGTAAGAAGGAAAAATGTGTTGTAGAGAAACATGTTGCAGAGCCCAGTGTGTGAAGAACTGGTCCTCTGCCGCTGAAGAGCTGTCTCAGGGTCAGTTGTTTCTAGCTTTGTATTGATGGAGTAGGAAGTCAGTGGGAAATTTGAAGAGACAATGGAAAACTCCCTCCAACTCTTTGATGTCAAGGCCTGGGAAAGAAGCATGAATGACTTTCACTCACATTTCCTCAGCCGGAAGTTGGCTACAGAGTCCCTCCTACATACAAAACATGGAGGATATGCCTTCCTGGTGGCTGCGCCACTTACCTACCTACATGGACCTCAGCAAAGTTTACTCAGGGCCGTGAAAGCCTGGCCGTTGTCTTGCGTATTCTCAACTCCCACAGTTCAGCCCTGCTTCTTTCACTTCTGTTCCTGGACACTTGCCAGTGGCTGCTCTCCACTTAATTGGACATCACTAAGAATAAAAACCATGGCAAATTGCCAGATAATTGAGGTATTCCCATAGAACCTTTACATGTTCTTCTCCTGTTTGGGGAAAGTAGACCATGAATGCATGTACCCAGTATGTTGTAAGCTACGTGGCAGAAATAATTCATTTTTGCTCAGGGAAATTACCCTGGAAGTGGCCAGATGATATCACGTGGATTATTTAGTAGAATAGCTGAAGGTGCGTTCAGTAAAATGCCGTGTGTGCTGGGTTCCCTCATCCCATTTGTCCTCTTAAAATTAATTTCTCTACTGCTCCACAGTTACCTGTTTAATTATTCATTCTAGATGTCATGGAGAATGATGCAGTGCTCCAAAACAAAGCCAATAAAACACATTTCTAACGCTAACTATAAAAGCAGGCAAATGTGATCGTCGCAAATAAGCAAGGACCTGCCTTCCTCTCCATAGCTGCTCCATGCGACATGCAAACATAGCTTGAATTAATTTGAGGCTGCGTACATAAATATGCTCAGAGCTTTGTAACTCTCTTTCACTACAGTTTGTAACTGTAGGGTATGAGTGTCAGAGGCAAAGAATTCTTCTTATTGTTTGACGTCCTGAAACTTGCTCTTGTCTTTGCATGTGGTGCTGTGAAGGAGGAGAAGGAGGAGGAGGAGGGAGGAGGAGGGAAGAGGGGGAAGAGGGAGGAGCCTTAGAATCACAGCTCTTGGCCGGATCTGCTTTGGCATATTTGCTGGTCAGGTGTCTTGCCATCGTAATGACTATTGCTCAGGCAGGTATAAAATGTGCTTCACCATTGCTGCGTGTATGTAACAAATAGCAATCAAGGGAAATCTTCATTGTTTGAAACTTGTCTGTGTGAGACCTACAGCACATTGTCTCTTTGTGTATGTCAGAATTCACCAGACGAAAATAACCCAGAAAGTGAACATATACGTGTGTGTGTGTGTGTGTGTGTGTGTGTGTGTGTACTGTGTATAATTCAATATATATAACTGTATGAATATATAATATAATTAAATATATTATTATAATATAATTATCTATTTAATATATATTAAAAGGGATTTTTAAGACTAGCTTATGTAGTGTTTGGGTAGCTAAAAAATGGCTGTTTCATCTGAGAGCGAGGTAATAATCCAGCCATTTCTCAGTCCACAAACAAAAGTAGACGTCTCAGCAGAACCAGAATTAGACCAAGGGCCAGGAAGGTTCATGGAGAGCTGCTGCTATACTGTCTGTGTTGAAAGCCCAAATAAGCAAGTTCCAATATCAGCAAAGAGATACAGCCGTGATGGCGGTATGGTAGATGGGCTTGCCAGCAAGCGCAACGGCAAACAGGTAAGAAGCAAAGTCTTGCCCTTTCCTCTAGGCTGCCACCCAAAGGTCCTGTCCACATTTATGGAAGGGCCTTTGCACCTTTAATCATCTGGTCAAGAACGCCCCCTACAGGAGTCCCCATGCGACACGATCCGGTCAATTTGACAGCCAATATTAGCTATCATACTCGTGAAAAGGGATTATTTTCTGTTAGAAATAACATGAATGATAAGTGGTAAGATTGATTTGAAGGAGTAGACTGTAAAGTATAGTGAATTGTTAAAAGCCTTTATACAGACTGTTAAGTGAAAACTAAAGTTTATCTTACGTATTTAACACTTAAAATTATTCTACTTAAAATTTTGCATAAAATAGGGTAATTCTACAACTGTTTCCACATTAAAATAGAAAGGACTGAAATAGTACTAATGTAAAGATTGTCTCCTTCTAAATCTGAGTCCAGTGAGCCACGCCCCACCAGGAAACAGTTGACAATTAAAGAAGAACCATTGGATGTTAAAATCAGGAGAGCCAAACAAATGTTCCAGTTTGTTTTGTGTGCCAAAAGATAAAGTTGAAGAGACCTATTAGAGGAAAAAAGAAAAGCATGTGATACCAGATACAAGTCTAGGAGGCTGAATATTCTAGATTATCAGTGACAAATCAAACAATACCACATCAAACAGAAAGCACGGAGAGAGGAAGACAGAGTGGAACCTGATTCGATTAAAAAAAAACCCAAACTGCTGAAAACTGGAAGCCGCTAAGAAAGAGCATATAGGCATGTTCTTCTTCTCTGTAAGATAAAAATAAGATGAAAATTTAACACTTGGCAAACAAATTATACATATATATATATATGTATGTATATGTGTATATGTATGCCAAATCCTGAAATCTATAACATACTTTTGAGTGGTTCATAGAATGGCACAAAAGAGAACTGTGCTCATGTTACAAGAAAATTTGAGTTTTAAATAATAATGAGATAATTAGGGCACATGCAATAAATGAATAAATAAATAAATAATGACCCTATTACCTGAGTGGCATGTCCCACTAGCTGGAGCTCTGGACCTCCCTGTGCCTTTAATTCTGTCTTAACTGTTCACCATCGACCTTTCTCCAAGTGTTGTGACTCTTTGCCAACTGCAGTAGAAACTGCAGAAGCTCATTTTAAACTTGTTATCATAACATTAAAATGTGAAACTGTGTGGCTATTATAGAAGGAGATACCACAGTCTGAATAGGTCCAAGACGTTTGCGCTCTCTGGTGTTGCTAGTAGAGAAATACTATATGGTCCTTGTCAAGATAGAGAAAAAATAAATTTCTTCCTTCTCACACTCTAGTCAACCCAAGCAGAAAAGACGATCCCTGTAGCAATTTTAAAAATTCAATTCTTAAAATTATCCTCTAATACTGTGCTTCAGTGTTTTTCTCTATTGTGAGGTTCTTCTACTTTTAATTGTATGATTTTTTTCTGTTAATAAGGTGATTATTTATTTATTTATTTTTAATTTTTTATTAATTTATTCTTGTTACATCTCAATGGTTATCCTATCCCTTGTATCCTCCCATTCTTCCCTCCCTCCCATTTTCCCCTTATTCCCCTCCCCTATGACTGTTCCTGAGAGGGATTTCCCTGGTGGCACTCAGAGGAAGTATAGCAGGTTACCAAGAAGAGACTTGATACCCTATGAGCATAATTGTATGATTTTTATAGTATAAAATGACTGTGGATGGTAAAACTCATTTGGACAAAAAAAGTATGTATTGATTTTATTACTGCATAGGGCGAACGGATAGTGACAAGCTTCCATTGGGGGATTTCATAGATGTGCTGTAAGCATCGCTTCTTTCAGTAGAGACCCAAAGATTCTGTCATTGAACATTTAACTAAACTGCTATTAGGTTAAAAGAGAAGACCTAACATTTCATTATAGTAACACAGGAAGAGACGTGGGAGCGCAGTAGCGGGCAGGCATCAGTGGAGGAACTGGTTGTTCCCCACTGGAGACAGTGACATCTGTGAAGCCTCCCACAGAAGTATTACCACTGTCTATCCACCCTGATAGAGTAGTAAAAAAAAATACTTTCTCTTGCAATTATATTTTTAACTTCAGTGGTCACTTTTACATAAAAGAAATATATCAATAACTATAGAAAAGTAACTCAAGAATGTGTTTTCACAGAGAAAAACACTCTCATTGATTGTATTGAATATAATTTCAAAATCTAAAATTAAAAAAAAATGTTCCCAGTGACAATTTATACTATTTTCAGATTCTTGTGTGTTTATATTTTCTGTGACTTGTGCATTATATATCCCATGTATACATTTTAAGCTTATTTTATTTATTTCCTGTGATTTGGTTATTTATTTTATTTTATTTTATTTTAGACAAAGTCTCAGTCTAGCCCTGGCTGGCCTGAAATTATGTAGACCAGGCTTAGCTTGAATTCACAGAGATCCCCATGCCTCTGCCTCCAAGGTGCCAGGATTAAAGGTGTGTGCCATGGTATCCAACTGCTTTGTGGGTTTCGAAAAATATGTTTTCAGGTGCACTTGTGTATAAATTACCTTATAAGGACTGGGTGAGGGGAGGTGCCTCCTCAGCCTGGAGTGAAGATGTGGGAGTGAGCCAATCTCATGGATCAGGCTAACAAGTGTCTCTCATAAAACAAGATAGCAATCAGGTAACGGTTGACACTTGTGTTTCCGTCACGTGTCGATGTAGACGGAGTTTAGAGCTAATGTTTCCTTTCTCCAGGATGCTACACCAGCTTTATGGGAGTCAGTTCTTCCAGGAGCCTTTGAGCCCTCAGGGGTCTCAGCTGTTGTGTGTTCACACCCCCATTGGGCCTTCTTTTCCAGTTCCTGCCATGCTATCCCTCTTCCGGCTCTGTGCTCTATGACAGCTGCCTCCCTCTCAGGATCTGTAACCCATGTGGTCTTTGGCTGCAGGATGAGGACTTATAACACTTGGGGTTTGAATCTGAGATGTCCCATAAAGGGTCAGGTGACTGAGTGATGGGGCAATAGGTTTTGATCAGGGATGGATCCAGTGGACTGTCCTAACCAATGGCTTAAGCAACCCATTGATCAATTTGTACTATGGTAGCTTAATTGGGATGTATGGCCTTGTTGGTAGAAGTGAGTTGCTGAGGTTGGACCCTGTAAATATAAATAAATACGTTGTCTGTTGCCCCTTTCTCACTATCTCTGATTCTCTCTCTCTCTCTCTCTCTCTCTCTCTCTCTCTCTCTCTCTCTCTCTCTCTCTCTCTCTCTCCCTTCTCATTTCTCTCCTTTCTCTGACTGTTTTACCTCCCACACTCTTTCTCCATCCCTCCTGGCTGCTGGGAAGTGAGCAGCCTCTCTAGGGTTTTATAATATAACTGCCATCCTGTTCAGCCTCATGTCAGGCAGGAGGCAATAGGCTCAAGTGAGTGACCTTGGACTTGAAATGTCAGAAAACAAACAACAAAAAAAAGTAAATTTCCACTTTTTAAAAGTTGTTCAAGTATTTGGTACAACAGCTAAATGGTTAACTAGTGTGATAACATTTTTGGGCAAAAGGAAATACACAAACAATAACAATAATAATAATAATAAACTTGTTTGATATGGATAAAGAATAAAGAGAGCCCAAGCTTTCTTCTGGTTGACTTAGATATTATTGGTCAAATTTGTCTTGGAAACTGTCTGAGTTTTAGTGTCTGAGTGGAGAGAGAGGGTGGAATGTTTGTGGCTAAGCCTGGCTCTGAATGTTGTCCCTAAGCCTTTGTTGGGACTCAGATGCCACAATCTATTAAGCCACCACAATTTGTAGCATCTCAGAATGACCCCGTTTGGGCACACATACAACTTGGGAAGTTACTTCAGTTATCGGTTCTGACGTTAGATCCAAATATCTATTTTTTTCCCCTCAGAATGTATTTATTTTATAAGCCCGGAGGCTTAGATGTTCTCCATCCTTATAATGTTTATTTTACACAGCATTACTCAGAGCCAGGCTTGAGCCCAGTTTTCAGAGGTTGGTTCTTAGAGAGTAAAACTTTCAGAGCAGTTGTTCAGGTGAGAAATACATAATAAAATTATTATTACTCAATCTTTTGAGAATTAATTATAAATAATCCTACTATCCTACTACATTTTAAATTTTCATGTTTTTAAGTTATATCCCCGTGTGTTTCAAATAACCAACAGTTAAATTCAGTTAATAAGAGCCAGTTGAGACAAAAAAAGATGTATGTATATCTGTATGATTTGTATTGTTCATTTCTGTGCATTAATAATATGTGATGAGTACTGTTGTTATACTAACAAAATAGTAATAGCTTTACTATTACTTTTAATAGTAAACACATGTCACCTTTTAGACATAAACTGAATACCTAGAGACCATTTATTGCTTAAATATTTTCATCTCTGAGTATCTATAGCTTTATTCAAAGTTTAAACTAATATTTATTAATTTTTCTTACTTATGTTATATTTATAGGATACATGTTGTTCTATACATTATTTACATTATTGATGTATTATAAAAATGAAAATGCTATATAATAATAACGGTGTTTCATTTGTTTTCATGTAGCTCATTTAAGTTCCTTTAAAAATATGCCTTATTTGATCTTTCTAAAACCTTTTGAAATATGCATACATATAATAATGTATTTAATTTCTTTTAAAAGCAAAGAGAGGATGGCAATAAATGAGAGGGTGAATGCCTGATAAATTCAGTGTTACAATTAACACAACATTTCAGATGCATGATTCAAGGCACTATTTGACAGGAAGAATTTTTAAAACTAAATATCTCTTAATAATTTCATTTGGACTGTATGTAATTTTATGTGAAGTGTTTCAATAAACCATCTGGTATATGCTGAAATGCCCCAATTAAAATCAAACATATACTGGAAATATTTCATAATATGTAGGTTTTATTTTTTCCCTTGTGTTCATTATCTCTTCTTTGAGAAATGGCCTCTAATAAAGATATTCATTTGGCCTCAGGATATGTGTGCATTAAGGAAATAAAAACCCCAAGAGTTCTCCCTATTATATCCATAAGCTATTTATCAAACATCCCCAGGGCCTTTCACACACTGGTCAGTGATTCACAGAAATCACTACGGAAACTGAAATAATTTTGCAGCATAACTTTGTGAGCCTTTCGAACTAGCTCAGCTTTTAAGGCTTCCTTGTGCTTTGTTGAAGGCTTTGGGGAAAATAAATAGGGCCTTCCTGGACCAGAACTTGAAATAACAGTGGACTCAAGAGATCAGGGTTATCAAAACCGGAGTTCGGTGTTAGGACTTCTACTATGGCCAAGGTGAACGCGGCTGCTGTCATTTTTACAGTATTGAATTCTGTGGAAGGAGACTCCTTATCAATGCAGCTTACTGCTGTTTCAATTTTTAAGTGTCAGCCTTATTTTTTGATATCATCTTTGTTCTGCGAGTTCTTCGATTGTAGATGATGACAGAGAAGTCTCCCTAGCCTCCTTCCCATGTGTGATGATGAGGAATATTTCCCTGGCACTTACTTTGAGTAAAATATCAGCATTTTTTAAAAATCCCCTTTGTTCGTTTGTGCACCAGCAGATAACTGTATCACTGCTGTGGTGAGGACTTTGTTCATGAGGTACAAGGGAACATGACTATCCTGAGATGTCTCAATCTTTATAGAAGATCTGACAATAATAGGAACACAGAAGGATACCATCCTGATGGAAAAGGAAGCCCAACTTGTGCTGTTTCCTGGAACAGCTTTATTATTTACTGTACATAATCATGAAAATTCTAAGTCATAATATGAGTAAAAGAGTACTTAGTATGAAGGTGGATTCTCTCAGTGAAGGTTTTCAGGCACTTTCTTCACCTAGAGCACAGCAAAGGAAGATGGAGCCAGGAGGACAGAGCAGAATTTAGCTATTAGGAATCAGTTTATAATGGCTCATCTCTTAAAGCCACTCAGTATTTGCTTCCACATTTGCTCAGTGCCTTTTGCTCAGTGCTTAATGTCTTTAAAATGTTCAGCACCAGTCTGTGATCTAGTTCCTTTTATTTTAAAAAAAATCCCCTTCTCTTTTGAATTATAAACTACATGGAATGTTTCACATGAACTGTATAGTGTGTGTGTATGTGTGTGTGTGTGTATCTGTGTGTGTGTGTCTGTTTCTGTTTCTGTGTAATGAAGGTTTATGAGCATCTGCATTATGCATGTATATCACCTCTTATTTGGAATGCTCAGACTGACCATGATGTTTCTTTGAAGCTGTTGTTCATAGTACAACCTTATGTATATTTTATAGTCTATGAATCATCCTGTGTCCTATATTAAAATAGCATTGTTTACTCACCACTTTTTAAAAGATAGAACTGTCCATCTCAAAAGATATTCACTTTCGATTTTGTGGTTTCTTTCGTTTTTTTTATCCAACACTTAAGATCTAAGGGCAAAATCCAATTTTCAAACCATGTTAACTTGTAGTTTTGAAGACAATTGTGGCCAGAGGCTTTTTACAAAACAAAAATGTAAGGATGTAAAGGACTGAAGATGTAATGTTTCAAGAACAATGGTACCCTGTAGTTCACCCACAGAAACTTAGGCTTCCTTCTGGTTGCTGCAGAATCAATTGCATAATTCTAAAAGAAATAAAACTTTTTCATTCTTGCTGATTTGAGAATCACAAAATTTCAAGACACTTCCTGTACATAGTTAGATCTTTTTCTTCAGTCAATATCACTACCTTGGAAAAATATTCTCTGTAGCTTTTTTTTTTAATAATTCGTATTCTATCATTTGCTCATCTTGCACTCCCCTGTCTATAATGGAGACCCTGGATGTGACTCATCAGTTCACTTGTATTGCATACTGCACTACTATATTTTAAATCCTTTATAGGTACATGAATGAATAAATGTTCTATTTAAGACTGATTTTCCCCTGTTCTTGGGAAATGCAATATCAAGAGAACTTCTGTCCAAAGAAATTAAACAAAGATATAATAAAAACAGAAAGGAAAAAAAGCTCAATGCTGAGAACATGAATGATTCTTAGAAAGATGTTATGCTAGTCTTGGCCTAATTGCATCGTAGTCCAGGCCAATGGACACAGATCAGCATATGCAGGCATTCATTTGTGGAAAATCTAAAGCTACTGTTAACCCATAATATGGTTCTCAGTATTCATAGCATCTATCAGCTATGACTTGTAAACAGAATTATCCACTGGAAGCCGCGAACTCATGCCAGGGTACAAATAGTACGCAAGGAGGTCTCCACGGCAGTTACAGTAATGGCTGCAAGCTGCAAGCCCTCCATTTTCATAGCACTGCCCTGTTGCCTAGTAAATCAGCAAAACCACCAGGCAGACCATGCCCTTGGCAAAATAGGATGCAATGTGGCATAATTAAAAAGGAAATGGTAGGAGAAAACTCTCCAGAGCCCTGTGAACTGAGTGCCTCAGGGTAATTTCCTGCTGGCTCCTGATTGGATCCCAGTCATGTACTGTCATGCCGAGAGGTTTTTAGATGTTTTTACCACCCCAAAATCATGTTTTTTGAAAACTCTTGCATCTCTTTGTAAAATAAAGTTTACATATATTCAGTAATAAAATGCTGCTTAAATAAAAAATGTTTAAGAACTCACCTATTTTCTCTGGAATCCATTCTGCAACTAGGTTTCCACAAGATCTGCTCCCATCAATCATTTCGTACACTATTACTTAAATGTCTATGGTTTTCATGCAATTTGTCATAATTCCGTTATTTGAGAATAATGCTGGCACTGATGCTCCTTGAGCATATGACAGGAAAGATGACTGCCTAATTGTGGTCTACACCTGTTGCACTATTGTGTCCACCAGAGTCAAGTTGGCTTTCCCAAGGTTGTGTTTGCTGAGACTGCATTAAACTATGAAGAATCTGCAAGCCTTGGGATTATTGTGCTAGGATCTTCACTGTCACTCCAAACAGCAGTCACGGAGGACCTTGGCAGGCGACTCACAATGGGCGGACAATGCTGGATTTGTTATTATTCACTTGATTTTCACCTAGCTACCCACTATGAACAAGATACAAGCTCTGGGCTCAGAGCTATCCTACTCCAGATAGGAGTATGTAACCTTTTCCCTTCAATGGTTAAGAAAGTCTCTCAGAATCCAGGAGGGTGTAGGTTAATAGACATACTGGATTGTACCGCGTAGAGGACAATCCTGAGTGTGCGGTCTCAGACCACTGTGTATAAGCCTCGTGGGAGATTAAAGCACATGGTGTGTGTGCTATGTAATGTAAGCACCACATCCAGTTTCAAGGTGTCCCTCTACATTATATGAACAAGTATTGTATACCGTTACCCAAATAATAACCATCAGACTGGAGTTGGCATTCATCTATTCCTAACAGAAAGAAAGAAAGAAAGAAAGAAAGAAAGAAAGAAAGAAAGAAAGAAAACTATGATTGAGTGCTTCTGTAAAAGTTGTTTTTCATAGTTTTCATCATTCCATGGAAGAAGACTTCTAGACCTTTCTTTTCTTCTCCATCATTCACTTCTCACATTTCAACACCTGAGATGTGTTTTTCATATGTCCTACGTGGTAGCCCTCAGATGCCCTACACATGTGTTCTGCACTGTAACTCTCAGATGCCCTACACAATGCTCTGCACTGTAACTCTCAGATGCCCTACACATATGCCCTGCACTGTAACTCTCAGATGCCCTACACATATGCCCTGCACTGTAACTTTCAGATGCCCTACACATATGCTCTGCACTGTAACTCTCAGATGCCCTACACATATGCCCTGCACTGTACCTCTCAGATGCCCTACACATATGCCCTGCACTGTAACTTTCAGGAGCACTATACATATGTCTTGCATTGTAGGTCTTTGGAACCCCAACCTTTGTAATAAGAGTTGAGCTTTTCCACCACATCTCGCCAAGACATGGTTTTTGTCACCATGTCGATGATATCTGCTTTACTGAGAAATCATAACTTGGATCCATAGTGTCAATTGCTAGAACTACAAAGAAGAAAGATAAGCTGTCCCTTTTAATGACTAATGGGTGAGACAGGCAAGCAAACGTCATTCTTGAAGAGGGGCAGTTATTTTCATGTGGTCAAGAGAGAGAGAGACAAGAGTGCATGCAGCTTCACTTACTGCTGGAGCAGTTCGAGAAGAGTCTAGAGACTTCACAGACACACTGGAGATCTGCATGCTCCAGTGCTCCCACATAAGGAGATGCAGTGGGAGTAAAGGGTAGCAGTGTAAGTATGGGCTTGGCAGGTGGGCAAAAGCAGCGGGGCATGGTAGACAGGCAAGAGCAGCTTGTTGGAAGCAAAGGAGGCAAAGCAATATGGCTACGAAGAACTGAAGAGACGTGGCTGGTACAGTATGGTGGCTGTGTCGGAGACTACAGAGTGCACTTCGTGATGGAAGTGGCGAGGAGAAGCACAACCATTTCTGTACTTCACAGAGATCTCACTCGTCAGACCACTCATCATTAAGGTAGCTAAGGGATATTAAGGTTTAAGATTTTCTCACTTATCCTGCTAAGTACTACTGAAATAAAACAAAATTGTGCTGTACTGCTGGATTTATAGAAAAATGCTATAGTTGTTCAAATGCTTCAAACTTTGTAGATTATAGCAAGGGGGTTTGTTTTCCTCAGAATAGTAGATATTGTCAAGATCAGGCTGCCTCTTGTGTTTGGCCTTTGGTGATGGTCTTTCAGCAATGGCCTCATGACAGGTGTGTGCAAGATGCAGGGAGCCATGGTGGAGTGGGTATCAGTGCTTATTTATTTTTAATTTGAACAACCGTGTCTCAACAATTAACTATGCTAATCCTTCTAAAATCAAACTTCCAATAATCTAACCAGCTTCCCTTAGCGTGCACCCCCAAAGTTTTCATAGCGCTGTTCTGATTCACGATACGAGAAATAGGTAAGGAACTCATGAAAACCATATCCAAGCCATAGATTTCACCAGTGGGTTTCACCAGCATTTGATGTCCTGGTTTGTCTAGTTAGCTCAGGATGCCCTAACAAAATCCCACATACTGATGGATTAGACACAAACATCTCCCATAGTTCTAGAGGAAGCAAAGTCCAAAGTCAAGGTGCCAGCAGAAGTCCAGTGTGATAAGGCAGCTTTATGGGTCTTCTTCTTCCTCCTTTTATGAGGGTACTGATCTTGCCCTCAGGGCTGTCCACCCAGGGTTTCAACTGTATCATAAAGGTGCACTTGGGGGTGAAGCCTTCAACATAGGACATTAGAGGGGCTACGAGCTCCAAGTGTTCAGCCCTAGGCCTTCCAAATCTATGTCCTTCAATGTAAAATATAATTATTGAATGCTAGCCTAGTCTGCCTTGGTCAACCTAGAATTTTTATTTTGTGTATTATTTCAGTAGTAGGTTAACAGGAAGAAAAAGAAAGGTATGGGTTTTCCTGAGTTACCTCAAGATCAATGACCAGACTCTTAGATACTTATTTTGACCAGCTTACAAAATAGCAGATTTCCCTAAAGTGTTTTCATATTTCCTCTCCCCATCTGGGCTCCTCTCCCCTATCTCCCTGCTCCCACCCTTCACTGCACCCATGTGGCCCCTCCTCTCACTCTCATATCGCGTGATCTCAGCTAGCTATCCCCTAAACCAAGCACAGCCAAGGTTCCATATCAAAGCAAATTCATGAAGCTTGGAACCTTTGTAAACCATAGCTTTGTGCTTTCCAAAGACAGTGGTTTAGCCAGGTACAGGATGGACTGTTCACCCGAGAGACAGACATTAGAAAGAGAAAGTAGTGAGATTTACTGGGCCAAGTTCCATGAGATCTTAAAGCTAAAAAGAAAAAAAAAATCAACTTCGGTGTAATAAACAGCTGAAGTCACAGTGTCACCTCCACAATTCACTGAACCACATTCTCGAGAGATGGATTTTTGTGGATGCTTTGACTACAATCCTTGCTCTTGAGTGTGAAGGTTCCCTGTTAACTTCTCCACTGCTTTGAGCAGACTTCCCAAGCAATACAAATGGAGATAGTGACATCGGAGATCACTGTGTTGACTTTAGGGCCCTTTTCCCCTTTTCTTGAAGAGTTGTGCATGTTTGAATCTGAGTGGCCTTATCATCCAGTCCTACAGGTTTAAGGAGTCTATCAACCATTGTCATTCTGTCCCATTTTCATCCCCCCACAGTTCAAAGTGGTAGCATTTTCGAATGAGGTGGTTGATTATATCTGTGGTTGGCACACCCACCCATCTTATGCAGTGGCCCATCACCCACCACTTTATTGTTCTCTTTGGAACATATTCTTTCATTTTCTGCAATACACACAGGGTGAGCATTTTCTAAGTCCCTTTGCTGATAGTGACTTCTTTGATTCATTTCTCACATCTTAAATTTCACACAAGCCATCAGGAAGACGCAAGCCACTTCTTTATCACTTGGGTTAGGAACATTATTATTAAATACCATCAGTATCATACTTACCAAAAATATGAATAAAATAAAATAAGAACCAGCAAATCACAGGGACAATTGAGTCAAGTTCTTTGCCTCTTACCTGCAAGAATTGCCTTTCTCCATTGCCCAGATGAGCAGGAGCTTATTGGCTCCTAGATCTGGAGGAAAGGAGGTCAAGTGTTCAGGACTAGCATGCAGTGACATCCTTTCCATCCCAGGCCACACAGAGGTGAAAGAAAAGAGGACATATATAAGGAACATATTCCCATCAACAAGGAGCCCTTCCTACTTATAGTGATGGTAATTCTTTTGTTCTACCCCAATGACTGATCACCTCTCTATATTCCTCGCCTTTTAACATTGTCGAATTGGGCCTGGTATATGATTTTCAGGGTGGAAACCGGGAGCAACTGTAATTAAGATGATGTTTTAAAGTATACTTAAAAGAGAATTGTTTGAATCAGGAATAACAGATAAAGTTAATGTCTAATATGCAAATAATATAAATAAATGGGGAAAGTTAATCCAGTGATCTAGGTTAGGATAAGAGGGCACTGAATAATAGTGAAATCTATAGTTCTAGTACTCTTGTGATAATGATAAGAAAATTACAATTAGCAAACTGACAAAAAAAAAAAACAACGGAAAACCAGGAGTGTTGGGTATGGTGAGAAAAGAAGACTCTTCACACACATACACACACACACACACACACACACACACACACACAGAGAGAGAGAGAGAGAGAGAGAGAGAGAGAGAGAGAGAGAGAGAGAGAGAGATGTTACTACAGTTTGCATATTTTAAGAGTCCACTCATGAACTGAGCACAGTGAAGGGCTGGTTTCACATATTAACAACATCTACCATCTTGAAAGATCACTCTCATTCTTAACCTCATTCTCTCTTCCTTTGCAGTGTGACTTACACTATTACAGAGCTCTGTTCAGTTGCCCTTGCCCCTTTCAGACCTGCAAAGAGGATTTAGCCAGGATCATAGTTACATTTGCAAATGCCATCCTCAGGACCTAAGTACATCTTACAGCATTGACAGTTCCATTATCACAGCTTGACCATGCCAGGCTTTATAGCACTGCTAAGTAATCTGTGTCAATTTTTGCTCTTGAGAATAAAGGGCAAAATATCTCTTAAGATAAAAGGAAATCTTTATTTAAAAAAAAAAGAAAGAAAGAAAAGTTCCCCCCTCAAATAGTATCCCATCTTTGAAACACTACCGAGCTGTAATATTTTATTCACAAGACAAATTCTTTCTAATATTCTGTTTCTTTCTTTAGTAATTTTGCTGTGGAAACTAGTTCTGTTTAGACCAAGCAGTTCTAGCAAACATAAAAGGGATCTTTGCATGCATGCCTGTTCATGAATTCATATAGCATTAAGGGAAGTGCACAGATCTAATGGCTGGCACTCAGGAGCCTCTGGATGTTCCGCAATGAACTTCCTCTGATCTGAGATGTAAATTAGGCCTCCTGCTAATAATATATTTACTTCAGCACACATAACAACTATTAAAAATCTCTTTATTCAGCTGTAAAATTCCCTGTTCCAGAAAATCATCAGAAAGTAGACAAAGTATTAAACCTTTTAAATATTCTTGTCAACAATTTAAAATATGTGATAGGATTTTTCCCTGCAATGAATCCTCCAATGCTATTTCATTACAGAGCTTCATTTGGCTTCAATAATTTCTTAAATATCACACCAGTCAACACACACACACACACACACA
This sequence comes from Acomys minous, assembly GCF_964271855.1. Taxonomy (NCBI): domain Eukaryota; kingdom Metazoa; phylum Chordata; class Mammalia; order Rodentia; family Muridae; genus Acomys; species Acomys minous. The sequence goes on along the minus strand of NC_140493.1, from coordinate 10,531,839 downwards.
CACACACACACACACACACACACACACACACACACACACACAGAGTGTTCAATCTGATGAGAGAGAGAGAGAGAGATGCAATCGGGGATTGAAGGGAAAGAAAAGAGACACGAGGAATTATAATCTTGCTTATAAGCGTAATTGGCAATAGTTTCCCAAAGCATATTAGAGTAACCCACAATGGGGCGGGGCAGTGTTGTGTGTTAAAGTGTTCAGTTGGCAGGGACACTTTCTTGCTTCAGGTGAGTTTAGTACAATTTTAAAGCTCCACAAGAGGGTTTTGCTAGGCACGGCGCTTTGAGATGCACTGTGTCAAACGCATTAGAATGACCTCGTTGTGAAGGAATAACAATGATACATTAAGTCGTTAGCACTTCTGGAACTTGACTTTTCAACTTACTACCTATTCGTACTGAACACGACATATCTTCATAAAACGTCAAAATTCTTCTAGTCCTCTGTTAGTATACAGAGCCAAGATTCATATTTAAGAATATGTATGCATCCTTCACTGTTCTACTTGTTATTGGGGTGATTAATGTCCCATAGAAACAGAAATAAATTTGAATCAGATGGAGAAATGTGTTCCTTTGACAGCAACAAGAAGAATAGGATGACTTTTAAAGCGAATTATTGGAAATAACGGTGGGCACGATGAAAGAATGCTTAGCTTCATAAAATGTTGTTGCAATTTCTGTTAGGTACAGTCCTTATAAAATATTCAACTTGGAAAAGAGAAAGTAGGAGGTTTTGTTTTTAAAGAAGACCCTGCCACTGTGCACACATAATACATTTTAAAACGAGGACATTCTCACATATTTCTTTTAAAAATTTATTCTTTGATAATTTTATATATGTACACAGAGGTATGATCGTATCAACATGCGGTTGCCCCCACTTTCCCCCAACTCAGCCTCTTACTTCTTCTTCCTCCTCCTCCTCATCCTTTATAACCCAACAAGTCCATTTACTGCTTGTCATATGTAGATGGATATAAGACCATGCACTGCAGCATGGGAAAACAGCCAGTGGAGAAACCCCTAAGTACAGATGACTTTCTCTGCCCACAAGTATCAACTGTCAACAGTATCTCAGTTAAGAGTGGAGTCTGATGAGAATCTGCTCCATCCACACTGCAATTGCGACTGGCTTGATCTTTCATGGATCCTGTAAAGCAGTCAGAGCATCTCTGGAGCCATAAGTGCAGCAGTTATTACCTGTTCAGGAGACAGTGTCACACAGCACCCTCCAAATCCTCTGGCTTTTATATGGTTTCTACACTGCTCTTCCTTGATGCTCCTTACTACTTGAGCCTTGACAGAGGTGAGGGTAGGATGAACGTGCACTTTTTTAGGCTTGAACATTTATAACATGTATTCTTAGCACTTTGACCACTTAAGAGTCTCTGCACTGATTGCTTTCCACAGCAAAAGACTCAAAGGTAGAGGTGAAAAGAAAGGATGGTCTATCCAATAGTCCATTACAGCTTTAGACCTCTGAAAGAACACAGAGCATTTGGATAAGGCTGGAAAACTACTCTCTCACAACTTGGTTGTTTAGCTTTTTGTCCTGCCTTGGCTATCTTCTCCTCTCTTGGAGTAGAACTACCTTTGCTAATCCATCCACTGTCTCCCACCAAGACATCAGGACTCTTCACTGCGTTTGTATCATATCTCATCTTGGTTTCTTCAGGTGCATGTCCAGTCTGAGTCTTGAAAAATGCCATAACGTAAAGCACTTCCTGGCAAATTGAAGTTCATGAAAAATAATTTAAAACTCACGGCAGTCCCTGAAGAATGGCAGCTTGTGCTGGCGGAGAGAATGTGAGAGAAACTGACTCATGATGATACAGTTGCCTGGGTACAGTGCCTCGACCTTAGCCGAAGCTTGGACTTTATTTGCCTGAACTGTTCATTCCTCCTGAGCTGCACTTTCTTATAATATCCATATTTCCATCTAAAATCATGTGAGGCCCTATACCAAGAAACAAGTGAGCATATATCTCATTGTAAAGTGACATTTTATGAACTCTGCTTGCCCTTGTTCTCATGCGCGCCTATTTCATAACAAGGAGAGCCTCCTCTGCCAACCAGTGGATAAAATTAAGCTTAGTTCATTCTTCCCTTCTGTCATGGTCATGATAGTGAAAAATCCAAATGACATTTGAGGTTTTTCAACTCTTCTTTATTATATTATGAAGCTTGGATCCACAGTATTGGAATTTGACCTTTGAATTTGATGAAGATGCATATAAAAGGTATGAGCCGGCATGAACTTTGCAACCCCTTTGTTTGAAAGAGATAAATATGAACACAGGTTCTGATATTGCCTGCTATAATTATAGCTTGATGTTTAATCTCAGTTAGCAAAGAACAATAATTCTTGTGCTCCTCACTCTTACATAAATTATAAATGAAGTTTTGATCTTAGTTTGTAACTCTGGGAAAATTAGGTCTCACCAGTCATAGGATTTATATCTGTGATGTTCATCACTTGCAAACTATAGTAAGGATTCTGCAATCATCTAATTACTACTTAGGTAAACTGCTCTTAAAGTAATTTACTGTGTTCATTTATACTGCATGCAACCTCTTTTTTGTTTTGCTCTTGTTTTTTTCATACTGAAAAGGTGGGAAAAACCTTGGACAGGACTTAAGTTTCCAGTCCAACATAAATCAAGGCTCCATTCTTCAGTCTGAAGGCACCTGCCCCCCACCTCCATTTTCAGTGACCCTGGGAATGTAATCTGTTCAACGTGAACCTTGAATCTGCTCTAGACAGCATGTGACTTATGAAGTGGGGAAGGGTGAGGTGTCCAGGGAAAGAGGCAAATCCTGCAGAAATGAGCTTCACGATAATGCAGTTTCTTTGTTGGAATTCCAGTTCGGGTAGCACTGTGATCTTTTTCGTATTTGATGAGAAAAGCTGTTATTCACACCTGAATGCTATGTATTCCTTCCAAAAATGCAAGCCTTGTAGCTATAAGCCATGATTATAATACTTCTGTTGTTTACTTATTGATCCCCTTCAGTCAGAAATCCTGGGTAGGAACAAAGCTAATATTAGAGTCAAGCCAGGAAAGCAATGACTAAGAGGGTCCACCCACAGCCTTCCTAAATAGCTAGAGATCTGATTTCTCTGTGTGCATAGTATTCACCACAAAGAAATAAGTTAGCCACCATTGTTAACAAGAATTCTTGAGACTAGTATTACACTGAAAGAAAAAAGTTAAAGAAAACAAAAACAAACAAACAAACAAGCAGCTCAGAGTGTGAATCTCAAAAATTGTTAAAAAGAAGCTGTGAGTTCATCTCAGCTTCTTTTTGTGTGTGTGTGGAGTCACAAAAAGCAGTGAAGGGCAAGAAAACTGTATTTCTACTATATTGGTCCTGATATACCATTTTAAGTGCTTTTGAACAGTTTAAATCCAATCGACTCCAAGAAAATAAACTGCATTCCATATGGCATTCAGGAATACAGGTTTGGTAAATATCAGTCTAAATCTGTTACTCTCAGTTCTTTATTAAAATCTGAAAATAACTTGCCTGACCCATTCAAGGTTTTCATAAGCTCTGCCTGCTTCCTACTCAGAAGAACTTCATTGCAGGGTCCAAAATAACACAATTATGCACCCCTCCTCCTCTTCTGTCTCCTCCCCTCCCCTTCCTTCCCTCCCTCTCCTCCTATCCCTCCCTTCTCTCTCTCTCTCTCTCTCTCTCTCTCTCTCTCTCTCTCTCTCTCTCTCTCTCTCTCTCTCTCCTATCTCCTTCCCTTCCCTCCCATCTTCTCCCTCCCTTCCCTCCCTTCTCTCTCTCTCTCTTTCTCCTACCCTACTCTACCTTCCCTCCCTCCCCTCCTCTCTTCTCTCTCTCTTCTCTCTCTCTCACTCTCTCTCTCTCCCTCTCCCCACTCCTCTTTGTCTCTTTCTCTCTGTAATTCTTGATTGAGAGAGAAAATGAGCTGACTTTTGAGCATCCATGCTCTGTCTCCGCTAGGCAGGCTGACGCTTGGGGAATGCAGGAAGACTCAATCAATCCTGTGACTTCAATAGAAAGCCCTTCTGGATCCAGAAGTCACCGATGAACTAGGATTTAGCATCTTCTGCATCTTTCACTTTCCTGTAGACATATTTATGTAATTACCTATAGATAACTCTATTTGCTATCATTGCACTGTGACCGCTCAGCTGAAATCATTTCCACATCATAATAATTCATTAAAGTGTACTCAAGCTTTTATAACTATATTTATGATTAGGCGTGATTGATGTTTATGTAGAAAACTGAAAAAGCAATGAAAAAATTACAAATGAGCCCCAGTCTCAGAGCAGATCCGCACGGCTCCATCGTTATGTGGAGTCAGCACAATGAGAGAGATAGACAAGCCTAGCCGTGCACCCTGAGCCGTGATCCCTCCAGGCCAGCAGCATCTGTAGCATGCTGTGCTGTCTTCAGTCTCTATAATGAAGAAGGAAGACAGAGTGCCCATGCTTTTTCATAGTAAGCATACTCACACTCTGAATATTTTATACTGCTGCGTATTATTGTCCAGGGTACCTCATCAGGTTGGGGGCGGGGTTGGGCTCACACTCTGAATATTTTATACTACTGCCTCTGCGTATTATTGTCCAGGGGTTGGGGTCTTGTTTCCAGGTGAGTTTAGGTGTCCTGCAGAAGCCACATGTCCACATAGAGACTGTTGACTCTGTTCTGTGCTTAGACTAAGCAGACAAGAATTTCACTGAGTGGAGCAGGCAGTGACAGTGCAGAAGACAAATGTCATCCTGTCTTCTCAAAGACAACCTATGAACGAAAACTCATTAGACGCTATGAGTAAAGTTCATCATAACAAATGTGGCTAGCGTTACCGTCTCGTCAGCAAGAATGACGCTGCACACACAAACAGGATCCTTCTGCAGTAAAGCTTTACTGCCTCTTGAGAGGAAGAGCATAAGCTTACAACACGGAAAACGGAGACAGAGAGAGCAAACAGCAGAAACCCCTCCCTTATATGGGAAACTGTCCTCTGCTTAGGATGTCAGTCCCTGATTGGCTGTTGCTCATCGGGCGAGATGATGCCACGGGAGAGGCAGAGCACAACGAGTGGAAAATCCCTTCGCACATGCGCAGATTAGTTGTTTGTCAGCATGGGACACAGGGTGTCACCGCCATCTTGTAATGGCGAATGTGGGCGCGGCTTCCCACATCTCCCCCTTTTCTTTTTATTAAGAAGCAATAAGACACCCAATAGGGAGAGTGGAGACAGAGGTCAAATCCCCAAACAAAATATCAGGCCTGCATACACAACTCTCCCCTAAGCTCTTCACCCGGAGAGGTCATAGCCTGGCCCTGTGCCGTTTTTTCTGGGGGAAGGACACTGGGGCACGCAACCTTCATGCAAGATGACATGCCTCCCTAGAATTAGCTCATATATGCCGCAGAGCCATTCTACTGCAATGCTTCGCTATGCAACTCTCCAGGGCTGCTGAAGCTTACTCACTCTACCTCATGCAATGAGATGAGACTCTGAGGGTGCAAGAGCTGAGCAGCCAGCGACTTATTGCTTAAGCATGGTTAACCATATATCAGGGGAGGTCCCAGACTCTAAAGCAGCAAGTGCTTGGGTGATAACCACCTTGTCTCTTTTTGTTTGAGCCCTGAGTTTACAGACCAACCATAGGGTCAACACTAATCCACAGCAGATTACAGCTCCAAACAATCCAACCCCAACCCATTCTTTAAAGAAGGAGAAGGCTGAGGATATCCACGACGAGAATCCCTCAGTAAGTGACAGATCCAGCCGTGTGGAATTGACTTGAATGATAGCAGTCCACAATTCTCTTAAGGTCTGTTCAAACTCCGCTGTCCAATTCTGTAAAATAAACTGAAAGAGACTCTTTGACAGATTAGCTGCTATAGTGAAATTTTCATATTGAACCGAGGTAACACATAGTCCAGGGAATTTTTGTTCACAGCCCAGTTGGACCATTTAAAACCACTTGTCGGCGCTGGACCATCCAGCAGAAATAAGATGCCAACAACCAGACTTCTTCTCGAGATCTTTACTCAGGATTAAGCTCAGTGGGAATGGCCCCGAAGAAGGGAAGGGCCAAGCTTAAGCACAACTCAAGGGCCAACCAGCTCATGCCAGGTGTCACCTCCTCAAAGGTCTGCGTCAGAGCAGGACTGCTTGTCATCAGATCACCAGTTACCCTTGCACAGCCTTTTGCCACATAAGGACTTGTTTATCTTAGAGAGCGCTCGCCGTCAGGATGGTGGAAACCTGCGCCTTGTTAAGGCACGGCACATCGCAGCTCTCCACAGTCCCCCCTGTTTTATTTTGTAAGAGCAGGACGAAACGGGTGAGAGTAGAGGTCTGATCTCCAGAGGGCACTGATGTATGACCATCCATAACCCAGGTTATTCACCTTGATCATGTGCGGAACCCGCCCTGAAGTTTGGCCACTGATGTACAACAGAACTTAGCTAGGGGCTCGGCCCCAGCCTAGCTCTGGACCCGACCGACACCTTTTTCTGGAGGTGGGATTTTGGGTGTCAGCCCACATGCAATCAGACGTGCTCTCCAGGAAGCCATTAACTGCAAACAATGTACCTCCTGTGCAGTGCTTTGCCTTGCACCCCGAACGTGACGAGGATCAGGCCGCCAGCCAAGCCTGAGGGGACTGTCCAGCCTCAATAGCATAGAAGGCTTGTGCAATTAGGGCACGGTCTCTGTTTCGGGATATGACCAAGCGCCGAAGGAACACAAGGCAGAGGAAGCTGATAATCAGAAGGGCCATAGCTAAAGCCCCGATACTTGCCCACTCCTTAAGATGATGCATAGCTTGTTGAATCCAGGAGGCAAGGCCTTCAGCAGTGGATACATCCACGCATGTAACAATGGCGGCAGTGCGCAGATCTCTTCAAACTCTGTGGACCAGTTCCCCTGGAGATAAGCTGAAAGACTCTTAAGACAAATTAGTAGCACGTGTAAAATTGTTATATGGCACAGATGTAATGCATAACCCTGACATTTCCATTCGCATCTGAGCCGAATCACCTATTAGAAGTTTCAAAAAGGTCAGATGTATTTCAGCTGAGAGTAGCATTACCAAATGCTCCTCCATTAATCATGGCCATTGGTGTTGGCATCCTCAAACACTGGGAAGGTGGCACGAGCCTGCTTCCAAACCTCTGGGCACAGAGAATGATAGTTCCCCTGTGGTGCTGATAAAGGTGAAGTGTCCGCATAAGGCGGCGGTGCCAGTTCCGAGGCACGCCAAGATGGCGGATTATCTCGTTTGGGCGCGGCCTCTTCCGCCTTCTTCTTCCTCCTACCCTCCTCGTGCTGTTTCTGCGAGAGCGACTCCATTTTTAGCATGAGTCTCTCAAGTCTTTAGTTTTCAGCAGCCCTTTCTGAGCCGCCCTGATCAGACATGACGAAGAGTTTCCCACTTTTAAAGGGTCTCCGAACGTCTCCCGCTTTACCGCGGACTGAAAAACTTGTCTCAACAACCTGAGAACCCTCCCCCGCTCTACCGCGGACTGAAAAACTTGTCTAATTGTAGTCTGTGACATCTGAGCATAAGCTCCCCAATGGTAATTTACCTGATTTGCAGTAAATTGACCTTGACCTGTTAGCAAATCAAAGGTCTAATCCCTCTGTTCTGGGGTAAGTGCAAGGGCATTGGCCCGAGCCTGTGTTTGAGTGGCCTCAAACCACAGGGCTCTCCACTCTATATTGGCCCATATCTGGAAGTGCGGCCTTGACCACCATCTGCCAATCAGAAGTGCCAATTCTTTCTAACATTACCAGGGTGAAATTTGCATTAACCCCATATTTGCGAACAGATTCAGCCAAGTCCTTTATTAGATTGAACTCCACTGGCGCATGGACTCGACCCCCGTTCTCTGTTTCAAACACAGAAAAAAAATTATGTAATTTTTTACGAATCTTTTCCGGCCAGAAGGAAAATCCAGACTGTAGTTCGTAGGGTGGAGGAGCAGTGGGTACCACCCTGCGAGATAAATTGAGGGAGGGTTGTTTATTACCCTCTCGTTCGTCTAGGTGGTATCTCTCTTCCTCATACCTGACTGCCTCTTCCTCTAATTCAGCTTCTTCCTCCGAATCAGGAGTCTCATTGTCAGAGGTATTAAAGCTTGTAGAGCTATCAATATCCAATGTCTCAAGATCCTTTAAAGGATAAAACCTTTGCGATATTTTTCTCGGCGGTGAACTAGGTCCTGAGGGGGGTTGCACTCCTTTTACAGGAGGGTCCTGAGCTTTTTTCTTTTTACGGGCATTCTTCTTCCCGCCCGCTTTTTCCTTTTTACGGGCATTCTTCTTCCCGCCCGCACCCAGCCTCTCACTACGTTCGGTTTCTGACATGCTATCCTGAACTTCTAGGGTGACCTGTCCTTCATCTACTGCCCTCTTAACAATTACGGCAGCAAATATTACAGCTAGAATCAGCCCAAGAATTTCAGAAATATGCATACCTCTCCGAACTTACCAACCCTGCAGTTCTGAATCCTCCCTGTAGTCAGGGGCTCTCTGAAGGTGCTGACGATGGTGTAGTCTTCCCGGGTTTCGGCACCATATGTGGCTAGCGTTACCGTCTCGTCAGCAAGAACGACGCTGCACACACAAACAGGATCCTTCTGCAGTAAAGCTTTACTGCCTCTTGAGAGGAAGAGCATAAGCTTACAACACGGAAAACGGAGACAGAGAGAGCAAACAGCAGAAACCCCTCCCTTATATGGGAAACTGTCCTCTGCTTAGGATGTCAGTCCCTGATTGGCTGTTGCTCATCGGGCGAGATGATGCCACGGGAGAGGCAGAGCACAACGAGTGGAAAATCCCTTCGCACATGCGCAGATTAGTTGTTTTGTCAGCATGGGACACAGGGTGTCACCGCCATCTTGTAATGACGAATGTGGGCGCGGCTTCCCACAAACAAACATTCTTCTGGCAACAAAAATATCAAGGAATCACACCAAAAGTTAAGCTTGTTGTTTTCAATCTGCTGTGTGTAGCTCTTGTCTTGTTTGCTTGCATGTTCTAGGCCTTCTCCTGATACATATAATTATTTGATATATACATTTCTGTCACTTATAACATGAAACTGTCTTTTAAATCTTACACAAATTCAAATGACCAATACTCCTAAAAGGCTTAAGTACAAGGTAAAATCCTTCACTTTTCTGTGTGAGTTTCTAAAAGCATTCTTACGGATTGGGAAATACAATACTGAGCCAAGATAAATGAATAAATAAATAAACAACCCCTGTTCCAAACACCTTTTAAAAAATAAAGTATGTAACATGGAAAGGGGAAAATCTCATGGACCCACACCACAAACAAGGAATTAAAGACAACTAAGAATGTTCTCAAGGGATGAGTCCCCTAAATATTTATCCAGTACCAGTGGTCAGCCTTAAAGTCATATACATAAAATGAACACTAAATGGCTGGATAAGGTTGTATTTATATATGTAGAGTGTGTGTGTGTGTGTGTGTGTGTGTGTGTGTGTGTGTGTGTAACAATAATGAAGAGAAAGAGATCATGATTTCAAAAGGAAGCAAGGTGAATGGAACATGGGAAGGATTGGTGAGAGAAAGGGGAAGGAGGAAATTTATGCAATTTATATTTTAATTTTTAAGAAACCATACAAGTGAATACATACGTAAAAAACACTAATGTGGTCTGCATTTTAGTAGGCTAGACATAAAAATAGTAACAGTACCTGGACTATAAGAATACATTAAAGAGTAAGCTTCAGAATTTTGCAACTAGGAAGACATAAACCCATCTGCTGTTTATGTCACAAATGCTAGTCTATGCAGATAAACAAATTGCTCTCCAGTGTTTGAGTTTTCCATCTGCTCCCTCACTAAACTAGGCCCGTCATCAGAAAAGAGGAGCGCTTGGCCCGCATGCTCATCCACACAGCTGTTCTCACTGAGTAAGGATTCACCACTGGATTGGCTGCTTCTCATCTTGGATATGCTTTACTGTGATTGCTGGCTCTCTTCTCTAATATCACACCTGAAAATATTGTCATTGGCCTACACAGATAGATCGACCTAGGCAGCTAGTAGGTTTGTATGGGGGAGGGGAAGTGCCGTATTCCTACCTCCTCACAACAAATGGATACTTTCAACCCACTGTGTTTCCTTTCACCTGAGTCCTGAATCAAATTATTTTAGAAGCTGCTCTGCCCACCAATAGAGTCTAATTCCTTGCTTTGATGATTGTTTTGCTTTGACGTTTGGATGGAATCTCACCTGTCCTAGCCACTGTGTTTTAAGATACTAGACAGCCTCGTCTTGTCTTCACAGACTGACACCACAAGAATGTGACGAATCAGCTTTTCCTTTCCTTGAACAGGGATGGGCACTTCACATCAGCCTGGGCACATTAAAAAAAAAAAATGACGTGATGACTTTCTTACCGGAGATTCAGTTTGGAAAGCTTTTATTTTATTTACACACAGCAATTCTGTTTATAGAATATTGTAACTGCGTTTCACCCTGCAAGTGCATCAAAGTTTATAAATTTGAAATTCCTTCCTAATAGGCCTCACAAGTTGGCTCACTAATTTTGGAATTCACTCCAAATTTTTGTAGCCAGATATCTCTCTCTCAGTTTCTCTGCCTCTGTTTTTCTCTCTCTTCTCTCTCTGTCTCTCTCCCTCTCTCTCTCTCTCTCTCCCCCTCTCTGTCTCTGTCTCTCTCTGTCTCTCTGTCTCTGTCTCTGTCTCTGTCTCTCTCTCTCTCTCTCTCTCTCTCTCTCTGTGTGTGTGTGTGTGTGTGTGTGTGTGTGTGTGTGTGCATTCTCATGAACATATAGATACCAGAGGTCAAAGTTGGGTGTATTCTTCAATTATTACACACACACACACACACACACACACACACACACACACACATGTATAATCTATTAATTTTGAGACAATGTCTCATCGTGTAGCTCTCGTTGCTTAGAACTTACTGTGTAGATCAGACTAGCCTCCAACTCACAAAAAAAAAATCCACCTGCCTCTACCTCTTGAGTGGTAGGATCAAGGCTTAGGCCCCCACTCTAGGCTCCACCATAATATTAGACACCAAGTCTTCGATTGAACCTGGAGTTCAGGAATCTGCTAGGCTGCCTGGCAGGCAAGCTTTGGGAGGCTCCTGTTTCTGCACTCCCATCATGAGGTTACAGCCATGTACTACCTGTGCTACATACAGATCCTGGCATTCTGGTGGTGCGGAGGGATCTGAACTCAGTTGTGCACGCCTATGTGGCAGGCATGTCACCAACTAAGCCATCTCCCCAGCTTTGAGATTTTGAGAATTGTCTCTTAATAGAATTCATAGTAGAAGAGTATTTCAAAAATATATAGCTGTATATTGTACACATTAAGTATACTGAAACGTGAAAATTAACTTTCAAATTTTAGTTTTCTTGAAACATCCTCACTTTAAGGAATTCCAGATTAGCTCCTGGAACACCCTTCTTTCTGTCTTACAGATCTTTAAAGAAAAAGTTTTCTGTTGTTATTTGTGTTTTGTGGGGGTTTGGGGGTAGCAGTTATTATCTTTTAAGCCTTTTATTCTTTTTCCTAGAAACCTTTATTGATGAGATTTGTTCTTCAGCAGTTTCATGCATGTATATAGTGCATTCTGTTTACTGTCACTTCACCCCTCTTATCACCCATTACATGTTTCTTTCCCATGTGTGTGGGGTTGTTGTTATTTTGTGTCCCTCTGATTTTAATCAGGACCATCTTTTGGTCACTATCCAATAGGGCCTAGTGTGTCCACTATTTGATATACAACTGAAGGCAATGACTGACCTTCCCTCAGAATCTATCAGTTGCCAAAAGTTCAGAAGGGATATATGTGGTCCTTTGAGCACCTCCCTGATCACTGATTGTCTGTTGATACGTCTAGTCTTGGTGCATCCTAATGCAGGCATCTCTTGCTATGTGTGTGTAATGTGCTGAAGATAGCATTGTGCATGTCTTCTCCTTAACACCTGGCTCTGGCATCCTTCCTGCTTCCCTGCAATGGTCCCTAAGCCTTAAAGGAGGTATCATAAATGTTCTGCTCAAAATAGGGCACTAGACTGTCATTTCTTCTAAGCCTCTTGAATAGCCGCACATCTCTGCACTGACTGACATTCCACGAAAAGACAAGCATTTCTGATCACGGATTGGAATAGCGTTTGTCTATAAGAATATATATTTAGACTGCAGTTTGGTACCATGTCAATTTAGGAAAAAAAAATAATAGTAATGAGGTCCTACCCTAGCATCTATGATCTCCCTAGCCATGTGGGTTTGATGGGTTAACAGTAACAAACATGTATTCCCTCCTGTGGTATGGGCCTCAAATCCGATCCAAGAGTGGTTAGTGACTCAAGTAACAGTCAGTGTCACTGTTCCACCAGTGAGCAGAGCAGACCTGCCAGGTTGTCTTTGTGGCTCATAGGGCTCACAGCTGGGTAACTTAATTTATACCATCAAAAAAAAAGCTAGGCTGTTAAAAGTTTTGAACTTAATATCCATTAAAGTACTTGAGTACTGAAAATCATGGCAGCAAGTAAGTGCTCCTAGTCAAATAAGGAAGTCTAGTTCTTCATCCAGTCTGTCTGGTAGTGGAGGCAGTTAGACTAATGGTTGCATTGCTCTTCTTCAGCTGTTTTCAGATCTTATCAGAACACCACGTTTCTTTTAAGGCCTGCAGTACGAAATCTTCTCTTTACCCCAAGGTGAGCATCTCATCTGTGGCTTTGGATGGACAGCACAGTCCTTTGTGGTTGGGGTATGCCTTCAAGGAAACGTGTAAATAACTTAATTCCTCATTGTTATTGCAAGGGAAGATCCAAATCAATTTAAAAATATAAGTAGTTTAGCTTCTTGGTATTCTGGGGAAGCAGTGACCCTTTTCTTGAATTTACATAAGACCTTTAGTGGAATTTGATAGGCATCAGGGGGGGAAAAGTCTGTGATAAAAGAACAATGAAACAGAATAAAGCCCCCAAAGCAATGCGGCTATTGGAATTGGGTGCTTCTAGGATAAACTAGTGAAGCAAACATATTATTTTTCACGAGATGAAGAGATTGGCCTTCTTATTATAATATCCAGAAAATGAAAGCAAGAAATTATCATAACCAAGGAGTGGAACAGAAGGAGCAAGGGGCTTCTGTGTCATTTGAAACTTCTATTATGCTCCCAGTCAGTCAGAAAGTGACTACACAAAAATATACCGCTAATATAGTAACAATGGTGATAGTTTAAACATTTATGCTTCTTTCCTTGTAATGAAGTATAAAGTATCTAAAATAGTTCATTACATTTTATAGTCATACATATTAATTTCATTTTGTGAATAAATATAGCTAATAAGTTTTTCATATAAGTGTGATTTATATTAATTTTAAGAATTTTTCATGATAATGCACTAAGTGGCAGGTTATTTGGAAGCTAATATAACATAGCCTTAATCTCTTAAAGACACAATCAAGTGCTTAGCTGGTTAGACTATTTCCTCTGAGTTTTGTTTGGCATCTAGACGTCCACATCCTTGGACTTGAACTTTAAGAAGTCACTGATTCTCATGACTGAACTGACAGACTATTTGAGAGGGCATTTTTTTTCTATTATTGTGATGCTTTCAGTATGATGTCATAATACACCTTGTCACAGAATAATCACTCCAATAAAGCTGTGTAAATTAAAACGATCTTGTTGCTGAATCTTTCATTGCTCTATCAGGGACTTTCCTGGTAACAGCAGTTTCTAAATGTTTCTTTAAATATTCTCCACTTTATGTCTTCACTTTACAAAAACAATACCTTGGTGCAAATCTATGTGTACAGCAAAGTTTTGAGAATTAGCTCACAAGTTCAATTCAGTATGGATATTGCTTATTTTATGAGTAATTGTTCAGTTCAGAGGGCAATTGAAACAAGTACATGTCCTAGTGCCTTTTGAAAAATCTGATGAGAGAATATATTCTATGGTTTATTTTTTTAAAAGGAGGGGCATATGTACATTCAAAACCAGTGTATTCACTAGGAGCTGACTTTTGTAGCTTTTAAAATACATGTACTATTATTTTCCTATTGTAGACAGAGGCTTCTATAATCTATCCACTGACTTTTCATAGACACATTCTAGCTTTGAGGTGGGTACATGCTCAAAATCTGTGCTTTTCAAAACAGGAGTCACTATCTATACTTGACATTTAATAATTAAAGGAATGGTTTGACCTGAAAAGTTGCGGATTAAAAGACTTAGTGTAATATGTGTTTAAAATTGTATTGAATTTTGTGTTGACTACATTTTGATTTGATTACATTTGGTGTTAAAGTATATTATTAGAAATTTTCACCTGAGTTATATTCCTTCTAAAAATATGGACACTAAAATATCAGAAAGTCCAAGTTACATATATAGTGCCCATCTGTGTTCATATTATTATTTCTATTGATATGGACTAGATATCTATTTTATAAATTAATGTACTAGAGCAGGTTTCTGTCTTTCTGTGTATGTATGTGCATGTGCACACGTGTGTACATAGGTGTATGTGTGGGTCTGGAGGCCAGAAGTAAGGATCGAGAGCCTTCCTCACTTGCTTTCTGCCCTTTTTTTTTTTTTTTTTTTTTTTTTGAGACTGGGTCTTTCGAAGAACCTGGATCATTCCTATTCATCTGTACTGGCAGGCCAGCAATCCCCAGGGGGATGCCAGTCCTCTGCCTGCTCAGTACAGGGGCACACATGACTGTGTCCAGCTCCTGTATGTGAGAGTCAGAAACTAAACTCAACTCCTCATGTTTGTGTGCAGCACTTTAATTGCTGAGCCATCTCCACAGCCCACCTATACAGAGAATACTTAAAATGAATGTAATTATCACGTGTGAGAGACTTTGTCAGCACTGTCACACCATCATTACTGATTTAACGTCAATTAAAATATAACTATTCTGGTACCTGGTTTCTATTTATATGCCATATCATTGTGATGCTTTGTCCCTTCTTTTAAAACATTTGAAAACTGCGTGTTAGAATAATCCTTTCTATGCACATTATTTGTACAGTGTCCCTGTGTACTGCACTGTAGTCTGTGGGGGTTGGGGTCCATAGTGTGAACTAATTTTAGTTTGTATGTCTCCTACATAATTTTCATACTTATTATCTTTTCTACCTGGATTCTCAAAAACAATGTAAGCACTTAACACAGCAAACTATATGAGCACTGGTTCCTGAAGAAATGAACTCTGCTGTAGTAGGACAGGGAGACCTGGTCTTGGAAACTCATCTCAACAGAGTCATGACACCCGGGATGAGGCTTACTCTAAGTACTTGCCCCTTGTGCAAAGTACTTGCTCCAGAACCAAGTCCCGACACTCAGTGTGCCTATCAGTGACCACTCACCAGGGATTCTAACCCTTGATCTGCTTCCGTTAATAATTTTTAGGGCATAGATATCAAGAGTGCAAAAAAAAAAACTCACAGTGATAGAAATTATTTTTATTTTAGCCATCAAGTAAGTGTTTTATCCCTACTGTAGAGCTATGATCAACAGTCATAGGACTATATTATCAATTTCATCATAATAAAAATTAAACTGGTTTGAAATATATAACTTACCAAACAACTGAATGTAAGACATGTATCTAAAAAAAAAAACTCTGACACAGAAAAAAACGAGTCCAGTGTGATCTCACACATTCATGGAAACAGAAAATGTTGGCTCTGTCATGCAGAGAAGAGCAGCTTCTGACTGCAGGAAGCAGGTGACATGAAGGCTGGTCAAGACCTGGCCGCTGACTACTGTTAGGCTGGCTATAGATAGCTGCAAAGAAGTGCGTGCATTCTTTTTAAGACTGGAAGACAGGAATTTTGAGTGTTTTCATGAGAAAGTAATGATAAATGTTGGAGAAGACAGGTGTGGTGAGTTGAGTGAAAAATGTTTCCTGTGGGCTTGGGTATTTGAACACTCTCTAACCAGCTAGTGATGTTGACTGGGGAGCCTATAAAGCTTTTAGGAGGGGCAGCTTTGGTTGCAGACACACATCACTGGGCTAGACTTTGTGGGTCTGTAGCCTCAGTCCACTTCCAGTTTGCTCTCTAAGTCTTATGTGTGGTTAAAGATGTGATTGTTCAGCTTCCTGCTTTGATCAGTGGCTGCCGTGCCCGCCACCCCACCCCATACATCATTATACATTCTCTCTATGGAACCATAAGCCAAAGTAAACTCTTTTTCCTAAGAGTTGCTTTGGTCATGGTGTTTTTATCTTAGCAACAAAAAAAGGTAACTTATACTACAGTGGGTATTTCATTGATTTAACCGCACACAATGTTTATATGTGTTGGACATCTCATTTAACTCTAGAAACATGCACAATATTTCTAAGTCCATAAAAATAAACATCTTAGGGAAGGAAATTTAAAAACTTGAAGGACATTGTGTGTGTGTGTGTGTGTGTGTGTGTGTGTGTGTGTGTGTGTGTGTTTGATTCTTCAGTTTTATAAATGTTATTCTATGGTATTAGCTTTCAACAGTATCTGATCATGACCCAACAGTACAGGTACATTCACACAACTATATTGAGCTAGTAAACATTAATATTTTCTCCATATTCTATTTGGTTGCATTTTCTAATTATGATCTATTAAATACCCCAAATCCCATTATGGACTTGCCTTTAACTGAAAACAAAATCCACACTGTATTCTTTGTGGATATTGGGCAGCAGGTGCCATGAGCCTGCTTGAAGGTCAACAGCAAGGGGTTGGAAAGCAAATAGAAGATTTGGCTGTGGGCTCCAGTCATGCTGGCCGTAGCAGGGCTGTGGAGACCAGAAGGCTCTGAGAAATCTGTATCTGCTTCGCAACTTCTGTATCTGAGAAATATGTATTTGCTTCTCTGAACATAATTTGGATACAGTTTTCTTCTGCCTGGGAAGCTTTCTCCCATAAATCTGCAAGATCTCTAACAGATGAAGATGAAAATGTAGAAGAGCATTTTGCCCTTCTACAGTGAGAAAACTAAGAGGCAAAACCAAATCCCCACAGAACAGACTACAGCTGAAAGTGCAATGTACAAAGTCAGCTAAGCTGCCTGAGTCATCATATACAAGATAACTTAAGGCATTCTGGAGCTAACTGAAATGGGGAAGAATGACTTCTATTAAAGGGGAAGTGAACTAACAGTGTTGAGTGATGACTTATTTGGTCTGGGGCATCCAAATTCAATTATTTCTCTCTCTCTCTCTCTCTCTCTCTCTCTCTCTCTCTCTCTCTCTCTCTCTCTCTCTCTCTCTCTCTCTCTCCCCCTTTACAGTTAGTTTGTCTGTAAGAAAAGACTTCTGCTTCTCCTTGGCATGCCCACCACCAGCCCCACCCCTGTTGTCCTTGGTTTCCTCCTCTTAAGAACCACCTGGAGAAATCTTCCTACTCTGGCAAGTCTGGGTGCTAAGGGCAGCTTGCATTGGCATTGTGTAGCCCACTTATTTTCTCTTTCTTTCCCAGAGCCCTTTTTTTCCCTGCTCCCACACGCGGTCCCACTGTTAACCACCGCCTTGAAAGCCTGTGTGCCTCCTCCTGTGCCTCTTCAGTAAGGGATTTTCTTTTCACAGTTAATCCATGATAAGAGCACTGGCCACCTCTGCACTTTTGATGTTTAGTTCTTTGCTAAATCTTTCCTTCTGCCCTGAGATACCTGAACTGGAGCACAGTGGTTGAGGTTTAAAGGGCCACCTTTGCTGCTTCCCCAGCGTGCTCCTTCTTTTCTGTGGCTTTGCTTTTGAAGAGGCAGACTTAGCTGTGACCGTCAATCAACACAAGAAGCCTGTGGAATTTGTGTAGCTTGCGAGGGACAGGCAAACAGTGGCAAGCCTGTGAGCTCTCACCACAACCAGAACCAATGGAGAAGCACGGGAGCTTATGGCTGGCCAGAATTCTCTCTCCTTATCTGTTAGGTTGGGAGAGAACTCAAAACTACCTGTAATATTTCCAGTGGTTTTTCTTTGAGCATGACTTGCCTGATGTGCAACTGCGATGTGCAGGAATTGACTTCTCTCTGAAGACATTGCTATAAGAATGTATATACCAGACCCACCACTGCATACTGTTCTTTCTGTGCCCAGTTGTTCATTTAAATATATCTGGCTGAGCCAGTAAAATAATCAAAATGTCCATAATCTTGTGGGCATGCTGAAGCACAATTAATATGAAACAAAACTGCCCTAAAAATTCTAACGTGAAGGACAAAACTTTGCTTAGCAAAATTAGACATACAAATTATGCAGATGAGGTCAGAGACGAGAGCGCTGTTTGCCAAGCTGTATCAGCTGCACACTTAAAAAGGACAGAAGAAAACGAAGCTTACAACCCAAACCTAACTGTCACTTGTCAATAATCGCTGTTTTCAGTCTTCCATCGGCATCACTGATGTGCAAACTGCAAAGAATGCTTGGAGTCCTTCATCATATGTTGGTGGTATACTAGATAATGCGTGCCCTGAAGAAAATATGAATTCTTTATACAACACAAAAAACACAGATTGTAAATTTTAAAGATTTTTTTAAAAGAAAAAGCTTGGTTTTAGCTCTAAAATTAGATACAAAATCTGTTTACATCTTCTTGGACTTTTCGTAAGAGAATGTGTGCACACTCCTTCTTCTAGAAGCACATTAGCCCATAGGGTGGCAATGTTTTCATTGGTAAACTTGCTGTTTACAAGTCATAATTTTATCTGTAACAGATAAATCTTGTGTCCTATAGGATGCAGAGAAGCAGACCAAGAAAGATGGTGTGAGGAGCATCCAGATATAGCTGAGTGCGTGTTATTTTGTGACTACGAGCATGACTTTGTTGCTTTTGATGCTTTGCTTCTTAGAGTGTTACAACACACTAGGAGTTAGCTTCCAGAGTTCACTAACGTGTTCTTGAACTTGAGCAAAGTTGGATTCTACTAAGTCCACAGAACCACCTTGATGGCAGAGAGACGGAGCCTTCTCTTAAATTATTGGACTTATTCTTCATTCTAATTCAGTGATTTTCTCCTTTTGTAAATAAATATAGCACCCAAGTTAGAATTTTACTCTACCTTCTCAACCATAACATCTCCTGCATGTGATTTAGATAGCAAGTCTCCCTTATAAAAAGCTCATTTACTGGGATCGGGACCTTATCTAGTTATATTATTTTAGAAGCTTCTGGAAGTGTTAGGATGTAGATCCAGCGGAGGAAGCTGGTCACTGAGGATGTAGGCCTTGGGAGTTATCCTCTTCCTGCTCACTTCCTATCCCTGTTTCTGGTTCTTGACCTACTGCGTTTTCTCCACCATGGTGGTCACCTGAGCCCTCGTAGACCATAGACAACATAGATCCTCCTCAAGTGGTTTTCCTCTGGAATGGGCACAACTGCTAGAAAAGTAAGTAACACATTGTGCTAACTGTTTGGTATTATGATGTGGTGTCTATTTGGTGGGCCAGAGACATATAATTCTCCTAGTTGTGTATATCTTACATATCAATGTTTTCCATGTAGGTAGGATATTCAAATATGTGTTTTATCACGATGCTTCCTGGCTAGAGGCACCCACCTATAATGCCTATACCTCGGAAGGTAATACTTTCGGCAAACTAATATAGTTTTCTCTGTATTGTTATCTTTAGAAAGGAGTCCCTCAAAGAGCATTGTCAGAGCACTTGTTTACAACTCCCATGGCATTTAGTCTTTTTTTTTTTTTTTTTTTTTTTTTTTTTTTTTTTTTGCCTCTGCTTAGTTAATTCAGTCATCTCAGTCACTTTAATCAGCCCCCTATCATCAGTTGTTTGGCACACTCTCTGTTGACATTTAGTAATATAACATTACTGTGCCCTCTTTACTTGATTATAATCTTGGAATAATGCTAAGTAATGACTATTAAGGACAAACAAAATGAGGTTCTTAATTGTGGTTAAATTCCATTTAAATATTTTATCTGACATTGCTTATACAGTTGCAACCCTGTTAAGTTTATGAAAAGTCACCTAAAATCACCAGGCAAATAAAAGACTTTAGAGAACTCAAGGCAAGTACTCTTGTCACTCACGTTGCGGAGAGCTGATTCAGAAAGATGACACTTAGTCCCCCCTTGGAATCATTTGTACCTGGCTTTCCCATGCAACAGGAAGGTCTTTGCCTTGGGAGCTGAAGTTTGATTAATCATAGAATCTTTAGCCCACAGAGACAATGTACTCTTTCAGGCTTCCTCAAGAGTTTTTCAGTTGCATTGAATAATTTAGGATTCTTATATATTGTTTAAAGAATTACTTTACTCTCCACTTCTAAAGTTAGCATAGTGGGTGCCACCCTGGGTAACCAAGTACAAAGAGTTATCTGGTAAAAATCGAAGGAGCCAAATCATTGGCAGCCCTCAGACTTTGATTAGATCTTTTTGTTTTTATGACATGGTTTATTTGTGTAACCCCAGCTGTCCTGGAACTCACTATGTGGACTAGACTGGCCTCAAACTCACAGAGATCTGCTTACCTCTGCCTCATGAGTGTTAGAGTCAAAGCCCCCCAAAACCAGGCTGATTTTTAAAG
This sequence comes from Acomys minous, assembly GCF_964271855.1. Taxonomy (NCBI): domain Eukaryota; kingdom Metazoa; phylum Chordata; class Mammalia; order Rodentia; family Muridae; genus Acomys; species Acomys minous. The sequence continues at coordinate 10,511,242 of NC_140493.1, read as the reverse complement.
GAAGAGACCTCAACACATTCAACATATTCGGGACTTTAAGTCTTTTCAGTGTTTAATCACACAGATCTGAGGAGAATGAGCCATAAGCTCGATTGCATCTTCCCATACTTAAGAATCTTCCTCTGCAAAATGCGATATTAAACTTACTGTAGATTGTATAAGCCTACAGTTGAGTGTTGGTGACACTAAAAGACACCTAATTTCATGTGACCTATCTTAAGTAGCACTTCTACAGGTCGGTGAGAATATTTAAAGAAGCGAAGTCTGAGGGTTGTAGAACGGTGCTAAGTATGCTGTGTAAACTTCTGTCACAATTAGTTACTTTTCTACAAAATTAACTTTTATTTGCCAGAGGCTTGCTGCTAAATAAGCCAATCCTTTCTAGTTCCTTCTGAATTCTGACTGGATGGTTGAACTCAGCTGTTCTGCCTCAAACGTCACTTCAAGCTGACTGATTCAAACAGGCTTTTCTGAGCTTCTCACTGAATTACTCTGCTTGGTATCAGACTAACTCTAGCAACCTCTTCTAGTCTTCTGGCTCCTTCTCGTTCTCCGGCTCCTCTGTCTTCACCTGTGTCTAGCTTGTTCCCTCTTCAACCTGCCTCTGTTACACTCTTCCAGTACAACTGCCCCTCCACCCCAACAGCCTGCACTGCTCCTAAGTCACCGCTCTTCTCTGCTTTTGTGACAGTTGGGCCCACCCTATCTCTGACTCTTTCTTTCCACATTTTTTCTCTAAGTTGTCACTTGTCTGCCCCTCAGTTAGACGCCATTTTCAAACATGGGTGCTTTCTTCTACAAACTAACTTTCCCTTCATTGTTTGGGATTAAAGGTGTATACTTAAGGGTGTCTGTATCCCAATCAGAAAGATTAAATGTGTGTCATTCCAGTGGGATCACACAGACCTACAAGGTCTTTGGATGTGATTCCTTGCCAGAGCACCCATATTGCTGGATTAAATTTTCTCTACACTATTCTTATTATATGAAGTAGCTTCTTTCCTTGCCATTCTTCTACCAATTTCAGTTATCCTTTTTCATAAGGGAAGGCAAGATGTGTATGGTCAATCTGAGAGTGAAAAGAAAACATCCAATAGCAGTAGGATTCCTCAGCTCAAGCAACTCTGAAAGGGAAAAGGCTCCATTCAAGTCCACAGGGAAAAAAACAACCTGTCTCTATTTGCAACTGAAAAACAAGTGTTGCAGAGTAGTAAGCCAGTTTACAAGCATTCATCGGGCCACCCTTCAGCTTGCCATTGGTGGCACAGCAGACCTTCAATCCCATCACTCAGGAGGCAGAGGCAGGTGAGTCTGAGTTGGAGGCCCAGCCTGGTCTACAGAGAGAGTTCCAGGACAGCTATGCCTTGCTCAGACCCACAAGCCTAAGAAGACCCCCACTTTGTGCGTGGCTTGGGAAAGCTTGGCTGCTGAGTGATCTGCTGGAGTCTGACTTCTGGTCTCTGACTCTACTTCCTGTGTAGCTTTCAGTCTTTTTGCCTTCACTCAATCCTCCATGGCAAATCCCTGGGGCAGTTTGCCATCTGACAAAATAACGAATCAACTTTATAATATGTTTGTTACACTTTATGCCAAAGGCAGGGAAATCCTCACAGATGTGAGGCATGAGATGAGCGCTTGTAAGTCTTCTTTGCTGTGTGAAAGTTAATACACCATGATTTTGTTTTTGGTGACTTTATCATATTTTACTGTTTTGATCTGAGTGTGATGATTCTCAAAGGACTGTGGTTGTCTCAACTGGGGTACACTTCATATTAGTTATTTTGTGTGATGCACAGGCCTAACAATATGTGATTGCCCATCACACGTTGTCAAGGTGGAGTTTCATTCCTTCTAGTTCCTCCTGGCCTTCATTTACCCATCTATCCCTCTACTGTCTGGTTGGCAGTTATTTTGGTTTTGTTTTCATTTACACACATCTAGGCAAAGGCCGTGCTTTTCCTCTGGAAGAGTCTGGAAAACCTTTGGCTCTTGTTAACGTTTGAATCCCAATGAGCTTGCAATGTGTCCTTCGCTTGTATCTCACCAACCCCTGTCCATCTGACAGAATCCTTCCCAAGACGCTTTCCTTCTGCCTGGCCTTCTTCTTGGTCTCTTGGGTCTTTTTGCTGGGTTTGATTGGTTGGTTTGTAAATAGCAAGAGCAGGACTTTGGCGGAGCAGTAAATGTAATGAAGCTTTGGCAGCATTCAAGGGAGAGGACAATGTTGAAAAGTTTCAAAAATGAAAAAAGAAGCCACACTGGTGGCTCTTGTTCTAAATGCAGATGGCGGTGATTGTCCTGTGAAATCCCTCGGCAGCAAGCGCATCACCATGCCCTTATCTCAGATCAGCCTTCCTGCCAGCAGTGATGGCTGAGACAATGCAGATGGCTCTCAAGTAGGGCTTCTCTCAGAACCCAGTCCTTATCTGGCTGTGACTGGCACAGGCTGTCATTCATGCTGTCACTCAACCTCGGAGCACAATGGATCGCGTCTGCCTTGCACATCACAGATAACTGAGCATACCCAACCCGGTCTGGATTTAATTCGTTGGTTAAAAAAAAAAAAAAAGAGAGAAGAGAAAAGATAAATCATTGATTATAGAATATCTGATTTTCCTTTAATTCACTTGTCACTGAAACTGTGACCTTGTGTTCTAGATTGGTGAAATTTGTCAGCATCCCTAATAGAAGGCACCACTTTAATAAGATTCTTTTTCAAACTGCCATCTATTTAAAAGTGAGAATAAAATGTAGGTGAATCTCTCAACTCAGACAGTGACAATTTTTAGTTTAAAGCATATCCTCTGGTTCTGATAGGCTTTGAGATTTTTTTTTATCCTAATATTTTAAAGTACAATGTGTGTTAATGATCTCAAGACAGCATTCTTTGAAAAGTTGCTTAGGTAGAATGCAATAAAGGTGTTTTGTGTAAAAAGCCTACTTACTGTGTATAACGCATCCAAAATAGTGACAGCACAGGACTCATTTGCACATCTAAGGCAGCTTTGTATGTTGACAATGAAGGCATTTGACACAGAACTATCATGGAAATCACTCTTTGCCTGTTCCTCACATCCTATGTGTGCGATTGTGTGTCACATGTGGTATTCTCCACACAATATATTAAAATAATCTGATAGAAGGAACAGCAATTCTTCGCTGGGTTAATTACTGAGTTTTTGAACAGCCTATTAATGATGGCAGGCCTGATTTGCGCTTGCTGTTGAAAAAAGGTATTGAAGATTTTGAGATATGCAAACACTCCTTGGCATACAATAAGACATATTTCTAATGTGTGCTCAGGATATTAGTTTTTCCACTGGGTTATCACACTGTGAAGGAATGGGCTAATATTACTTTGTGGCTCTTTGCTCAGTCTTGAGGAAAAAAGCGTGGTGGCAGGAAAACCGCAGAGGTAATATGTCTCAGAGGGAGGAAGAAACAATGAACTGTGACTCCATAAGCAAACAACCTAACAGCCTCACTTTGGCATTGCGTTTATAGTAATAGCACGCTCCTGCTCCGGTATCATTTACATAGAAAGTGGCATAGAAATTTTGACCAAAAATGGCAACAGAGGGCTTATTAAAATATTAGTTGAAATCAAAGAGCTACTTTCAGAATTTGCATTCTGATCCCTCTGATAGCTACTTTTAAGAGGAGATGTGAGAAATGTACAAGTAACCATAGTTTCTCCTCGATATACACCTGCGCACCTAAAGGATCCTTCAGCTTCCTTTAGGACCCTCATTGGAGAGTATTTACCACATGGCTTTGTACAATCACCATGCATTGGCCTTCTTAACCAACCTACGTGACTGATAGTCTCCCAGGTTCTACAGATTTCTCAGAGGATAATTATCTGTGTGAACAATGTGGCATGTGAGATTCAGAGAAGTGAGAGTAACGAGAACTTGACAAATACGGAAGCTACAAGGAGCCATCACAAGGAGATCTCCTCATAAACTGTAGGCCAGGGCAACGTTTGATCAGCCTTGCTGCATAGCCTCCCCTCTGGCCCACACAGCAGCTATCTCTACATAAAGACCAGACTAATGCTCTGCAGAATACGGGGCTATGTGAGCCAAAAGGAGCCTTGAACACAGTATCTCTAAAGCATATGGAATATTATCTCTCTGTTTCTAAACTGACTCTGGGAGGAATTGAGAACCATAGCTTGCGAATACTTCTCATAACACTGCTTTGCTCTGTTTCTCCACCTATGAAAAGTTTAAAGCAGATTTTAAGTAAACAGTGTCTGAGGAAGATCTGTGTCTTTCAAAGAAGAAAGGCAACATCCTCCCCTTCCCTCAAGACTCCTTAAGGTAATTGGACAACCAAACAAAAACTAGTATGGTTTTTCTAGCCCTGCCCTAGTTTATAATAGTGAGCTGTGCATCTAGGCATGTAGAGTTCCAGCAATGAACAGGACATATCCTTGTTTGTCACAAGAGCCCAGAGGAGGTTCTTACTCTTCCAAAATGCCACATGAAAGGCTCTTTTATTCTCTGCCCTAGTCTTTCCTGTATTCTCGCAAGAGCTTGTCTTGTGACATTAAAACTAAGGTTCAGCTTCTTTGGCCACCTATCATGGTGAAAATGAAGTCATTTCTTGGCATTCAACTAAGAGCTATCTGAAAGCCTGGTCCTGTCCTTGAATGGGACACATCAAAACTATAAAGGATAGTGGATGACCAACATAGATGACTGTTGGCATACTTTTTATTCTATTTTTTTTTGTTAGTTTGTTTCTTATACCGCTTTCTCCCTACTCCATCTCAATACCTTCCAATACCCCAACACCAGGTAGGAGAGAAAGAAGGTTGGGGGGGGAAGAGGTGTTGTCCTCTTAGGCTACTTCCTGCTCTTTAGGGTCATTGGGTTCCTCAGGACAAGTTCAATCTTCATTTCAGGCTCTCTCAAGTTTCTTCTCGTCAAACTACATCAACCAGGAGCAGCAAAGGGAAGCAGAAGCCTTCTTCTTCCTCAGAGCCCTCCTTTCTTTTTCCAGGTTCTGACATTTATTCCTTCTTCAGAGTCCTCAGAATTACACTATCTGCTGCCGGCAAAGAGCCCCTCTCAGATCCTGCATGAGGCATAATCTGCTGCTGTGGACAGTCTGAATCAGCCCCATTTCCCACACCAGGGATTAAAACAAAAACATGTTTATACAACATAACTGAGCTTTTAAGGACACCAAAACTTTCCACTACAGATGACCTCATAGAAATCACAGGGATATTTTTTCCTTACCATGAGAAACTTTATAGTACTTTGTTATTCTCTTAGATCCTGTCTAAATGTACAGCTATATTAAGACATTAAATCTTTCATTTTATTTTATTTTCCTTGTTTGGAAAGTACCAGGCTTCCAAACAACAGCAATGACTCTCAGAGATGATAAGGGGGTATGGAACTGGAAAAGCATGTTCCCTATTATAAAATATGTCACTTTACGTCTCAGAATGAGAAGGCACACCCTGTGGTCATTATGGACTGCCGAAAGTTAAATTTAACTAACATTTCTTACCACACACAATATGGTTGAACCTCTTGGTGATTATGGAAAATTAATCCACAACTTGGCATACATTTTTATCTTTAAATGACGGCTACGGTGTTTTTAATCCTGAAACTATGACCAAACTGGGGACTTTTGGTAAAACTATAAACTGAATTATCAGGCTCATTATCAGTTATTACTTTTTATCTCAACAAACCATATGTTTCACCATTCTATGATCACTGCACCCAGGTCTTAAAAACCTAATCCTTCTTATTTAAATATATCAGGGATTTCTGGCAGTCTTATGGTGTATGGATCTAAAAATAAATCTGAAACATTACAGATTTTAATTATTTTAGTCTTAAAAGAAAGCCACTCTGAGTGCCATAAAATAGTGGGCTTAGATTTTTGCTCATTAGGAGCCAAGCCATTTCATACTTCTTTTCTTATGCCAAAATGGTTTTCCTGAGTTAAAATCCATAGCAGAGATCAAGGAAGCTGATTATATCTTCCTGTTAGTAGAACAGCAGGCAGAGTTCAATGATGCTTTTTATCTTAAATTATATTTTCAACTTGACCTCATTAAATTCTTTTCCTTCTGCTTGTCATGGTTGGGCTTACTATTTTTCCCATTTACTCTCAGCCCTTTTTCATTTTAAACTGTCTTTTAGAAATAATTCTTTCATGCATAGTTTCCTATTTCCAACAGTGATCACATAGTAAATGTCCCAACACACAGAGAGAAACATTCACAGGCAAATTAAGGTAGTATTAGTTACTGATTATTTTCTTAGAAGATCATTAAATGTCAAAACACATTCTCGTGCTTATATTTCTTTAAAATTTTATTTTTAAACTGTTTTTAGGAAAGAAGATAATATAGTGAAATAAAATTTAAAAATCTACATATTTGCTTCCATTTTGTTTTTCAGAGATATATTAAATAGGAAACAGAAAATAAATGCTTTAACATAGGACATAGGTGAATCATATCTGTTTTAAAATATCATCTATGTTTCAGTGTAGTTTGTATTAGTTAATTAGTTCATTAATTAATTTACCTCTTGCTTTCTAAATATGCAACAGTAAGAGTATGTATACATGTTTTGCATAATTACAAAAACAGGTACATTTTTTATTTGAAATAAACCAAGTTAGCTAAATGAAATGCAGATTTTCAAACACTGTTTTCCTTTTTTTTTCTTTTTTTGAGATTATAATTATATTGTTTTCCCCTTCCCTTTCCCCCCTCCCAACCCTCCTCCCATTGCTCTCTTTCACATTCATGGGCCCCTTTTTTCATTAATGAAAGCCTTACTAAAACTTACCAGATGAACCAATGTTTGGGGCAGAAGCTTTAAAAAGACCAAACCATTTCATGACATCAAAGAATCCTTGTGCCTGGGACCCACACCTACCATGGGGAGATGTATCGGCTTGTACAAAAGACAGTCCCATTTTTTACCAACTTTAAGTTGTTTAATTTTTGTGTTTAAAGAATACGAGTGACGTTAAAATACAAATTGACCACTTAGGTTTCCTCTCCCAGGCTGTCTGTACAAGGTACTGGCAGGCCAGAGTGATCTCATTACCTGGTGGAGCAGTTAGCCAATGATTGATGTCGCATTTGTGCACAGCACAGCCGGGTTTCTTTTGTTAGTGGATATTAGACAAATTGGGCCTTACAAATTCATGACCCCCCTCTCCCCTCCTAGTTAGTATGTCTTTCTCCTCCCACTTCTCACTCCCAGCCTTCCCCCCCCCCCCCCCCCCCGCACCCCCTGCAGTTTTCTGCTGGCACCTGACCACTATTATGGCTAATTAACATTGCTGATAACCTCCACTGAGGCCTGAGAAGGGGCGTTTGACAAAGGAAGGGCAGAACAGACACTGGCTCTTACAGCCCACAGAAAGAATGGGCTTTGATTATTGTCCAAAAGACCTCACTGCAGGAAAATGAATGAATGAATGAATGAATGAATGAATGTGTCCGTGTTACACCACCAATTAGTCCCCCTCCCTTCCCCTCGTTTTATGTGGGAAGCATTTATCTTTTCAGTTGCTTTGCATTTGCTTCTGTCTGCATAAGGAGAGGTGAGCTGTAAAATAATGGCTTAGACAGTTCCTTCACCCGAGAGGTGCACTGGGAGTAGACATACCTTTATACCCCTTGTCCTCTGTGATGCTGTTGGGATTCTTCATGGAGTTTCAAAATGACCTTCTTGATGGTGATACTCCCAGCAGATCTGGGCATTCTTGGTAGTAATGTGTATGGCATATGTATTTATTTTAGATGTACATATCTTGATTCCAAAATGTTTGAGCTTAAAAAATATATATTATGACATGTTTATTATATACGATGATAATGTTAGTAGCTACCGTATAGTTACAATAAAACTAGTGTTCTGAGCTTACTGGTGATTCAACAGTAATTCACTTTAAAAAAAAAATACCTTGTTTCCCATTGTACATGTGATAAAACTGAAGCACCAGGCTAACCAACGGGCCAGTGTTTCCTAGTTTGTAAATACATCCTGTATATGTTCTGGAAAGATGCAATGTGACTTTTTTTTTCTTTCTTTAGAAGCAACAGCTAACTAAAACCAACATGGAAGTATTTGCATACAATGTAGATAGTGATAGAACTCATGTAGCCAGAAGCTGGATGGAAAGTTTAACGACCATATAGAGTGGACAATCCATGGGGTTTGGGCGACTTGATATATTGGAGCAACCTAGGCTTACAATATTTTCATTTCCCCAGAGGGAACACTACGCGATTTGCTATTATTCTCCATCCCCACGTGGCTCCCACAAACCCTCCCATCTCCATAAAAATGTGTCCACTCTGGACATTTCATGTGAAGGGAACTGTGTAGATTGTGTTCATTTGTGTGTTTCCATTCACGAAGTACAATGCCTGTTTTTACATTGTAAAATAGTATTTGTCGTTTGCGTGTGCTGTGTGCGTGCACCTGTGTACACTAATATACAGGCACACAGACTACGTGGGGAGTGAGGGTATGTGTGCCATGGAACATATGTAAATGTCACAGTTTGTGAAGGTGGTTTCCTTCTTCTTTCACCTTTAGATAACTTCAGGGGACAATACTTCTAGTGACCAGGGTTGATTGGGAAATATCTTTACCCACTGAGCCATCTCACAAACCTTCACTATGTCTTTAAGGTATATTTGTGTCAGAAGGGGGGGATTGTTTGTTTTGCTTTTGTTTTTTATATCTAGGAACTTGAGTAGTTTCTATCATTGAATAATATTCCATTCTATAGATAACATGCATTTAAAAAAGATTCATATTGTTTGGCATGCTTTGTTTCCTCCTTTGGATGATGCTTCTGTGACTACTTTTGCTGGTATCTTCTGTGGACGTTTGATTGTGTTTCACTTGTATATACACCTAGGAGTAGAATTATCTGGTCATAATACTGCGTGAAAACTTCGATGGAACTTTCCAGAGCTGTGTTAGGCTATGTCACTGTCTGTGATGAGTCACGGTTCTGACTTTCCTGCACTCTTACTGTTTTCATTCTTAATGAAGCTACCCAGGTGGCCACAAAGAAGCATCTCAGGGAGGCTTTCATTTGCATTCCCCTAATAACTAAGGACACTGAACGGTGTCCCTACTTTCGATCTGCATACATTCTTTGAAGACTTATCCATTCAAGTCCTCAACTCATTAAGTTGTAGTTTGAGGCTGATTTTTCTTTGTTGTTGAAATGTAGGTGGCCTTTGTACAGACTAATACAAAGGACTTCCAATGCCGTACACATACTCTTGCTAATAGTTTCCTATTCTATTGGTTACATTTTTTGTCCCACCCCCTTTCTTTGTTCTGTGTGTTTTGAAACTTTTTTTTTTATTTATTAAGCTTGTGACAATTTCATTCCTGTGTCTAATGCATTCTGGTTTCCCCCCCACTGACAGCTCTTATCTCAATCTCTCTCCTACCCTCATGAACTCTTCTGCTTCTTACCTTTCCTTCCCTCAGATTTATTTCTGTGTGACCCATGTAGTTTAACAAGAGACATCTGTGTGACTTTTGGATTACGACTATCCATTAAAACCTGGTAGGGTCACTAGTGTGTACCCTGTCTACCCAATTTCTAAGTATCTTGTTACTTGTGTTTTACTTGCTGATCAAAACTACAGGGATTTATTCTTGCATTTTCTGTTAGGAGTTTTATAGTTTTAAGTTTATATACGTTGTCAACTCGAACTTAAAATACCAGTAAAGGACACTCCCTGGCATGAGACTAATTCTTTTTGTATCTCTGTAAGATATATTAGTCAACTGAGCAAAGAAAACATTTGTTGTGACTAGTACGTAGTCCCAATGCTTTCCTAGAATTTGACACTAAATCAAAGCTGTCTTTAGAGAACATTGTCTAATAAAGAACAAGAGACATGATATAAGTAACTAAAACGCAAGGTAAAATGTAACAAGTCCCATATGGAAGCTTGCAATTTTGTTTTGGGGAAGTCAGAGAAGAAAATATATCTTTGGATGTTGGTTTTGAAAAATGAGAGTGCTTTGGCGGACTTTTTCCTGATCTCTACAAAGATCAGGGAACTCAATGATTGGTCCCAGCCCAATTAGTTTCTGGAGTACAGATTATTTTTGGTTTAGACTCTTTTGATGGGTAGAACAATTCTACGTATGTACGTAGCCAAGACTTGGGAGTCCTTGAAACTTTTATAGGGAGGGAACGAGAAGGAGATGATTTATATAATAACATTAAAGCATAATATGCCACTTTTATTATTTTAACGTTTTGCCAATTGTGATGTTTTGAGTCAGAATGGGACCCATGAGCTCATATGTCTAAATGCCTGGTCCCAGGTTTATGGAACTGTTTGGGAAACATTAGGATATAGGGACTTGCTGGAGGGGTGTGGCCCTGGGGGTGGATCTGAGGTTTCAAAAGACTCATGCCATTTCAAGGGTGCAACCTCTGTCTCCTTCTTGTCAATCCAGATATGAGCTCTCAGTTTTTCCTACCACCATGATGTTGTTCCACTGTAATTGACTCTAGTCATCTGAAACTATAAGCCCAAAATAACTCTTTCATTTTTAAGTTCCTTGGGTCATGATGACCTAGCACAGCAATAGAAAAGTAACTAAGACACTGGTTGTCTCAAAGGGGTGGTTGATAGCTGTTTTATGCCTGTTCATGGCTCCAGGTGGTGCCAACAATTGGTGCCAGTGTTCTTGAATTCTGACAGCTAGAGCCCTATAGAGTGGTGCTGAAATCCAAGCAGAAATTGGATTTTTCCCTTAATTTTTTTCTACTACTGCACCAGTGTATCTTACAGGCAGGCAGATCTCTGTTGTATGTCAAAGTGAAGCTAATGATGACATTTTTCCCTCCTGTATGTGCAAATTACCTTCCAGAACCGGAAGCTTCTAATTGGGTACCAGTCTGATTTCTTGATATAAGGAAGTGTTGCCTTAGGCGATAGGGCCTTAGCATCAGGTTATGGAGAACAACCAATAGTTTAGGCGGTAAATCATGGTGTTTGAGGAGGTTTTTTCAATGATTCACCAAGGTGCAAAACATTTCCGGCACTGAAAGTTCTACTTGGTGGCATAAGATGTCTAGTTGGAACATTGTCTCATCATTATATAGTTGCCTCAATTAAATTTGAAAATCCACCATAGTGGATTTCCATATTGCTTTTCTAAAAGCCTTAAGAGCTAGTTGGTATTCCCAGTATCACTTCCTTTACCAATCTCTAGCCTCCCATCTCTCATTCAACCCTACCCTTTACTTTGCACTCTATTTCCTCTTCATTGGATGATTCCTTCTTCCTCCCTGGTTCCTTTCTAGCTACCAACCATTTGTGGATATTTGGATTAAAATGTACACATTTAAAGCTTTAAAAGCTAATATCCACACATAAGAGTGTAATATTTGTCTCTTGGAGTCTGGGTTTCACCTCAGGATAATTGTTTATAACTGCATCCATTTAACTTCAAACATCATAATTTTATTTCTAACAGATGACTAATACTCCATTGTGCAAATGTACATTTGATTGTCCACTTATCAGATGATGGAGATCTAGGCTGTTTCCCATTTCTGGCTATTATGGATAAAGAAGCTATGAAGACGAATGAGCAAATAACTCTGTTGAATGTAGAGTCCTTTGGGTATACACCCAAGAATGGTATAGCTGGATCTTGTGGTAGGTCTATTGTCGCCTTTTTGAGGAACCAGTGTACTGATTTCCACAGTGGATGAACAGGTTTTCACTCTCACCAGCAATGAATAAGTATTCCTCTTTATCTGCATCCTAACTAGCTGAAGGACGAGCCGCCTTCCTCAGCTGCCATTTGTCCTATTGATCTTCCCCATTCTGGCTGAAGTAAGGTAGATCCCATAACTATCATCGGGCACAAAGGCCAATTCCTAATAGATCAGGACCTCTATGTAAGTCCAGAAACCCTGAACCTAATAAAAGAGAAAATATGGAACATTCTTGAACTCATTTGCATCAGAAAGGACTTTCTGAACAGAACATCAATAGAATAAGCACTAAACCCAACAATTAATAAATGGAATCTTGTGAAACTAAAAAGCTTCTGTACAGCAAAGGACACCATCATTCAAGCTAAGTGTCTATATAATGGGAAATAAAAATCTTTACCAATTATATCTGATAGATGATTAGTGTCTACAGTATGTAAGCAACAACAATAAAAGTAAAAATCAAGAAAACAACACAATTGGAAACTGGGTTTAAAAACATACTTATTTTCATTAAAATGTTACTCATATTGACAGGTGAAATTTTGTTTCATGTTAATTTAGTAAATTAATATAAATTTATTTTTAAATTTTTATGTAATAAATATTAATAGTTATAACCTATTAACAAGAAGCTCTTTAGAATCCTTGTGCTACAAAAGCTGGAGCACCCTTGATAAGTGTATATAATTTCTCCATTGCTTCAGACACGATAAGAAGAAAATAATCCTACTCAAGTGAATCACTTTGTTAAATGAATCTATATTAATTGAACAAGAGAGGAAACTGACTTTAAAAGATACTGTAACACTGAAACATTAATGTGTTATCTCTGCTTAAGGCATGAGATCATAAAAGGGATTTAAAAAAAGAGCCCGTTTTAAAATCTATTTTTAATTTTCTCTGATTTAAATTTTCATAAATCAATTGTAAGATAAATGACTGTGAGTATAAAATAGATAATTAATTTATCCCACTAACTGAAAAAAAGTTCACTATAGTTTTTCACTTAAAACTTTACCTCTAATCATGTATGTGTCTTTCATAAACATTAATGAATACTAAATTTAACATGTATTGACTGTCTTATATGTCCAGTACCAGGAAGGAGATAGTCTTGTAGTACTTCATAAGGGGCTTTATTGCTGGGATGAGGAGACTGTAAATACAAAATTACAAGGAAGAATTTGTGCTAGATGTATGTACATGGTATAAGCATACAACAGCAAAACCACTGTGCTCATTCATTTCTGGAAGAGTCTAGAAGGGCTTCGAGTCAAGAAGCATCCTTGAGCTAATTTAGAAGTAAACTCACATTTGTAGGAAGCACCTCAGAAAGGAAGAAAGAGAATAACTTCACACATACAGCAGGGATTTCAATTAACCCACTGTGATTGGCCTGATGGCCCAACAGTCACAAAGCAAGAAAGGAGTTGGCGAAGCGGGAAGTGACCACACAGAGCAGCTTAGGTGCCCTGTCCACAGTGGGAGGTTGTTGATGGGGTTTTAAATACAATTTTAAATTGTGTTCTATGTTGCGTGCATGTCATGAAGCATTTCTTCGTTCTACACGTAGTACTTGAACCTCTCTTCTGTGACAGCATTTGGCTCAGTGCAGAAACTATGGAAGTAAGCAGGGTAGCCCCTGTCCCCCACCAGCTCTAATGTGCTCCTAGACTGCCAATGTGCTGCTGTGGATCTGTCGCAAGAACACTGCCAGTTCCTGACAGAATCGCTTGACAGAAGCAATTCCAGGATTTCGGGTTAACTGGCAACTGCTATAGGCATGTAATCAAGTAGGCGCATGAGTAACATTGGTTTGTAAGTAACCTTAGTGAGTATCTTTAGGAAAGCTAAACAAAAAAAGGTCATGTTTGAAAGGGATGCCATTAAGAAAAAACAAACCAGAACAAAAAAACCAACCAACGCAAAAACGATGTTCTCAGATATCCAGAAGTAACTTCGTTAACTATGAAGACTTTTGCCAGTTGTTAGTGAGGAAAATGTGAACCACAATAACAGTAGAACTCTGGGCAAGATGGGGGTCCAGGTTTATTCCAGTTTTCTGGTTTAGTAACTGTCTCCAGGAGAGAGGGAACAAATGTTGTTTCTTAAGATTCATTCAGTGAACAATAACCTTTAAAGACTATGAAACCCTGGAAAATAAATTTGCTTTGGAATGTAATCCCCAGTCATGTCATGTATGTTGTTTTTATATCTGTTTTATAAGCAGGAGGACTGGAGAATGGAAATCAATGCAAGAGTGGGTGTGAGTTTGTTTGACCCAGCAGCCTTCCTGGCTCTCACTTCCTGGCTCTCATTAGCAGAACACACAAGATGTGTTCATAATTGCAGTTTTTTAAATCTTCGTTCTGGCTTTAGGCAGGTTTCAGTATTCAACAAAAGTCTGTATCATTCAATTGGAAAAAATAGATGTCAGTGTGGTATATAGTTTTAAATAGATAGGATCAGTTATATATGACTAGAATATGACTTAGTTTCCCAGAAAAAATAGAGTTGGTGATTTTAATCACTATCCTGTATCTGATTTTTTCACTCACAGTCTTGGCTTTGTACCTGACATCCATGGGAAGGTGCTTATTAATTTTATAAAACCAAAGAGAGAAACTAGGAAAGGAACACTTTATATTAGGTGACAGGAGGTCTTGTGGAAGAAACAACTGTAAAACATCTGCAAAAACAAAATGGTAAGAGATAAAAATGTGGATTGAGAAAGTAATATCCCACTCTCCACTCTACTGTGGAGAATGTTCTGGTGACACTCAGAGGAAGGACAGCAGGTTACCAAGAAGAGACTTGATACCCTATGAGCATATACAGGGGGAGGTAATCCCCCTCAGGAACAGTCATAGGGGAGGGGAATAAGGGGAAAATGGGAGGGAAGAATGGGAGGATACTAGGGATGGGATAACCATTGAGATGTAACAAGAATAAATGAATAAAGAAAAAAAGTGTGAAAAAAATGTGGATTGAAGTGAAAGAAATCTTTAAAAGTTTCTCATAGGAAGGGGGATGAGGAAGTGACGCTACGGAAGAAACAATATGGATGCCAGGAGGCTTTTCCAAAACTGAGAGGGGACAAGTGTGAGACACACTAGTGGTCATGAGTGAGGTTGAGAACAAAGCATTGGCTTTTAGTCAGTCTGGGAGACTCAGGAACAGCTGAGCAGAGGAGCCTGGGCCAGGCTGAGAATACAGAGTGGCACGGGCTACACTTTCCACGGCAAGGCTGTGAAAGAGAAGAGAAAGGATGAGCGATGCCATCTTGAAAGAGGACAAACTGTCAAGAAAGCACTTGTGTGGATTTCGCTGGGATAGACATCAAAGTCTCAGAAGTTGAGGAAAGGAGCCTGGGGTTGGGGAGTGGCAGGTGATTTGTTTGGGTGAATGGCAGTTTCTATTCAACTCAGGATAAGAGACCATGAGCTCTTGTCATTTATCACGGCACTTCCGCCTCTGGTAAACTCATTGCTATCAATTCTTTCATGTTACGTCTTACAGAACTTTACTTATGTGCTTTAAAGTGAAACAAAAAAAAATCTAGGCGGACAGAATTAATAGGGCCAGAAGCTCGTTGATGACAATGCTCCAATAAGGAAGACATAAGCCAACTCAACCTAATGTCCTCCACACGTTTTTATTTAAAAGGAAAGCATTTTTATGAAAACTATGAAATACATGGAGGCAGTTTGGTGAGAATTTAATTTCACACCCTCATCAGAGGCTGACCCACTTCAGAGTCAATATGCAATGGTTAGGTGCTTTCTCTCTCAAAGGAGGAGCCTCTTTACAGTGCATACAAAGGATTGCCTGAGTGGCCTTTATTGTTATGAAAACTGGGCTCTGAGGATAGAGCACCATAAACATGAAAAGGTGCTGCCAGCATGCCACTGTATTTACTATGACAAACACCATAATGAATGAATGAAAAAATGTGAACTTAGGAAAATGATTTCATGTCCTCTGACTTCTTAGAAAAAAGATGGATGTCAAGTAGATATCCAGGCTGAGTTGATGTGTGTGGCAGGGGTGGGGGGGGGGAAGAGAGAAGAGAGAGAGAGAGAGAGAGAGAGACAGAGAGAGAGAGAGAGAGAGAGAGAGAGAGAGAGAGAGAGAGAAAGATTGTGTGGAGGAAGAGAAAGAGAGAAGGGGAGAGAGAGACAGAGACAGAGATAAAGACAGAGACAGAGACAGAGATTGATTATGGTCAACTGTTGGTTGGTAACATACTCAGTGTCTTCATTGGCAGCAGCTTGTGACAACAAATGCGACTGGTCTCAGATGACTGAATGCATTTAGCTTATTAGGGCACTGAGAACTACAGTGGTCTCTCACGTACTGTCTCTTTCTCACTTCCTATGTCTCTTTATTTTCTTTTACTGTATGTTCTTGTGAACACCCACATTCTCCTCCATGGTCCTGGGGTTCATGCTCAATGCATCTCCAGAGTAAATGACACCACACTGAGAGTCCAGAAACCTGATTTCCCAGCTCCCTTACCACATTTGCTCAACCAGAGAGGAGATTCACTTGGCCCTTGGAATCTGAACCTAGCTGATGTTTTTCTGAGCCCTGAATCTTGGCAGTGGAGGCAGCCAAATCCACTCAGTGGTCCTTGTACCCTGAGTTTGAGTGAAATGTGTGTGTGTGTGTGTGTGTGTGTGTGTGTGTGTGTGTGTGTGTGTGTGTGTAAACTAGGCAATAGCAAAATGGTATTTGACCACGATTAAGAGAAGTGAAAGTCTCGGGCCTTAAGAACAGTAAGCTGTGTATTTATGCCTGGTAACTTTCTAAGCAAATGAGTATCACCATAATGAAGAAGCTTGAGACAAGCAAGTGCGCCACACACTGGTTTGGCTTGACAATGGTTCTTTATTTTCATCTCTAAGTCACTTGAAATATACACTTATATCTGAGGTAGGGAGTTAAAGTTCTACTGAGAGAGGGACATTGTTCAATGAGCTAGCACCATCTTTCATCGTCCTCCATATACATTCACCTAGAATTCCTTCGTATAAATCCAATACCAATAGGACATTCAAACACTGACTATATTTATATTATTCAGTGGGCTGATAGGAAATACATTTATGAAAGAAATGGAATTTGAGTTATCAAAAAAAAATCATTGTTACCAGGTAACCGAACTTCAGGCCCTGTTTTAATACTAACAAGTCTTTCCAAAAACAAGAGAGAGGGTTGTCATAAACACTACGGAACCCCAAATGTAGCTATGGAACTTTCCTTTATTACATTGGAAATCTTTGATCTGATGGGTAAGTATTTTACCCCATTTCACTTAGACATTTAAGCATGATGTTATTCAGGAAGGGCATGTTTCCAAAGCACTCATGTAAGAAAGAAAAACATACAAAACATGCAACTATATGGGTCTTCTGGAAGGAAGATCATGCGATATCAAGTCATTTCAAGGCAACCAGAGACTTCCAGATGCTTCCACCATCACTGTCATTCATTGCAAAGTCAGTGCAAGTTATACTCTATGGTCCCAAATAGAAAGCACAAAGAGTAAGGTGAAAAATGCCTTGCTGCTTTGTCACCAGTCATTTGCATTAAAGATTGCCTGCCCCTCTCTTGGCCTCTGTTTCCTTATCTCTTTAACCGAAGATGTCATGAAGCATCCTTAGGAAAATGGTTCAGAATGGAACTACGGTCTAGAAAACAAAAATCGTCTACCACAGGACATGAACAGATGCTGCTGAAGAGGAAGTTGTATTCTTTACAGCAGAGCTGAGAACAGTTGCCACTCTCCTTAAAAAGGTCATTGTTCATATTCCAATAGGAATGGTGTGATGGAGACACAGTGGGGACCTGTTGTTTTTGTCTAGGACAGCATCTACCCTTTTAGAAGCTATCCGTTTGCCTCTTAATATAATTAGGCACACCAGATTGGTATTTAGTCTTGTTCTGACAACAGCAAATTAGGCTTAACTCTTTAATTACAATGAGAAGGAAATCACCTTTCTGATATCCTTCAATTAGCTCAAGCAGCTGTTAAGTTATAATTAAAATTTCACATGGATCATTTGAGTTCTTGGAATGTTTCCATTTAATAACAAAACATTTGCATATATGCATTCAGTCTTCAACAACCTTTTCAGATGTTGTCAGTGGTGAAGCAGGGACAGGGATACTGTATTAAACAAAATCTTTGTAGTCTCACAAGCAGACAGCTGGGCCCCACGAAATGAAAAATGGAAATGGAAGAAGGTGATCAAAAAGTATTAGTGCCTTCAAGTTTTCTGGAGCCTGTTCAGAGACTCAAACTTTTGTTTCATTTGTAGTTACCCAGGAGGGAAGAAAAAAGTCATCAGGAGAGAGCTATTCAGTACTTCCTGTGTCTCATTATTCTGAACAATGACAAGCTGCCCCACTGAGACTTTATACATGGCTCCTCGCCTTGAATTTTCAAAAGTATACGTACAAGAGGAAGTGTTACGTGTGGAAATTCTATTTGGGTTTTACTTTGAAAATGGAGCTGAGTAAAACTTCATCTCTTTGAAGCTGCTTTAGCTATTTATATGATGTAATTGTGGATTCTACTGTATAGGTCAAGAGGAAAGAATGCACATATTTTTAACTACACTTATAATGTAGGTATTACAAGTTTTAAAAATACTAAATGAGAGTTAACTGAAAGGATACCCACTTGAATTATTGTAAAAATTCTTTTATGTTTGAAAATCTGGGATTATGGCATCCAAATTAAATGTCAGGAAAGTGGCTAAAACATGGAGGAGTTAAAACTATTTTATCCATATATATATACACACATATGTGTGTGTGTGTGTATAATTTATATGTTCTACTTTTTGACATTGGCAGAAAGATCCAATAAAATTGTGTATTAATAGCAATGTTGGGACATGCTAGGCTTTACAATCTATACTGATGGCCTGATGATCAGACTTTATTCAAGCTTATTCATTGATAGCCTACATCGACAAGAAGAATTCTGTTTTGGCTAAGAACCTAATGGTATCTTCCTAACCATCAATCTGTATTGTACACTATTGAATTTCAACCACCAAGATAATTGTATCTCTGGGAATTAAAGAATGCATGCAGAGAAGGAAAAGAGATGAAAGAGCAATGCCTGATGTCCTAATTACACCAGTGTGCACACTTTGGGGGGCTCCCAGCTGTGAGCAGCACATTTTCCATCTGCCTTTACTAATTTTATTATGACCTTTCAGAACTGATTTCATCTGGAACAGAGTTGGCTCAGACACCTTCACTGTGTCAATTTCATCTTTGAACGAATGGAAGGAAGGATTAGTGACAAGTGGCATTCTGGCAGAAAAAAAGTCTAACTACTACCCGCTCCTCTCAGAGGGAGATTGCGTTGCGGAGTGATTGGGAAATTGTGCTCCTGAGTGATTTAAAGGTTTAGTTTAAGTGCTGAAGTTTGAGGACCAGGATTGGATTTAAACTCTTGAGTTTAGAGGGTTCTTCAGAAAATGTTTAACACACATTTGTATCCTATAGAAATGAATAACGAATTCTAAATGATGATTTTATTTGAACTCTAAGATGTAGGAAGAGCTCTTTCTCTCACATCCTCCCTTCCTCCCCTCCCTCCCTCCCTCCCTCCCCCCCCCTCTCTCTCTCTCTCTCTCTCTCACACACACACACACACACACACACACACACACACACACACACACACACACACCCTACTTTAGGACATTTCTTGAATGCTCTGTTTCACTTTTTTGTGCATAAACTACTTAATTTATTGATTCTAACAGCCGTTTTATTTTGCAATATGCATCTGGTATAAGAAAAAAACGCTGAGCCCATATAAAGTTAATCGTAATCAATGAAGAACAGAGTCAGGATGTAACGCTGCAGTACATTTTCCTAGTTAGTACACTGTTCTAGTCATTGATTACTTAGTTGGACAACTACACCTAGGTCTCAGACTTGGCTAGGAGCTAAGAATGCAGAGCTGTCATGGTACTGACCGCAACAGGATAGCTTTCTCCTCAGAAGCCACCCTCATGGGTTGGAGTAATCCCCGTGAGTTGATAGCATGAGTAGCAGTGAAGCACAGGAGGCCGGAAGTAACAACAGCATGACAGCGCGTTCTGTAAGGCAATATGTATGTATGCACACTCTCATGGCCGCGCTGGCTGTTTGAAGGGCTGTTTGAGGAGTAGCCCAAGCTGTGCAGCCCTTACCATGTCCCAGCCACCTGCTGTTAGGCACAGGATCAGAGTCTCCATCGCTCCTAAATTTCCCTTCACTTACAATAGACTGCATCCGACACACAGTCACTTGCTAAGAGACAATCCCCTTTCCAGATGTTGTCAGGAAGCAGCAGTCGACATAAGAACCTGTCAGGAAAGGATCGATACTTTCCAATCCTGGGGGAGCAATGGATGCTGACTTTCTTAGCCTTTCTTAGCAATGCTTTAGGGGCAGTGCTGAATGAGAAAGGAAAGGTACGAAGCTGAAGGCGACTAGTGGCTCTGAACTTTCTATTCTGTGCAACGTGAATTTGTGCTTTCTGGTAATGCCTCACAAGGTCTAGTTTCTGTGGCGTAGGAAGAAGGCAGAAGCCCAGCCCCGGTAGCCATAGTTACGTTGCCAGAACTCTCATACATAACTTCTTCATACTGAGTATTCTGGTTATGCCTCATATGCTGGTGCTTAACTAGTCATTTCTCTCTCAGTTGTTCGTATTAATCGAGTTCTCCTTAGGAAGTCTTGTAGTGAAACATTAGAGTGTCAAGGAATTGGCCTAGATGATCCCAAGCTATCTTCCATTCTATACACGTGGACATCCCTGCAGTAGGTAGGCAAGAAATTGGGGTTAAAAAGGTTGGTTGAGCTCTGCCAAAATCACTCAGTGAGGAGCAGAAACAGCAGCATTGGGTCCCTTTGGCATCAAAGCATTTTCCTTGACTAATCTGATCACAAGAAAATGATCCCCCCACTATAGATCACCCACATGGGGACCACGCACGTGTTTCAGAATTTTCAGTATGCATTATAAAGGGTTGACTAGGAAACACAAATCCACAGCTGCATCACATCTGTGAACGCCATCTCCTTCCAGTTACCTGTGTGATTTGTGTATGACTTAAGATACTGTGAGCGTACAGGCAATGCTGGATTACAATCCCTTTTTTAGGAATAGCCTCTCACTAGAGATTATTTTTCTTCTTGGTCCCATTACTTAGGACTTCTAAAATACATCGTTATTTATCAAACATATTTAAATAATTTCATTTAATCCTCAAGGTCCTAGATTGTTTTCTAAAATTTTTATTTTTTGTTTGTTTTGTTCTGTTTCTCAAGACAATGTTTCTCTCTGTAACACTTGCTGTCCTGGAACTCTGACCAACCTGGTCTTGAACTCAGAAATCTGCCTCGCTCTGCCTCCTGAGTGCTAGGATTAAAGGTATGCGCCACCATGCCTTGCTTGTTTGACAGATTTGAAATATCACCTATTATATATGTCATGCCTGTCCATGTTATTTGTAGGGGTTCTTTGGTTTTGCATTGGGTTTTGTGATTGTTTGTTTGCTTGCTTGCATTTGCTTTGCGGTGTTAGGGATTAAACTCGGGCTCTCGTGCTTAGAGCCCATGTACCTGTTTTCTATGCTTCGTCTCTAACCTATCTCAAGCCCCTCAGTTTTTCTGAGCTTTGTATTACTTCTATAAAACACTGCCCCAACTTTTCTTTATATTTATTTTTCAATCCTAGAACTGAAACTAGAAAGTTATTCTAATGAGGCTGGTTATTTCAGATGGTCATTAAGCCCCCCACCCCCGTAGAATACCTTTAGGTAATGTTTATATATCCCACCTACTAAGTGGGAACATTCTTGGAAAGTGTGGGTCATACACACAGACGTCCCATCTCAGCATGCGGTGAGTAAATAACATGTCTTTATTTTTAGAAACACTGATACTATACCTAAGGTACAGCCAAGGGAAAAACCACTAGTTTAGAATATGATCAAGATTAAAAATTTGTGTTTGGGCAGGAAAGAAACAAACTACCTTTTGTGTATTTTTCACAAATTTAATAATTCTTAATTGATATATTAGTATAATATATTCAATTAGTATAAAACTGAAAGGAACTTCACCAAAACTTACCTTTGTGCATCATGTGGGCAATCAATCACTCACAGAAAAACCATACGAAAGCCAGGATTTGAAACAGCTAAAATCCATTGACAATTATCTGTCTTACATTGGACAAGGTCTTGTGTCTGACTACAGGAGTATTAAGAAACTAAAATTACACAACAAAAATTATATATTGTCTCACCGAAGAAGAATACTTACTATGTAGATGTAAATATGTGTGTAAATGTGTGTACATTCATTATAATGTATGTAAAACTTCATCCGTGCACACTTACTTTAAAGACTTTTGAAGAATCTTTACATAGTTGTATCCTTTTAAAACAGAGGGTATCTCACTCACTGTGTATTGTATCTTCAGTCATATGAAATAATTGCATGATACTGAATACATGTATACATACATGGCTTACATGCATACAGATCTGGATCACAGTTTTCAGGTTATAATTTTGCCTTAAGAATAATCTCTGAACAGGGGAAAATATAAAAATGATTATTTAATTACAGAAATAAATTTTTACTAACATCATTCTGCAATTTATATTTTATTCTATTTAATTTCAAAAGTAAGTCATTGAGAGTTCTATTAAAATATATTGGAAATGTGGCATCTAGTACAGCATGTCCAAAACTGGCAACGTTTCTGCATAAGCTCCATTGTTTCCTGCTTGACTTTAACCATTCAGAGCAAGAGCTTGTCTCTAAGATGGAACTGAGCTTGCTTGTTATGAGTTACGGATGTTTTAGTGATAAAATTTGGCTTTCTGGAACAAATGGGTGTTCAAGGCTGATTTTATTAGTGCAGTTGAACATTGTGGAACTAAAGCAAGGAAATTCCTGCATATTGCCACAATTTGAGGCCGTATGGATCATAAACTTTTCTATTTGTGTTTTACTGGTGGACATAAATGCCATGATCTCATCAGGAAAAGAAGAAAGGGCCCACAGCTACCATGGAGGGACTGTACATCTTGCTACGGAATGTCAGATAAAGGCGAAGCTTTGAAACAAGAGGCCCCTTGATTTAGTGTCTTTAATGTGCCCGGGAAGGGATGTGCTCTGAGCATCGTTAGTGTGACAGGGTGAAGGGGCAACGCGTTTCTTCTGTTCCTGTGGAAAAGAGGATGAATCTGGCACAGCAGTGATGTCAGAACCTCCATCACCTTTCTCAGGGATGATGTAGATTTTAATTGTACTCAGGGCCTCCGCGCGTCGCACCAGCTCGTACGTGACATTGAGATAGATGAAGCCATTTGTTGGCATTATCAGAGCCAGCTGTGTGCTTGGCTGCAGCTACAGTAGGCATTTTATCTCATGCATAATCCTCTCATCGAGGGGGGATCACAAGCGTCGGAACCATATGGCAAATAATTTTATTATGATCAAAAAAGGACTCTTGAAACTAGTTAAACAGAAGAGTCCTTGAAATTCAATCAGAAGAACTTTGATTTTCATGTCACACCATCATCCTAAATTAATTGTTAGTGCTGCCACAAACAAACACAACCAAGACTCCTACCCCCTTGCAAGATGAGGATAGACTTACTATTACTTTATGCCACTCAACATGTGTCTTTATTCTTCTCAATTTGGGAGAATTTATGTGGCTCATATTGGAAAGGAAAATAGGGATTTCACAACCTAAAGCTTGTTTCTATTTAAAAAATGGTAATAGCATCAAACAGTGTTCTAAACAGCAGAACAGCACAAGAGACAAGGCAAGCTTGAGTGAAGATCCACATTACTACTCTCTTAAAAGCTGCAAAAGACACACTAGATGTTTTTGCATTCAAGGGAGGAGAGTCATTTCTCTCCTTTTGTTCTGTGTTTGTTTTAATATAGGATCTCCTGTGATCAGGCTCATCTCAAGCTCACTATGTAGTTGAGGGTGCCTTTAAGCTACTGGTCTTCCTTAGTGCCCCTCTCTGTTAGGATTACAGGCACTTTACCCAACTCAGCAAAGTCCTACAACAAAAAGAGCTTCCCTGTCCTTTTGCCAGGGAGGCATACATTTAGCTCCTGCCTTCAAAAGGAAGACACACGTTGTGTCTTTTCCACGCAGAGGGATTTCCTGTGCATTTCACAGAGTTTCCCGAATCTCCATTATAGGCCTCTGTCCAGGCATGAAATGGGATTCAACTGCCAGGAAACAAAGAATTCCAGTAAGGGGGGGCTTTAGAGGCCACGGGGAGTGCCTTAGGGGCTGCTTCCTCCCCATAGCACTTCTAGCCATCATAGCCAGGATTAATTGGTTTTTATTAATCACAAAGGATTTCAAACTGCCAGTTCAGATGTTACAAGGCCACAAAAGGGTAATTTGCCTAGACTTGCCTTGTCTGTAATGCATAAACTCTCTTCTTCTTTTTCTTTTCTTTTCTTTTCTTTTTTTTTTTTTTATCATTTTTCTTTCCAGAGAGAAGTATATACAATCTGGTCCTTAGGGTACCTGCTAGTGATGGGAAGACATTATTAGCCATGTCCTTAGGACAGGGTGAGAGTACAAGTTTTCACAGACTCCAAATGCAGCAGCTGCTCTCTATTGAGAATAGAATTTTATTTGTTATTTTATTGACAAATAATAAAGCTGGTAATTGTACTGGGAGAGGCATATAACCACCCACCAAATCTACAGAAAGTTTAATTTCTAGCACTAAATGCCTGGATCAGTTTTTTTTCCTTCTCCTTCCTCCTCCTCCTCCTCCTCTTCTTCTTCTTCTTCTTCTTCACCATCTTAATTTTTCTCCACATTTCCTCATCCCAGACCTGAGTAGCTGGCCAAGCTGCTAAAAAAAAAAAAAAAAAAAAGATTTAAAATGTGTTTTTCTTTTTGTTGTTTAAGAACATGCTTTGAAAAACATATGCTCGGTATAAAATGATTCCTTAAGTAAACAATAGACAACTGCACCATCCCACTATGGAAACTTGACAGTAAAGTCACAGGGCATAGCATGTGTGTGTTCAGGAGGGAGGTACAGGTCCCCAGCCAGGGTGTGTGGAGCAGAGCTGTGTGAACCAGGAGGAAAGCATGCCATCTCCACATAAGTGCCAGTAATGGACACATGAGCATCACTCCTCATTCTGGTAGCAGCTTCAGGTCAGTGGGTCAGCATGTGATCCCCACATTGACCACACTGGGTCATCCCACTGGTCTGTTATTAAGTAGCTGCTGTCAGGGGCGTGACTTTTCCTGTCTCTATGATCTTCTACCTCCCGTCACCATCAAGGGAATACATGGAGATTTGATTGCTATGTTTGGGGCCTCACAGTTTCACTCAGGCAAATGGTTATTGGCTAGCCAACACATCACCAGCCTCAAAGATTCGACCTTTTTGCTTCTAGGATTGCACTTTTGCATTTTTTGAGAACCACTAGTACCATCTCACGGTGTCTAATGATGATTAGATGATTGATCAATATGTGCTCTAAATGTTTTTGCTGCCTAGTAGAACTTCAGTCTTCAATAATGTCACCCTATCCACTTTACAAGCATTGCACTGGCAAAGAAGGCGAGTGGCAGGGCCTCAGCACTCAGATGTGTTACAATTAGGTACACACCCATCTCACTCCATTTATTCAGCCCTCCCTGAGGGCAGATTTGTTGAGAGCTTTCCTGGTGTCTTTTCAAAACACAGAATTAGGTTTTGAGCACCGCTAACAGCTTTCCAAATCACCAACTCTCATCCCTTATTTAAGCTGGAATTTTATGAAAATCTCCACTGAATTATTTAAAGTTTGGCTTGTATGCTCATTTGTACTCAAGGAAGTTTCTAGATGATGGATCCCTGGGTCACCAGATAGTCAACAGACCACGTGAACCTGTGGGACCAAGACAGCATGAGTGTGACGACACGGAATCTCAGGTGTCGGTTCTCAGCAGGGGACAGCAGAGAGGACAAGATTGCCATCAGGAACTGTGTGTAGATGCGTTCTAAACTGGCACTGGTTCATACTTTTTTTGGGGAAAAGAAAACCACTGTAAATGAAAAGATAATCCATGGATTTTAGGAAGCCTGTAAAATTATTTTGTTTCTAATTATACACATTGAGTGTTCTCAGTTTCGAGGGTGAAATACACAAACTAGCAGAAACCAGTATGCTTAGGCTCAAAACTCCTGGGCCAGGTAACCTAATATGAATTTCATAGTCTTACAACTTAAAATAGAAAGGAAGGAAGGAAGGAAGGAAGGAAGGAAGGGAGGGAGGGAGGGAGGAAAGAGAAGAGAAGGGAAGGGAAGGGAATGGAACTGAACGGAGGAAGAAGGAATGGGGAGGCAAGGGAGGAAGGGAAATAGGGTGAAGGAGGGACAGAGAGGAAGGAAGGAAAGAAGAACAAGAGAAGGCAAACAAAGAGGAAGAAAAAAGAAAAGGCGTTTGCTGGAGGTTCTTTTTGGTTGTTGTTTTTGTTCTGGTTTTGAGACAGGATTTTACTATATAGTTTAGACTGGCCTGGACCTCAGTCTGAGTGTTTGGGTTGCAAGCATGCACTGCCACACCCGGCTAAGTTTTACTTAGTTTTTTTTTTTTTCCGTGAAGACTTAAATTCATAGCAGTGTTTCTATTCTCTCTATAAAGCACAGCTATATGATGGATTGGATATGATATGGTCAACAGTGGCTTCTGTTTAATTGGGTAAACTTTTGCTATTTATTATTAGAGCTAACATGTCCAGAAAACAGATAAGTCATGATGAATTGTCCACAACAGTTGTTTCCTCAACCGCAGGGTGTTTTAAGATTTTTATATTCTACTTCAATAGGTATTTCCAAGGTAGCCTACATGATTGTAAAAGCCTCCAAGGTTCAAGTTCAACTTAGGGAAAACCAGTTCTTAATTTTACGAGTCTCTCCTGTATCCTTATGAGAGAAATTGTTTTGTTGCCTTCCGAATCTTCAAATCTGGCCAAGAGAAGTGTGCTGTGGCATGGGGCAGCAAGTGAAACCAGAAGGAACTCAGGATTTGAAATCTCATTAGCATTTCCGTTCCCCTTTTAAGCACAAATCCCTCTCTCCAGGCAGACGTGCCTGCTACTGTGGGACAACACTTACATTCTTCAGATAAGGACTCTGATCAGTTTGAGGTCAAATTATACTGGTAGCAAAGCTGATGAAAGCAAACAAGGTTTTGGAAGATTCAGTCACTCTTGTAAAAGCTGATTATAATTGATGAACGAGCGGCTTGCTAGGCCCTGACAGGCTGGCTGCCTGGCCTTTGCTCTCTGCCAGTTCAAGCCTTACAAGTGTGAAATAGCCAATTACTGGAATACCTATTGAAAGTAATAGGCCAATGAGCAAATTGCTACTTTGGGATGCCATCGCTGTGTAGATGGAAGGAGGCCAAGATAAAGTTCTGCCCTGAGCAGCTGCTCCCACCACAGATTGCTAATGCTATTGGATGGCCAGGGATGAGAGTGAGGTACTTTTCCCATTCAAACTCCAAGTGTCCTGCCTTGTATTGACTTAAAGTTTATGATGCATGATACCATCTTGTTACCCGGGTCCTAATTTGCAGAAGTAAATCCTCCTTTTAAAAGGTAGTTAAATAGGTAATAAGGAGAGTCATGGCCATAGATTTTGTGCAAAAGCATTAAATACAATTTTTGCAGGGAATGAAAAGTCATACAGTGTGCAGGGTGTTAATACTTGCCAGCCATTTGCTATTGACAGAACAATTTATCTTGATAAAGGACAGTGAAGAATTCCAATCTACTCACTGCCATCACATTATCAGCAGTAATATATGACTGCATCTAAATATAAGGGTGAGAACAGACACAGCTGAGGAGTTTTGGCTAATTTGCCTGTAAATATATCATGTACCGGACAATGAGCATGTGGCACATTTACCATGTCATTGCATAGCCCATTTTTATGTGGAATTTAAAGTTTAATGAAATATACCATAATGTTTCCTTTTAGAAGTAACATGCCTCTTTAGTAAGAATTTAACAATGGTTTAGGTGGAGAAGGAAAAAAAAGGATAGACAAAGGTAAATTATAAACCTGCACTAGAAGTGGATTCCCTCTGAATTTATCACCACATTCATGGTGCTTTTGCTATTAGTTTTCATGTTGCGGTTATTATGAGTGTGCACCCTTTCTCATAGGATCGCAAGCCCAAGGAGTTCTTCCTAAGTGGAAAATGGATCTAACATAACTCTGAATTATCCAAGAGGCCCCGAGAAGGGTACACTGTAGAAGGGTCAGGTAAGGGGACACGGAGCTGGAGTGGTACAGACGAGGGAAGTACAGGGTGCAATTGGAGCCCGTTTCTCTCCAGGCTAGAAGCCATGCAAACACATCTCACTGAAGGTCGGGGAGGCAGAATTGTGGACACCATAGTCAATTGGGCACATGTGTTCATCTGCCACATGTCCAAGCACCTGCATGTCTGTGAGTCTCAAAATAAGAAAATTTCAAAGTCCTCATTGCTTAACATCTGCTTCTTGAGTTTACTGGTAAAAATGTTGGGTTTCCTAGGACATGGTGCAATGTCTCCTCACTTTATATTTGTCTTTCATGAACACCTCACTAGAGAAATGAGAGCTTGAATAAGTGATAAGAAATAGCTTAAGAGTGATTTTGTATATTCCTTTTTGGACTTCTGCTGTGGACAGCTGAAATAGCCTGTTTCTTGTAGTATACATTATTTCTATCATAAATAAAATTTTAAGGGATGTATGAGATAAGTTAAAACCGAAGTGTTTCTAATTTAATTTTTGAAAACAAATAAATACCAGCAAATGAATTCTATTGCCATATCCAAGAAACAGCAATGGTCCTGGTGTTATGTCAGTCACTAAGATAGACAAATATCATTTAAACCAAAATTACTTGAATTACCTTCCACTATAATAATCAGGTCACTTGGTTTTTCTCTCTTGGTCTCCTTTTGTGGAGAGGGAAAAAAAGATGTAGGCAAAGACTTTAGTCTTACCTTTAAGATCAAGAACTGAGAAAATGTCACCATTTGCATGACTTTACTTTTCTGGGCCACAAGGTGGCACTGTTGAACACAGGACCTGCACAGTTTGTTGTTCCTGTTTGTCCCCTGTCCTGTCCTTACTCAGACCTGAGTTGGCACACTCTACACTCCAGCCACCTTCTGCTCCCGCTTGAGTTTACTATGCCAACCACTGGGATTCAGGCTCACATCACATCAGAGAGTCAAAGGGCTTTCTTCACTGTGCTCCGTAAGGTTGGGTATCTTGTGAGATTTCAATTAACCATGCACACATGCACACACACATACATGTACCCTCATGTTTGTGCAGGTATACAAGGCTTAGATCTGAGTTTACCAGCTATTGCCAGTTTTAAATAACTACTATTGCAAGACCTGAAGACTGAGCACCAAACCTCTAGCTGGCCTTGTCTCCTGGCTGGTCCTGCCATAAATCACCCTTTGGAGGCTTTGGCATCTCTTTTGTTTGAAGATTTCACTCAATCTATTTGAAAGAGTTTAATAATAGCATCAGTTTAAAATGATGCTTCCTTCTTTATTTCTTCTATCTATGTATTCTTGTATAAACTGCCTTCCTTAGCTGTATTGGTGGACCAAGGGACTACGTTTGACAAGAAAACAAAGCTTGTGTTTCTGGTTTTTGATGGTGTCCCCCTGGGACAATGAACGCCTACTGTTTTACATTTATATAACTGAGAAAAGTATATACAAGCTTGAACCCATCTCTAAGGTGAATTTCAATTCTCAGTTTGTAAGAAAAATCACCCAAGCCTTGTAAGCTTCTATTTCTCTGGCTAAATGTACTAATGAAGGGTTTTTTTTTTTTTTTTTTACTGTGAAGCATTTTTTTTCTGTAAAGATATTTTTATAGTGAAAAATTCATGAGAAAGAAATGCTGTGATCTAATGGCCTACTATACTTATTAAAATAACTTTGTAAAGGAGGAAAAATAATGTTTCCAAGTGTTATCAACAAAGCCTCATTTTGTTACTAAACAATAATGGGAAGTGGTAAGTTTCAGACTTTCATATGAGGAATTGATGTTCACAAAGTCATTGGGTGGGGGAAAGAACCTGTGCACACAGAAGCCAGAGTATAAGCGTGAGTCAGTATATTTCATTTGATACATCTTATGTACAGATTTTTCTGAAATCCTTTTTAATACTTGTTAGGTTATCCCAGGTTTTCCATTTGCAGAGTCATGTTGTAAACCAATACGAAGGTTTGTCTCTCTTTTTTTTTAATTTTCCATTTTAATTGTGTAGATAGTGTGGTTTCCATATGAAATGTCCCTTAGCAAGACTTGCATATAGAAAAATTTACCCTCAATGCAGCCAAGTTCAAAGGTGACATCTTGAGAGGTGACTAGACCGTGGGGACTGTGACTTCATCAATGGGTTACTCCGCTGAGGAGTTCACAGTTGAAAGGACCTATGGACCTACTAAGAGGAATTGGCCATTGGAGGCAGCCTTTAGGGAGAATGTCTTATCCATGGCCCCTTCTTCTCTCCCTACTCCTGGTTGCCATGACAATGTGCACAGAAAACTCTGGTACATATTCTTGTCCATGGGTGCCCTTAGCACAGCTGGAAACAGAAGAGACAGCAACACAGACTGCAGCCTCTGAAACCATGGTCCAAAATTCAATTTTCTCAATGTAAGTTGATTTTCTCAAATATTTTGTCACAGGGGGGAAAAAAGCCAGCTAACACAATGGTTTCAAATAACACAAATAGTGACATTTGAAAGGGGGTAAAGGAACTAACTAGGTGAAAGATAGGGAGGGGAGGGTAACAGAGGTGGAGATCAGGGGTGGGTAAGGAGGACGACTGAAGAGAAGAAGCAGAAATCAGTGTCGAGGTTGGGGGCATCTCTGAGACAGGGGAAGTTCCCAGGAGTCTATGGGGGTGACCGTAGCTGAGACTTCTAGCAAGCAGGAATAAGGGAGCCTGAAGTAGCCACCTCCTGTAGCCATGCAGGACTTCCAGTGGAGAGAGGGGGACACCACCCATAAAACTTTGCTCTCAAAAATTGTCTTGCCTTACAGGAAGTGTAGGGGTAAAGAGGGAACAGAGTGTTTGACCCAACTTGAGACCCACCCCATGGGAAAGAGCCAATCCCTGTCACTATTAATGAAACTCTGCTATGATTGCAGACAGGAACCTAGCATAACTGTGTTCTGAGAGGTTTCATCCACCAGCTGATAAAAACAGATGCAGAGACCCATAGCCAAACAACAGGCCAAGCTTGGGTAGTCTTGTTGAAGGGAGGAAGGATTGAGAGAGCTGGAGGAGTCAATGACATCACAAGAAGACCTACAGAGCCAAATAACCTGGGACCATGGGGGCTCACAGCGACAGATTTACCTACCAAAGAGCATGCATGCACTGGGCCAAGACCCACCAGCACCCATATGTAGCAGATATGCAGCCTGGTCAATGTGTGGGTCCTCTAACAATGGGAGTAGGCACTGTCTTTGACTCTGTTGCCTGCCACTGGATCCCTCCCCCTAGCTGGGCTGCCTTGTCAGGCCCCAGTAGAAGAGTATACACTTAGTCCTGCTGTGACTTGAGGTGCCTGGATGCGTTGATATTTCTTGGGGGACTCTCCTTTGCTGAGAAAAAGGAGACAGGAAAATGAGAGGAAGGGAGGCATGAGGGTGTGACCGGGAGCAAAGGAAGGAAAGGGGCTGGGATCAGCCTGTAAGGAGATTAAATAAATGAGTGAATAGGTAGATAGATGGATGGATGGATAGATAGATAGATAGATAGATAGATAGATAGATAGATAGATAGATAGAGGATAGATAAATGGAAAAAAAGTGGCAAGTAAAACTGAAGTGTGCGTCTCCCTGCAGTGATTGCTAATACTTCTTCAAAAGTGAAGGCAAACCCTACAATGCTCTTTGTATTCTTGGTTGTTTTTGTTGTTGTTTTAAGGCTTTTGCTTTTTTAGCATTCTAGTTTTGAGAATGGTTTTATGTTGCAACGGAGTAGAAAGTTAACTTTTATCCTATTTTGTCAGAGTTTTAAAAAGATAAATGAAACTTGAAGAACTTTGCATTATCCTTTGAAGTGATCATACTATTTTTTACATTATTAATTTTCAGTTAAGCATATCATGTTAAGATACCAAAACTTAAAACAACATTGAATTCGTAGACTAAATCCTCTGTGTTCATAGTTGAGAGTGTTTTGTTCATTGCTAGGATTGCACTGAGCACCAGGTTGTATGATTTGAGACTCTTCATACCAACATGCTAGACATAGGATTAGCCACATTGGCTTTTAAAACTCCCTGCAAAACTGTCTAGGACTGTTGAATGTGGCTTTCTTTTCCCATGGATAACATTGTTTAGTTATTTTTCTCTTAATTTTTGAATTCTCTCTATATAATTAGTATATAGTATATACTATATACTATACACTTTATTTTTTTTTTCAAGAGAGGGTTTCTCTGTGTAGCTCTGGATGTTCTGGAACTCATTTTATAGACCAGGCTGGCCTTGAACTCAGAGATTCACTCTCCCAAGTGCAGGGATTAAATGTACCATCACTGCCTGGCTATGATTTATATTTTGTTAAAGTAATCTATACTGTAAATTTGTTCATGTTATCAAGATTATGGCTAATGTTTGTCATTGCATAGATTCATCTGGCATGTTCAGGACATCTAGTCTGTCACTTGCAAACAGTACTAGTTCCGGTACTTTTGCTCATCTGTATTTGCCCCGATTTTACCCAGGTTCAGTCTGACCAACTAAGTTGAGTGAGCTAGTTCATTCATACATTATTTTTATTTAATAATTGTAATCATTTTGTGTCCTATTTCAACAACTTACACACACACACACACACACACACACACATATATACACATGTATATATATATGCACACATGTCAGCTTCTATACGTCTATTGGGTTTACTTTGTTACCCATTCATAACTCAAATATTTCACTACCTTCCCCCCTCTTTCTTGCCCTGGTGTGTTCCTATAGGACTATGCATTTGCTTTCTTGAACGACCTCAGCTGCTGCCCACAAGTTTAAATACAGAAGTGTTATTGCTGCACAAGGCACATATTTACAATTTTATTAATAATCTTTCCTCCATCCCGAGATTATTAAAGTGCCTATATTCTGTTTTTAAGACTTATGGGTTATGCCCTCACCTATCCACACTTTCTGCATTTTTTTTTTGTCAGCACGTACAATCTATGCTGCACTCTTTGATGTCAAATGATTACTTCCAATCTATATAACATATCTATATTAGTTCATAAATCTTAAAAATCTATTAAAGGATATCTCTGCAACTTAGGCATACAGAATTCTTTTCTTTCCTTGTATATAGGTATGTCTGCATGCTATACATATTCATGTTAAACATATTTTCACACACATGCATATGTTCACTGATACACATATGGTAGATCATTCGTTAAGGGCGTAATTCTATTCGCAATAATCACACAACCTTCTCATCTCTTCTGTTTCCCAGAGTGACGTGATAAAATCTTAAGGGGTCGTTGTCGGTTTTCCAATTCTTCCTGTGTCCTTTACGCCTTGGGAGGATCTGTGTTAGGCTTCACGTACACACTCATGTAATTACCTCGACTTTTTGCACTGCTCATTTTATTTTTAAATAAAACTTCTCTTTAGTAGGTATTAACTATTAATTTAAATTTATTTTGTTCTCCTTTAACGTTATCGTAACAAATGGCCTCTTTTAAAACTTGCCATGGTTGACCTACCAGGAGCCACACCATTAAAGGAAACAATTCTCTTGCCCACAGAAGTCAGTTGTGCACAGCTTCTCCTTAGGAGGCTGACTTGCTAAGCACATCGCCCATGCTAGAGTTGGGACTGGCTTGTTCCTGAGGAGGAGGCATGGCTCATTTGAGTTCATGACTGCAGCAGCCAGGTCATGTCCAGCCCACACCCTTTCACTTAAAAGAAACGGTTGTCCAAACTTACATATCTTTTATTTTCTCTTCACCGTAAACTATTTTCCTTTCTTCTCGTTCCTACATTCTTCTCCATTAAATTGTCAGAATATTCTGCCCAGATCAGCTCTGACAATTTTAAGCACAAGTTCCATTTATGATGATTATTTTTAAAACATTAATATGTGTTCTTGATCTGTCTTTCTCTCATAGGACCCTGGGATACTTTAATTCTCATGTATAATTTCCTTATTAAATATTTTCTACTTTCTCTTAGATTTCTCCCTTTTAAAAAATATCCTGAAATTAATAAGGATTAGTGTCCCAGCTATGGTTATTGAAATGTCACATCATATGTAAATTATTTTTCACTTCCTAATTGTTTTTATGAGCACACAGACTATTTTGTTTTATTGTATCATTTTGTTTGTTTGTTTGTTTGTTTTTCTTCCCTCCTTCATCCCATTCGCCTCCCAAGTGTGCCCCCCTCCTTTCTTTCTGCTTTCAGGTCACAGGTGTCCTTTCATCCTCTTCCATGATAATGGATGCCAGAGACTATAAAAAAAAAAAAAAACAGAATGAAAATATACAAGCATGCATCTATAGCAACCAGTCAACTACCTATCCATCCAACAACTCCTCCCCAAAGAACGCAAAACCAAAACACCAACCCATAAAAACAAGGGAAGGGAAAAATCAGAGGATAACAGTCCTGTTGGAGTCTACACTCAGTGTTTGGGAGCAGGGGGGGGGGGAAGGGGTGTGGTTCCAGCACTGGTTACACCTGAATGGACAGAAGTGATGCTGAGCACGGCTGAGATGACCAGCCACAGCCACAGCCACAGCCACAGCCACAACCACAGCCACAGCCACCGCCACAGCCACAGCTCAGCTGCCTACAGTGAAATGGGAGGCTGCAGCCTGTGCGAGCACAGGTGCTGATTCTGCTTGTTTCTTCTCTGTGACAAGTGTGTTCCTTTCTGGAATTAGTTTTCTTCACAACGAATGATTAACTATCCTTACTGCTTTCAGCAGAAACCAACACATACTAATTTCCTAGATTTTAATTTCTCAAAATGTAATCTTTCTCCCTCTTTTACAATAACTTGTGATAATAATTAAGATACATCATAGTTATTTTCCTCTTATTGTGCATCTATTATCACTTGTTTCTTTTTGTCCGTTTTTTATCAGCTCAATGATTGATTCTTCCTAAGTGCTTACCTTTTCTTTCGGCTGCATTAAAAAGCTATCTTTTTTCATTTATTTAATCCAAGCAGGATTTGACATGCTCCATCATTAAGCACCCTCATGTCTGCACAAATCTGCTAAATTCTAAGCTGTTAACTATCCTTCGTTTTTTCTCCCCACTCTCTGCTTCTGGAAAAAAAAATCTTGTAGATTTCTACTAGACCTTTTCTGTAATCGTGTCTTTTCTTTCAGTGTTCCAGTGTTCTCTCAGTTTTCATCACTCTGTGTTACATAGCTTGCGCTACCTTACCTTAGCTGTTTTGCATTTGCTTGGTTTTGAGACAAGGTCTCACTGTGTAGCCCAGGATAACCCAAGATTTTGTATGGAATCTATACTAGCCTTAATCCGTCCATCCTCCTGCCTCTGCCTCCCTGCTGTTGAGCTTACAGACACACACCATGATAGCGGCTCGCTTTACTTGTCTCTAATCTAAAATTAAAAATATTTTCAGTGGCTCCGTTCATTTTTTACTCTTCTATTTGAAATATGCCTTTTGATTGTTCACATCGCCCTTTCCGGTAACTATAATTCACGTTGGATAATTTATTTCTCCGATGATTCTAAACATATTCTGTAAACAGATTTCTATACTATATGTGGTAACTGTTTGCAGTCGGCTTAGATGTATAATGCTTGTGTTTCCTCTCTAAAGATTTCTCTAAAGTATGCAGCGAATCCATCTGTGGTTGGGCTTTTTCAGTCAAAGGAAAAATTTTTAGTACTGTTTCAATTTCACAGCTTGTTACAAAGCCAGTATTCCTTCACAACCAAAACCAGATGATGAGGCAACAACAAAAGTGAAAAGAGAGAGGACAAAAGAAAACTATAGGCCAATACCATGCTGTACCTACACACAAAAATTCTCAACGAAATAAATGCAAACCAAAACCGGGGACACATCCAAGATCATTCACCATGACCACTTTGTCTGTGTCCCAGAAGCCATTCATTGGTAAAATAAAAATCCCAGGTGTGGGATATCCTGCTATGGGCTGCTTTCTGGGAAGTCCCAAGGAGCTTCTGAAATAACACAGGCTGTTGTTCTTCTTCTTGGTTGCTCTCCAGAATTACACAATAAGACCCCTTTCCTGAACACACTGCACTCTTTGGACGCAGCACCTAGCGAGAGCAAGCTGGAACAGAGCTGGAAGATTCTTCTTCCTGGTTCCCATAGTGCTGGAAGGAGCATCCTAGCTGTTGAGCGAGAAAAGCCATTAACCATCTCACCCAGCTATAGACTCTGCATGCTACGGTTCTGACCTTCTAAGCAAGATGTACCCACTGGTGTAATAATAGCATGAAAGATGTTGGGGCAGAGAACGGCTTTCTCATTGGGCTTGAGGCCCATTCTGTGGATGAGAATATATGTTTAGTGCTGTAAACCTTGGCAGAAGCTTGTATCTAGGGAGATCACAGACCCTAGGGTAGTACCAACTACTCGTGTTTTGGTAAATGAAATATACTTAAGCTGCTAAGTGGAAATGTACTTAAACTGCCTTCTAAATATATCTGATACCTGTCACCTAATTTCTACATCTCTCAGTCTTGGTCACAGAAGCCTCTTTGACAGTTGGTGATGGCTAAACAGAGACTTGTAATTGTCAGAGTGCCAAGAGCAAGCGCCCAGGAGTGACCTGCTTTAAACTAGCTATCTAGACCACTCTCTCCAGGGTCTATCAAGCATGGTAGAGGAGGAAGAGGAGAAATTAAGATGAGAGTTGGATGACAGGAAAGAGTGCTATGAAATTCTATCTTCTGGAAGTGACATGGAGATTGCAATTGTGAATGCATGGTGGCTGTGCTCAGCTGCACAAGGCCTGGGCAGTGGTTTGTGTTCGCTTGGAATTCCTCAATAATTACTCTTGCCATCCTTACATTTACTCAGGGGTGTCCTCTTGGACTTCTTTGAACACGTTTATAATTGTTCCTTTGCATTCATTGCAGTTTGCCTAAGTCAGTCTCATTGGGGCCACTACTGTGTGGGTTGGCACTTTGAGGAGCAGAAATGTTTTGGTTTTTCATGTTACTTGTGTTTTCACATTAGGAGCTGCGCATCCGGAATTAGTTCGTCAGCTGTGCTTTTCCATGTAAGTTTCTGAGCCAGCTGTGGTGAGTGTGCATTTGGATCACTGGTTGCTGCTACATCACCTTGGTTACCTCAGAATCTGTGAGGTGAGGCATGAAGTTCAGTTTAAGAGGTGACACAGTACTGAGGAATGGGTGGGTAAATGAGGTGATCCCTACCAGTATAGGGAAAGATGTGGTCTCTGACAGCAGCGGCATGTTCTAGCGCATTAAGAGGCTGGGAAATAGGGTGTTTGTATTGGAAGACCTATGACCTCTGACCTTAGAGGTGAGAGGGTGCTCTGTAGGCTTTTTGAGATATTAAGGAATGCAGTGCCAGTGGGCAGGGGACGTGTGGCCTCTTGCCTAAAGAGAGTAAGCCAGTGCTCTGACTCAGTGCCCCTTTTAAATGATTGTTTATCTATTGTGCTGAGTATCAGAGCACTCGCTGATTGGAAGTGAGTTCTCACCTACTTACAGTGTCTTTGTTTACATATGATAAACATGAACTCAGTCATGTGTGGCTTCACCAACACTCAGCAGTGTTCATGGATCACCCAAACCAGATCTGAGCACACCGCCCTGGTTTGTTTTCTCTTGTTTCTGCTTAATTGGTAGCCTTAAAAATGCTGATTACATTAATTTGATTTATCTTCAAAGAAAGATGCAGCACTTATGTGGGACCAAAAGAAAAGGGATTCAAGCTGTCTACGGCTACTGGAGGTAACAGGAAATTAAAGTGTGACTCAGTGCAGCAATTATCAGCCTGGAATTGTCCTGCATTTATTTATTTATCAACTCTTAAATGCATTTATACTGTATCTGGGTACCAGCACAGAGTTTACTAATATAACAGTGAAAATGAAAGTCCAAAAAGAGAAAATCACCCAGTGAGGGGAATATAGCTAATGAAAGAAGGCGCCCACTGGTCTAGGTGATAAATGTTGGCATAGAAATATCAACATAGCTCAATGGCAAGGTGTGGTAGCTGTTATAGAAGGGTTGTTAGGATAAGAGAAACTTCCCTGAGGTAGGAACTGATGATAGCAACCAGGAGGGTGAAAGAAATGAACCAGATGAACTGTCTGGTTATAACAGAGAGAAAGACCCAGAGCAGGCAGAGGGACCTTTAAATGTCTCACTGGATTCAATTCACAAGCCCTTCATTTAGCGCCGCTGTTACTATGTTCACCAATGCAAAGGATCTGTAATTGTTTTTATCTGACTTGTAGCAGTATAATGTTTGCTCTATAAAAAAAAAAGAGTTTGGAAAGATTAATAAGTGTGCGCTCACATGCATGCATGCATGTGGGTGTGTGCATACATGTGTGCCTGTGTTTCAGACAAGGTCTCCCCTCTGTAGGCTGTGGCTCTCTCTAGAGACCTGACTGGCTGACTAGTCTGGAACTTGCACTCCTGAGTGCTGGACTTAGAGGCACATGTTGCCATGTTCCGACGAACTCTTTTTAAATGTTTGGTAGAATAGTCAATGAGACCCTCTTCATTGCTTTCTAATGACTGATTCTTAACCTTATTCTTTTTTTTTTTAATCTGTTCAGATGTTTTTTACAATTCAGTCTTAATATATGTGCTCTGGAATTTAGCCATTTCTCTTTCTAGGGTATCAGAGAATCTGCAACTCTTATTAGCTTGTGTACATCTACAGTACTAAATAATGTCTCCTGTTTCTCTTATAAATTTATTTGAATTCATCTCTCTTTTTCCCGATTACTCAGACCAAAAGTATGTCCATTTTAATTATCTTTTTGAAGAAAAACCTTTTGTCTCACTGACCTTTTATATTATTTTTAATGTTTATTTCACTTATAACGTTTGCTTTTTTCTTCTTGCTGATAGATTTGGACTTGGTGTATTTATTTTTATAGTTTCTAAAGTTGTAGCACTTTGTTATTTAAGCTCTTTGGGTTTTTGACATATTTACTTAAAATTTTTCTGCTTTAACTAAATATCATGAAATTTGAGCTTTTAAAAATCTATTTTCTGTGAGCTCCTTTACACTTTTTTAAAATTTTCCTTTGCATTTCCCCCCGTGATTTGTTGTTTGAGAATGGGTTTTTCCTGTAATCATTTGAGAACGTCACCATTTCTCTCCTATAACTGGTTTCTTGTCCCCATGTGAGCCATAAGTTACTTGGTATTATTGAAAGTTCCTTGCATTTCTTAGAACTTGTTCTGCGGCCAACAGGGTCCTGTCTGAGCATGTTCTGCATGCTCGTGAGAAGGTGCATGCTGCTGCTAGGTTAGAGTCCACCTGTCACCCTTCCATTTGCTTCCAATGTGTTCTAATTTACTTCCCTGGCTGGCTGGACTGAACGTTTAACATTTCCTAACGTTCCACTATTGCTGTGTGTGTTCTCTCGCCATTCCACTTCAGCATTCCAATGTTTGATAAATGCATTTTTATAAATTATTATATCTCCTTGATAATTTGGCCCCTTACCTCGATATAATGGCCTTCCTTGATTGTGACTTGAAATGAATTTTGAGTTAATGTGCTTGTTTCTCTTATTCTTGTTTCACCTTTAAGAACTTTAAAAAAAAAATTCCCCCATTTTCAATCTATGTGTCCTTAAAGACAAAGACAAAAATGTCTTCTGGCGTCAAGTCACTGGATGTTATTTTTAATCTATTTTTAGTTCATGCTATTTTATCACATGATTTTATCTATTTGCCTTTGAGGTGATGTCTGTTAAGTGAGGCTTCGTAGAAATCCTGTTCTGAGTATTTTCAGTTGTTTCCCATGTTAATTAGTTGCCCTTTGTAGTTACATATTTCAATTTCTGCCTTGTAATGTTTAGGGTATTTATTAGACTTCCCTTTGTGGTTATTATGTGGCGTGTGTAGTATGCACATTAAACTGATACCAACAACTTTGATCACCGTGGTCATATTGTTTTTCGGCTTGACAGAATCTAGAACCACCTCTGGGCATGCCCTTGGGAATGTTTTAATGATCAAATTTGGCGAAAAGGGACCCATTTTTAGCCGCAGGCAGCACCGTTCCTTGGGTGGCAATCCTGGGCTACAGAAAAGGGACAGAGCAGCAGCCCACACCCGTACCCACCCCTCTCTGTTTTATGACTGTGGATGTGATATGACTGCTGGCTGCGAACTCCTACTCCCCTGCTGTGATAGGCTGCACCCTGAATGTGAGAGAAAAGAAATCTTTTTCACTTCAATTGCTTTCGCTGAGTATTTTGTGACAACAGAAAAATAACTAAGAACATTGTAGAGAAAAACTCAAACCTTTATTATTCTTCACATTAAATTATTGTAGTTAAGAACTCTTTTTTATCCAAAACTTATTTTGTTTATAATTACTTTATATATATTTTTGCATATATACAACCATCTAAAGGAATGGTTCT
Organism: Acomys minous; assembly: GCF_964271855.1. Classification (NCBI taxonomy): domain Eukaryota; kingdom Metazoa; phylum Chordata; class Mammalia; order Rodentia; family Muridae; genus Acomys; species Acomys minous. The sequence continues at coordinate 10,470,706 of NC_140493.1, read as the reverse complement.
CAACCCCTTTGGGGGTCATATATCAGATAGCCTGCATATCAGATATCTATGTTAAGATTCATAACATAGCAAAATTACAGTTATGAAGTAGCAACAAAATAACTTTATGGTTGGGGGGGGGGGTTCACCACAACATGAGAAACTGTATTAAAGGTTTGCCGTGTTAGGAAGGTTGAGAACCACTGATTTAAAATGATCTAACTTGACAGACATATTTCATTTTATAGAGGAGTTTTGGGTAGTCATACTTTCCATTGGTGTTTTATTATTCCATTTGATTTGTGAGTAACTCCATCTCATGTATCTTACAAAGAAAGACTACTAGTGATGAACAGCTCCAGTTTAGGTTGCTTTTTTTTGTTTTGTTTTGTTTTGTTCTGTTTGTTTTTTGGTTGGTTGGTTGTTTTTTCTTAAAAAACCAAGTCTTATGTAATCCAGACTGACACTCATTGGTAGCTAAAGGTGGCCTTGTACTCCTGACCACCCTACCGTCTCTTCCCAGTTCCTAAGATTGTAGCATGGCTAGCTTCTGCTTCATTTCTGATGGACAACTTGCTGTTCCTGTACTCCTCATTGGCATCATTTTTTCATTCCTACAGGCAAGTCTATAGTTATTAATGGGAGATGCAGAGGGATGTGGATATACACCAGCCCTTCCCCATGGCCTGGCTCCAAGAAGGCAGAAAATAAGAGAATTGAGGGATGTCTCTAGTGACCCATTATGAATTAGTAACAAAGACCACCTCTCCCAAGTTCCCATAATGGAGGCTTTTCTGAGCATGATCCCTTCATTGAATGAAGCTCAGACTAACAGTTGTCATCTGTCATGCTGTCAGTCATTCCCCTGTTGTCAATTTCTTCATTTCTGCGGTCCTTTGGCAATAACTTAACAGGCTGCCTAGTACAAGTCAAGGAGGGCAGGCTACAATAAAGCCACAAGGTCTGCATTCCAACCCTGTATCCTGAGTTGTACTCAGTTCCATGCAGTAAAAGGATTGAGTAACAACAGAAGTAACTTTGCCAAATCTGGGGTCATAGTCTATACGCCAAGAAGCCATGCTCAGCCAATTAAGACAGCAAAACTAAAAGTAAGCAGTCAGAAAAAATATATATTTCTTAAATGTGACCACACTGGAAATGAGAAAAAGAGATCCAAGGACTCCCTCAAATCTATCTTTTGGGTCCTTAACTGAAGTTAAGGTTTAACTGAAATTAAAGTTTAAGCAGAAGTCGAGGAAGACATGTATCTAAGCAGTCCTGTCTGGACATTGACTTGCCCTCCACTGAACCAACATTGTCTGGGTTCCAACTTCTCCAGCAAGAGTCTAACAAGTTATCCTTATTGTATAAATTTCTTCCTGGGAGGCAAACTCCACCCCTGGCTGGTACCAAGCTTCCTCCTTTTCCTTCTCCTAGCATGCAATTACTGGGGGGTAATCCCAACATCTTGAGCTGGTTCGCTACTTCTACCCAATAATATGGGTTCTGGGAACAGTATACAGGTCACCAGGCTTGTGCGGCAAGAGCCTTAACCAACTGAACTATCTCCACGATCCCCTGGTTCCACTTACAACATGTTTTTAAAATGAAAATATCTATCCAAGTAGAGGGAGCTAAAGCCATGAACAAAATGTGTAAGTACACAATACATTATAGCAGAAAGGGATGTGTGCTTTGGAGAGGTGGCATTAAAACAAGTAAACACACTGATGTTGTTTGAGCAAAGTAATGGAGGAGGCAGAAGACACAGCCAGGCAGAGGCCTGTAAGAGGGATATTTCAGGTGGAAAGAGCACACAAGGCAAGGAGAAGTGGGCATGCTATGGCATTTTAAAGCCCATGCTATGGAACAGAGTGAACAAAGAAAATGTAATAGGAAATGAGGTGGAGGGGAGTTGGGGGGTGGGGGAAGTCGCAGGAGGTGAATTGTAAGAGGTTGCGCAGGCCACTGTCAAGACTGGGGCTTTTACTCTAATTGAACAGAAAGCTATTGTGGGTTTTTGAAGAACTTGTTGTGATAAAAGACATCTTTTATCTCCTTGATTGCTCTTTTGATACTCACTGTAGGGAAACAAAAGCCAGAATGTGAAAACACTTAAGAAACACTTTCAGTCCTGTAGGTGAAAGATGACCATGCGGTCCTGTGTGAAGGCTTGGGTGTCTTTGGGAGACCGAGCCCTGTCCTATCAGATCCAAGTTGTATCTAAGACAGGGGACAGTGACAGACATCTATAGAAAGTTTCAGAATTGAGAACTTGAAAGGATCAAAATTTACTTCCTGATTCCATGCTACATTTATTGTCTTCAAATGTTAGCCATCTCTTTAAATAATTGTATATTTCTAGAGCTACTATATAATTTTTAAGAGCAAGGGAAGTCACTTCATTCCTATGCATTAGGTATTTTATTTGCATATGATAATTAACAGCTATTGACGACTTGATGACTGGTTAACTGATTGTGTATGGCTTGTTGTCAGTGGCAGGGACTACACTTTCCCCAGTTTTAGCTGTGGTGACTGACATAATTTCATGCTATAGTCATAGGTTCTTAAATGTCTCCAGAGACATTTAAGATTATATTGTTACAGTTAACTTATTTGTACAGCCTAAGAAGCCAATAACTGATGCAATAAGTCTGAATTGTATTTTTAAAGCTGTAAGCACTATACTGGGCAGAATCTAAACTGCTTCTAATCTAATAATAAACTAAAATAAACTACAATAATCCTCATAACCTACATATATCCCAAGCACTTGCCAATCTGATCCTCCTAGGGCAGTGTCTCTCCACCAACTGCCAACTGTCAACTGTCAACCCCTCCAGGCTCCTCCCACCTCCCATGGAAGTCCCACCTTCCTCTTCTTGTCCTTCTTCCCAGATGATTGGCGAAACAGTGCTTTATTGACAACTGCTACATCCACTCAAGGCATTCCTCCACATTATATGAAAATGTAAAGAGCCTGGAGAGATGGCTCAGGGGTTAAGAGTACTGACCGCTCCTCCAGAGGTCCTGAGTTCAATTCCCAGCAACTACCTGGTGGCTCACAACCCTCTATAATGTGATCTGATGCCCCCTTCTGGCCTGCAGGTGTACATGCGGGCAGAATATTGTACGCATAATAAATAAATAAATGAATCTTTTTTTAAAATGTAAAGACAAAAATGTTTGTTTATATTTTGACCGCTTTAAAAATTCTCAGATCTAAGATGAAGTGTGTGTGTGTGTGTGTGTGTGTGTGTGTGTGGTGTGCGTGTGTGTGTGTGTGAGTGAGAGAGAGAGAGAGATAGTTCACGGTCACATATACGTGGAGAACAGAGGAGTTTTTTTTTTTCACTACTCTTCACCTTATTTTTTTAAGACAGGTTCTCTCTCTGAACCCTGAGCTCACCAATTGCATCAGTCTAGCTGAATAGCAGGCACCAGGATCCTCGTCTAGTCTCTGCCTGTATATCTGTGTCCGGCTGGGATTAAAGACACATGCTGCCATGCCTAGCTTCTGTACATGGGATCTAGAGATCTGAATGCAGATCTGCAGCAAGCACTTTTACCAATTACAGCATCTACCCCAGCCCCTAAAGCAATGCTACATGCAGTAAAAACACATTTTTTACAACTAAAGTCTTTCAAAGACATTCTGTAGGCTTTAAAATCAAACCAAATGAAGCCCCAATTCTGAACAAAAGATAATCATTAAATATAAATAGTCACACCTGTGTTTGCAACTCCATCCATAGGCAACTATTTAATTAGTTCGGCTAGTATAGTGGTGGCATTGAACCCAAGGCCCCCTATAGGGAGGTAAGAACCATCCCACTGAGCCACATCCCTAGCTCCTAATCTAGAATTTATATATGAAGACAGTAATTGATTCTGGAGGGGTTAAACTCTTATCTACTTGCCCCTGGCCCTGCAAGCCACTTAACATGTTTATGGATTGACTGTAATCAGATGTTCTTAATATCCATGGACTTTAGAGACTATCTGATGCAATGCAGTCAATACATTAGTAGTGTTGCTGTAGTTTTATAAATAATATGATTTGAATGCCAAGGGAAAGGCATGACTTTTTAAAATAATATCCCATGACCTCAGATCTCCATATGCTATTCCTAGGTCATTAACCATGACTTAAAACTTTTAACAATTAAGCTCTCCTTAGCCAGGACCTTTTGTGTTGGCCTCACAGAAACCAAAACGAAGCTTTACCTTCACCTGGAAGTTAAGATATCTTCATTCTGTATATTTTTTTAAAAACACAGAATACAACCATCTCATTCTCCATTACTCCTAGTATGCAAATAACACAGTTCTATGCACTTTCAAGCCCTAGCAGTATTTTATATTATGTTCAAAATGCCAGATTATCCTTTTTAATAACATTTTTATTATGGCCTTCGAGCAAATATATTTTGAAAATATTCCAACTCCCTCCTCCCTTAAAGCCTCCCAGATCCACACCTACTTTTCTAAACCCTCTCAACTTCATGCCTCCTCCTCCTCCTCCTCCTCTTCCTCTTCACCTTCCTCCTCCTTTCCCCCCTCCCCTCCTCCTCCTCTTTCTTTACCTCCTCCCCCTCCTCCTCCTTCTCTCCTATCCCATTGAGTTTAATTTGTGCTGCTCATATTCTCTAGGGTGTGCAGCCACCTACTGGAGCATGAGTAGCCTACTAAGGCCCATATCTTTAAAAAAGAAAAAACAAAACAAAACAAAACAAAACTGATTCTGCCTGCCCCAAAAGTCATCAGCTGTCAATAGCTTCTCATTCCGGAGTAGAAATTTTCAAGCTCCGCCCTCCTCCCTCTTTAAATGTTGATTGGCTTAATCTTGTTCATGTCTTGTTCAGGCTCAGGCATCCCTAACTGCCGTGAGTTAATGAACTCAGAAGTCCTGTCATATCCAAGAGACACTGGTTTCTTCTGGTTCTCCCCAAACTATGTCTCTTAAGATCTTCCCAGCCTTTCTTCCACGATGGTCACTGAGCCTGAGCAGGCAAGGGGCATCAGTGACATACATGTCTCACCTGTGGCTAAGCATCAAGCCTCTCTGCACTTTGACCTCAGTTGTGACTTTCCTCATTAATAACTATTCACTGTGCAATGAAAACTCTCTGGTAAGGAGACAGACTCTTCTTAAAATTCACAGCGACTGCCCATAATTCAGTGTTAATTATGGCAGTCATAAAGAATAAGCAGTAAATCTCAGGTAGATGCCCGAGATCAAACCTTAGTTTATATTTAATGGAAGTGCCAATTGAAATGATGTGATTTTGTAAGGACAAATACCATTTTCAACATCTGGCCACTTAGTAAATTTTAAGAGCAAGGATAATTAAGTATTACCACCCCTAAGAAGAAGTGTGTGTTATTTACAGCCACAAAGAGGGTTTTTAAAAAACCCAAATTTTTTATATTCAAATGGATGTTAATTCTTGCTTCATTAACTATAGACTGGACATCCGCCTTGATGCTTCTTCTGTACCATTTAATTTCCCAATGTCAAAGGCAGCCGCTTGTCACTTCTGTTTTATTTCGTTTTGTTCCCCACCTTGAGACAACCCACATGACAACCCAAATGATAATAAGCAGCCAGGCAGTATTTTCAGAAGGAATTGCTCCTTGTACTCTCTAACAACAAAATAGGCTTTGTCTTAGTAGCCTGACACAAGAAGAAATTCTAAGCCGACAAAAGGAAAAGCTTTTCAGATGTTTCCAAGCCAATGAAACATGATGTTCACATCATTCATATCGTTTTAATTGGGCTAATGTGTCATTAGCCCGTCAACATTTGACATCCTGCTAAATTCCAGTGTGTTTTCTGATAAGAAAGCCATAGCAGTGGCCTGCCACACTGCCGTTCTTGCCCACCCCGTGGTACAAGCAATTTTAGACACTAGTAAAATGAAATAGCTAATGCAAATGGCTTGGCAATTGTATTTATTGTCTTTTACTTAAAAAAAAAACAAACAAACAAAGATGCCATGGATAGTATTATATTTTTCCTAATTCTGGGCATAAATCACAGAGGCCGGAGAAAATATGATTGCATCTTAAACAATAAAACAACCTTTGCAAGTTCTGCACTGCATTGGAATTATGGTCTAATGCCATTACTATTAGCCCGTGGCTGGATGCTTCATTTCAGATGTTGTAGGAATATTGCTGCTTACATCTCTTCAAAGGTTCAAAGACTGCTTCTTTTTAAGATTCCACGCTTCTATGTTCCATAATTTTTACATGCCACCTACCAAGTCACTCTCTCTTGATGGAAATTTATTTGGATAATGTCTGCAAGCAAAGCAGTGCCCCCCCCACACACACACCCCCACGCCTTGAAGCAGATTAGGGATAGAACATTCTGTCAATGCCTGGCAGGTGTGAATTTTTTTTTAATGTACAAGCATATGAAAATACACATCAATGTGGAAAACCCTCAAGCAGGCTGAAAGGCTGCCACAAGCAATTTTCAAAAAACATGAGTTACTTGGTTCCTTTCCAGAGGAACCGTCTCTGTAGGCATAAATTTGTGAATGGTGCTTGGTAACCCAAACAAGCTGTGCTCCCTCAAAATGTGATGTGTGTACAGCATGTGACGTTACATTTCTGGTCACCTGCACTCTGCAGGTAATGGGGAATTGGCAATACACCTGGAGACATCTTGAGTTATATTACTGAGGTACCTGCCAAGGAACAGATTAAATAGCTTCACAATATGGAAAATTTGAAATGACTTACTTGCCAAAGTATGTCTCTGTGGACCCTCTCCATTCCCAATAATTTCTTGACCATCTAAATGTGAAAAAAATATGAAAATCTGACATACACATTCCCAATTTTGTCACTTATTTATATGTTCTAACATTGTAAGGCTGTTTTTCTGGTTGGCCCCAGGTTCTTGGACCAATCTTTAATAATGAAATAAGCTTCTCCCTGGAGTGAGCACGGTGACTTCAGCCAGGCAAGAATGGCTGACTGACAAGGCAGTTCTAATTGAATAAGTGTCAAGGTCAACAGCCAACAAGTGATGAAGATGAGGAACCCTGGAGTAGTGTTTTCATTTCAAATCCCATTACATGTGTTTAGGAGCACAGAGCTTAAGGGAGAAAATGGAAACTTGAAAAAGGAAGAAAATTGTAGTAAATCTGTATGCTATGGAGAAAAACTCGTTATTTTGTAGTTTTAATAGAAGTAGCTACACAAAGTATATTGACATCAAAGTTCCTGTAAATTCAACATTTTGCACAGATTAAAATACAAATATGTCCTAACATTTCTGCCACAAAGCAGGAGAGAAATGAGAACGTTCATTCCTGTCCTTCAAGGTCCAAGGGCTTTCTGATTATATTTCTCCAGGGCCCTACCCCAGAGAAACAAGTGTACTTATTGGGGTTCATACAGTCAAAAATCCAAATGAACATCTGAAATAAATGTTACTTTAAAAACTATATCAATCTATTCATCTCAGTAATTTGTTTTTCATATATATATAATTATATTTCAATCGTATTTTCTTTAAAAGGCTTACTCATTGTCTTCATGGTGAAGCTTATCAAAGAGTCACAGATTACTCTTTAAAATAGATTTCAGTGGAGTTTTGCATATTCCCAAGAGACACAGTGGACAATTCCTCCAATGGGCTTGGGTGCCCAACTTTATTGTGATCAGAGTCCGTCCCTTCCCATGGATTTCACAAAGACCTTGATGAAATCCATATGGTTCCCAGTGGGCGCTCATTATTCCATATAATCTTGTCACAAATCTGCAAATGAGGTAGCTCAGGTCATACAGAATGAGCTCTTTATCTAAGCTTACTATTAACTTGATACAAGAGTCGAGGCTAAGGTCTGAGCCACTACATTCCACCACCATATTCTCAAATGTCAGTAGTTCATTCAGAAAGACTCACTGGCTGTCTGCTAGTGCCAGTCAGCCTACATCTAGTGTTGTAATGCTCCTGTGATATTCCTATTATCATTAGTAGCTGTGGTGTTGGACAGTTTTGTTCCCCTAAACCTTTCCATTTGTTTTTGTTTTACGAGGTATTACTCCCAGCTTATAAATACCAGATACTGAGCACGGAATATTTAAAAGTAGTATCTTCCTGTCTTTGAAGTTATGCTGTACTTTACATAGTGTCTAACAATAGACTTTGTTGCTTGATAATAATTTCCTTTTTGCATAGTATAATTAGTCTGAAACTAATAAACACTTGTTGAAATGCAAATGCACAGATGTTAATTTTATTGAAAAGGATTGCGCTGCTTTCACGTGGTAGGTGCAACTGTTCTGTAAACCAAATACTTGTAGCAAGCACATCTTTGAAAACCTGAATGGTAAGTTGCTAACTCATCGCATGTGTGTGTACGAGGGTGCAAGTGTGTATATTATGTATGCACATACGTGTGTGGATTCTGAGGTCTTTCCTTCAAAAGAGGATGGACCTCTGCAATAGCAGTACATACTTGCTGGGTTTAGTTCTAATGCAGCATTCAACAAAGTATCTAGCACGTAGTCACCCTTTTAATGATTGCAAACAAAATAATGGGTTCCATTATACCACCCACCCTACTGACTTCAATCCCAGAGGTTAGAAGTGTTGTAGGATAAAAATGTGAGCACCCATGGTTACGTATCGCCTAGTTACAGAGCCCCTTTCCCCCTAGAATAAAAATGGGCAACTGATCTCGCTCTCAGTTGTTGCCTAACAAGTTCTGTAGTATGACAGTTCTATAAATAACAGTGGCTTGGAGCCAAGGGAGAAAACTCAGTGGGTAAAGTGCTTCCTGAAGAAACATACGGGCCCAAGGATTGCTCACACCCATGTGAAAGATGGGCAAAGTCAGGACCCATCATCCCGGAACTAATGGAGACATGAGGATCCCTGGGGCTTGCTAGAAGTGCCAGACTGAGTAAGAACTCCTGTCTCAAAAAATAAGGGGGCCGGCCCATAAGAAGGTTCAAAGAGTAAAAGGACTTCCACAGACATCTAATGACCCAGGTTCCTCCCACAGATCCTACAAAGGGAAAGGAAGTACAGAGTGTAATCCTCTGACATCCACATGTGCATCATGGAGTGGTCATGTTTACACATACATGTACAGACATGAATAAAAATTTTAAATATGAAGTAGAAAACAAGAGGCAAGATACCCAAAGTCTATTTCTGGGCTTCACAAGTGCACACACAGGTGAATGCACCACCACACATGCATGCACTATGCACGCTGTCAAATAAAAATAGCAATGATTTGTACTATAGATCATGGTTTCGTGTGACAGAAGGTCACAGGAAGCTTAAAGTGTTATTATTATTTCTGTGTAGTGTTTATTGTGATTACCTAACTTGTCTCAAAGGCAAACTGAGTGGGACTCAAGGTCACACCGCTGCATGGCTATTGATCTAGCAAGGGTATGCACACTCGTGTCTTAGCAGTCAAGGATTTTCACATCACATTGCCTGTTGCTCTGTAACAAATTACTTCAAAAGAGAGTGGCGTAACACTACCACAACACCATCATTGGAGGTCAAGAACTGTGGGGCAGCACAGCTGGCTGATTCTGGCTTCTAATCTGCTGAGAAATCAACACCTCTTTTGATCAGAATCAGGCTGGGGCCAATCATCTAATCTCAACTAATGTTGTTGCTGTTGTTGTTGTTGTTGTTGTTGATACCACACCACATCTCCTAGTTTGTGTCTTCCCATTCCCCCCTCCTTCCCTCTTCTGTCCTATTTCCCTCCCCTAGACCTCTGACAGGGAGGCCCTCCTCCCCAACCGTCTGTCTGTCCACAACCTATCAGGTCTCATCCAGATAGGCTTCCTCTGTGCGGCCACAGGACCTCACTGCCAAAAGGAAGTGATCAAATCTCTGGCACCAGAGATACCTGTCATAGGCAGTCCCCAGCATATCCAGCCTTGGAGAATGAGCTGTCCATTGGCTATATCTGAATGGGGGCTCTAGGTTCTAATGTTTACATTGGGAAATTTTTCCTGACCCTCACATGATTGTTAGTGGCTTTTAGCTCTTATTAACTGTTCAGCAGAGACCATGGTGCCTTAGCGGATAAGACTCCAAACATGGCATTTCAGGTCCCTCACAGCTTAATTCTATTCAGAGTTCCTGTTTTTACCTGAGAATTATTTTTACACAATCTAGGATATGTAGGTAGATAAAATAACTATATAAACCAAGCACTTACCTACAATACATCAGAAAGAAATTTATTTTGAAATAGTTTCTTTTGTATAAATATAATTTTATGACCTATTATATAGGGGCAAATTACCATACTATTGAAATAGATAGGCCTGTTTGTTTTTATGTAAGAGTTAAATCTTGGCTGGATGTTTGATACTACAAGACGTGGAACATCTACAGTGATTTTCATATTTGATTGATAGTTTGGTTTATAATAATCAATGTTGAGAATATTGCCTTTCATGAATTGTGCAAAATAGCAGACGTATGTTTAGGGCCATTTTAGAAATTGTTGGAAATTTGTAATCCCAAGCCAAAAATCATTTCATGTTTTTAAAAAATGAAACTCAAGTCAGCAACTTAACCAGCAATTCTTAAAAGCAAATATTCTATACAATAAAGTAAAATGTAGACTACATGCTAGGGAATGGTGCTAGAAAAATATTATCTTTGCTCTCTATTATGCAAACCATCATGTTTCTATGAGAGTAGAAAAACCTTAGATGAACAATAAAAGCACCGCAATTTGAAAGGCAATAGTCTTGACCTGAGCCGAGGTGTTCCAGTGTTCATTGGTGTGGCATTAGGTAGCATGCACGGGGCAAAATCTACATGTTGAGGAGTCAGAGCCAAAAATCATAGTGATGTCACGTGATACAGCACAAGCAAGGGCTTTTAGAAACACCTGCGACCCTTATACATTTGACTTTGGATGTGTGTCCGTCCGGAGACTTTTCGTGGTTGCCACATTTTCTAGGATTCCTACATTTATTTACGTGGCCTCATATGGGCTTACAACCCTTATTTTATGAAGTGGAGTTCTAGAACAAATGATGAGGAAGGAAAACACAACAGAGTGAGTGGGCATGACAGAGGACCAAAGCCAGAAGCCAAAGTCACGAAGAACAAAACAAAACAAAAACTAAGCTTGGAATTGCATAGCATCCCTTCTGCCACCTACGATTGACTAGAAATAACGTTCTAGATCTGCCCTACATCCAAGGGAAGGTACACAGAGGCCCGCATCTTGATGGGTAGAGTATGAGAGGGTTTTTAAAAGAAGTATACTCCACTTTCTGATCGCAAATATTTTCTGTTGCTCTCACAACCAAGTGTGCACGCACTTCTGCCCTCACTCCCGGCGTATCATCCCACTACACTGTCGGACTTAAATCCATGACATCGTTGTTTAGCCTTTAGGTGTGGAAAGAGTCACCTCTGCTGTAACTTCCCTAGCAAGTAAAATCCCTGTGAAGTCAGAGGCAAATCCTGTGCTTTGTACACATCCCAAATGCAGTTGTGCCATGCCTGGTCTACAGTAACCGATGCAGACATGCCTGTCCAAGGTGAGAGATGTGGAACTTGGAGAAAGCTGCTCTGTTGTGCTAACGTTAGAGGTGGGAATGGTTCCCCACCTCCCTCAGCTGCAGCTCTGGGACTCTGTCATCCTTCCTTTCTGAAGACAGTTAACAGATGTCTATCGTGAAGTAGTTTTCTTGCTGGCTTGAGCCTGTAGAATTTTAGGGCAGAAGCTGTGTTGCATTTCTGTGTATTTCTGCCTTTTCCAGTGCTAGCTGATGAAATATGTACACTGACAATTTCACCAACACTTATATTCCTGTGAATCTTACCAGAGTTTACTCCTTTACACGAGGGTCATACCCCAAAGTGTCTTCAAAGTAGATGTCTGTTTACTTTGGGCTTCTCATGTGAAAACAATAGATTCTTAATCCTTCCAGAAGGCTTATTGTTCATGGGAAGCCTGAGGGTACACTGATGTCATATGTCCAAATAGTACACAAGGAGCCTGTCAAAGGTTTCTAGGAGTCTTAGCATGAGACTTACTCATACAGCTTTCCCTCTTAGTCTGTAACAAGCTATCTTGATAGCACATCCATGCAGAAGCACTCACTTTGCAGTCCATGTTTCGTGAAAAGGGTAGGAATTTACAAAAAGCATAAATTCCTATCTTTCATGCATTTAACAGTCTTTAGACAAATGGTTCTCAACCTGTGGGTCATGACCTTTTCACAGGGATTACCTAAAACTACTGGAAAACATAGATATTCACATTACAACTCATAGCCATAGCAAATTTACAGTTTTAAAATAACAACAAAAATAATTTTATGGTGGGGCGGGAAGTTATCACAGTGTGAGGAAATGTGTTAAAAGGGTCACAGCATCAGGAAGGTTGAGAAGCACTGTTTAGAGTCTTACCTGAGTTCATCTTTAGTCTCTTGAATATTTATAAAAGGTTCAAGGAGAAACAAAAAAGAAATGTTAGTACTCCGTTGGAAAGTCCTCATTGACTCATGTCTAAGTTAGTTCAGCCCAAAGGCTGCAAACATCTGGAACTCTGCAACTATGACCTCCTTTCTGAAATCATTTTCTTTACTGTTTAAAACATTCTTCCTGACAACTCTATCAAAGGCCACATTACAGTTCCCTCAAGGGTGCTGCATTTGGGTGACTCTCTTGACCCCACTCTGATGTTAAGCTACTCTTATGATAAGGTGCCATCTAGCAGCTGCATACCAATTCTGTAGTCTTTTTAATTGCTACAGTAAGAGCATCCCAACTGTAGCAACATCACAGTTATCTAATTACTTGTGTGAGTCAAGAATCCAAGAGCAACCCTGCTGGCTGGTTAAGGACTTGCTTGCCGTTGCAGCCTTATCTACAGCTGGGACTCACAAAGACCCACTTCTAAGCTTGAATTACTAATTAATCTAAGCAACCCTTTATGTCAGTTTCTCTTATTTGTATGTATGTTATTTCACTACAAGATTTAGCTTGAAGAAACTTTAATTTCTTATGTTTATGAAGAATTATTCTGATACACATTTAATTTCTACATGTTTTAAGATGCAAGAAAAATATAAAACACACTTAAGGTCAACCTTATTATTTACTACTATTATTTTTTCATAAAGGGCCCTAATTAGAAATCATTATGGTATAACAGAACAGCATTTGGTTAGTTCCTTTCTTGATAGTAATTAGTTTTTATTCTTGCCTGTATGATGAAGTTTTCAAATGGAACGTACAGCTTAATAGGGCAACTAGAGTCTGCTAGTAAGTAAATGCTGCTTGTGTAGACGCCTCCTCTTTGGGGAAGTTCTTTTCTATCCAAAACTAAACATTGATAGCTTGACAGTTCTTTTTTTTTTTTTTTTTTTTTTTTATGTATACAATGTTCTGCCTGCATGTGTGCTTTCCACAAGATCTCATTATAGATGGTTCTGAACCACCATGTGGTTGCTGGGAATTGAACTCAGGACCTCTGGAAGAACAAACAATGCTCTTAAACTCTGAGCCATCTCTCTGGCCCCTAGCTTGACAATTCGGTAAGAAACACCTCAAGACAAAACACAAGCCTAACATTAGGATGCTTTCTCTGCCTCCAACTTCCTTCATGCTAGGTGTAGATGTAATGTGTATGGTGCCCTTGCTTTTGCCCTTTCCTTCCCATTCCCCATCTGACCCCCTCCCCCCCCCCCAGCTCAAAAAGAAAAAGACACAACAAAGCCCCATGCTTGTAAATGACTGGAAAATGAGTTTATCTTGCGAAAGTAATTTCTACCACGTAACAGGCTGGAATCAAAATGGCCAGTCAGTAGGAAGCCAACTCATATTAACTTGCACTAAATTATTTTCACTTGGCAGATAAAATTGCCACTTTTCCATTCTCAATTAGCGTTTGGTTTAACGGGAATGAGAGGCAAGCAGGAGCAGGGGTGGATGCTGTATTTAATTGGTTTGAAAATCTAGTCACTTCTAATAGATCAAATCTTGAGAGTGTTCCAAAAACACTTGGAATAGCTACATTCTACTTCCCAGATTACTCACAGTCTTAAAAGGAAAAACATTCCTTCCTGGTCAATAAACATCTTGGAACTCTGCTGTTGTATTTTGGCTTTTACGGCCTTATGGACTGTAGAAAACTCGTATTAGAAAGTGGAACTTCAATTCCTAAGGAGCTTAAATTATCTTCTTTTACACAAGTGCAGATTGTTCTGCCTCTTGCAAGTGCCCCTTGCGGTAAGTCATATACTAAAGAGCTGCTCATGTGGAGAAAATAATAGTGCAGAAACCCGAGTCACAATAACTTCAAGCCCCGTCTCAGCTGCCTACCGGCAACATAACCTTGGACGTGTAATTGGCTTGCCGGAGCACCTGGATGGTGTGAAGGGTAGAGGTGTAAATACTCGATGTGTCTGGTGATACGCGCTCTGTACCTCTTGCCTGTTGTACCATTACTTTTCTCAGTATGACGCTAAATTTTAAACCATGCTTACTTGGCCCTTGTTCAGAGCCCCAATCCACAGTGGCAAATGGCTGAAAATGGAGGAGGGCTTTGCCCTAAGTGATGAGCTTACTGTTATCGTTCTGCTAGATGGCAGAGTATGAAACTGCTCTCTAAATATTTACCTTCATGTCCGTGGATTAGTATGCCCTCAACCCTCACCAGAAAAGGTCTGTCTATGCAGCAAATGGTGATTGATTAAAACAGAGACACACAATTGGCTGAAGTGCAGAGATTAAAGCACTATGGAGTTTAGCCAGGAGCAGGCCATCTATATTATATCCTATTGTAGTTTAAATAAGAAATGCCCCTCATCCACTCATTTGGACTTGGTCCCCAGTTGTTGGCACTCCTTGGGGCGTAACTTTTAGAACTTTCAATATGTGGATACAAGGGAGGGGATAACCATTGAGATGTAATATGAATAAATTAATAAAATTTTAAAAAAAGAAAGAAAACACCTTGAAGGCTTGAACAGATCATGTCATAATCATGGTTTTACAGGATGTCTTCATGTGTTCTGATTGGACTCTAAAACTGCAATGACTTGCAAGTGCCATAGGCATAATATTGGGCTAATAAACTTTTTTTGTATTTTGACCAGATACCTGACGCTATACTCCACTCTTGCCTCTACTATAAATAAATGATAAAAGAATTCATATCAAAAGCTATGAAAATACCTGATATATACTAGGTAGGCATTTGGTATTTAGGACCAAAGACATAGCACAATTTATTTGAAAGTCTTCTCTTAGCAAGGTAGTTGCTTTTTGTCATTTTGACACAAACGTAGAGCCATCTGAGAAGAAAGAGGCTCAGATGAGAAAATGACTGCATCAGATTGTCCGATAAGCAAGTCTATGTGGCATTTTCTTGAGTGATGATTGACATGGAAAGGTCCAGACCACTGTGGGCAGTCCATCCATGGGCAGGTGGTTCTGAGTTTGATAAGAAAGTAGGTTAAACAAGCCTAGGGGAAGTAAGCTAGTAAGCAGCACTTCTTCATGGCCTCTGTTTCAATTTCTGCCTTAAATTCCTGCCCTCAGTTTTCTTTATGGTGGACTGTAAGATAGGAGGTTAAATAAACCCTATTCCTCTTATGTTGCTTTGGGTCATGGCTTTATGACATCAATAGGAACCAAAAGTAGCATGCTTAGCAGGATGTCTAAGATGATTTCATTGATTTAATTCAGAGAAATCATTTTTCAATTACCTGCACAAATGTATTGATAAAATAGTCTAGTTCATAAATTAAACAAAGAGCTCCTTCACTGCTTCAGGTTAATGTGTTATTCTGAAGGGTTGAGTCAATGAGTTCCTGAGGAACAGTAGAAAGACAGGAGGGTCTGAAATAAAGCATTTATCATATGTAGAAGGGTGTGCAGTTAAAAATATTACCTTGACTTTCAAATTTTGATACAGTAAAATTCACTAGTTACATGTCTTTTATGGCTTATATAAATAATTCATGTTTATTATCAAATACAATGATCAAGATATAAAAAGGGATGGAGAAACAATCATGTATGGTCGAAGCACACACTATAAGGAAACACTAACCACACCCATGTAGACAACAAAAGAATATAACTTTTGCTACTTTGTCCTTCTATTGCTCTTTCAATCCATTACTCCATTTTTGTTCAACCTTTTAGTGTACACCCTAAAAAATTTTACAGATACATGAGTGTTATGAACTTTCCCTACCCACAGTATTGTATATTTTAAAGAAGAAACAAAAAGGAACAATTCTCCCCATATTCCTTTTTTTTTAATTGTTCAGTAAAAGTTATGCCCTCTTTGCCTTATATATATATAGTCCCTTTGCCTATATAAAGCCACAAAAAACAACAACAACAACAACAATAAAAACCAAGCATGTGTGCATGTGTTGTGTCCACATGAGGGCATATGCGTGTGTGTAGCAATGTGTGTAGTGTCCCTGTCCTCTGAACCACACCATTCTTTAAACTCAGGCTGCTATGTGACTCCTAAGGAGGTAGTGGAGCAGCCCTCGGTTTGAATGGGTTGCCGCTGCATACCCCAGCGCCTGTCTTAAGCAGATTGAAAGTAGCACACAAACACGTTCTCTTTGTTTCTGTATCCACGGAGTCTGCAGCATCTTTGTGGTTTTTTTTCCCCTCCCTGCTGTGCATTCAACTTCAACCTGACAGAAAACATGGATGAATTTTATAATAGACACCATTGGTACTTAAATCCCAGAAAGGCATTTTGGATAAGTTAATATCAGCGAAATTTTAGTGGGTAGTGAGGGACTGATGCAGAAAATATGTAATTGGTCTCTGCATAAAAATAGTCCAGGAATACCATTCTGAGGAGCTTTAGTCTCATCCGAATCTGAATAATTTGCCTTAAGTGATTTGCAGCCTATTGGAAGGACCACCAAGAGGGCATTTTTGGACAGAAGGCATACTTTAGAAATGGAGACCCCCATGGGGCCTTTGGAGCTTTTACTTCCATATGAAAATATACTACATATGCTCTGTTTTTGTTCTGGGACTATCACAGAGCCCTAAAATGTTTACAGCTTTTAGAAGGAGGAGTATGAGAGGTTAGACATGGGAATGCTGGCAAGGGGAGGAGGGGCCGGAAAGTCACCCCAAGCATCCTTTTGCCTTTTCTTCCCCTGGATCTAGCCTAGTCCTCAATGGCAAAGCCGTCTATCTCAAGTGAGACAGCTCACCTGTCCTACAAAAGCGCCCATCAGAGCAGGCATTGGGTGGCAGTGATGCAAAAGTCTCATTTATTTAAAAGTGTTCAAGAAGTTAACTTTGTCCTTGAGAACTAACCTACCTGGTCAAATTTCAGCCTCGGTGGACTGATTTTTCTCTGTATTTTCTGCATTTTGAGATTGGTCTGAGTCATGACTTTGGTTCAACATTTTTATTGTATTCGTAAAATGTAGATTATATATATTAGAGCTTTCATATATTCAAAAATTAAACATTCTTTTTTTAAAAAAAGCCTTTCTAATACCTAAATGTGTAATTTCCAAAGAGGTAGTTGGCCACAAGAACATTTCTTCACAGTAAAAATCCACCCACTGGCACTTCCCCACTTGTTGTAATTCCCTTGCTCTCTTTGCTAGGTAAATTAAAAAGCATCCATGAAGAAACATGCTGCCACCAACTTAACATTTTGCACATCCGTGCACAGCAGTAAAAACATCAATTTAGGAAAGGTGTGATGAGTGACTGCTGAGTGTGGGAGGCAGCTAAACCTGTGTTTCCTCCCAGCATCTACATAATAAGATACTTCAGTCATTACTTCATATTTACCCTCCTAGTGGGCTCTATACTAAATATACCATTTTTTGTTTGTTGGTTTGTTTGTTACATGTGGTTTTTAAATGTTCTTTGTTTTTGGCTGGAAGACTGAGAAGCTGGAAGCCTAGCCCAGCGCGTTCAGAGGCAGAACTTTGAGGAGAGTCAGTGGGTTACATTGGCGTACTTTTCTTGAGTGAAACCTGCTCAAGCAGAGTCCCACACTGTGTACTCTCAGTTTGATGAGACGAGCCAGGAACACCTCTCCCAGAACTTGACCCATGCCTTTGTTATCCAGCTTTCAAAACCAGGACCAAATAACCTTTCCTTTAAAGCATAGCCTGCCTCCGGAATTTCATTGCAGTCATGAAAAGCCAAGGGACATGATCTCTTACCTTGCACTCAACAATCATTAGCAAGAAACTTCAAAATTCTTCGTAGAATCTTCCTCCCTTGCTGATCAGTCTTTCCTGGGCTGGCACTTGGTCCACAGGGCCTCCTGCATCAGCTAACTTTGTCTGTTGTGTTGCCGGTTGCCTCTATACCTTGTTCACCTTTCTACAGTGTCTTTCCTATGCATTATTCACTCTGGCATCTCCAGTGTCCAGACTTTGGCCAAGTCAAACCAAACTATATTATCTGTAAGGTGAAGTTCAACATCAATAGACAGTCCCCAAAAGACCACAGCCCATCACAACACCTTACCTTAACCCACCTTCCTATTATCCACTGTGTTGACTCACGGCAGAGGATTGTTGTACAGCAGGAAAAGCCATTAGTAAGAGCAGAAGTTGAACAGAGGGCTAAGAGCCACCTTCCAGTTACCTCAACACTTGTTGACCACAATACTTCCTGTAAGACCTCTGTGGTGAGGAAAGTATAGTGGGATTTTTTTTTTGAAAATTTGTTATATGTGGCTCATATACAACATAATACATATTTTTTAAAAAAATCTTTACCAAGCCATGTGTTAGTGATTGCTGTATGTGATAGCTAAACATAAAGTTTCATGTTACCATTTTTTTTTACATTAGTCTATTCTTGAGACTTTCTAAAATAAAATAAAAAATATTTGGAGAAAAGAAGAAATGTTCATGTGCACGTGACTCAGGTGCATGCCAACTTCAAGACTCATTGATGCAGAGAGAGAGAGAGAGAGAGAGAGAGAGAGACAGACAGACAGACAGACAGACAGAGACAGAGAGACACAGAGGAGAGAGACAGAGACAGAGAGAGTGAGAAAGATTAAAGTCAGACAGTTCAGGTGCTAAGCAGGAACAATTATTAACAAACAACATAGACATTGAGATAACTTACTTCAACCTAAATCAAGTTAATTCTTTTACCCGTACTCTTCCTTAACTGTAAACTGAAAGCTGAACCCCAGTCAGAGGAGTGCCCTAATCTACATTCTCAAGGTTAGGCTTTTGTTTGAGCTTCTATTAGTGTCAGTCACAAACAGGCATATGATCTCACATGGCTTCTGTCTGTCAGTCTTTCTCACTCTGACCTGTTTTGCAGCTGACTGTTTAAGTAAAGGCATGTAAACGGGACCTTCATTCATTGTGAAAGGCCTTTTCAGGCTTGGGTCTTTTTCATTTTCTTCCCTGCTCCGTCTGGAATTAATTCTCACAAAACCCATTGTCTAGCGTCTGACACTTTCTCCTATTTATAAGCGACCATATCCTCAAGATCCAGCTTTCCCAAATCAAATGCCAAGAAGTTGTACTTGAAAGCATTTTTCAGGATCCTGATTCATTGTACCATGCCTCTGAGGGGGACAATGTCACCTGAAAGCGGAGAGAGGACAAGAAGGTCCACAGCACTGAAGTATGCGGGGACTCCATTTCTACACTTTAAAATGTCCTACACCACCACAAAAATGGTGTAGGAAAAGCTCTAGAAATAAAAGAATTCACGTGCTAATAAGGGTTCTAAAAATAAGTCAAACTAGTTAGAGTTTAGAGGGATACACTTGAAGTGAGTGAGACAAGGAAGATGGAGATAAAGGTAGACAGCGCACAGGCGGCATGCCATGTGAGCATTATATCTTGGAGGCAATGGAGAGGCATTGAAAGCAGTGCCTCAGACAGGCAATCTGACCAGATTTATGTCTAGTAAACATTAATTTAGCTGAGTTATGGATTCCAGAAAGGACACCAAGATTGAATAGACGTAGGCTGCCTCTATGCTATTATTTAAGAAAGATAATTGTGGCCTTGTAGCAAGGCAGTAGAAGCAGAAATTGAGAAATTTGGGCAATGTTAGGAGGAATTAATAGCACTTAGGGGTTGAGAAATGTAATTAATGAGGCAAAGTGGTGTGTTCGGGACGATGGCAGTGCTCACGTGGGTAGCTGGGCGAATGACATGCCATTTAATACGGAAACTGCCCCTGTTTGAGAGAGTAATTGTGTAAAACACTGAACACAGAGCTCAAGACAGAAGGTGTTGCATCAGTAGTTCTCAGCCTTCCTAATGGTGCAACCCTTTAAT
Organism: Acomys minous; assembly: GCF_964271855.1. NCBI lineage: Eukaryota > Metazoa > Chordata > Mammalia > Rodentia > Muridae > Acomys > Acomys minous. Next base: position 10,450,417 of record NC_140493.1, on the reverse strand, counting down.
GCATGAGGATGTTGTGGTGACCTCCACCATAAAATTATTCCCTTCTTCCTTCATAGCTATAATATTGCTACTGTTATGGAGTGTAATGTAAATATTTGATATACAGGATATTTGCTATGCAACCTACAAAAGGGTAGCACCCCACAGGTTGAGACTCACTGTGTGAAATTTAAAGTGTTTCTTGACTAAGAGGAGTGGCCAACACACTGATGACTGCTTATGTGTAGAGATCTGGGTAGATACCTCTTCTACACTGAGAGAAATTTATCGCTTACCAACATATTCAAAGATGAATTTAAGTTTTATGTGATTTCAAATACTTAGATTTGGAATTTAAAATGCTTACCTAAATTATAGCTTATTCAAATGACTGTTTTATTTTAGATCTTTTCTTTTTCCAACCTACAGTGATAATTAATATTTACTTATATTTGTTCATAACCAAACTGAGACACAGTCCCAGAGCTGTGTCTGAGGCTATAGCACATTATCACAGCTTTGGTAAGTTTGCTTGATACTCTTATATGTAATATAATAATTAATAAAATATAATAAAAAAAAAGGAATAAATGCCTTACAGGCTTGCCCACAGCCCAGTCTTGTGGAGGCATTTTCTTAAATGGGCTTTCTTGCTCTCAGATGAACCTACCTTCAACCAAATTGACATCAAACTATGCAGGACAATTGACCCCTTGCCAGCTTGACCCACCAACCACCACAACCCTATCTAACAATAACCTTTTATTTTTTGGCTCATCCTCAACTCTCATGTTAATAAATATCACAAGACAAACACACTCCAACCTTTAAATTCCATAGCAATTGAAAAGTTCAATCTTTTTTCTATTTTTTAAATTTATATATATTATTAATTTATTCACATTACATATCAATTGTTATCCCATCCCTTGTATCCTTCAATTCCTCCCTCCCTCCCACTTTCCCCCTACTCTCCTCCCCTATGACTGTGACTGGGGGGACCTCCTTGCCCTGTATATGCTCATAGGGTATCAAGTCTCTTCTTGGTAGCCTGCTTTCCTTCCTCTGAGTGCCACCAGCCCTCCCCATCCAGGGGATGTGGTCAAATGGGGCACCAGAGTTCATGTGAAAGTCAGTCCCCACTCTCCACTCAGCTGTGGAGAATGTCCTGTCCATTGGCTAGATCTGGGTAAGGGCTCGAAGTTTATTGCACATATTCTCCTTGGCTGGTGCCATAGTTTGAGCGGGACCCCTGGGCCCAAATGCTCCCATCATAACGTTCTTCTTGTAGGTTTCTAGGACCCTCTGGATCCTTCTATTTCCCCATTCTCCCACGCTTCTCTCACCTAGAATCCCAGTAGGATGTCCCAGAAAAAAAAAAGAATCCCTTTTAGATTCTCTTTAAAACTCCAAAATCTCTTTAAAAGTTCAAACTTTCTCAACTATGATCTCTTGTAAAAAAAAAAAAAAACACAATAAATTAAATACTTCATTTCAAGAGGGAAAAACCAGGGCACACTCACAGTCTGTCTAGAATCCACTAGAGGGTGTGAGTTACTTCTCCACCATCGCCTTCTTCAGCCTACACAGCTCATCGCCTGGGCTTTGGCTGGCTCCACTCCTCCACTGCACAAGCTGTGCTTAGTGACCCTCCTGGGGCACTGCCATGTTCAAAATGCTGGCTCTTCTGCAACTGGCCAGCACTTTCACCAGTAGCTTCTCCTACTTTCTCTTCCTGGTGCCAGCCCTTAAATTCTTTCCATGACACCGCCAGTGCAGGATTTCAAATGCTAACTTAGTTGCCTGTAAGTCTTCTCTGGGCCTCTTACAGTGCCAAGCCTCAGCTGCTCTCTGTAACACCTCCAGGCCTTCAAACCTATACTGGGTGATTCTGACACTACGAAGTTTGGCTGCTTGCACAAGATAGAGCCTTGGCTGCTTCTTGAACATGGCATTTTGTGTGTAGACTCTGAAAAAACACTTCCCAGAAGATTTCACCTCAGTGATGCTGGTCTTTTCTTAATCACCACTGATTTCCCATTTGCAACTAATTGGTATCAACTGTCCCAGCACAGCAAATGTTTTACTTTAATGAGTCTGGTCTCTTATTAATTACAGCCTTTTTTTTTATCTCCAGCTGACCAGCCACCACAGATTCTTCACACAAATAGCTCTTCTGAGTCCTTGCTTCCATCTGAACCTTCACACGCCAGGTCTCTGTTATCTGTACAGTGATAAACATTCTATCTTCCAAAGTTCCAAAAACCTTCCCACAACAGCATGGTCAGGTCTGTCACAGCAATGCCCACCTCCCAATTCTGGTACCAACTTGCCTTAGTTACTATTGCTATGATGAAGCATGTGACCAAAGGCAACGTGGGGGGGGGGGAGGGTTTATTCCACTTATACTTACTTCCAGACAGTACTGCATCTCTGAGGAAAATCTGGGCAGGAACTTAAACAGGGCAGGAACCTAGAGGCAGGAGCCGATGCAGAGGCCAAGAAGAGATGCTGCTTCCTGGCTTCTTCGTCCTGCTTCCTTATAGATCCCAGAACCATTAACCTATGGAGGGCCCAGCTGAAAAGGACTGAGCCCTCCTACATAAATTGCTAAGAAAATGCCCTACAAAGCTGCTTACAGCCAGATATCATGGAGGTACTTTATAATTGATATTCCTTGCTCTCAGATGACACTAGCTGATGTCAAGTTGACACAAAATGTATCCAGGTCACATACTATAGAATTTGGATTAAAACCTTTAAGATGATACTCTGAAGGGAGAATGTGGCTTTTCATGTCAATTCCTATGAACCAGTGAATGAATTGAAAATATAATGTAAATTGTTTTTTCTCTGAGTAATAATGTATTCTTTTTTTTAAAAAATAATATATTCTATGGATAGACTAAAATACAATCTCTAGATAAGTCTAACAAGAATATTATGGTTTGGTATATGGCTCAATTGGTAAAATCCTTGGCACAAACCTATGAAGATATAAATTCAGATCCTTGGCACCTATATAAAAAGCTGTCTGTGGGAGTGTACACCAGTAACTGTGGAGAGTTGAGATGCTTGGAGTTTGCCGGACAGCAAACTAACAAGTTGCAGGTTTAGTGAGAAACCTTACCTCAAAAAATAAGTTGGAGAATAGATGAGGAGACATTCAATATCAATTTGTCGCCTACACACACACACACACACACACACACACACACACACACACACGTCCATGCACACACACACACATACACCAACCAAACTTGTACCCCCAGAGGTACACACATGTGAGCATCTACATGCACACACACATACACAAATAGTAGAGAATGTTAAGGCAGTCTAACTTCCAAAGTTCTTAAAAGCAAAGATAGCTCAGAGTCAGAGCTTTTGCTTAGCATTCACAGGGCTTTGTATTGAAATATGGGGAGAGGGTAATAGCAAAGACACCCACCTGGTAATGGGATTTCCATCAGTGAGACGTCCTTTGTGATTCTTTTATCTTGTAACATCAAGCTTAGTTTGTAGAATCACAACCATATTGTTTACGTAGTTATCACGAAGGCACACGTTGTTGTGTGATGCACGACTGCCTGACTGTATTTAGCTGAGAGAAAATGAAGAAGTAGAATAACAAAAGTGGGTGGGGTAGAAGGGGGCACAGATGGAGAAGAAAACGATCAGAACCTATGTGAGCAGCAGGTGGCTCTTTCTGCTAGTGTGGTACCCTAATTAGCGAGATTGATGTCGAGATACTGTTCCACTTTTTCTTTTTTCTTTTCTTTTTTTGTGTGTTAGTTCTAAATTTTGTATTAACTAAACATTTCTATTTTTTACAAATACATTTATATTATTACACATATATACAATAAACTACATATAGCAAGAAGAACCACAACACAATCAGGAATTACATAAATATTACATTCTTAGTGTTTTGCCTTTTTGTATTTGACAGCCTTGAAGAAAACATCTTTCCTTTCTTGGTGCATCTAAAATTCTGAATGTAAAAAAAATTTTTTTTAATTAAAAAATAAAATTCTGAATGTAAATCAATCTCCATCAGGACACTTTCAAAGAAAGCTTCAAATCCCAACTGGTCCAGCATTTCAGACTGTCCCACACAGGGCTCTAATTAAGCCTGGAATTTCTCAACATTTAGAAACTGGACCACAAATGCTATTACTGACTTGTTTAACCATTTCCCCAATTTTATTTGGGCCCCTACAAAGGTATTAGTTGTCCCAAATCAGCCAGAAGAAACCTTAAGAGAATGATGCCCCATTTCCTTTAAGGGGAGTCGGGTAGGTTTCTGGTGGCTCTCTGGGGCTATAGAGGATTATTATCAATGGGAGTTGGTTACAAGTTATTATTGGTCTTATTTCGAGAGAAAACAAGATTAGACTCAGCAATGTCTCTCTTTTCCTCTATCTTCCATTCTTATTTAGAGATAGAGGTTGAAAAGAAAGAAGGGGAAATATAGAAATATAGGGAAGATATAACAAAAAGTAGATTAGTGCATCTACTCCTCAATTTAATGCCCCAATTGTCACTCACAAGGTTATTTTTAATTCACTGGTATAGAATTTTGTATATAGATGCAAAATAAGTTTAATTCTAGATACATTGGGATAGAATTCAAATGTAAGATTATTCTTTACACACATTAAATATATATACATATATATTTTTGATCTAATATGAGTTATTGTACCCATATAACTCAATTATAATACAAGGTTTACTTCCAATACTTTGAAAGTGCTATTGCTGGCTCTTTAGGATAAGTAAGTTATACAAGTTAATTGTTAGTTGATCAAATCATGGTCATATCAATTACTAGTCTATTTTTATCACAAGAATATATATGTTAGGTGTGGCACATAGACATGATTCTATAGAAAGATGAGGTAGGATAGTTAGATAAGGTCTTCCAAAACCTTAGAAGCATCCAGAATATGGCATTTAAAATGATTTTATTATTTTAAAGATTCACTGACAATGAGACAGGTTAACTCCTGGCAACACCCAGCCTACCTCAAAGAGGATGATGAGCATCAAAGAACCTCCTTATGGAGATGGCTTCAAATGTGGCAAACAAGCCACTGGGCAAAATGTCCTGTTCCATTTATTCTTAACCATACCAGGGTACAATCTCAATTTCACTGTGCTGGGTGTGAACCCAAGACTTAGGAAGAGACCTGGAAGCTAAAAGACATTAACACTAAGAATATTTTATTGAGAAATGTTATTGTAATTTGAAGATGTTCTCTTATTTCCCATGTGTGTTTGTCAACGAAAGAAAGGAAAACTCAGTTGTCAAGCCATCTTCACAGTGTGAGTACTATGTTGAGCAGAAAATGCTGGCATTGGGGACTCTTCCCTCCTAATGAGTTGTGTGTTGTGATGCAGAACCTACGTTCCCAGTGGACTCAATGTTTTCAGATCCACTCATTTGTCTTCTAAGAATTAACGCTGTCTTTGTTAATAGCCCAAGGTTCAGCTCTTAGTGAAGTCCTCATTCACTTGTGTATGTGTGTGTGTGTGTGTGTGTGTGTGTGTGTGTGTGTGTGTGTGTGTGTGTGTGGTGGGAAGGGGATGCCAAGCTGAAATATCTCAATATCATTTTAGTTCTTACTATGATAGGGCAGACTCATTTACAAGAAAACCCTTCTCTTCTTAATAAGAATCTTTCCATGTTCTCAGTTTTAACACGAGCCTGCAGTAAGCTGAGAGCTATTTGATGCCGAATTCTGAGCAAAGAGTTCTTTGTGGGCAGGTCTGTCAAACAGCATCGTTTCCATGGCAACCCTGGCTAGATAACCCATTTGGGAAAATACTTGTAGGACCTAACACTCTATCATCTGTCATTCAATAATTTCATGTTCATAATAACTAGGAAATCAATGGCTATCCTCTGAGACAGTTTGTGGAAAGGGCAGACGTGCTATTGGAGGCACGGGGGTTTACATTTGTGTCTATTTGTTGTGATTCCAGTGCCAAGTCAGGAGTGAGAGGAACAACGCGTGTGTTTGGACTGGCACAAAGATTAAAGGCAGGTTCCGTTTGCAATCTAATTACAACCACAGTGTTTACATGTACAAAGAGGGGAAACCAAATGGCGTAGTAATAAAGCATTTGCTAGACCATCAGGAAGGAAGGCTCACCTAATGCTAACATTTCACATTTAAAATTCTGCATGAAAATGCAAAGATCAAGTCATCATGAGACTGGCATGAACAAATTTGGTAACATAAATGGCATTTTTCTTATCTCAGCTCTCTAATTAAACTGCTTATCGTTATAGAAGCTGTGTTACCTGGATGCTATGTACGGAATATAAAGTGATCATAGGAAAGTAATTAAAATTCTTAAACATGAGGCCCGCTGACTTTACATACGATTCGCTTTTAGACTGAGATTTGATAATAAGGCACGTTAGCTCAGTAGAGAAATATACACTTAATAATTACCTCAACAGTGTTTATCAACTGAAGAAAATGTCAAGAATAATTTTTAGCAAATAGGCATCATAAATAAGAATGCCTGATTAATTGAGACCATAAATGTGAGGAGAGGAGAAAAAATGAGGCATTTTTTTTATTTCATAAAGAAAGGGCTACTTCACCTTTATGAAATTATTTAGGAGCTACCAATTCATTATTCATCATAAGAAGGTGATTATTTTTAATCTAGAAGCATTTCCATAGAACATTAAATTGCTTCTCTCCAGCACAACATGGTTTTAGGGACAGCCATCCCAGCTGGTCATGCACAGTAGAGACATCTCTCTGTAAGTTTGTGGAGTCCAAGTTTTGTCAAAACAGACCTGTGGGTACTGATTAAAACATCACCTTTCAACATGTGCGATGAAGTCTTCTGGAGTGAAATGGAATTTCATGCAAAGGAGGAGGAGTTCTCTAAGTTCATTCTGTGTGCTGAGGATAAGCCAAGGAACATGAGCATATTGTGTGGACCCTCGAATCTCTACTAAAGTCTTTCTTGGTTTAATAGGGCTCAGAGATTAAGAGCACTCACTGACCGCTCTTCCAGAGGTCCTGAGTTCTACCCCCCAGCAACCACATGGTGGCTCACAACCATCTGTAGTGGAATCTGACACCCTCTTCTGACCTGCAGGTGTACATGCAGGCAGAGCACTGCATACATAAAAAATAAATAAATCTTTAAAAAAATGATAATAATCAGTAAGGGTGTGTGTGTGTGTGTGTGTGTGTGTGTGTGTGTGTGTGTGTGTGTGTGACAGCAGCTTCTCTGTGTGCACACCATGTGAAAGCAAGTACTTGTGAAGGCCAGAAGTCAAGAGAGTCAGAGTCCCTGGAATTGTAATTACAGATATCTGCAAGTTCCTTCAGGTGTATGGTAGGACTTGAACCCAGGTCTTCTGCAAGAGCAGCAAGAACTCTTAACTGCTGAGCCATCTATTCAGCCTCCTACTGAAGTTCTTAAAGTCAAATTTTATATATTTTTTTTTCATTTTTTTCTCCTTTATTAATTTATTCTTGTTACATCTCAATGGTTATCCCATCCCTTGTATCCTCCCATTCTTCCCTCCCTCCCATTTTCCCCTTATTCCCCTCCCCTATGACTGTTCCTAAGGGGGATTACCTCCCCCTGTATATGTTCATAGGGTACCAAGTGCAATGCACACTTTTCAAAAATCTGGTTGGATAAACAGAGTTTTCCATCTTTCTGCTTCCTTCTGAAACTTTCCTTCCTCTAGTTTTTTCCCAGTTCATATTCCTTTTGGTCCTGAGGGCTATCTATCCATTGCCGTTTTATTGGTGGTGCATATTTAAGTAAATAATGAATATTTCTGCTCTCTTCACCTTTGAAATCGCCCTCAATTGCCATAGATTACTCAGATATATAAATGAAATCCAAATGGTATCAAAGGCAGGACTATTACATTATAGAATAAACTTTTCTTTTGTGATTTTTTTCCCCATCAGAGTATGTTCAGTGTATAAAGTCATTAGCTTCATAATGACATTTTTTGCTCAAGCATATCATATACTTTAACCATATTTCCTCCGCATTGCCATCTCCCATTCTTCTTCCTCCTCCTGCTAATTCCTTCATCTTCCAACATCTTCATCCTTCAAAAGGTACCTATTGTTACATTATTGTATTTTTACATATATAAATAAATATAATATGTGACATATAAATATAGATTTTATACAAAATAATCTTGTAAGATACACATACATATATAATATGATTTCTACATATAAGAGGACGCATGCAATATTCTCCACTCTGGGTTTAGATTATTTCTCCTAATGTGATGGTCTACAAGCCTATCCATTTTTCTACAAATGACATTTTTTTTTCTTCTCTATGGTTTAATAAAACTCCAGTTAGCATATATAATACATTTTCTTCTTGGAATGAATCCTGACTGGAAATCATTTTTTGAAAAGGAGGCTGATTGCGTATCTAAATATAACAGCAGATAAGAAACCCAATGAGCTGAACAGGACAAAAGTTCCCTGAAAGCCATAAAGGACCAATAAACACAGTGGGCTTGCTCTGGCTCTGTTGTAGGGAACAAAGGTTAAGTGCAACGCATTTCTAGATTTGTAAAAAGATGTTAATCTCTATCCCATTTTGTTATTCCTTTATGCGTCGGTCATGAATAGTCATTGAGTCTTTACTGGGTCTCAGGCATTGTGCTAGGAGGCACAAACCAGAGAAGACATGATTGCTCTGCTCAGGCTTCCCAGCCATAAAATGGAGACGAAGCAGGAGGGATTCACCCTGTGCTGAGAGAGAAAAGGTCCTGTCCATCATTTTTTTATACATTTTTTATTAATTTATTCATATTACATCTCAGTTGTTAGCCCATCCCATGTATCCTCCCATTCCTCCCTTCCTCCCGCTTCCCCCCTACTCCCCTCCCCTCCCCTAAGTCTGTGTCTGAGGGGGACCTCCTCCCCCTGAATATGCTCATACGGTATCAAGTCTCTCCTTGGTGACCTATTATCTTTCCTCTGAGTGCCACCAGGCATCTCCATCCAAGGGACATGTTCAAATATGGGGCACCAGAGTTTGTGTGAAAGTTAGATCTCCTTCTCCACTCAACAGTGGAGAATGTCCATCGGCTAGTCCGGGTAGGGGTTCAAGGTTTACTGCCTATTTTTTCCTTGGCTGTTGCCACAGTTTGCGGAGGACCTCAGGGCCCAGACTCACCTGTAGTTTTCCAGGACCCGCTGGATCCTTCTATTTCCTCTTTCTCCCAGGCTTCTCACACCTAAAGTTTCAATAGGATGTCCTCCCCTCTTACCCACTATCCTGGTAGGTACAGTTTTTCATGGGGACGTACACCTTGGACTAGTGTCTCGATATAAGTGAGTATATACCATTTAGCTCTTTTTGCTTCTGTGTGAACTCACTCATTATGACAATTTCTAGTTCAATCCATTTGTCCACAAATTTTGGAAATTCCTTGTTTTTAATAGCTGAGTAGTATTCCATAGTGTAAATGTACCACAGTTTCTTTATCCATTCTTCTATTGAGGGACACGTAGGTTGTTTCCAAGTTCTGGCTATTATGAATAAGGCAGCTATGAACATGGTTGAGCATATGTCCCTGTTGTGTGGTAGTACATCCTCTGGGTATATTCCAAGGAGTGGAATAGCTGGGTCTTAAGGAAGCCCTATTCCCATTTTTCTGAGAAAGCGCCAGATAGCTTTCCAAACTGCATTGCTGGTGGGAATGCAAACTGTCCATCATTTTTTATCCCCATCACCGAGAAACTTACAATATGAAATTATTATTCCCTTTTTAAAAAATAATTAATTACACCCACAACATCAACTAACATGGGTCAGCAGGGACTTCCTGAGACCGACCCATCAATCAGGGAGCCTGTACGGGACTGGCCTAGGCCCTCTGCACGAACTTTCCAGTTGTGTAGCTTGGTCCTTCGTGTGGGACGCCTAACAGCGGGAGCAGGAGCTGTTTCTGACTCCGTTGCCTGCCTTTGGCACCCTTTCCCTTTATTGAGCTGGTTTGTCGATATGCCAGGGCTGGATGATCTATCCTTGGGAGGCCTCTCCTTTTCTGAAGAGAAATAGAGGGGCAGATGGGGGGCAAGGGGGTCAGTGGAGGAGGATGCTCCCTGTTGCTGCTAGCCTCTGTGGTTCCTCAGCTTTCTGAGGTCAAGCTCAGCCTCTAGCCCTCTCACATCTAGCATTCCTAATGGCTCGCTTCTTACAAGGACAGCAATTGTATTGGCTTAAGGGCCCACCCCATTCCTCATCTTAACCAGTGACATTATGGCCAGAAAAGGTCATTTTACATAGTTTACATTATTTTACACTTTACAAATACATACACTATTACATAGTGTAATAACTTCAAACCACAGTAACATCTAGCTATCCATTTTAACTTTTTAACTCTTGGAAAAAACTAAATCTTTACAATATAAGCGATACCATACGTTATTTATCTCCGAATAATTTCCAGGGGTGTCTCTTTTGTGTTTTCTTAAGCAGAGTCATGCTTCTGCTTCTTTAGTATTTGTGCTTGACATGTCCAAGGCGTGCATTTCCTAAAAGCCTGGGTACCACAGAAGCATCAGAGCACACAGGTAAAACACCTGCAAAACAAGGATGGACATTCTGAGACTTTTGCACGATAATCCATCTTTTAAATACAAGCTACTGCCTAGAACTCCTTAGAGCAGTGCTATACGTACTTTATCTTTTGCTAGGCTGTTTTCCTGTTGAAGCTTCTGAATTTGTTCTGTCCTAGCTTCCAGTGAAAAGCCAAAGTCAAAATGTAGGACTTCTCTGTAGAAGGAAAGAGGCTGTCATCAGATGTAAAAGGAAGACTAGTTTAATATGGAATCCTGCTCTGGCTTAATGACTCTGCCAGTAGAAACTGACCAGGCCTTAACTTTCTCATCTTCAGAGATGAAAGGGCTGTTGTCAGCGAAGTAACACAGAAGAGTGGCTTTTTCACCGTTAGAAACATGGGCACTACCTGCTGAAAGGTTAATTCATATCCAACTGGGATTGCAGCAAGAGAGCCCGGAATTCCATGGTCTATTGACTGCAACGTGAGAACGAACAAACACACATTGTTACCCCAGCTTCTGCATAGCTGTTGTCTTTCCTTACATCATTAGCCTTCCTGCTTGAGAAAAAAAAAAAAAGAATATGGTAGAAACAGGAATATGGCAGCCCCTGTGCCAACTGGAGATAACTTAACCCCAGTGAAATATCATAGTCAGAATTTAGGACTTACGGAATGCCTAGGTCATTGTCTCATTGGAGCCTTCTGTAGAAGGAAAGAGGTTTTTCTCTGTTTTTCACAGTGGGCTGTAATGAAATTTGCACTCTATGGGTGAGCAATAACATTGATCGCCCTTCTTTTCTCACTGGATGAAAGGTTCAACCTCCCTAGGTAGAGGGTTCTGTTTCCTGACACTCCCAATGTCACCACAGACATGGCATTCTGACTTTGACTTCTCCCCAAATCAAATAACAGGAGAAGGAATGTCTATCTTATATCAGCCTACAGGGTTATCGCTGTTGGGATGCTGCTTAATTGAAGCAAAAATGCCAATCCAAGCAAAAGATATCAAAAGGCCCTTCATTTAAACCTAGTTAAATCGCTACAAGTCCCGATGGTGAACCGAGCAGATATACCCTTCACTCTTGAGTTTCTTCACCTATTAACGTTAGTTCTTATGCGATCAGCACTTTTTTTTTTTAAATCCCGGGTGAGTGGCTATGCCTAAGAAGCCTACTTATTAACAGAAGGAGACACAGAAATTGAAAAGTTAGAAAACAGACGTGGGCTGAGAGGCTAAGGTGTAGCTCAGTTCAAAGTGCCATCCATTTCTGCATGGCCTGAGGCAGATGTGTTATCAGACCACAGCAGTTTCCCTAGTCCTTAAGTGAGAAGATTATACTAGATCGATTTAATTTCCATTTCTAGGATAAAGATCTCCTCGCTGAAAAATGGATGATTCCTGTAGATTATTTTCCCACTATACATAAATATACATGCGTAATATATGGATGTGATATGATGTGTGCATGCGAGCATGCATGTGTGCATGTGTGTGCGGGGGGGGGGGGGGGGAGGAGCATGTCTACCATAGACCTTGAAGCCTGGCCTCCATGCCCAAAGTCACTGTGTAGTCCAAATCACTAATTCACTTCCACTCGTGTCCATTTTATTTCTGCTGGAGCAATGGCAAAAAGGGGAAAAAGATAAAGATGAAGCGTTAGGGGAACGCATAACTAAAGCAGTGATGGCAGGGAATTGGTTTCATTTTCAACTTACTGACTAGCAGTTCTGACCGCAGAAGAAACAAGGTCCCCCTGTCCCATAGTCACATGCCAGCTTAGACACAGGGCATTCTCTTATCAGCCACATGAAAGCGGGTAACTGAAAGCACTGGCAAGCTCTTTTTTTAAAGTTTTTATTTTTATTTTTCTGAGATAGTAATTGCATCACTTCTTCATACCTTTTCCTCCCTCCAAACCTTCCTATGATTCACTCTTCATTCTCCTTAGGAGTCAAATTCATGGCCTCTCTTTCTTTCCTTTTTTTTCTTTTTTTTTTTTTCTTTTCTTTTCTTTTTTTTTTTTTTTTTTTTTTTTTTTTTTTTTTTTTTAATCTCAATTACATACATAGATGCTTATAGTTGCATAGGTCCACACTGGGTTGACAGAGAGAGAGAGGCCGACATTAGCCCCAGGGGAATGGTATAGTATAAGAAAGGAAATATAATAAAAATATATGACCTGGCTTCATTGTGAGTCTGTACGCTGATATGATGGCTACATATTGATATAAAACAAACTATGAAAGAATGATTACTATGAAATGTTAGAAGGTGAGCAAAGGGATATTCATTAATGGTTGAATATTAATACATAAAATGTGACACTCAATATTTCAGATTTTACTTAATGAAGGTGGTGGGTATTAATCAATTCTGTATGAAAGCAAAACTACAACCATGATGAAAACTCGCATCCACGTACAAAGCTGATTACCAGGAAAGCAACCTCACCTGGAAGATTAGGAATAAAATCCCAGAAAGGGTGATATTACAAAGCAAGTAAGCATTTATGAGACGAGGAGAGGGGTTCTTTGTTCAGAGACCAGCAGAGGCCCAGGCGCTGAGGGGCCGGACAAGGGTAGGATGCATTGGAAGCACCGAATGTCAGCTGATATGGCAGGAATGCAACACGGACCCTGGCTGCAGAGGCCAGACATGGCAAAGAGTGTGAGGACTGAGCCATCTAACCTCAACATGTGAAAAGTCCCACAGGCTTGTGTGAGGGAACTATATGATGACGTTTACAGGAGAATGTGCTTCCTGCCTAGAGAATTTGTTGAGAACATGTTGTATAAGTAATAGAACATGAATGGTCATGTCAACTTGGTTGGATAGCTAACATCAGGGTACTTAGGAGGCCGAGGGAAAAGGACTTTCCGTTTTCTATGCATTACTCTGTAAAGTTCATGCCCTGCCTTGGAATGCCCCTTTATCCTTCCAGTTTAGCACTCTCTGCTGCCAATGATCAAGTAAGAGTTAAATGCCAAGCATATTGGCCTACGTATAAGAGGACACCAGAATTACTTTCCTAAAAACTTTGGTTCGAAGGCAGCCACCACTTAAACTTTGGGGGAGCATTTATATTGAAGTATACAACAATGTTTTTGTCTTGTATTTAAAGACAGAAATCGGTTGCCCTGCGCTAGATAAAACATAATTATTTGGAAACAAGGAATTGTGTCCAGAAGGCATGCTTTGCCATAGCAACCTTAACACTGAGCTACAGCGTGCCTTTCAGCTTCGCGAGAGGCAGTTCATCATTCGAGCCATGCGCCAAATGTGTCACGTTTTACTATCCGCTTATTTAGTTAGATAGCCAAGATCATGACTCGAGATGGGATTATTCTAAGTTCTGTCTTATTTTTATGGTCACAACCATAATATACTTATACTTTAAAATCATTTTAAATTTTTAAATAGAATAAAACAAACTGTCTGGCAAGCACACAGAGGGCCAAGAAGTAAAGTCATTTTTCAATATACTTCCATGGTTTTACAACTATGTGTCTGAGGCAGACACAAATATTTTCTCTGAGATTGACAAATATTTTTTTTCTTAAGCTAAACCATTAAAATTTGAAGGTCTGAATACGGTAAAAAAAAAAAAACAAGTTAAAGTATGAATGAGTGTGCAAACTTATGTCCACATTTGTCCCCACTTTCTCTATGGGCTGTGAAACTTTTGCATCCAACAGCTTGAAAAACCAAGTTTTTGGTTTTTTAAAATTTGATATATTTTTCTCTTCAGTTTAAAAAAAGAAAATCTTAAATGCAACACACACACACAAAAAAAAATAAAGCCATTCTGATTACAGTCATTTGGTCTTTGAACTTACGTATTTTGATATTTGGGCAGATTTATCCACAGGAGAAGTCAGAGATGGGAAGAATTGATTTTCTTCCCCTGTGGAGATGGTTTAGTTTTGTCGCCCCCACCCCCCAGGATATCTACCCAGGGCCTTGAGCACTTCTGGCCAGTGAGCATGATCCTGGCCCAAGCCCATCCTATGTCAGAATCAGTGTCTCTATTTGAGTACCACAGCTTTATCATTACTCCCCCTTTGTAAAAGCTTTGCAGGCCTCAGCATTTAAACAGAGTGGTAAAAAACCCAAAGAATATATTCTTTCCATGACTGAGATTTGCCTGTCTTTAGGCTAGCCCCCTCTAGTTGGTCAATAAAAAGATTGTATGGCCTCGTTTTACTTTTAGAGATGTGATTGTGAAATGGATGCTATAGCCCAGCCAGACATGATCTCTAAACGCTGTACTTAAGATGGAAGTTGTCATTCTTACCCAATTGAAGCAAAGAAAATGTTTGTATTTTACTTTGTTTTCTTCTTTTTAAAATATATTTTATTAATTTATTCATATTACATCTAAATTGTTATCTCATCCCTTGTATCCTCCCATTCCTCCCTCCCTCCCATTCTCCCCTTACTCCCCTCCCCTATGACTGTGACTGAGGGGGACCTCCTCCACCCTGCATATGCTCATAGGGTATCAAGTCTCTTCTTGCTAGCCTGCTATCCTTCCTCTGAGTGCCAGCAGGCCTCCCCATCCAGGGTTTACTTTGTTTTCAATGCAAAAAGAGGCTTAATTTTCACACACACACACACACACACACACACACACACACACACACACACTCTAAATGTTCTGTCTCTTCCTTTTGTTTCCTGCTCCTAAACTAGTACCTCCTGGATACAGGCAATGTCGTGAGTGCTATTTCCAACATCAACCAAGTGATGTCGTGGTTCAAGAGAGAGTACAAACTCATGAGTTGCTCTTCCTCGACTTGACCAGTAGTTCGGTTCCCCATGCCTCCTCAGTCATCCAGTAGGATGACAAAGGACAAAGGATAGAATAGTGCCCTCTTTCCAATACGTCACCTTCCAGGAGGAGCTGAGGATGCAGTGTCAGAGTTTTTGTGCTGACTCTGGGTTTTAAGTCCAGAAGAAGTGGTTCAGAGGGAAGGCAAATGTTCAGGGAAGCAAAAAGTGTGAGTTTCAAACGGATGATGGTTTCCAAGGAGTAAAAAAGTACACCGAGATGTGTTAGGGGGCTGCAGAAGGCAAGTCTTCACAAAGGTGGGTGAGCTAAAGAGAGCTGAAGCCAAAGTACAGTGCAGAATATCAAAACATTTGCCACACTACCTATCACGCACATATATGTGGACACAGACACACACAGCTACATATATCAGACTTGGTATAACATTTTTTTTCTCAATAGTCATGTAACATATACCCCAATTCATTCATTTTTAAATCTTTCATCCTTGAAGAAAACAATAAGCAACCCACATCACACACATAGGCAACGTAACATTTGTGTGATTACAGGTTTGTATAATTCCGTGAAACTATGCTACATTGAATACAGAAGCGGATTTGTGCAGTTCTAACAGGGTTAGTTTTCCTGTTCCTCTGAACACCCTTCTGCAGCATGTTATCATTAATTTGAATTTATAACTGACATTGACAAACAACAAAAGTACACTGATGCTGCACATATTCATTTTTAACAGAAGCTTGCTTCAGGATCGAACTTGAAAAACTTGGAAATGTCACCTTCGGTCTATGAGACATTAAATGAAAGCAGAGTGTCACCCTAAGTGAATCACTGGCACTGTAACTGGGGGAAAAAAAAGATAACTATAAAATTCATTTTCCAACACCAACAGTCACATTCTAGTTTGTACCATAACAAGGATGTAACCAGGGTTACATAGCAATACCAGCTTTTTAAAAAACTGTTGTCCCCCCCCCCCCGCACCCCACCCCCAATTTTTATCTGGTTAATTTTTAAAAACTGACTTTTGAGAACTCACACATTCACATTTCATGCAAGCGCAAAAAGCAAGTTCCAGGTCTATAAATAGTCATGACTTTGTCATACTTTAATGGCTAAACAAGAGATTCTGGGAGATTCATTGCATTTAGCCTGCGGCTATATTTCTACCATATAATTTCTGAGTTGGCTGTTATGTAAAACAAAGTGACTTCATTGTAGTCCTCCTTGGAGAATGGCTAATACAGGAAGAAGTTGCTCTGCTGCTGAATCCCTGAAGATGCAGCGGCGGCGGCCGTGGCGGCGGCCGCGGCGGCGGCGGCGGCGGCAGCAGCAACGGCAGCAGCAGCAGCAGCAGCAGCAGCAGCAGCAGCAGCAGCAGCAGCAGCTGGGGCAAAGAATGGTTGGGGGGACCAGTGTAGAGTGTGGCTATTGGGGTGACTTCTTTGTCAGATCATCATTTAGCTGAAAACCCACAGCCCAAGAACCAGTCGCATGTGACAAATCTCCCCTTGCAATTTGATGGGGATACCCTGCTAGACTTCTCATAGCTGGAAGAAGAAAAGAAGATTTTGGATTAACGCTATGTAACTCCATTCTGAGATAAAGCGGGATTTTCCTATGCTAATTTGTATTATTTTCCATAAGAAACGAGAAGAGAAGAAATCCTTTATTAAAGGGTTTTTAGCGATAAGCATGAACCCTTTCTTTTCTCCTTGCCTTTTTTGTCTCAAACAGTGGTTTCATATTCGGTTTCATATTCATATTCATATTGGTTTTGTGTTTTCTTTTTTAAAACCTGCGATGGCGTCTATGAGAGCCTCCATAAAACAGCACTTGGACGGCAACCTACTCGCTGGCACGCTTGCGGTCTCGTGTGCTGCGATCCTGCTAAGTACTCTTACAATAGTGTAACAGCTGGTGCAGGCTTTGGCAGGGGTGTTAGTGTGCTGTGTTGGGACTTGAGAACCACGCACGGAACGAGCTGGGTCAGCTTTGAATAGCCCTAAGTACCCCTCAGACAGCTGGCCCAATGTCTACACACCAACCAGTCTTGGGAAGGAGACTCTTCGGCTAGCATTAATTTTCTTCTCCAACAGACGGCAAGGTAACCGGAGCCAGGTTGCCTGTGCGCCTTGGGGACTTTCACCTAATGATCTCCTAGAAAGCAGGTGCATTGGCAG
Source organism: Acomys minous (assembly GCF_964271855.1). Classification (NCBI taxonomy): domain Eukaryota; kingdom Metazoa; phylum Chordata; class Mammalia; order Rodentia; family Muridae; genus Acomys; species Acomys minous. Next base: position 10,432,853 of record NC_140493.1, on the reverse strand, counting down.
GGAGTAGGAGCTGCTTAAAAAAAAAAACCCAACCAGTATTAAAGAGTAAACCTTTGCTGCCATTGGGGGCTTTTATAGGAGTGGGGTGCATTAGCGTTAGATCATTACAAAGCATTTTGCTGACTACTGCAGAATTAATGGCCCTTTTACAGCTCACAGTTAATGACTGTCAAGAAACAAGTTTATATCTGCTCAAATTGTAATGTTAAATCAAAGTAGCCAGCTGCCAGCTGCAGCCAGTGCATGCAGAGCCCTTCTTGTGTAATAACATTTGATGCTTCCCTCACCTCCAGCAGCTTATAGCATCGCTGCTAAGAACCTAAATTGTCTTGCGTGCGCCTGATATACATTTATTGAGGCAAAAGCTAAGCAAGCGGTCCACTTAAGGAGAGACCCTTATAGAAATCTTGTTTCTTTCAACGTAAGAGTACACAGAATGACTATATATTCAGCATCTCATTTTAAGTAGGTTTTTTGTTGTTGTTTCAGCGACTGCTCATGAAAACTGTAACCTCATTTTCTCATTACTGAATGGAGACACCTGATGTGAACTCATTCAGACCTCACTCCCTCTTGTAGGCTACTAAATTGGCTGTTTTTAATTTACCATTTTCTTCTGCCTGAATAAGGAGAGAGTCTCCCAACCACCAGCTGCTGCCTTCCCCCATGTGTTTGCTTCCTGTTTATTCTTCCCTCCTCTAGGCTTGCTCTGGGGAGCACTTCAGCACCTCCAAACGCTTCTTCACTCCACAATCTCCCGCGAGGTCATCTACCCCAACTGTCTTTCCATTACGCACTTGCTAAAAGACTGCCCCTCACCTGTGCCTGCACCTGGTCACCTCTGTCGACTGTGCAGCAAGCCCACCATCCCCACCCACGCTTCCTCTGGTTGGGCAGAACCCTCAGGATGGCAGATGTATCCCAGGCCTCTCCACACATACCACTCTCCTGCCTGGCATTCTCAGCCTGTGGCTGCTACATCCCTCACTTTGGAAACGTCATCCCTGTGGATTCACAACTGTCTTTGCCCTCGTGTTTCTACTCCATAACCCTTCTTCTGGATTTAGCTCTATGCCCATACACAGATATATGCCCATGTAGGCATTTATAGACAGATACACATGTACACACATGTATACATATATACATAAAGACATATGCACACATACACATATACATTCATGCATGTATGTATACCACATACACATGCGTGCATCCATGCACACATGCATACAAACCTCTTCCGTTTTGGGGGGCGGGTATCAAAATTTTTCCATTTCAAATAAAAACCGGTGACCGTTGGAGCTTTTACCGGTCTCCTCAAAATGTCAACTCTGTGAAGGGCGTTTTTGTGGTACTACACCCAACTTGAATCTGTTTATATTCCTGTCTATAGCAGTTCTTTCATTTGCCTTTCTTATTTCCATTAAAGATGTAGCGTTCAATGAGATGCTGAAGGTAGTGACCTTCATTTGCTTTCCTCCTATTCTTTGTCAATCACACCCCAAGACAGTCATCCCCGCTTCCCTAGCATTTCCTCACCTACCCTGTGTGCCCTGTGTCCCCATTTCCTTTATTTAAGACCACATACACACTGCCATGGGAAGCTCATTGCTTCCGTCCATCGCATGCACTGTCATCAGAGTCATTCAGGGAACCAGGAGAAACCGGAAGTTACAAGATAAATACCGATGTCCCTACAACTTCAGTGACTATTATCTACTGCAAGAGAAATAAACACAGACCCTCAGAAATTCTTCCCAGATAACGGTGCTCACCTGTCCTGACAGGCTGCACCTGTCACCCCTGTATGCTAGATTTCCCGAGATTTTCTAATCTTGCCCTCTTTTTCTTCCCGTCTCCTTCCTTTAGGATTTCTTTTCTTATTCTAACTACTCCATCTCTGCTCGCTAAATATATATTCATGAATTTTTTTTCAGAGAATTATAGCCAGAAATTAAGAGCATTAAAGTACAAAGGCATGTGTCACATATTTATAAGTTTTTTTAAAAAAAGAGAGAGATGAACTAGGTCTCCCGACCAGTTAATACCCCATAGTGATTACTATACTGTATTTCTACTGAAAATTCTGTTTCAATGATTTATTTATTTAATTATTTAAGGTTAGCAGAATGCCCATGTGTATCAACAAATACTTGTTGAATGAATAACTGAGTTTAACTAATTGTTTTTAATTAGTAGCTCTTGGATCATTACCTTGGTATTTCTCAGAACTGACGAAGTTATCCGTTTTGTTTTCGTTCGCAATTTTGTTCTCACTGATTTGTGAACGATTTTATATGCTGCACCGGTGGGTGCAGTGAGATGAGTTCATCATTAAAGCGGAGGCAGGAGATGAAACACTGTACACCTTATTTGCATATTCCTAATTAATATTACACATGAGTGTTCTGTATTGTCAAGGCCTGGCCAAATTATCAGATACATTTTCAGTCAAGTGACCTCTGTATCCCAGGTACCACACAGATCATCTGGCCTGTTGGTGGACTTTTGTTATTTATAATCACAATGTATTTCCAGTAGTCATCCTACTGCTGGTCATAGAATGTGTGCGTGAATACCGTTCTCTCAGTGCACACCTAGATTTCTTTTGTCAAGGTGACAACTACCCACGATGCTTACAGAGCGATGGGCAGGCCCCTTTGCTTCCGGTTCCTTCCTTTTTGTCGTCTGTACTGACTCTCCCTTTTTCGTCATTCCTCATTGTTGGTGAAAAACTGGCGACATGGGCTCAATTCTGGGCTTTGGTGGGTTTTGCTTTGGTTTCATTTAACCTAAGCAAATCTTTAAGCTTCCTTACCAACTTCCTAAAATGGCCCTGACTCTGTGTGATCCCACACGTCTCGTGGTCTGCACACATGCTGTGTTCTTAGCAGACATACCGCTATGAATATTTTATACAACTTCCAAAATTAGTTCCATATTTCTGAGTCCCCCGAAACAGACAACTTCATCTTCCTTCCCCCCTGCCCCAGTTGTTAAAAAGACTAGCATGAATTTGATACCCCGCTTGTTGAACTTTCAACTAAGCTAGCCAGTGAACCCTCTACAAGCCGTTCAGGAGGTGCTAAGACTCCTGGGAGCTCGTGTAGGATGGCTTGTATGTGAGACAATTACTTCAGGTAATCAATTCTATCAATAACACCAAGAGACACAGGGGCTATTAACCCCATCTCACAGGAAGTTGGGCGTGCCTCTCTTGCTCAAATTGTGGAGCTGGAATGCGAGCACCAGGCTCATGCTTTGTCCTCTGCTTTGGGAGGTCCCTCAAGCTCAGAAAATGCATTGTACTGTTTAACATAAAAAGCTACCCTTTCGCTTTTCTTTTATGTAAAAATAGATATTTATCGCTTGATTAGCCGGCGGTGTAACCTACTTATCCTGCATTTGTTTGCTCTGCCATCGCCCTGTTAACCCAGTTAGAATGCACAGCTCCTCTGAGAGCCCGCATTGCTGAGGTGGGCAAGAGTTTTCTTTGCAGGGATTGAAGATCACTGGCTCTGTGCGAGCACAGCGTGCGCATCCTAACCCTGCTCGTAGAAAGCTGTTCCTGCTCACATCGGCTCTACTCACCTTCTCTCAAAAAGTGTTCCTTATGCATAGATAAGCAAATGACCTGACAAAAATAAGGAAGTAAACTTGATAGATTTCAGACTCCCATTCCTAAACGCTTATTCAACTATAAGAGCTAATGTTTCCTGGTCCCTCAATGTCACCAAGGCTTGTTACTGAGCCACCATAAGCTGCTTGTTTCATACTAATTATAATTTGTTGAAATTTGTGTGCTCAGAGGTGTTATCTTTGAGTATTCATTGTGCTAAGTCATACTGAAATAACAATCCTCAAATTCTTTTCAGTTTCATGTGGTAAAGGTATCTTCCTCTTCATAAAGAATTGGGTACAGTTCTATAAGCACCTATGAATGACTTTTGTCCAAGACATCCACCAGAGTTCTAGGCTGTTTGTAACATGTGGCTCATTCCCCTGGTGCTTTCTGCTAGTAAGCAAGTGGAAAGAAATTGCGAGCAGCTTTTAGAGGTCTGGTGTGATGAGGGCCTTGACCACTAGGACTTCTCCCTGTATTCTGCTCGTCAGAATACACCATATCGCGGCAGCTAAAGATGCGAAGGTTGGCAAGCACAATTTTCTAGGCCCAGAGCAATGAAACAACGCATCACACAGACATTGCCATGGGGGATAATTGTATGAACCAAAACTGCACTGGTCATCATTTACCCTGAGTGGGTAAAAGTGCAGCCAAAAACAGGAAGTGAGTTCATCCCTGGAAAATGCCAAAAAAAAAAAAAAAAAAAAAAAAAAAAAAAAAAAAACCAACAACAACAAAACCAACTTAAATAAAAAGCTAAATTTATTGTCTTGGAAAAGAATCTGATGACTTGGGGAAAGTGGACAGTTTTTCACATAGGTGATTTTGCATGATATTCTTTCCATATGTATTCATGATTATATGAAATTTTTTCATTGGGACATGAAGGGGCTTTAAATATGATTATGCTTTCACCCATGCATCTCTCACGACAAGGCATTCAGTCTTAGGACTACTGTTTCCAATGTCAGAAAACATTACATCCATATTTACACCTGGGTCAGAGGACAAAGCCTTCGTATGACTTGAACAAACATGTAGATAGACAAACGATAGGTAGTTAATTGAATTCACTCAAAAGCAATAGTAGATTTTTAGTGAGTCTTTTTTTTTTTTTTAGCCCATTAAAGCCTATTAAAATGTAACAGCTTTTGTATTACTTCGAGGACTTCCCATATGCACTACAAGGAATGGAGTGTAGTGATGATTCACCCAGGGAGGAACCAGAAGTCAGAAAACACGCAGAACCAGAGCAGCCACCAAGAGAGACATGCATGGCAAAGTGTGGTTTCAGGCAAAATTCTTAAAAACTGTTTTAAACTTTCATGCAAGCCTCTTGAGGTAGACCTCCTGAGGTCTGAGGTAGACCCAGGATTCAGGTGACTAACTCCTGAGGACCAAATATCTCCAAGATGAATCCATGTGTTTAATAGGCAATCAGATCTCTTTGTCCTTGCCTGACACTAATGCCTAGGACTTGGACCAATCACTGCCCTAGTGGGGAATGGAGGTTCTTGATGCTGGTCCAGAAGCTGCATTCCAGATTGCCCTATTATCTCTACACCCCCTCCCCAGGTAGAAGCAGAACCTGTAAATGCAAAAAAGAGACAGAGGTCCCCCATCAAGAGCAGCCCTGCTATTGCATTTATGAGGCCCAAGACAAAAGCAGCTCTGATAAAGGAAGCAACTTCTGTAAATTCTTTCCCTGAGGAAAATAAAATGTCTAACACAAAAAATTGGGTCCTAGAATTAAGTAATTCATAATTAAATTACCAAACTGGCCAACTATGTAGCCTTGATTGAATTATATAATACTCTGATCCTGAAGTTCATTTTATATGAAAATGACCACCTGCTCATATATTCTAAAATTTGTATGAGATATAAAATTCTTCATAAAGTTAGCTGACTTTTCAAATTAGAAAAATAAAGAACCAATGGCCTTAACAACCATTTAAGTATCTACAATAGGAATTGTCTTGATATAGGTATTCAACAGATTATATTTGTTTTAATACTTCACCTGGAACTTTAAAGGAAAGAAAAGAAGGCATCTATCTGAGTACTCTGTGAGAAATGGGTAGCTCAGAAACCCAGTAAGGGAGCTAGTGTGCCCCATGTAAGATGCAAATGCTTCCCGGTGGTGCTGCACATACTTCTAAATGAAACTCAGGGCTCTCGATGCCAGCAGACAGGATGGTGGAAAGTGATGCTTGGCAAACCCCAGGACACTCGAGGGCATCCAGGCCTCTCCTAGGTCATGCTTTGTATAATCAGTGTGCCCTTCTCCACTCTTTCCTGGCTGCCACTCAATGCCGTGGCAGCCATTGCTTACCTGCGAGAAATATAGTCCCTTCCTAAGGAAATATAACTCTTTCAATGTGTCTATCCATACGTTTGCCAAAATGCAGGTGACAGCATGTCTACTTACTTTAATATTTTAATGGTAAGAATAATAAGCTGTGAAATGTTACTTGAAAATTGTTGATTACATACACAGAGCAGGTAAAATATAAAATCATGTTTGAAAGCCTCCTTGGAGTAGATTCTAACTCACCCAATCCACAGAGAAAAAAAAAAATGGAGGCACTTCAACATATCCCAAAACGCAATTACTTCAAAAGCATACTGTAAACATTTTAGTTTTTCTTTTTTCCTTTATTTCTATCTTGTGTGTATGTGTGTGTGTGTGTGTGTGTGTGTGTTTCTCCTATGTAAATGTCCATGCACCACATGTATACAGCGCCCAGAAACTCAGTCTAGGAGGGTGTTGAAAACCCTGGCACTTGAGTTTTAGAATATTGTGAGACTCTGTGCGAGTTGCCATGTGGGTGGTGGGACTAGAAGCCAAATCCTCCAGAAAGGCAGCCAGAGTTCTTGACCTCTGACCTCTGAGCCATCATCTCTCCAACCCCATATTTCAAATGTTTTGAAAAGGAGATGTAAAGACATCTAAGTAACTTCAAAGTCTAAAACAAATAAACAACAACATATGCATTCTGATGATAGTGGTGTGTGGCAAATTCTGGGCCAGAATGCATATGAAGTAGGACATTCAGTTTCTTCACATTCGCAGAAATAGAGGCAGCAGCACTAACGCGGTGCTTTGTAGTGAGGCCATTTTCCAAGTGGAGTGAGGTGAGTCTAAAATGCCAGGTGCCAATACCACAGAAGATGAGTGATTTCATAGGTTCCTCCAGGTAGAAAATCTTCAAAACCCAAATATCAGAACCAAAAAGGTCATCACTGTTCCTTTATCTACCTTGTGTTTTCATCATCTGCACTTCCTGGGCATCATTTATGTATAGAGTCAGATAGGAAACAAGAAGGCTGGTTCTCATAACCCTCTCCTGTGCTCTGCCTGCAGCTTTTCAGATAGTTTCTGAATATTTATATAATGTTTATCTTTTTACTTACCTGATGTTCCCTCTCACTGAAAAATTTACTGCCAGAAGTCTGAGATATTTGTATGCCGTGGCCACCATTATGGTGACCGAATAAGCGAAAAGGATCCGGGTGGAGGAAGAAAACATCAGTTTCAGAGAGATAAGCAGCATCGAGTCTCTTTAAGATCTGAACTGGAGGGAGTGGACAGTCTTGTTGTGTGCCTGATTTCAGTGGAATTGAATTAAGTTTCTGCCATTTAGTTTGATGTCGGCTATCGACTTGTTGTATATTGTCTTTCCTATGTTTAGGTATAGACATTGCACCCCCGAACTCTCCAAGACTTTTTAACATGAACTACCATAGAAATCCTCTAAAAGACTCCACCCAACAAGGGATAGAAGCAGATAGTGAGACTCACAGGCAAACTTCAGGATACAGTGCAGAGTCTTATGGAAGAGTTGGGGGATAGAAGGACCTGGAAGAGACAGGAGCTCCACAAGGAGATCAATGGAACCAACAAATCTGGGCAGAGGAGGGGGTGTGCTGCAGAGACTGATGCACCAACCAAGGACCATGCATGGTGAGAACCTAGACCCTCTGCTCAGAGGTAGTAGATAGGCAGCACAGTCTCCATGTGGGTCCCATAATATGGGGAGTAGAGACTACTTCTGACAGGGACTCTGGTGCCCCCAACGTTGATCACTTTCCCCAGTGGGGTAGCCTTGCCAGGCCACAGAGAAAGAGGTTTCAGGCAGTCCAGATGAGACTTGATAGGCTGAGGTCAGAATACAGGAGAGGAAGGCTCTGCCTTTTGGAGGACTGGATGGGGGAAGTGGGGGGGGTCGAGGGAGGGATCGAGGGAGGGAGGACAGGGATGCGATAAGGGAGGGTGCTACAAACGGATGTAAACTGAACAAATTTTAAAAATTAAAACATTAACAAATAAACAGAATAAAACTAGGAAATCACACACACACACACACACACACACACACACACACACACACACACATGATTTGAACTGGAAAAGGTGCTGGAGGATGAGAAAGCTTGCAGATGTGTTTGCTTATGGGCAGGGAAGAGCAAGAGAGCCGCGGTGGCTCCTTAGACCTTTGATACCTCTAACTTCTGTGAGGGAACATGAGGCTTTACTGGAGAAGACAGATGGTCTGAGCCTGGAAGAGCGGCTCCAGAGGATAAGGAAGAAGAAAGCAGGGACAAAGCACTTCAGACTGACAGGGACTAGTCCATAGATGTAAAGCAGAAGACAGGAAGGCAGATGCTCAACACTCAGAATCGGAGGGCTGGGCCACGTTTTCACATGGAGCTTGACGAAGAGCCATGGTTATGGAAAAGATGGTTGCAAGTTTTGCTAAATAGACTTCAGTGGGTTATGCACTGTCTCGGTAAATATGTTTGCTGATAAAGGGATCAATCTGAAGCTCGAGAGAAATTAAATCCAGCCATTTCTTTTGTTTGATTTTTTTTTTTTTTTGAGGCAGGTCTCATTATGTGTAGACCTGGGTAGTCTGGAGCTCACTATATAGACCAAGCTAGACTCTAAATCACAGAGATTCACCCGCTTCTGCCTCCCAAGTGCTGGGATTAAAGGCATGGACCATCAAATCCAGCCCTAAATCTGGACATTTAAATTTGATATGCATCAGCAAATCTCTCACTGTTCTCAAAACTTCCAAAATTGCCTACCTTAGGAATCTGTCTTTCATTATCCATCAATATAGACATATATTATGAATTCCTGAGCTTTTCCCACCACTCAGTACTAAGCAGGAAAGGGCTATTTAGCTGCTGGCATATATTAAGTGCAGCAGCATCCCACAGGCAGCCGAGTGGAGTGAAGTTAGGAAATTGCTTAGGTTTTCTTCAATCTATTTTATGCAGTCATGCTTGAGGATGCAACATGGATCCTGGGAGTTAATTTTAGACTACACTTCTGGCCCTCAGGGAAATATTCATATCTCAACATCCTACAAACATCACCAGAGTGGTTTTTTTTTTCTCCTCCTAAGCATCTAGGAATGTGTAAGAATGATAAGTTTCACTGAGGGACAGGGTACTGGTGAGCCAGTCAAACCAGACAGCCTGCCTGCGCGTGAGTCCTGGCTCCCTGTTTACTATCCACATGACTGTACATTACTCCTGGCGAGAGGACTAGCCACCTCAAAGCATTGAGGTGAGAAAGTTGGTGAGAGCGCGGAGCATGCACGCAATAGATCAGCAAGTACTAAAGCAATAGTAGCCCGTGTTTTCAAACTCGTCTGTCCAGTGGTTGCTACCTTGCTTTACTCAAAGCACTATTCAATGAAGACTGGCTGAATGAAAGGCATCTGAGCATTTGTTGAAACCTGTTTACAGATGTCACATCAGCGACGATACCACTCAGGGTAAACTCCAGTTTCTATACTGTTACTGAAGAGTGTGGCATCGCCAAGACATAGTCCTTGGCCTCTAACTGATTCAGGAGAAGCCAGTGCTGATCTGAGCTAGGCAGGTAGCTAATATTCTCCCCCAAGAAGAATTGGTAAGCTAGCTGCTCCATGAGCACAGGGCCTGCCTCGTGCTATCTTGGTTTCTAGTGCACTCATGTTCACAGTGCCTGCTTATTATGCATGAGAGGAACAAATTGAGCATCAGAGCTATTACTGTGAATGAAAATGGGCACTTCCCATGCCACTGTTTGCATTATACAAACAGCCAGTAAACAAGACACTGATATATAAACAGCAAAGATTCAGTAGCAAATGAGGTGATAGAAATGACAATAACAGTTAGTTCGACCAATACATGTCAAGTAATGTGAGAGGAATCGCAACCTCCGGTCATAATTAGAAACCATTTAAAACATATTTTTGAAGTCTAAATTGGACACCATTATTACCTTTATGCTATTCACGGCTACTGTAGATAGAGGCAGCATGTATTGGACACATTATGTGCCAGATAAACGTAACACATATCATTGCAACTTTACCTGTTGCAAACACCACACTGCAAATGTTATAGTTATAGCAGCCTTAGAATAAGAAACATAGGGAAAACCCATAACAATAGTAACCTCATGGTAATTCATCTAACATGACATCTGTAGACACTGGGACAAAACAAGGCACATTGACTATAGAACCCATACATCAACATGAACGAAGTCTTTCTTTTTTTTAATTTTATATATTTTATTAATTTATTCATATTACATGTCAATTGTTATCCCATCCCTTGTATCCTCCCATTCCTTCCTCCCTCCCATTTTCCCCTTACTCCCCTCCCCTATGACTGTGACTGAGGGGGACCTCCTCCTCCTGTATATGCTCATAGGATATCAAGTCTCTTCTTGGTAGCCTGCTATCCTTCCTCTGAGTGCCACCAGCCCTCCCCATCCAGGGGATGTGGTCACTTTTGTGTGAAAGTCAGACCCCACTCTCCACTCAACTGTGGAGAATGTCCTGTCCATTGGCTAGATCTGGGTAGGGTTTCAAAGTTTACTGCATGTATTCTCCTTGGCTTGTGCCATAGTTTGAGCAGGACCCCTGGGCCCAGATCTGCCCATCATAATGTTCTTATTGTAGGTTTCTAGGACCCTCTGGATCATTCTATTTCCCCATTCTCCCATGCTTCTCTCACCTAGAGTCCCAATAGGATGTCCTCCCCTCTGTCCCACTTTCCTGGTAAGTGAAGACTTTCATGGGACATATCCCTTGGGCTAGTATGAATGAAGTCTTTCATAGCTCAGGAATATGTGTTCATATCTGTCACTGTACTTAATCTACACAATCAACTGAAGATTGAATACTAACTCAGAATGTACACGTTGTGTGAAAGAACACAGGTAATAATTACAAGGTTTTGATGAAAACCCTAGGGATTCTCTTTGCAGTCTATCTGGTAATGAGTCCACTCTCAGAAATGTGGAGGTTGAAGGAGCACACTTTGACAGTAAGGAAGCATTGACTATGGGAACAAATTGAGCATGGCCGACAAGGGAGCACAGTGTGGAAAGGTTTGCCTTGCTGTTGTGTCAGACTGTAGCTGTGTAACTGAAAGACAAATGCAGCAACTGTCAACACCATAGCCTTCCAAACTCATGATATTGGGCAACATCTCACAGTTTTGTGACCAGTAGTAGAATAAAGTCAAGGAGAGGGCTCAAGGGTCTCCTGGAGTTAAGTATTTTATCATCAGATGAGATGTTGTGAATGTGAAATGCAATTTTCAAATCCTCCCATTCATTCATCACCCGACACGTACGTATTCAAAAAATGTCTATAATAAGTCAGTAGCTATCACATCAATGTAAAAGTGGAGACATTTTGTCATACAAACACACAAGAAACTTGTAAAGCACATGTGATCAGGCCCTATTCATTTGCAGACTGATCATAAACATTTTAAAGGCTTTAACATTTACGTTTATAGAATCAAATTAAATATATTTTATACTCATGATGTTTTAATTCTTTAATGTTTTTAAATAGCCCAGTGGAGAAATGTCACCTGCCAATTATGCATTGCAGCATAAACCTAAATGTATACCCCTTTGCCAGGTCCAGAGATGTCCTCTCCCAACTGCATGTGTTTATTCATTTTGTATTGCTTGAAACCCCAAAGTGTGAAAAGTACCTTACTAAGAGTTTAAGAGCTTAAAGAACAATCACATATTATTGCTTCCATCATATGTGTTATAGTCCAGTAAGAGAGATAAAACATGAATATTTATAGATACAATGTGTACTATAGTATGTATGGTTATGGACAAAATACATTGAGAACTTAAAACTGAAGGCGTTAGTTGATGAAGTCCCACAGGGGACATCAATGGAACTTGCCTACTGTTTCAATCATTTCTTTGAAAGAAGGAACAGAACCAATTAGCATCTGGGACAAAGGGGAGCTGATGTAGACTATACAGTGAAGTACAGCTTGATTGAACACAAAGAAAGAAGGGAGTTTCTTGTGCCCAGTTGGACCAGCACTGAACAGTGCCTGGATCTGGAATTCTGCATGACGAATCCAGCAAAGTTCCTGGCACTTTTGGATAAGCCGCATATCCTAGTGAGCATTGAGATGCAGTGTAAACACAGATTACTATGAGGTGCTACCTAAGCAAAGTCAACCCTGACTTATAAAAAACACTCCAGCACTCTAATTGAGAAAGTGTACATTTTTGAACCGGGGGCCACCTCTCTTATTCTATGTTAAGTCTTGGCAGTTATTCTCTCCTTCATTTATTTTTTTTAAGTCGGGACACTGGAGTTCTATCTTCCACTTCCTAAGTCATCAGGAAAAGACATAGGAGTAGAGCTCTAACTTCCTGTGAAGGGAAGACAGCTCAGCAGTTAGCTATTAAGTTCAACCACAGAAACTGTAACTGGAGAAGCCAATGGGGCTCTCCTTACTCGCGTTGACCTTGAAGGAGACACACTGTCTCGGAGCTCTGGGTTCTCTGCACCTGTGGATGAGTACCAAATATGTGGACTGTAGAAACTATGTGTGTTTATAAAGAATTACTTAAAATCGTTAGAACTAGAAAGAAAGAGTGTAGCTCACGTGCTAATGTATTTAGAAGGCTTACATTTGACAATGACCAAGAAGGGGACTACATCAGCAAGGACAGAGTGTGTCAACACACAGACAGCAACTAACTCATTCATTGCTTATGGCAGCTGTGTGAGGGGGTTGCCACAGTCCCAAGTGGCCTTCACTTCTTTTAGTAAGGACTGAAAGTGTGGGCACTGAGCCTTCTTCGTCCTAAGTGCTACATTCTGACAGTCCTAGTGGATGCCTAAAACTGCCGTTTGCACACACACATGTCCACACTGTGTCTCTGCCTCTACACAAACGATGTCACAGATTAATTTATAATTTGGGCACAGAAAAAAAGAGTCATCATTATAAAACAGAGGTTATAAAAACACACCATAAGAAAGGCATTGTGGATGTTCTCTTTCTCTCTCTCTCTCTCTCTCTCTCTCTCTCTCTCTCTCTCTCTCTCTCTCTCTCTCTCTCTCTCTCTGAATGTCTCAACTTTTCACCTTTGCATCTGAAGAAATGCATAGCTTCCCTTTTGCATGTCTAAATTGCCAGCCTCACCCATGCTGGGCCTTGGGAATGCTTTTAGGTAAATTAGAGGCGACTTGAACACAAGTGACATGGTACTATACAATTGGTCTGACCAAGAAACAGTGACTAAGTGACAAGTGGACATGTGGATACCTTGGAGAAATCGATTCAATTCCCTAGCCTGAAAAAAGGGGAAGGCATGGACTTCCATGGCATTACCCAGAAGTATTTATTTCTGGAATTTAATTGGTATGTTTTGGGGCTTCAGTTGACTCAGGGCAACCAAACCAAAGAAGGCAGAACCAAAGAAAGCAAAAGTAGGTATGAGAGTACCGCGTTGACGCCAGGGATAAGTCACGGTACAGACGTTTTCTTGTGAGTTAGTTTCTAATAAATCTTACTGTAAAATACAACACAAATAAAGAGACCATCTACAGCTAAAGTCAATCTGGTGACTAATTGCCTAGTAAAGCTACCTCTGACACCAGAAGCTCTGACTTTGCCAGCTCTGTCCTAACATTTTGGTGTCCCTGCCTAGTTATGTGTTCCTTAAAAAATAACCACCACCATGACTTGTCGGCAGTCACTTTCTTAGTTTTACTTATAATTTTTGTCAAGTAAATCACAAACATATTACAAAATACGGTACAGCAATACCATGAACGTCTCTTTCAATACATAGTCTCTCTCTCTCTCTCTCTCTCTCTCTCTCTCTCTCTCTCTCTCTCTCTCTCTCTCTCTCTCATCCCTCTTTCATTTTCATCTACACAACCCTATGAGCAGTGTCAATCTGGTGATTGCTTGCTCATGGTGTGGTTTAATATGTTCCTCTCTTCACAGCACTCACTATGAACTGTTTGCCTTTGGAAATCCTTTGAATGGCATCATTTTCTCCTATGAGATGACACAAAATATCCATTTATCTCTGATACATTTGAGGGTAGGTGTTATGTGGGGGGGGGGCAGTAGTTCACAGTCACTAGACTGCCTGAGTAGCCCACTGACAGAAACCGCTGGCATAAGTTCAGCCTATGTCTGACTTCACTTATTAGTCAGAAGAATTCCACGAAGATAAATTCCCACTTGTCTCTTCTTTGGCTATTCAGTGATACAAGTTGTTTAACATGAATGTGAAAATTATTGATGCCTTCATTTCACTGCCAGTTTAAGCTTTGATATTGAAATCAGATCTTGATGAAGACGTGTCCAGTTTGGAATGATGTGTATGGGGAACAGTAACTACAAATTAAAGGCACTGAAAATAAATAACAATATCTTTAAATGCACCACTCACACACATATATTCTCACACATTGCTAAGATTTTCCTCTGAGAATATTTGGAAAGATACTCCTACCTCATTAATGCCCCCAAACAACTATATCTAATCTATTTGTGCTTTTAGAATATTCATATTAATGTTATTTTTCTCGATTTCCAATTTTATACAATCTTCTGATACAAAAGAGGATGCTTAGTCACTAGAAAAATCTGACCCTCAGAGTCCAGTGAAATTTGGAAGATTCCAGAATTATGGATCCTTTATTCAAAAAACACCCTTTAGTTCTTTGGGATGAGCCCATTAGCAGCAGAGGCTGGACTCTTTCCAGGGTAAATGGGATAAGAGCAGCATCTGATAAATGACTGGAGAAGCCACACTTGCTCCCCTCAGATGGGAACAAAAGAACAGAGGGCCTTGCAATGCATCAGCACAACAGCCAAGAGCAGGTGCAGAACTGGACAGGCAACCTCAACTGAAATCGCTTACTTCGCCGGAACGCTCACTCTGGTAATTTGAGAAAAATATTTTCAAAGCTCTGATTGTTTAATTTTTTAATTAAAAACAAACTCTAAGATACAGCCAGAGTTTCAAGTGAATAACAGCTTAGATAGTTCCGTATCCAGCTTTTAAAACCTCCCACAGAAGAGTTTAGTCTGTGTTGGCAGCAAACAGCAATAAATGAACAAACCATCCTTGCCTTATTGTAATCTACGTCCTTGACCAGGATAATTAAGTACATAATATCAATCCCTGAGAATCTATAATTCACTTACAACTCAACCTAGAAACTTCCAAATACAATCAGTGAGTGCTTCGAAGATGTGAGCTCTAACAACTCCACACATGATAACATCAAAGATCCTACTATTTCTTCCACACTTAGAAAATCTTCTGTTTGTGGCCACCACTGATCTTCATAGGATGTCCTGCAACTGCCTCTTTGGATACACTTGTTCCCTAAAGTGATCAAGTCTTAATTAATGTCTCCTACAAGTGGTTTTTAATTTACGGGACATCGTGGTGAACTTCGTTCACATGAGTACCGCCAATTACCATGCTACTTTCATGAAGGCCCCTGGTCTTGGCTTCAGTCCAGGCTGTTCAGGGAAATTAGGCTCAGGAAATCTGATTATTACCTCCCCGGGGAAATGGCTGACAGTGACTGCTCCTCTCAGGCTACTTGCTGGAGTTGAGGTGTTGCTAGTTGCAAAGCCAATTTGTTAACAATTAGTACTCATTTGATTTATTTCCTGCTATTGATTCTAGCCATTTGATCAAGAACGTTTAGGAAATCAGACCCCAAAAAGTATCTATAGAGAAACGGCCAGTGAGTAAACATCTTCGAAATCCACTGTGATTCCTCACCAGAGTCACAAGTATACAAGTAATTATTTATTTATTTATTTATTTATTTATTTATTTATTTTACTTTCAAATCCACTCGCTACCTTATCAAGTTTAAAATGTGCTGGGACAAGGACATACTTCTTAATTAGCAAAGGTTTAAGATAAATCAGGGTTGGAACAGAAGCAATTGGCTTTTATTAATCTACTTTGGCTGTCTGTGGTGTACCTTTAAGGGACTCAGACTACTACCTTGCAACCCAGTGTTAACTACTTGTGAGTGTGAAATTAAATGGATTAACTCTATTACTTGCAGAGCTAAGCTTCATCTTTAAGTCTAGTTCACCTTTGCATATTATGAATTCCAAATATAGAATCACAAATGGAGTCGCTGTGCATCACATTAGGATGTGAATATTGCCAATGTCAGCATCCTGAAATATTATATATGGCTTTAATAAAATTAGCATAAATACTATCTACATTGGTAATTTATCTAAGGAAGTGCATTGTATTTATCTAATTTTTAAATATAGATCTACATGCATTATGGTGTTTCAAATGTCTATTTGATGGTCATGTCCTTATTATCTAATTAAAATATTTATTATTTGTGCCAGTGTCATCTGCTCACACTTGCTTAAATGTTCTTTATTTGCATGGGAGACTGTGCCTTGCATTTTCTCTGTGTACTGCTTTCTACAGATAATCTACTCAATCATCTCTATAGGGTCAAAATTAAAATGGAATGAACCCCCCTGCCCTCCCCCCCACCCTCCCCACCCTGCCCTCCCCCCCACCCCCCCACCCCCACCCCCCCACCCCCCCCACCCCCCGCCACCACACAACTCTCCCGTCCTTTCCTATACCAACTCCATAATTTTCATTTGTTTCTGGGTTTATTTTCTAAATTTAAATAATTGCTTATATTCATCTTCCCTATATTAAATAATGCTGAAAACATTTCTTGTCTTTGTTGCAAAATATGAAGTTGTGAACTAAGTAATTTCTGTCTCTCAATTTTTTATTACCATATTAGAAGCTCATATCAACGGAGAAATTAAATGTGTGCTCTTTTAAAATGCCCTATGCTCAGCCCCTCTATCCTTAATAAACAGAGATGGTATTGACACAAGTGAATTTTGTTTAACCACACTACATTTGCTTCTTAATTAGTGAATATTCATCTGTCATCAGCAGCAGCTATGACACCCCACCCTGCTAACATGTTCTGTCATAAATAATCAATGAGGCACTATTAATATTCATGAGCTGGAATCTGTGTAGTCATGTGCACTGATGCAGAGACAGGGGGAGTGTTGCCATGAACTGACTGGAAACTCTGTGTGTATCGTGAGTGCAAGATACTTCGTGAACGAACGCGGAGGAGGAGAGCATGCACCCTGGCTTGTGCTTTCAGCTAACAGCGGTTTGTCTGTTTCTGGACCGAAGTGACTGATGAAAAACAGTAGTCAAGTCTGGAGGGTGATTCCCTTTCAGTTCACTTGCCTTTCAGTTCTGGGGAAACTAGAAGATTTGTGCTCTCTCTCTGCTTCCTAGAATGGGCTGCAATTTGTGCACTTTTCAGAAAAGAGAGGAACACTACAAACTGCTGTACGAAGTTTCCCAGGTGAGTGCAGGTCCCGCAAGCAGCAACTAAGCAGCCAGGCTTTGTGTTCCTCTGAGCGCTGGGGAATGATTTCTGGCTTGCTTGATTTCTGTCTTTCAAGTGTATTTGGGGATGGAGGGCAGACTTGCTGTTTGGGGGCTTTTATTCGAGGTTTGGGTGGCAGTTTTCAGTTTCCTCGTCACTCCCCCTTCAGATGACTTCCTGTGGGATTCTTTTAACATTTTGTGTATCTGCTGCCAAGATGCCTGTCAAGTCAGAGGAGCACAGGATCTTTGGCTAGATTTTTTTTTTCGGAGACCTCTTTGGTTTTGGGATCATGTTGACATTTGAAAATCAATTGTATCATTGTCTGCATAAATACTGGGAGATAATAGGTCTCTGATCTCAGTTATTTTGAGTAGACAGGAAAAGTTTCTTGCCAAATCTGGTTAGCCAGAGGAAATTATTTGATTAATGAGACTTTTTTTTTTCCTGGCTTTGGTTAAAGAAAAAGACTTGGTATTTGTGTATAAAGGAAAATATATGGTATGTCATCAATTTAAAAAGAGAAAAAGGAATTTTCTTACCATCTATTTTTGGATCCTTGTTCTATTTTCTTTTAGCACTATAAACTAAGTGCAAGAGTTTATTACAGTGTGCATGTCTGACCTAGAGAAAAATCATATAAATTCAAATATCTCTCTAATGCGTATGAGGGCTTTTCTGACTAAAGATAAGGAAACTGTATAGTCATCTGCCATAATTTTAATATAACCAATAATTTACTATTTTATTTAAGCAATGCTTACATGCAAATGCTTCATCTGACAGAATAAAGTTTATGTCTTTCTTTTTCCAGTTTGCCCCAAACGTGACAGTACCACTTTTGTTTTTAGACAATATTGCAGCTAAAGGACAGTGTTTGGGATGTTGATGGTCTAAGTGCCCACTGCCTACTGGCTCCCTCAGATCCCCCAACATGATTCATTTCACAGTGGGATAATTACAAAGTGGATTTGCTACACATGAAACAGCCTCCTCAGTTGCAATGTTAATGCACATTTTCATGGTAATGTGATCAGAGGCTCATTAGCCGGTTTCCAAAATGATCCTCTGCATTAATTAAATATAAAAAATGATTCCTTTATCACCAGAGAGAGGAAAAAGAAGATTAACATTGTTAATTACACTAGGGGGCAATACCTTTGGCTTTCCTTTGGAAAGGAAAAACCTATAAACTTACAAGTGTGAGCTAAAGTAAGGCTGTTTCCTGGATGCTTGCTTTTTGATTCCCGAAAACGGTCCCCAGGTGGAGCACTCTCCTCTAGTTTGCTTCTTTGAGTTTGACTTCCAGCGTTGCTTTTCCGTGGTCAAGGTGCAAGGAAGTGGGGTTCATCAATCTGTTGGCGGTGGTTTTTAAATCCCAAATCCAAATTATATAAAAGCATAGTGTCGTGGGTATATGCAGCGGGAGGGGGGGCTTGCACCCCCAATTATGCCTGGCATACAATGTTTACATCCTATGGGGGCATGGTTACTGTATCCAGCAGGCAGCACTGTGTCTGTTCAGATGCAGGAGCCCTTTGTTAAGGAGTTTGAGAATGCTTCTCTGTGAGTTTTGCCTTCCTGTGCTTAGCAAATCTTGAGCAAACAGCTAAGCCACGCTCTTTCCTGCCTCTCTGCCTGTGCTCCTCGAGCCATTCATTTTATTCTCTCTACTCCTGAGCTGCAGTACTTATGGCCTTTAATAAAGGGGCGAAATGAAGGATTAGCTTCCATTTAACGGGCTTTTATTAGATAAGTTAAAACCTCAGCTTAAAGATCTCGCCTGCGTTTTCCGAGAGGGGCCCTCCTGCAGCGTATTCCCCAGCCTTGCCGTCTATTTTATTGAGTTAATGGATAGATAAGATATCAAAGGAAAGCAGCGATAGGCTCATATAATACACCGAGGGGCAGCAAACCATTTTCCATTTTTATTTGAGGAAAGGCAGCTCGGAGAGCACATGAAAGTCAGCACATTTTCGACCAGGTGTTCCGGAGGACACATAGCTGCCCTTACAGTTGTCAAAACCTCCTTGAGACTGGAGACCGATGTCTAGCGAGTGCGTCGAGATGAAGCAATGCACAGCTGACTGCCCCGAAACTGTCTATCTGTATAGGTGTAATTCCTATGTCACATGCATTTTGTTTGTCTGTCTGTCTGTCTGTCTGTCTGTTTGTTTGTTTGTTTTACGAGCTGAGAAACATTCTCATTTATGGGCGTGGGGGGATGGGAGGGTGTGACGAGTGAATGCACGAGGTGTTCCCGCCAGCGAAACGCACCCTTCTTTATGATAGGATCTTTATGGTTTTGAACTTTCCACGTTTCCTTTCTGGATCTGGTGAGCCGATAAGCAAGCCAAGTAGAACAGGCTTATGACTGCAGGAAAAGCAGCGAGCGTGCTCTCCGAGGAGCCCAGTGAGGCCGCCTGAATGATGTACTCAGGCAGCTGATGATGTCATTTCTATTTTGGTGGTATTTTTTGGCTCTCACAGAAGAGCCGAGACTTCCGTTGGCCGAAGCGATGGGATGTCGCCTCAAGAGAATTATTTTCAGCTGGGGCCGGGCCAGTCAGGGTCTAGTCTGAAGCTGTAAGGCTGAATCTAGGGCTGGGACAGATAAGGCCCCCTTTGCACGGTGTTCCAGGGACACAGCTGTTTTCTGAAGCAACTTGTTTTATGCAGAGTAAGTCATTTATTAACCTCTTAAGAATTAATAAGTGGGTAATTTGAACAATGCCCTTCTGTTGACTGCCCGTTTTGTGATTAAACAACCACCTGTCCCATGCTGGTGCTGAAGCTGGTCAGGCATTTCTGACTCCAACAGTGCCTGTTCTTCTGAGTGACACCCAACACTGGTGCCTAATCTAATGGTTTCTTAACCTCACTGTTCATATAAATTAAGTGTAACTTTTTGAATGGCTAAATAATAACATTATCAATGGTGTGCTTCATAGCACTGAGCAATGTATTAAAATGAGAAGCACGTGTATAAAAGTTTGTGCTCGCTCCACAGAATGTGTTTACAAGATTTCACTTAAATGCAAGAGTGTTACTTGCTAAATCAGAGACAACAATTTAATCTCAGAAAGCCAGAAGTTAGGTAGTAGGGGTTTCTGTACAGAGTCACTGGCTCCCAATCATTATCAAATGGTACAGCTATCTCACTGTAAGGTGCAATTGCTGAAGACTCTTCTGTCTAAATCAGCTTCCTAATTTGTGCCCTCAGAGCTCTTCTGTTACCTCCCATGGAACATTTTTTTTTTTTTACCTCCAGGAATATTTCCCTATCACTATTCAAACTTCTCCTGGGTCAGAGCTATTTTAAAACAAATGCATGGAAAGAAATTCTGTCCCATCTTGGGGCCCTTCGGGTCCTTGTAGAATTCTTTGTACATGTTAGATCGGCTTTTTTTGTGTCTGTCTGGCATTATAGTTACCTTTTTAATGAATGAATTGGAAGTTTCTGGAAGGCAGGTCAGGTGCCTGTGTGTTCTTAAGCTCCATACTGCCTGCAAACTCTTATTAAAGTTGACTGGGATGTCTTTTTAAACCACAGCTTTAGAATCAAACCACCCCACTCACAGCCACATATCTGGAAGCTTCTTAGACCAAGGGCAAGTAGCATGTACAAGTGACTAGATGTTCATTTAACATGTCTTTTGGTCTCAAAAATGTAGTCTATGAAACAGATCGTTAGTAATGGAATTGTGTGGCAGAAAGGAATACATGGTGTTTTGCTTAAACTAAGGAGCCCAAGGCACCTAGTCCTTTATAAATAGCGGGCCATACCCACACAAGGATCAGAGACACCAGAGAAATCAAATAGGTGTTTATATGCAAAGAGGAGCCCAAAGAATAAGCTCTGGGTTGTCAAAATGGTCTCATTCCCCGACAAATTCCTATAATAAACTTATCTTTTATTTATTATTAAAATATTCTATTTTATTTACTTAAAGGAAGTGTCTAGTCCTTAAAAACCAATAAGCGAAGAAATGCTCTAATAAAGTCAGACTTTCGTTGGTTATCCAACAGGTGACAGACAGAACTCTAGATATGCCATCCAATTCAATAGCCTTTCTGTAAACAGTGGCTTCTTAAATATATGTCAAGTCCGATTGTGACTGGGAGCACAAGCAAAGTTTCAACTGTCTTTAACTTTGAGAAATACCCAGACTGACAACAGATGGGAGAGAAATCAGGATAGTGCCATACAGTGTTTTCAGTGAAGCATGAAACCAACAGATATATTGAAGGGTGGTTAGAGGAGCGCCAAGATGTCAGATCGACAGACAGGGAACTGCGAGAGGTGGAGGGAAACTGGAAATGGAAGAATAGAAAAAATGACAAACAGGTAGTGCATTAGAAGGTGTCTGATATAATGAGTGAGTTAACCCAGAAGCAGAAAGACTCAAATGGTATATGCTCACTTATATCTGCATATTAGCCCAAGGGGCATGTCCCACGAAAGCCTTCACTTACCAGGAAACTGAGACAGAGGGGAGGACATTCTAGTGGGACTCTAGATGAGAGAATCATGGGAGAATGGCAAAGTAGAAGGATCCAGAGGGTCCTAGAAACCTACAAGTAGAACATTATGATAGGCAGATTTGGGCCCAGGGGTCCCACTCAAACTAAGGCACCAGCCAAGGACAATACAGGCGGTAAACCTTAAACCCCTACCCAGATCTAGACAATGGACAGAACACTCTCCACAGTAGAGTGGAGAGTGGGATATGACTTTCTCACATACTCTGGTGCCTCACCTTTGACCATGTCCCCTGGAGGGGGAGACCTGGTGGCACTCAGAGGAAGGACAGCAGGTTACCAAGAAGAGACTTGATACCCTATGAGCATATACAGGGGGAGGTAATCCCCCTCAGGAACAGTCATAGGGGAGGGGAATAAGGGGAAAATGGGAGGGAGGGAAGAATGGGAGGATACAAGGGATGGGATAACCATTGAGATGTAACAAGAATAAATTAATAAGAAAAAATAAATAAAGAAAGAAAGAAAGAAAGAAAGAAAGAAAGAAAGAAAGAAAGTGTTTTTTTAAAAAAAAAGCCTAAAGAGGGAGAACTCTAGACAAGGCTGGAGAGTAGGTAAGACCGAACAATTCCCCTGTGGTCTCATCCTTTGTCTTCTCTGTCTCCTCCTCTTTCTCCTCCTCCTCTTCTACTTTCTTTGCCTTCTCCTCCCTTCTCCTCCTCCTCTTCCTCTTCCTTGTCCCCCTCTTCCTCCTCCTCCTTCTTCCTCCTCCTCCTCCTCCTCCTTCTTCCTCTTCCTCCTCTTCCTTTGGAGGGAGGGTTGGATGGAGAGAGAGAGAGAGACAGAGACACAGAGACAGAGACAGAGAGACAGAGAGAGAGCAGTGATAGGTTGGCTTCAGTGTATGTTTGGGGCTGGTTGATGGTATACTTCAGCAGAAATATACAAAAGAAAACCAACTAGGAAGCCATGGCCATGTGAAGAGGTCAAACTAGAGGCCTCTTCTAGTGAAGGAAAAGTCAATAGGTTTCTGGTTTAGGAGACACCATATGTACTCATGCTGACAAAGAGAACAGTAAGAGAAGTAAAGTGAGTCCTAGGAACAGAAAGAAGGCTGTTGATGCAGCCACACATTCCCAAATTGAATAAGAAATACTGTAAGCCAAACCTTGACATGTGCCACGGTTGGAGGTGCGCACCCAGGCAAGTGAGAACTAAGAACAGGGGAGCGTTATGAACGAGTCATGAAGGCACAGCCAAGAAACAAAAAAGGAGAAAAAGCAGTGCAGAAAACAACTTCTTGTAGCCTGAGAATGATCTGACATGTGGGAGGAGCTAAGAGGACAGAGTTATAGAAAGCAGCCAATACAGTTGGTGCACTGGAGTGAAGGGATGAGAAAGGCATTTTTATCGTGTGTTCCCAGAGACCTCCCAGGAAACATCATTGGCCCCAGCTACTGGGAGTCCTCGCAGCTGAAGAGTCACTACTGGTTCATTCATGGGCTTCTTAACTACAGAGAACCAGCTCACCCAAGGTTGTTCCTCTCCCTGGAAGGCACATATCCAGAGATGACTGATGAAAACATAAAACATACAAGGAGCTGATCATCTTGCATTGACCTGGGATGCTGTGGCTGTCATTTGAACTCACGTGTTCCCTGTAGCTTTTGCTGGTCCCACCTCATAGTTCAGCCTGTGCCCAAGACATTTGAAGAAACCTTAAGTGTTAGCTTTGTAAAGGACTTTTTAATAAAAATGATTTGGAAGTCAGCAAGATGGCTAAGCCATTAAAGGAGCTTGCTGCAAATCCTGATGGCTGGCAACCCATGTGGGTTGACCCCTGGAACCCATGTGTAGAGAGTGAACTGAGGCAAGGTTGTCTCCTCAACTTTGTACACCCACTATGATGGCTGGCACGCACACACACACACACACACACACACACACACACACACACACACACACACACACAAATAAATACAAGAAAACATAAAAACAAATATTTTACTTAATTTATATATGTAAGTTTAATAAGTAAAGTGAGTTTCCCTATTGGAAAGATCAAAATATCACATTTTACTAACGTGTATATCACTGCTTTAGACTCCTGCCACTTATTTAATTGATCTAGACATTGGAGGTCAGCCATCTGTAATTGCATAGCCATTTAGATGAAAACACTTTCCTTGTTAGGTTATGCACAGGAAAGACATGTTGCCCAAGGGGGACTGGTAGGAATGCCAAAATATTGTACTATTCAAATTGTCTGGACTGTTTAGGTGAGTAGGATAATTTAATTAAGAAAAACTTTAATTTCATTTTTTTACTGAAGATATTTCCAAATTATACTATGTGATTTACATAGTTACTTAACATATGTACAATTATTATTCATTTCCAGTCATGTTAGCTGGTAACAAATGATTGCATATCTTTAGCAAATAGTAGTTTCTTAACTTTATAAGAGTTAAGTAATTAAGTATAAAGATTAATTGATAGTGAAAAATCCTTCTACAGCAATCAGCGTTCAGTACATTCATTTTATATAAGTAGATTCTCACATATTGAATCTTCACAAGTCATTTAATTGGGTGCTCAATCAATCTTACTAAATGATGAAGGAAGGCACCAGAATTAAATCACTAGGCAATCAAGAAGAGGCCCTGGGTTGTGGTTCTGTGATCCGTACTCTTGAAATGTTCAGGATTCATGGCTGAGGGTGGGAGCCAGAACAGGCTCCTCCCCCCCTCAGTCAATCTTTAGCAACAACTTTCTCTCTTTACCCATCCTGGGCCAAGCATCCTCATACGTTTCAGCATCATTCTTAACAAAGTTCTTCTTCTTGTAACTCGTGGGTTGAAGTACCACCAGGTGGTAGTTCTGTCTTCTTGTTTCCAGTTCTAGCAAGGCAGCTGTGATTATTAAAGACCCATCATCATCATCATTATTATTAACTGCCCCATCTCCTCCTTCAGACCATTGTCATTTCTTCTTTCTTAATTCTATCTCTCTCAATGTGAAATGCCAGCTTTAAAAAGGGGGGTATTATGAAGAGTTCATTGTTTATTCAATAAAAAGCTTAAATGGTAGCAACCCCATGTTCTCTCTGTTCTCTTGTGTTTCTACATATAACATCTAATTGCTAATGTCATTCTGTAACAAGCTGTAAATCTTACTTTATGTTTCTTCAGGCTCGTGTGAAGCCCTTTCTCCTTCTTTCCTTATGTAGCTTTATAGAAAAGCTGTAGCTTTTGTTTTTTTAATTTGATCTCATCTCAGTAGAAATTAGATGTTTTTCTGGACTAACCATTTATCCCCAAGTCTCTTAAGATTCATGGTCTTCATTACAAGCCAAAGTGAAGGTCACATGCCTTTTCCTCTGATAAATCCATTCAGATGGAGGCATTGGGAGTCTAGGCTGCAGCTTAAAAACAGGCACGAGAAGATGACTTGTAGGGCATACCTTGTGGAAAATGGGAAGAGATTGACTAAAGTATGAGATAAGGTCAGTGCTGGCAGCTTTGAGATGCAAAATAAATGGTCCTGATGCTGTGACTACCAGGCACCATGCACGTGGAAGATGCAAGCAGAAACAGGAAAATGAGATCATTGAACATGTGGAAACACTGGTTGTTTGACAGGTGACTTAAAGAAGCACCACCGTGCTAAGCTGATTGGTAGCAGATTAAGCATGCAAGTCCTTCTTCAAGTGTGCCCTGTACTTCCTAAATGACTCATGTTTTTTTTTATTTTTTTAATTTTTTAATTTTAATTTTTATTAATTTATTCTTGTTACATCTCAATGGTTATCCCATCCCTTGTATCCTCCCATTCTTCCCTCCCTCACATTTTCCCCTAATTCCCCTCCCCTATGACTGTCCCTGAGGGGGATTACCTCCCCCTGTATATGCTCATAGGGTATCAAATGACTCATGTTTTTAATATGTTGAGTTGACTACCCTATGCAAGTGTGACCACTGTGAAACTGTTCTTCTAAATGGTCTTGCCCATGTATTGTCCAATGTTAAACACTCCATCACTGTAATTTAGTAACATAAGATTATTAGCCACTATTTAATGGCTTAATATCAACCTTGAAGTGTGTTGTTGAGGATTAAATGAGATGTTACATTTAAAATGCATAGCACACTCCAGGGATGCTGGAGATACTAACTCTTGTGGTTTTAATCTCATTTCAATCTAACAATGTCCTTGGGGAGTAGGTAACACTGTACCCATTTTACAGAAACACAAAGAAATCACAAGACAAATTCATACTGCTAGCAAGAGGAACATCTTGAACTTCAAATAAGAGTTTAATCTAATAGTAAAGTCCATGTTAAAATTAGTAACAAACCATATGACTCATTCCCTTTGAGTTGATCCACAAGTATTGAGCCTCTGACACACAATGAGCATTTGGTAAATATCTTATCAAGGAAGGAAAAAGGGAAGGGATCCAGTGTGAAACTCAAGTCTATAACCCAGTAGTCAGAGGCTGAGACAGAGGAGAATGAGTTTGCTGCCAGTTGAAGCATGATACAGAAAGAGCCTGTCACAAACAAACAAAAAGGATGATATGATATGACATGGCACGGGAGAGAGAAGTCGAGGGAAGAAAAAGAGTAAGAGACACTATTTAACTTTTTCATTCGAAGAATCCACACCAGATCCCCTTCTGGTATATGGAGGAAATATACATATTTTCAATTACCTACTTTACCATTTCTTTAACTCATTTAAATCAAATTCTTTATTTCTATGAAAGATTATTAATATAAAAGATTGACTGTCATTCCTGCCTTTCTATAATCCATATCTGGCACACACACATCCTTCTCCTAATAGCCCGCATTTTAGCCAAACCAACTGTAAATCCATACTTGTAAATAAAATGAACTTTCCCATCTTCTGGTCATTCAACACAAATCCCTTTTCTACAGTGTCTAAACTCATTTAAATAAAGAAAGAAACAATAAATACGCCTTTGGTTCTTGTGACTCTTTTCCATATTTACTCCATGAAATGTGGCAGTGCCACCATCTCGCACAGGGTCCAAGCAGGAACAGGTACCCATACAGGCTTAGTCTAACCGAGCAGTTCTCAACCTGTGCATCATGACCCATGCAGGGATTTAAACAACCCTTTCAAGGGGTTTGCATATCAGATATCCTGCATACCAGATGTTTATTTACATTATGATTCATTATAGTAGCCTAATTATAGTTACATAGTAATGACAAAAATAACCTTATGGTTGGGGGTCACCACAGCATGAGAAACTGTATTAAAGGGTGGCAGCACTAAGAAGGTTGAAAAGGAGATGTGTTCCCGGTGCTGCTTAGCTGAGTTCTAGAACACCTCAGGGTGTGAGTCTGGGGTCATCCCCCCCACCTCCCATGCAACCTCCCCGGAGTACTTGAAATGGGTAGACTTATTTTTCTTTTTCCAAAATATGCAGTGCTTACTGCTTCTGCCATAATAAGTGTAGAATGCTCACCTTGTGTACACACGGTTTGCTGTGGCCTCCAGATCTCTGCAGACTAAAGACTCTCCTATCTCTGCGTCCAGAGAGTCAGACCCAGTACTCCAACAGGTGTTTCCTAAGTCTATGACAAGTCACTAAATGGGTCTATGATGATGGTGACACAGAATTCAGACGAGATGAGGCCTTGCCCTCCTCTCTTCAGCTCTGTTAACGTAGGCTGCACCAAGAGCTGCAGAGGAGGGCAAACTGGATCTGCTGGCCAAAATGAAATGAAGGCCTCAGGTCTCTGTGGGATGATTTGCTGTGTCATAGACCAAACATTTAAATTGAGTACCTAAAATAGGACATGTTTTATTTGTGTATAATATAAAGAATATGATTCTGTATGATTAAATGAATCAGTTATTGATTTAGCCTCTGTCAGAGTTTCGCTTTCCTTTATGTTGTAAAATTAAGATATTTGATGTAAGAGTAATTTAAAAGGTTTTTTTCCTTCAATGATTTATAACCATTGGTGACATAGTAAAATGTGCCTGGATTGTTGAAGTACCCATCTTACACATGCTCAGCTTCAGGGGAACAGGAATTTAAGGTGACGGTGTAAAATAAGCTATAATCCACCTGCATTTGCCTTAACAATGATGCCTTTGGGTTTCATAGTTACTCTAGCACTAAGGTGAAAATTTCCTCATTGCTAATGTGTTAATTAAGACCATATGAAACAAAAAGTAGGTCTTAAAAATTATTTTTAAAACCTGGTTCAATTTAAGAATACATTTTTCCAAAATCAGCAAACTGTATTCTTTTACTTATTGTAGCTATCACTTTTAAGAACTGGGGTATTTTTCAACACATGACGAATGTAGCAAAAGTGCAGATAAGGTATCCTAAACAGCAGGCATCAGCCAAAATTTTAAGGACAAGGACTTATAGCCCACAGATAACTTTACATAGGAATTTCAGAAAGGGTAAGACATTTGTGTTTTAAATCCAAGGCTCACTTTCATATCCCATAAAAATTAACTCTGATCTAATTGCTAATGAAACACTAAGCATATTTGCTTTGTCGAGCCAGAGGCTCACTCTGCTCCCCAGAAAATCGATCGAGGGCAGGGGAAGAAGGCAGATGCTACTCGTTTATGAATGGTAACAGTTTGAGGAACTGTCCGTAAAGGTAGTGTCCCTGTTTGAGAGTACATCTATCCAAACTTCAGAAACTTTTAAAAACTTGAGTTAAGAAGTTTGAGTTTTATTCAGCATGACATCACCGAGTAGAGTTGGTTGATACAATTGAAAAATAGGCCAGAGCACTATTTCCATTTAATATGAGTATATATGAATTTTAGAGTAAATATCCACAGAAAATAATCTCCTCTTCAACCAACAAATACTAACTAGCTGGTTATCCATTTTTAGTAGTCCCACACTAGCCAGTATCAGTGCCCTCCAGAAATGTATAAATAGTATAGACTTCTTTATATTGTGTGCCATGAACAAGAATTTATATATATATAAAGTATAGCTAAGAATTACTGACATGAAATGGATATCCTTGTCTATGTTTCTGGAGTCAATTTGGGTGCAAACTATTAAAAAGTTGTCAAAATTAAGCTTAAAAGCACATTGTTACTAAATGGCTAAATGGGCTTAAACGGCGAGCAGCGGTGGTGCACACCTTTAATCCCAGCACTTGGGAGGCAGAGGCAGGTGGGTCACTGGGAGTTCGAGGCCAGCCTGGTCTACAAAGTGAGTCCAGCCCAGCCAAAGCAACACAGAGAAACCCTGTCTTGAAAAACCAAAAAAAAAAAAAAACCAAAAGAAGAAGAAGAAGAAGAAGAAGAAGAAGAAGAAGAAGAAGAAGAAGAAGAAGAAGAAGAAGAAGAAGAAGAAGAAGAAGAAGAAGAATCTCTCACAATATCTCTAGTCTCTGGACAGCAAGGCCATCATGTCCTGCTCTTCCAGGATAGATTTGAGAGCTTATAACTGATCTGGGAGAGCAATAGGAGGAGAATTTGACAGAAGCAGGCACACAAATGTCTCGCCTGCCATTTCTAAGGCGACCACACTCCTGTGCTAATCTCAGTGAAGTACAGCTTTCCTGCAGAGTCACAGACACTGTCTGTACCATGTCTTTGAGCACATAAGCGACATTGTCATCGGCGTGCTAACGGCTGCTCCCAGGTGTGCCCATTCCTTTCTCACCATAAATACCCAGGTGTCGCTTTTCTGCCACATCCAAAAAGTAATTTCAACTCCAGCTCCTCCCTTTGAAGTTTGCTTTGCTTTGACAGCTTTGAAGTATTCACAGCATCCTGGCCAGAATGATCTATGTTTCAGAGATCACAGAAAATTCTAAAAGAAGGAAAAATACTTGTTAATTTGAGATGTAGATGAGACTCTTACACTGATCTGCTTCATAAAGATTTAATTTTTAATATCCGTACCTAATCAGTGCTTTTAGAAAGCGCATGAGCAACAGAGTGGTGGCTAACAGGGCCTTATGAAATCTGTACTTCTGTATCAGTGACATTGTCTCAGTAGTAACAAATAGTAGCCAATAAGCAATCATGTCATCCTGGTGTTACCTTGGGTTCTCTGAAAGGACCCATCATTCCTAGCAAATGAGGCCTACCTGGAATGTGTTAGTGTCTTTAGTTAAGTCCTGCTAGCCTCAAACTCCTTTCTTAAAACATTATACATAATATGATTTAATTTTTAAGTATAAATACATAATCTTTTCAGCTGTGCAAGTTCAATATGGTAATAATATACAACACACAGTGTCAGTAATAATAGCAGCAGGGAAAGGGGAGAGGACTGGGCAGAGGAAATTGTAGAACTGGGGTCAGCCTGAACAAAGAACCCCCCCCCCCCCGAATGGAGAATGAGGCTGAAGCTGAGGTTAAGGTGATGCTGGTTGTACAGCTGTCTCCAGCCAGGGAGAGCAGCCACCCCTCTGCATGGCTGCCTTACCTACCTTTGTATATGTTTGTCCTGCTTATGGCTATAGCTCTGAACCATGGGCCCCCCTCAAGCTGAGCCACAGAGATGCCAGGGTTAGCAGCCCCAGGGAGAGAAGGCTTGGTCCTGAAGATGTCTCAGCACTCAGTAGCCTCAGGATACCCCAGGTCAACTTGTCATGTGGGGCACATTTCCTAGGCCATAATTAAGTGTTCCTTCCAAACAGACAGGAGACAATCTGGCTCCATACAAGCCTTTAATCCCAGCACTTGGGAGGCAGAGGCAGGCAGATCTCTGTGAGTTCGAGGCCAGCCTGGTCTACAGAGCAAGTTCTAGGACAGCCAGAGCTGTTACACTGAGAAACTCAGATTCAAAAAACCAAAAAAAAAAAAAAAAAAAAACCAAAAAAAAAAAAAAAAAAAAAAAGACAAGAATATTCTCCTTCCTATCCACTTTGTGGTTAGTTTAAATCCCTTTCTGAAATGAACAGTGTCACTAGACTATGTTTGAGGAGGTGTGTCTTTGAAAGTGTGACCAGTGAAGATGTGATGAATTGTGTATGGAAAACGAGTGGGTGCTAATCCCATGCCACGCAGTTGCACAGTCAGTCTCACTAAACATGGCCAGGCCATGTTGTTGAACCCTGCACTGCCACCACCACCTTGTCAGGATGTTTCTGGCCTGTGACTAGTGACTTCAGATGTACTCATCCATCTTCTTGTCCCATTACATTTTGTGTGACTGATGTCCTGTACACATTAAAATTGATGGGAAAGAACAAAGAGAAGAAAAATGCGCCCTTCAATTGATTATCCCTCTGAAAGAGCAAATGAGAATTCTCTAGTACCAACAAGAGATTTAGAGGGTGGACCCCCCATTTGTTAAGTGCTTTAATTAGCCAGGTTTACCAAACAGTCTCCAATTCACGGGGACATCAGTCTGCTTAGCTTTTACAAGCCAGTGCCCTGCAATGTTTGATCTTCGCGAGATGAACTTACTAGCCCTACCATTGTTTAAAGTCAGGAGACATTTTGCTGAATTGTCAGGAACAGAATCAGTAAGATGGGGTGCCTTCCATCTTAGGGTTCTCTCCTTCTGGGAGCAATCATAAGCCCCTCGTTTTATGCTCTGTGATAGCTGATAATTGAATTGACCATTATTGTAAACTGAAGCCAAAACTGTAGTGATTTTGGAAAGCCTCATCTTCCAAGGTTTTCCTTGGATCTGTTGAATGTTATCTTTGTGTTCAGCAAATTGTGAAACAGCAAGCTATTTCCGGAATGCTCAAATGCATTTGTTTAATCGTGTTATTCAGTGTGTTATGGGGACAGTGAGTCCTGCGCAGTAGCAGCAGCAGCTCCGGGCTTTGGCCTCTGCTCCTCTTTTCCACCACGAAGTCCTTGTGCTTTCATTAAAGGACTGTTTCTTTCTTTGGAGAATGCTAGAATCACATGCTTTAAAGTGTGTGTGTGTGTGTGTGTGTGTGTGTGTGTGTGTGTGTGTGTGTGTGTAATAGATTGGAGTGAGTTCCCTTGAGGGAATTTGGCAGCCCAGGGACGTATGGAATAATTTGAACACAATGGATAATATGGCCTCTTGGGGTTGGGGGCAGGAAAGTAAAAGACATTCTCCCCTATTGACCTTGGTCACAAGGATGACAGAAGCTATTGTTGGGCTTTGACCATAGGGTGTATCTGTGAACAGCTGTCAAATTGGCTTAGCCCGGCTGGTCCACATTTCCAGCAATATTAATGATCATGTGCCATACAAACACTTGGATTAACTGCGGAGTGAATAAAAACAATCAGGCTTGAGGCAAGGCCTTTCCCTAATGTAGAACAATGGTGTCAGCCATCACTATGTGCTACAGCTTTCTGAAATCAAATAAATAGTCTATATCTGTGTGGTCAAAAGATACCAGCCCCAAAGGGCTACTCAGCCCTTGTTCATGGACCCTGAGCACCTGGATTTATGATTTGATTACTTCTAGTCGATTTAAATTGCACAGCCTCATGTTGCTAAAGGACCCCACACTGAGCCACACAGATCTGCATATTCTGAAGGAGTTATACACAATGCTATCAAGATGATATGTTTAAACCTTCAAGTCTATAATACAGGCATTTTGGGATTTTTTTAATTATTATTTTCTTGTAGCATTCAAAATTATCTGTGACCTTTTTTGGTAGTGAATTAGACTAAAGTTTCAAATAGTATGAAATTCATCCCCACAAGAGAAATAAATACAAATTACAATAGACCTTAGAAGAAATTTGACTAGACAGCGGGGTTAATAAGCAATCTGGACACAGAATTCCACAGAAAAGACAGTCTTATCACTTCATAACTTACAGGCCATGGAAGCCAGAGAGCTGAGCCATATTGCCAGCAAGAAACAAAACATAGCTTCATAAAATCTACATAGAAGACCACTGTGTCTCCAGGCCACAGAAAAACAGCCACCGCCTTTTTAGAGTCAGTGTGAGAAAGCCATCTCTCCTTTCAACTGTCTCAGCAAACCCAATTCAAACAGTTCAATAACAGTAAGATGCTAAGAGCAGCTCCACAGCTGCTAAGTAGCTCTGCAGCACTAGGGTTCTGTCGAACACACCAACCTGGAAAATCTTCGTGAACTGCCATCTTTTCAAAAAACTCTCAGTGTATTTTTCCTCTAAAATACTTTGGTTGATCAGTATTGCTTCATATGTATTCTTCCGTATTTGTCCCAAGATGTGTGCATGTCACACTCACAGTTCTATATTAAGCTCATTTTATTTTATCAGAAAAGCACTGTCTTATTTGGTAAAAGTCACTATGGTTTCCGCTGCAATTCTAATGAAGAGACCACTGTTTTCATCATCTGAATCTCTCCCCACCCGATGCTCTATACCAGTTGCCACAGCCTGGAGTTTCTCTCCTCAGCCTTTCTTCCCCTCTCTCCCTACCTCACCTCTCCTCTCCTTCAGCAGCAGCCCTCTGGTTTTCTGAAGCCATCCATGCCTTTTCACAGCTCTTCCCCCAGCTCCCTGTCTCCACTTTCTACACTTCAGGTCCTATCTGCCCCACTGACACTATCTTGCTTTTCCAGCTTCTCTGCTACTCAGCATCAGGTTGTCAGCGTCTGTAGAACAGCATCAGTTATGTCTGCCCGGGACAGACATAACTGGTTCCCAAAATTCTCCCCCCCCCCCCAGCACCCACATTGGAACTAATTATCCTCTTCTCTAAACCAGTTGTCTTCATTTGTATCCAGGGCATTTCATAAGTTTATAAAGGAGCTAATGATTATGTCTGTAGCTATTGCAAAATGTTCTCAGTCTTTTCCCCTATAGCTGCATTTTCCAGACGTCTTCATCTAAGAGGGCCAAGGAGAACATTTCCCCATTTCAAAGACTGAAACCAACTGAAGGTGGGTAGGAGAGTGTTCCTAATGAGCTAGTACGTGACTCAGCCCTGTCGCTCTCTTGATATTAACACAGTAATAAGAGAAATCAGTGGAGAGGATATGCCTACAAATGTCCCTGGCTTCTAGGTATTAAAGAATAAATGTCAACTGAGTAATTAGTAAATTAAAGAGATATTGTGGGGAGAGGGAGAGAAAACAGAGAGTTAATACTTACTACTTCTTAACAGACTGAATACAAAAGCCAAAGGAAAAGGTAGAGGGAGACACTGTGTAGGAGAAGGGTGTCACTTGTGCCAACCAGAGGCGAGCGCAGAGGAGTCGTTTCCTTTGAATACAGATGAGCCTTTATCTGTAAGAAGCCCTTTGGATCTGATTGTACTGAACACACTCTCAAGTTCTTTGTTGAATCCATGTCTAATTATGCTCATGTGAGCAGGTTGTTTCCTTATTGTCCTCATGGGGCCAGGCCCACTCTCAGAGAAAAGGTAGCAGAGGTTGGATAGTGTGAACAGGTCGTGAAGTGTGCGCCCCTGATTGTGCCATCCTCATTTAGAAGGGTGTGGCATTCAAATCATACAGCTCAAAAACATGACTTCTCAAAAGACAATCTCGCAAGTACAGACTTCATCTTCCTCTAATGCCTTCTACTTCAGGTGGTTTCGAGTGCGATGGGAGTGCAGTGACAATATGGACTTGGGGCTCAAGTCAGGAACAAGACTCTTTGGGGGCTGAACATCTTCAGAGTGTGTCATTATACTGCGAGACAGAATGTAGTTATTTGTTCACTTGGAAAGGGGTGAGAATGGTTGGTTGAAGAAGGCATAGGGAAGCAGGGACAGTCTGGCCCAGTGTCCTTTGACCATCCAGCAGCAGCAGCAGGGGGCAGCTTGAAGAGCCCAGGTTTTCTTTTCTCTAAAGTGAGAAGCTTGATGTATTTTGAAGCACTGTGGTTTACAAGTAGATGCAGTATGGCCCCCTTCCCCCTGCCCCCCGAAAGCTTATTGTACTTGGAACTTAGTTTCCAGTGTGGACAAGTTGAGGAACCTTGTGAGGTGGACCTGAGAGAATGTCACCGGTCACTCTCAGAAGTGATTTAATAAGGGTTCTAGCAGAGAGAAGGCACATTAGAACTGAGGAGTATGCTTATAAGATAAACGAACCTCTTTTCTGTGTAAATTAACCAGTATCAGATAGTCTATAACAGTAACAACCACCCCCCCACACACACACACAACAGAATGAGGATGAAGACATGTGACTATTGCACAGGCATCAGGACCTAAGTTCAGATCCTTACGAGCCACATCAAATCTGGGCATGGAGGTGTGAGGAGGCAGATCCCTAAAACTTATTGGCCAACCAGTGTAGTTGAATCAGTGAGCTTCAGATTGAGTGAGGGATCTTGTCTCAGAAAGTAAGATGGAAGATGACTGAAGAATATGCCCAGCGTTGACCTTTGGCCTCCACGTGCATGAGCCTACACGTGCACGCTCACAGGCGAGTGCACATGGGCACACCCATTGATGAGCTTTGTTACCAAGGAAAGGCAAATGACTTCCACCCTAGGTTTTAGGAATGGAACTGTCTTTGTTTTCATTCAGATTACATAAGGGGCTTCCAGATACAAAGCAGAGTCGTCTGGAAGAATCTGGAAAGCTGCAGAAGATAAACCAGGTTCTGTATAGCCAGGGTACCCTCTGAGGTGTACTCCTAAGGATGCTAAGAAGTATGAGGTTCATAGAATGACCCCAGGATCCAGGCAAGGAAGATGAGAGTGGGTGCAGGGAGTTGACTTGGAAAGGAAGCTGTGGAGGGTCCTGATCTTACGACCCAAGCTTCTGAGCTGCTGCAACCTTTTTTTTTTTTTTAAATGCCTTTTCACATGTAAGATAGAATGTGCAACGTAGAGAGTCGTTGAAACTCCATATGCCTCTTTTGGCGAACAGAGTAGTGCAGCTTTCAGAAATAGAAATGAACATTCAGAAATTGGAAGCATGCCTTGGCCTAAAATCTGGGATGTGTTTCTCTCACACGCAACCTTTCAGCTAGCCATTACCAGACTTAGCCATTGAAGCCTTCCTGCTGCTTGGTGCTGCATCCTGCCTATAGTTGGGTCAGATTCTACAGCTAAGCATGTGCATAGGTGTTTTTTTTTTTAAATAGCCTCCATGAATAGATTTCTGCACCACAGACTTCTGTTATTCCAGAAAGCTGCTATGAACAAGACTGAATTCTGGATGCGTATTAGACACCATAAATCACTGTGCCTTGCAACAAACATCAATTAGCTGTACTTCACACACTGCAATTCATGAAACAGATTGATGGGGGAGGGGCAGTACAGCCCTGTGCCACCTACATTTAGAGATGTTGTGCGAAAACCATCCATTAAATTAACATTAGTTTAAGAAAAATGGAAACTTCTGGAACAATTACAATTTTGCTGTTTTGACTGAAGGGAAGGAAAACTAAAATGGCCTTGGTTCCAGAAGAAGTAACTTAAGCACTTCTATTCTGCATGAAATTGAGAAACGCAGGGTGTTCTGAGCCTGACGGATGGAATGCGTAAGATCTTAGCTGTGGTTCATTAGGCTCTGGTGAGTGAGTGGTAAATTTTCCCTATTTATACATTTTCTGTCAGGAGATCATAAACATGGCCTGCCTTGGACGTGTTTTTACTGCTGATTTCTTTTTGTTGTTGTTTATAAATTAGTTGCAGCGTTGACAAGAACTTATTCATGGATTTAATAAATACTCTGGTTTTTTAAGTATCTAAGTCAGAATTAAGAGAAAGGAAACAACCCACTTGCTACTGTCTACAGTGCTGTGAACCAAACACACTTCTCGGGTTAGAATTTCTTAATGATGAAAATAAGCATGTTCAACTGCTTTCAAGCTTCCTTATATACTGCTTTTCATGTGCTGGGAATGAAGCTCAGTAGAGAAGCAGTTCTTAAGCCAAATGTTTGATACTTATTCAACTCTAACGAAATAATCTCAAGAAATGGTTCTCAACCTGTGGGTTGTGACCCCCAAAGCGGTCACCAAATGGGTCACCTAAGACAATGGGAAAACACAGAGGTTTACATTACAACTCACAACAATAGCAAACCTACTGCTATGATGTAGCAATGAAATAATTTTATGGCTGGGGGTGGCTCACCACAACATGAGGAACTGTATTAAAAGGTTTTAGGATTAGGAAGGTTGAGAACCACTGATCTAGAGTAAAGATAACTTCACTTGTATTTTATGTTTAGAAAAAACAATATTAGAACAGACAGTATATGTACAGTAGTCTTATAAACCCCCCTACATCTGCAGAAATGGGTAGATGACTGTTTAGAGCATTTCCTCCTTCATACATAAATTTGATTTTTAATTCTAATTTTTCATTCTTTGTATATATTAGTGTCTTGCCCACATGTATGTTTGTGCAACACATGTGCAGTGACCACGGAGCCCAGAGAAGGAAGTCAGGTTTCCTGAAACCAGGTGGTTATGAGCCATCATTTGGATGCTGAGAAGTGAACCAAGGTCCTCTGAAGGAGCCATCAGTGGCCTTAATCACTGAACCATCTCTCTAGCCTCTGAATTTAAATTTTGACATATGTTGTTGTGTTATAGAAGTTTTGAAGTATTAAACAAATAATATATCACTAATAATCTCATAAAAGTACTTAATAGCCACTAACTATGTATACATATATAATTTGTACATAATATATACAAATAATATAATCTGTTGAGAGGGAGGTTGATTCATCCTGTGGCTATCACTGGTATACTATTACATTATGAGGAGAAAGAGAGAACAGAGCAGTGTTCAGCAATATAGTTACAAATATAACTAATGGAATCAGTTCAGGGAGATGTGCTGCTCATCAAAAGAATAGCCATTTGAATCAAGTGGCCCATTTGAACCCTTCATCTAGATGGGGCTCTAGGACTTCTGTAGCTCTCCTCCGCTGTTGTTCTACAGAGCTTTCCTGTGGACAATGGAGTGCTTTTTGGGATCACGGCTGTTTAAAGAACCCGGTCATCTGAGCAGGACTGTAGAGACTCATGGCATCCATTTCTCAGGACTGTCATTGTGTAGCACACGGAGGCAGCCTCCTGACAACCGTCTGCCACATGCGACTCCCAAATGCTTCCTTTCTGCAATGTGCATATGCACTAGCCAGATTTTACCCACACAACAACGTTATTTGAAAATTGAGATTCTGATTGCTCTGGTTGCTCCCTTCTTCTCTGCCTTAGAAATCCTATTTTCAGGCTCAATTAAAACACTACCTACTTTGCATTGTTTTCTCAAATCTCTAAGGAGAATAAATGGAGTGTCTTTCAAAAATCTATACCGTTGTCTGGGTCTCTTACTCAATGTTTCGCAGGTATTTTGCATTCTACTGGAAAGTGTGACCAGCCCTCCACTCTACACTGAGACCTCTCTCATAATTGCTTCCCTCCCTCATTGTAGCCCTAACTCCCCAGGACAGTGTTTTGCAGTTATGTTCATGTTCAAAATCAGTCTCATGTTGAGCTAGCTTCCATGAGGGCTAAGGGACACAACTGAATCCAGCCTCTATGAGTGTGCATCCTATCTCCTCTCCCAGCTGGTAGTAATGTACCTCTTTTGGACTCACTTTTTTTTTTATCTATTTGGTATTAAAAACAAGTAAATTAATAACTATATTAAAGGCTCCTTGAGGAAAATATCATATGTCTGTATACATAATTTGTGAAGTTCACAGAGATGCTTAACACAGTGCTTTTAACAAAATAGATATTCAGTGTTTGCAGAACTGAATTGTTAGGTCGGGAATGTCTATAAAACTCAGACGGAGTCGCTCAACTGCTGAGCATGCATTTCTTATGTATATTTCTCATAGAAAGTTAATGTTCCAGGAAGCCTTCATTAAGTTTCCATTATCCTTTAACTATAAAAAGGTATCGACATGGCTTAGAAGTCATTGATCATTAGTCACAAGATGCTGCTAATCTCTACCTGAGTTAAACAGATGAAGCTGTCCAGAGCAGGTCACCACTTAGTTATCCCTTCAGAGCAGTTTAGACTGTCCTAAGGATGTGTATGCAGTGACCAAGGGTGTACCCAGTCTGGATCCTAACCTCTGAGTACAAAACAAAATATCAAGTACTGTAGTCTTTGATAAAAACATGAGGAGAAATGTGAATTTGAGGAAGGTGTGCTTCTTTGCTGTAAAGATAATATGTCGCAAAAATGATGAATACAATTATGAATCAGTAATTCTAATCAACTTTCCAGAAAAGTTACCATATAAAAATGAATAACAGTAACTCATCAGGGGCACTGGTATTACCAAGGATAATTGTCTAGACATACAAGTATTTAAGGTCTCTCTTCTGTCAGATTCTAACTGTCTAGATATACAAGTATTTAAGGTCTCTCTTCTGTCAGATTCTAACTGTCTATACAAGTATTTAAGGTCTCTCTTCTGCCAGATTCAAACTGTCTAGATATACAAGTATTTAAGGTCTGTCTTCTGCCAGATTCTAGACATATGTCAGCTTCCTCAAGGCCAAGATGAAGGAATAAAATATATGACTTCTGAGATCACTCTGCCAGTGACAGGAACAGAAAACTCCCTGGAAAATGCCTGTTCCTAAGGAATTTCTAAGCAAGTCATTCCCTCGTTATAAAATCTTCAGAAACTCACAGTTGTCTGTGAAATCACAAAACAAGTATGACTGGCATTTGCTCTAAGTGCTGTAACCAGAGTTACCTGTTTCTCAAACCACACTTTCTTTTTCTCTCAAATGCCAAACTGGCAAAGCGTGTGATTTTTGAACTTAGTCCACTTTGTGTTCCCTGCTGGGAATGCCTCTCCCTCTGCGACACCCACTTTCCCTAGAAGGCTTTCGAAAGTTCCTTTAAGTCTGTGCTATTTCTTGTCGGTCTGCCCAGAGTTCAGATGCTTTGCAGTTGTGCAGGTTGTTTGCTCTAAGGCTATGATCTCTTTGACAGACGACACCCTACATTAGAATCTCTTTTTCTCTTGCAATACCACACTCAACAGCTTATTTCTTCATCACAAATCATCAAACAGGAACCCACAACACTTTTTAGGGCACAGCGTACACAAAAGGTGTGCGTAAGCATACAGAAGAGAAGCATCTGTTGTCCGTGACTCCTTTGGTAATTCAGACAAAAGTCTAAACAGACATTGTAGATAATGTCACCCATTTGGTATCAAAGTTAATTTTCTTTCTTCTTGTTGTCAAACTTATCATCAAGAGGCACTTAAGGGCAGGTGAGGCTCAAGAGGTTAATGGCATTTGCTACCAAACCCAGTTACAGGGGTTCAAACCCCTGGGGTAGGGATGGTGAAAGGCATACTGACCCCTGCAAGCTGTCCTTTTACCTCCCTGCGGCTGACCTGAGTATCACCACAGCCAGGAAACAGAGGACAAGGAAGGCATTTGACCATAAAGGGAGGCCCTGTGACCTGAAGAGTGTTGTAAGAACAGAGCTCAGGTACTCTCAGAAGCTGCTGTTCTGTCGACAATGTGCCATATATGGAGCCATGGTCCCCAAGAGCAGTGAATCAGTCTGTCCACACAGCCTTGGATGAGCACCAGTCAGATGGCAGAGCTCAGAGAATCCCCCAAAATCTTAATCCAGAGAGGAGCCCCCCAGTAGATGGAAGGGGCGAGATGAGAATCCACACACTCAACAACACATTTAACAACACAACTGCCACTTCAGAAAGACCCAGAATGGCAAGCTAATTAGTCTCATCCTAAGTTTTCTCTCTGTCCACTGTCAGAAAAGTAAAAAGAAAGAAAGAGAAAGAAAGATACATGTATTGACTTTGAAACCCAAGACTTCAAGTTTGAAAGAACAGAATGGTCACCTGGGCTGGCTTGCTGTTTCCATTTTGATGCCATTCAGTGGAAACAGGAGTTGCACTTAGCAGGATCGAAGAAATCCCTGGTCTAGGTCTAAGAACAGACACAGAAAATCCTAACTACAACTGGAATGCATTCAAAACGTGTACATGGCACACTTTTGTGTTTTGAATTCAGAAGTGAAATAAATTCTTTTCTTCAAGAGTTTACATATTATAATTTGTTTTGTTTTGTTTTCTGGTTTCGATTTGGTTTTGTTTGGTTGTTTTGTTTAGATAAAAATCTCCCTCTATCGGTCGTGTTGGCCTCAAAGTTTCTACATAGG
This sequence comes from Acomys minous, assembly GCF_964271855.1. Lineage (NCBI taxonomy): Eukaryota > Metazoa > Chordata > Mammalia > Rodentia > Muridae > Acomys > Acomys minous. The sequence continues at coordinate 10,391,930 of NC_140493.1, read as the reverse complement.
CTAAGTTGGCTTCAAACTCGCTAAAGTCTTCTTGTCTAGTCTAACCTTCCAAGTGCTGAGATTATAGGCATAAGCTACCACACCAGCTCACATATGAATATTCCCAAAGAAACTATCAACATTGTTTGTACCGTATACGCTTGAGACGCTTGGCCTCATGAGTGTGGCATCACATGACAGTGGAGGCTTCAGAATCATTTGAGCTACCTTCATTGTCTAAAAGAATGTTACAATACCCCCCGTTGACTTCTTGAGGGAGTGAGAAAGAACACATGCCTTCCCTAGAACCCTGTTTCTTGCTTGTTGAGAATCTGTGAGTAACCCCCAGTTTGTTTTCTGCAGAGTGATGGGGATGTACCTAACTACTGAGCCGCTGAAAAAGATACAAAATGTTTTAATTATGGCATTCAAGAGTATCCATAAGCAACCACAAACATTTAACTTCTAATTGCCTTTCTATATGTCAAATTACCACCTTTAGTCTCTCCTCCTCCTTCTCCTCTTCCTCCTCCTCCTCTTCCTCCTCTTCTTCCCCCCCCCTCTGTCCCCCTGTCTCTCTGTCTCTGTCTCTCTGTCTCTGTCACCTGTCTCTGTCACTCTGTGTCTCTGTCTCTGTCTGTCTGTCTGTCTGTCTGTCTGTCTGTCTCTCTCTCTCTCTCTCCCCTAGCCAGTCTCAACTCACAATTCCCTTGCCTCAGCCTCCCAGGTGCCAGGGTTATAGGCACGTGCCACTATGTTCATTCTTTTGTTTGGACTTGTAAAGTTTTTCCTAAATGAAGAAACCTAAGAGAGTACGCATTTCTGGAAAATTGCCTAGCCGTGAAAAAGCTATGAAGATAGTAACATGTGCTAACAAAATTATAAATGGAAAACTAATTGAAAAACTATCAAATCTCCTCAGGAGCTTTGGTTTAGATTAACGTTGGCACCATGTTAGGCAGGCACTGTTGGGTTGTGGCAGCCCTGTGTCTAGTTTAGCTCCATTTTTTTCTCTTTCCTTTTTCCCAGGCCCACGGTCTTACATTGTATCTGAATAACTATAGATCTAACCGGTTCTCCTATTCTTGTCCCCCAATTCATTGAACCATGATGAGTGAATAACAGGAAAGGGATGTGAAAAGGGTTTGCTCAAGGCGTCTTAATTCCCTCCAATATGTAATGTGTGACTCTCACCAGGTGATTCCGTTGTAATTTATGTTATAATGCTACTTTGGATTTTTGGGGGGGTTGGGCTTTTTTTTTCCTTTTTTAACAAAGTAATATGTGTGTTTAGTAATCTTCAAACGGGTTCTGTTTTCAGTACATTGTTTTCTTCCTTGTCCAGCACAACTGTCTGATAAAAATCCCTAATTATTAAGCATCTGATAATACTATCTAGCCTGTTTTAATTACAGCACGCCCGTGCCTTGTTTTATTACATTTCATGCTAGAATGAGCCTAGCCAGGATCCTTAATAAGGCCATATTAAATCCAGGCTGGAGGTTAAAACTCAGGAGGCTGCCTTGATTCTCCGCCTGTTGTGTCTGGAATCTCATCAGAAAAGCCCCAAACTTCATTAAAGACGGCTGGATGTGGGCGCTCCTATATTGCCATTTACTTTAAGGGCTATCACTCAGGGACAATTATTGGTGTGCTCCTCATGATCCCTGTTATATTAAGGCAATTTCTACACCCAGGTTAGGCATTAATACTGCCATTATCTCCAACACAAATCCCTTGACAGGTGGAAAAGCGGGAGAAATTACAAGCAGATTAATCTCTAGTGCCCATCGAGAAAAAAACACCTTTCCCTAGAGGGTAGAGAAGCCTATGTTGAACTCAGTTAAGCTGTGTTAGTTGTAATGAAAAAGAGCCCCCTGTGCCCAACTCCGCTGGCCATGTCAGATGACCCTTTCCTCAACTTGTCAATATCCCTCTGGGGTTCCCTCCAACCACTTTAGGTGCCCTTCTTTGAGTTTTACGACACCTTTAAATAATTAGATTTGCATTAGAAAACAAAAAATTTTTAAGTCCCTGAGCTTTCCAAGTATGAAAATCAGAAGTAGTTCATTTCATACAAAAAAAGGGGGAGGGAAGGGGAGGGGGGAAGGAACGGAGCCCTGATTTCAAAACTCCTTTATATTTGTAGTGCGCTTGTGGGTCTCACACTGTAAAGCTTTACTGAGAGAGGCAGATCACAGAATAAGGACAAAGAATCCCACCAAGCACAAAGGAAGGAAGAAGAGCCGATGAGTGACGTGGCAGGTCATTCCCAGCACACCCTGCTTTGCCTGATAAGGAACCTCTGACAGAGTCTGATGCAGCTGTTGATGTACCCCTGTGCTTGCTTGCAGAGTCGCTAGGCTCTGCGGAAAGGATTGATAAGAAACACAATGCATAACTAACAAAGCTCCTTTGATGAATGCGGTCATTTGCATCCCGGCACAAAATAGCTTTGCTCTGATGGGAGCCGTGCATAACTTTACCACAAATACTGCTTGCATCTTTTCAATGACATATGAGGGTAATGGTGGACAGGGTGAGATTTGGGAGTGTTAGAAGGTTCAACTTCGAGCCTTGGAACTGTGCGCGCAATGTCAAAGCAAGGATGAGTTGGAAACTAATGAGGTCGTGTTGGTTTTGAGGGAAAATGCTTGTAATTAGCCAGTATGTTATTTCTTGACCTGATACACTTGAAATTGATATGGCCGTTACATAAACTTTGTTAGGGAATAATTTGTAAGTGCACTGTTTGCCTCTGTGCTTCCACCAAGAGTTCCCTGAGCTTTACTCCTCTCCCACAAAATAAGATGAAACGGGTCTGAAACGCCGGAGGTTGAATGTAAGGAACTTGCTGAGCAGCACCCTTCTTTTGAAACTGTTTGTCGCTGCCATGCCTTCGTTGTTTTCCTAGATTGCAGTGAGGATTTGCTGGTTGGATTTATCTGCTCCTGCCCATGAAACAGAAACAGGAATCTGACCCAGAGCTCACAATGGCCCATCTCTCTCTACTTTGGATCTACTGTCTGATAATATCTGATGACTCCCAAGTTGTGATGTAGAAAGACCCAAGAGGCTCAGTATAAATGGACTAAGTAAAAGCTAATCCAGAGAAGGAAATCTCTTATGCTACAAGGCATCCTTAGGTTACGGTGCGTCCTCTGTTCTGTGGATGAACCAGCCACTGTTTCGATGTAGAGGTGCCTTCCCCTTTAGATTCTGTAACTAGTGTTTAGTACCATCTAAACACCAAGCAATGTGCTTTGCTGATGGAGAAGAGCGAGAAGCAACCTGAACTTCAGGCATCACACTTTGCCCCCACGTTGAGGAGAAAACATCACATAAATATTTACAGCCTGTTTTGAGGGGTGCTTTGATTGCTGCTGGGGAGGGTGGGATGCCTGAAGCGCACACAGTGGAAATGAAAAATCAGTCTTTGAATAGAAGACGACGGGCTGGAGAGATGGCTCAGCTGTTAAAGGTTAGGCTCACAACCAAAAATATAAGAGAAAGACTCCGCAATTTCACTCTTGTTTGAAATGAGTGACTGCATTTCAAGGAGTACTCAGAAACAATGTCCAGGCGCTCAGTGAGGAATGTTTGTCCTTTCAAAGGATTGTGGGTATTATTGCTCCGCACACCATACCACAATGTTGAGTTAAATTTGAACTAACAGTATGAGAGACATATACTCTTTGCTGAAGCTCAATCAAAATGGAAACCTAGAAAGACCAACATGTCAGCTTCCTTGGCTAAAAATACATTTCTTTGCCTGCTTCCACCAATCCACTCCTCATACATAGCCACCCGCTCCACATACGCAGCCACCCGCTCCTCACATATGTCCACTCACTACATATAATGCATATACACACTAAACATATACATTCTACCTACCGTTAATTTCAAAGATAGGAGGAGAAGGACCACTGGCCCAAATCATCATGGCCAAATTAATTAGAGCAAGCAATTAATTAAAGCAAGCTTTTTTTTTATTAGTGAACATAGGCTGCTTCCCCTTAAGGCAGGATTCTTCAAGAAGTCAGAATTGAACGTGAGGAAGACAAGGGTTGTGGGGGGGCGGGGTCCAAATGGGAAATTTGGTGAGCAAAATAAGCACAGCTGCAGAAGCAGAACACACTCATAACAAGCTAGTCCTATCTGAGACAAAGACATGGTCACAAGGTGGCCACATCAAGGTAGTCATAACAACATAACAAGGCTGTCGTAGGTGGTCATGTAAACTTCTGAACAAAAATCAGGGTTTCAAGATGGCTATAAACGACGTTTTAAAACAAAGACATGGTTGCCATCCCTGGAAAAGGAATACAGGACCATTTGTGACAGGCAGGCTGGTTCTTAACTACTACACATATATATCTACCCAGGATGACTATATACCTACCCACTACACATAAACATCCACCCACTCGTTACACATATACATCCATCACTACACATATACATCTACCCACTACAAACCTACACAGTTAGGTAAGAGCCACACTTTCCTATGTGAATTCTCTGCTGCAGTCCATTGAGTTATAGAAACGTGATCGAAACTTTCTGGATCTGCACCTCACAAACAACACGAAGACATAAAACAGAAACACAATGCTCTCCAGACCCTCTTCCCATCCACAATGACTACTTAGAAATAATAAGAATCAATGTGTCACAAACAACCGAAGAAATCACATTTTCTCCTTTTCATTTTGCCTTTCTCCGTGGTTGTCACCCAAGTAGTCTGATACTGGGCCACACGGAGTTCATGGTGACGATGAGACACTTGGTCTCCTGAATGTCATAGCAATGGGGCACTAGGCAGGGAAATACTTCCTCTTTAGAACTGGTAAAGTCACATAGAAAAGTACCTTTTCTTCTAACGACTCTGTATATATAGTCAATTTGCCTAAAGAGCTACCTAAAGATTAATGTCACTGGCACAGGTTATGTTTGAATTCTAAAAGGACAATGACAATAAGTGAACTAGGTGACTTAATAACAAGCAAAGGTGTAGCACTGAAGGCCTTATACATACGTACGTACATACATACATACATACATACATACATACACACACACACACATACATACATACCTGTTGCTGCCGGATTCCTGTGTGAGCATCTTATTCTGGACATGTGCAATTATTTTCTAAACTCAAACTTGGTTGTGAGTAGAAAGAAACATCTAGTTAAGCTAAACAGCAGCTTGTGTTGCGGCACCCCACCGTTTTTTATTTGTTTTCTGTTTTAATTTTTGAATTTTCTTTTTCCTAAACACCAGTGTGCCCAGTTCCATTTCTTGCAGCAATCAATGTTCTTTCTCATTCCTGTGACCTCATTCTCAAAATAAGGAACTTCTGAGGGCAGACTATAAAATAGCATAGTTATTAGGCTCAGGTTGGGTCTTTACTTCTGTTTAGCGAAGGCTTTGTGATTCATTTGGTTTTATTACTTGAAGGCCTTAAAAAACACCTTTGTAATTTCTGTCATGCTTTACAAATGTCTGCCAGAAAATTCATTCATTCATTTCTTTAGGATTCATGACTTCAACTGACATTTATACCTATAATCTTTCAGCAAGTTACACACTCTTGATAAATTTGTGATAATTGTGACAAGAATGTGCAGAGATTGCATAAAGTCCTGAGTGAACGTATGCTGTTGACATAGGTAGGCATGGCCATGCCAAGGAGCCCAATAGCTCAGTCCCATGGGGGTGGCAAAGCCTTCCTTCCTCTGGTTTAAGTGTGGCTGTTGAAAGTGTCCACCACAGATTCCTCCCTCTGCATATTTACAACCCGAGGGCTGCTCCCCACAGGCATGGCTTCTATGGAGATTAGCTCACCCTGCCTCCTTGATCCAGCTGTATACGTACACCCTGCCTCCTTGTTTATCTGTATGCAGTGACCCTGCCTTCCTACTCAACTGTATCAGACAAACATTCTGAACTTCTAAGGCTCTGTGAACTCTCCATTAGAGAGCCCACGTCCCCAATCCCCACTTTCCTATGTGTGTCTCTATGTCTCTGTTCCCACCCCCCACACACACCCCCCCCACCCCACTCCCCTCCTGCCCCAGTCAGGTTAATCCCTGACGCCACTCAGGACAGAGAAAGAACTCAGACACTATAGTAAGAACTCTTCCTCCAGCTGACTCAGGCCAGGCTCCTTCCACTCCTTGCTTCGTCTTCCCTGTTTTACTAGTCCTGTGCTTCTAGCCTGCAGCTCCCTGAAGCAGGACGAAGTGTCTCAGCCTCTTCTTATGCAGCCTGCAAGGAATATTACTCTGCTCTGATTCTTATGGAAAGAATGAGCCACACAAGCACATTTTAGACAGTCGGGGTCAAGGGTCAGGCTTGGAAGCACCTTCCGCCTCAAGCTTATACTAGCCCAGCACACATTTATGGTGTATAATTGGCAATCTTAGCACAGGCAATTAGACGGCTTACATGATCTGAAAAATTGGGGAAAGAATCTGTAGGATACACTCACACAGAGACACATAGATGCACACACACACACACACACACACACACACACACACACACACACACACACACACCAGGGGGGGGGAGCAAAGAATAGCACACAGGAAAATCCATCCCCCTAAGTCACAGAGTATTCCCGACATTCCTGATTAAGTTAACCATAGTTATCTGACTGTGAGTGTGATTTCAGCAACAGTAGTGGTGTGTGCTAATCCCTCTCCATGTAAAAAAAAAGTTCTACATACAGGGCCAAGTTGACAGAACCTTAGCGACAAACAGCTTGAATGTTCTGAAAGCCTTTGAAGAGCCAAAGGGTCAGAGCCACTGGGTGAAGCAGTACTGAGGCGTTTCTCCTCTCACCCTTACTAGAAGGTCATGAGAGTATATTACTGGTTTATTTGTGTTTGGTATTTCCAGTGACACCTCAAGGGTGAAATGCAAGATGCAGTGAATTTCACAGGTGAAATGTGCCAGGCCAGCTCCTTGGCCCTCAGGAGGGTTGACTCTTTGCTAGGGAAGAAATGAGGACTGTATCTATTGTTTGCTATTCCACTCATTGCTTCGCAGCCAGCAGGTATTTAGGAAACACTGATGAATTTCAATTGAGCGTTGATGGTGTTGGCAACAATGACTGCCACGAGTTTTATGCAGCTTGTGAGTTAGTGAATACACGTTGAAATTAGTTTAGCTGTTATGATGGCCTGTTGTGACAAAAAAGATATTAGAATGATCATTATAAACCTACATTAATATAGAAATTATGCTGAAAACAGTGCTTCATTTAAAATAGAACATATTTCTGTAGCCACACCACCGCAAATGCACCTCATCTCTAACATATAGCTTACCCCCTTTTAGGAAGGTTTCCTCTTAGAGATCAGTTTGTTATTTTAAAACTATATTTTAATACCTTAAGATTTCTTTGCTCATGTTTGTTGTACTTCTAATAACCGTGATAAGTGACAAATAATATAGTTAGATCAAACAATAAACACATGTATTAAATATTCTGTATGGCTGAAAGGATCCAAATCTACTTGAAATACTTCATTTCATAGCATGGTATTTATTGATCAACAGTGACCACAGAGAATAAGTACTTTCTGGGGATGTGTATTTTTGCTCTGATACATTTTATTAATATTTAAAGTGTTTTTAAAAAGAAGGGTTTTAGGCTCCCACCACATTGTTAATGTGCATATAGTCATCATCCATTGAGTCCTAAGTAACAGAAGTCATCCTACAGTTTCACTTATCTGAGTGGACATAGGAGGTGGCACATACCTCTATCATAACTGTGAAACCCTTCGGCATAGTATAGCTAACCAGGCTGCCCACGCTCATCTCCCACAAACTAGTGGAATAAGATTAAAACTGAGGAATTAAATGCTAGATGCTTTTGAGGATTAGCCCACACAGGACAAAAGCTGCTCCCCTTTCTGCCAGAAGCAACAAGATGCCGCCTTTAAGGCACGGCATTGGTGCTGCATGTATGCAGGCAAGTGGTTCCCTAGCAGATGAGTCTCATGCCTGTGCCCTCCACACTGCATAGAGAAGACCAAAGAACCATGGTAGCCATCACTTCCTTAGGGTTTAGAAATGGGTTTTACTTGGTTTTAGAAGATTCTCACAACACTTGGTGCCCGTGGGAAAAGGAAAAAGAAAGTTCGGGGTTACTGGCATCCACCACCCATAAGCTTCTTAGCTAAGATGCAGTTTCTTTTGTGTGTTTTATTTTGTTTTCTAATAAAATATCCTAGTGAAGAGGAAGTAAAATATGGATAATTGATCATGTGAAATCTCCAGCTTTTATTCCCCCAAACAACTTATTCCTCCAAACAACTTGGGCCCCAAGTTGGCAATCCCATATGGTTCAGCCTGCTGGCAACCCCATACTAGAGCATGTACTGTGTGCTCCACACACAGCTCCAAGAGCTACCCTTGTGCTGCATGCAAGCCTGGTCCCCTGTTTGCTGTCCTTGGTCACACCTGGACCCCACCCAGACTTGTGTGCTGTTCATTATGCGCCGGTTGCTCTCTACATCTTTACCTTTGTCTCCGCCAGGCTCTGTGGACCTGACGTGCTGTTAAGTGGCCACGTTATAAACATCATGTCACAATGTCTTTCAAAGTGATAAAATAGTCTAATTGTAAAGATGCTTCCTGAGAAGCCACTTACTTAGGGAAAGACTTCACTGAAGAAAGGTAAGCTCTGAGAGGAGATTAGAGCTGACTGGGCTGAGGGACAGGCACACAACCTGTGAGGTGTGCAGGCTGGGACATGGCCGGATAAAGAGAACAGCCCGGAGGTGCCACAGTTTGTGAGGAGATGAACATCCTTCCATCCAAAGTGAAGATTCCAGGCAGTAGGAGATTAGAAAGATTCATCAAACTCTTTGTGTCAATTCCTTAGCGACAAGAAGAGGACTGAGAGGTCCGGTTCAACATGGACACTGTGTGCTGAGCATCTCCCAAGAGGCAGGTGCTGACCTCTGCCTTTTCAGCACTGCTAAATTGGAGACATTAATTTATCAGCTGTACAAATGAGAACCTGAGATCTAGAAAGATTAAGCATCTTATCAAAGAGTCTTCCCCAGTGACAAGCACCCCAGTTTGTTATCCTGTATCAAATGTTCATCCCAGGAAATGTGTGCACACAAGTAACATTATATTGACTGAGCAGGTTGCGTTTATGTATTTAGGCATACACACATGAAATTACATACATGTGCATGCTGTGTGTGTGTGTGTGTGTGTGTGTGTGTGTGTGTGTATGTTGTGTGTACTTAACAGCAGTTAAAGAAAAGAAGGCTATAAATTTGAACGAGAGTAAAAAGGGTACATGAGAGGTTGATGCAATATACTGTAATCTTAAATTTTAAGTATTAAAAAAAATGGGAGCGGAGGGACACTAAGCCTTGTGAATAACACTGGAATGACTTGGGTTAGTAAACACTTCCATAGGAAGTCACACAGAAGATCAGAGTTAAAATTTTATTCTGAGATAGCCAAGAGTTGGGTTAAAGCAGCATTCACGAAGAGGGGAAATTAGAAGTATTATTAAGGAAAATAGATGTGAAAGTAAGTAGATGTAGAAGTAACTGTGAAAGAAGAAAATACTGCTTTAAGATTGTGTCCCTGTCTGAGTATTTAGAGTGATGATTCCATGATCTGAAGTTTAAATCAAATGATAGAAAAAAAAGCATTTTAAGGTAAATGTTGTACCCAGTGTGAAAAATGCAAGTAGAAATACCTAGAAACCCACTGGATACAGAGTTTCAACCCCCATTGTGAGGTGGGTGTACTTGTATCGTTAAAGTGTGTTGGTGTGCCTATTCCTCATCTTTGGAAGTCATTTCTAAACACTCTTTCCCTTTGGAATCCTCCGCACCCAGTGCAGGACCATGTTGCCTAGTAGATGTTCAAGAAACAGGACTGGCTGAATGAAAATGATCCAGCTGACACTGTTCGCGCCTTAGGAAGATAATGGAGAAATAAACTCCGACACTGGTTTTTTTTTTTTTTCTTCTCTCTCTTTCTTGGAGAGCCTGAGTTTTCAACTATATCTTCTAATAGAATCTGGAATTTCCATCCTGAGAAACTGCTGTGTGAAATAAATCACCAGATGCTTAAAATATTGCCTTAAAATTCTCTTAATGGTTTAGTAACTGGAATCGATGTGTGCCTATTACTTCTGTGTCTTTAATTGTTTTTATCTTGAATACTTGATAGTGAGGCTGTAAGTGGCATGGAGAAACATATTCTTCACTGTGGGCAAGTTCTTATGAGACCACTTGTACAGGCAGCGTCTTCTAAGCCTTGATGATAAAGAGCAGTTTTGAGCTTATTTTCACAAGAATCCAAACCTCTCTAAAAGGAGCATATTGGTAGCACGTGAATAGTTCAATTTTTGGTTGCTCCTCTCCATTATGAAAGCCATGTATCTTTTGTGGCTACAGTGTTGGAGACACAACGGGGCACTGCTGTATAGACCAGAAACAACATCCCCAGGTCTTTTTGTGATTATTTTGCTTGCTTTCTTCTCCCTAACTTCTCCTGGCCTCCACAGATTTAAAGTACCACCTTTTTTTTTTTGGCTCTCGCTACTTGATGCCTTGAATTATAGTTTCATACTTGAAAGATTTTAGCTGTGAGTAAGTTGGGTCTCAAACTTCTGAAGATCCTTCTCAGCTCCTTAAAGCCCCTTATCCCTCTCACACACTCACACTGTGGCTGTCTTCAAAGCACTAGGAGGCCAGCCTTGCAGGCTTTTGACTATAGGTATTATTATTATTATTATTATTATTATTATTATTATTATTATTATTATTGTTATTATTATTATTATTATTATTATTGTGAAAACTGTGCATAGGAAGAAACAGAATATTGTAATGAAATTATGTGTAGAACTAGGACTAGAGAAAGAAAACCTTTCAGAAGTTTCTCCAACACAATTTCTTGTCCAGACATGTTTCTCCTTAGCAGACTGAGCTACTTTGTAATAGTTAATGTTGTGAAATTTTCATATGGCATACATACCGATAAAGAACCATCATAGCAAAATAGGGGTATAATCACAAGTACAAAATTAAGGATTTATTCTAAGTTGTTGATGACATAAAGTGAATTGCTTGAAGGCCGTGCTTCACAAGTCTCTCCAAGGTGAGCAGTCAGTTCTGAAACCCAGGACTATTTAACGATTGCTTCGTCCATATGACCCCCCTCCTAATGTTTGCTTTCACCTGGCCAAAGGAACTCGACTTTGTTTTCATTGTCAAAAGCTGCTCTGGATGCTTCTCTTATCCAGGTGTGCCTTTCTGGAAGGCACCACCATGTTGACAGCCCTGAGAGGGAAAGATAATTGACAGCCATGAGCACCCTGTCCTCACACTACCTGCTAATGATTGTGATGCCCCGGCCTGCTTGGCAGCCTCGGTCTCCAATTAAGCATCTGTGGACACTAGGAAGCAGCCTCTTAATTGAGGAGCTGCAGATACAAAGCAGGTTGCAGTCTCTGCCAAAACATTTATCAGTCAGGCCAGGCAAGCTCCCTTCACTCTTCCTGACTCTCACACTCGTGTTGTGGTTTTCCTGCCACGCTCCTCCCATCTCCTGCAAAAAGAGAGAGAGAGAGAGAGAGAGAGAGAGAGAGAGAGAGAGAGAGAGAGAGAGAGAGAGAGAAGGCTATTTGGCAAGTGTTGAATCCAGCAAAGTCATTTTAGTTCCATAAATAACATCCTACAGAACCAGAACCCGTGACGAATCCCATCCTAATTACACTTATGCTAACCCTTCCCCCAACCCCCCATTAAGATATATTGTCGAGGACACATGCAGGAGATCTGTTTGCAGCTATCTTTTACATAGAACTGATTGTTTAATTGCAGATTAAAGATTAATGCAAGTATAATGATTCCACGAGGACACTTCAGACAAAAGCATCCTGCATCAGGCTGCCTGCCTCCATTTTTCAATTTGACCATAAATTTGGCTGGGAATTAAATAGTAAGTAGCCGTGATTGCAACTCTGGTCTCTGAAGGCACTCACGGGAATGAAAATAAATGAACAGGCTCTCACACAAAGCATGTTTCATTATGGTCATTAGTGGGCAGACTCTCAGCAGTGTTGAAGGTGAAATTGTCTAGGAGAGTTGTTGGCACATCTGTTAGGAAGAGCCGGAAGCACGGTACAAAGGATGGAAGTAGTGCTGGTTGGGAAATGAATGCAACGGACTTTTGAAATTGTCGCTCCGTTGTGGATTTCCATTGTTTTCAAGGCATCCTGCATCAGCAGTAGGTTAATGATACAGAATCACATATATATATATGTGTGTGTGTGTGTGTGTGATATGCTTCTTATATATATATATGCTTCTTTAGTGTGAATTTTAAATTGGCACAATGTAGGATATGAATGAGTGTGTATGATGGTAATCAGACCAACTCAGCATAAACCGGCCAGGATAAAAATAACTCAAGCCCACAGATTCCACAAGGGCCTTCTCTAGGCATGGAACCATGACTTTTAACATCAAAGTTTGACTTTCCTTTGTGTTTTTTGAAGTAACAGAAAGTTTTTACGTACTCCTTTGGCCTTGGTGACATGTTGGCCATCAGGTGCAAGAGTGAGATTAGATGTGCTTCATCATTTATTGTCACCAGTGTGCAAATCAACCTACATAGCTAATGAAACCACAAGTTGAGCTGCTCAGATCACTTTTCTTTACCACTGGTTTCATGCCCTTAGGTAATATATTTCTCCTATATGTGCTTATATGACAAAGCGCTATTAAATATGTTCATTAAAAACCTTTGTACATAAACCAACTTGAATCGTGTTGTAATTTGAAAATCTGATTGCTTAAGTCATTTTGGAAAGATGCATACTAATCTAGTTATATGTAAAGAGGTTTAAAACATTTTTACCTATTGATAATGTATATGAAACCAAGATAAAATGTTGAACAAGACATCAGAAACATAGTAATTCATTCTCCACAGCCTCATGCCCCTCTTACGTACAGGAAGGCACAACTGTGACAACAGCAATGACACATTTATAGATATTCAAAACAATAAATGTAAATTTTATATGGTAACAGTGAATGTGATCCCTTAAATGAAAGAGGTGAAAATAACACAGTATTGCTCATGAGAAATAGAGTCTTCTGGGAGTATTCAGAGGGAGCTATGCTAACACTTGACAAACACTTTGTTGAAATCATGTTGCCTCAGGAACTCACATCAGCTGTCAAAGTGTAAGTGCTTGTAAAAGATGTTCCAGGTCAGAATTCCACAGACGTTGCTTAGGTCTTCATTACTCATGAATTATGAAAACAAAGAATAAATTAATTCTCACCTCTACCATGTTTCTCCAACTAAAACCAAGTATTCATGAAAAGAGTAAGCTATGGAAAATATATCCCAATGCTCAGTATTATACATATATTTCAGGATATGAAAAAATGGCTTTTACCAGTGGATATGAATGTGATCCAGTTAGGAACCACAGCAAATAAAAAGGATGTGATCACATCCTGATTTGAATCTGGGTTTGGATTATTCACAGAAGGAACAGGTGGCTTCTTCCCAAAGTGGAGCCGGTGATGATTAGTGGGAATAGCTGCGCTGGTCATGTGATCGTAAATCTCCATTCACTTTCCCTTGCTTCTGTTACTCAAATTTCTCCTGTGGCTGAAAGAACACTGACTACTTCTCATGTACGTAAGATTATTTTATGAAAAGGGTTAAGGTATGGTGACTGAAGAGTGGACAAGGAGAAAGCACGCACAGAGATTCAGCAGGTCTCAGAGCTGCATAGGAGTCATGATGACGATGTCATCAGTCAGACCTTCTCAACATCCAAGTTCTCTGTCACAAAGAACGCTTCCTTCCTGGGAAAGAAGCGAGACACAAGGAAGCACAGCACAAGAAACCAAGAAAAGGCTCTCATATCTGACTTTACAAAACCGGGACATGGACAGGTCCCTTTATCAAAATATCTTACATTAAAGAATGGGAGGGCCCAAATGACATGGAAAAACACGATGGCCAATTTATACACAAATGTAAATACTTTTTCACCCTTAAAACTATTTATTTGGCCCATTGATTGTTTCATCCATTGAAAGCAACTACTCTGTTAAATGTAAGTGGACACCACTGATCTGTGACTATGAAACCAGACAACAGTGAAACAGTGTCATATAAATGAATGAAGACATTCTTCCTCTGTGGTTATGTAATTTCTGTATGTCAAGTCTGCACATTTTGTGCTTATGGCACATTGGCACAGAATTATTCCTCTCTTAATGCTAAGATGAGAAAGTTAAGAACATGACTTTTAGTATGTCAGTAGGTTTTTTTTTCCCTTACAACAGCCACATCCATTAGTAGGCACCTGTTGAGAAAGCAGCTAGGCTATTTTTTTGTCTAAATGTCTTTGATGTCCTTTGTTGGTAAGGCTATTTTTCAGTCCTATTCTTCTTTGATACTGACCATAAAACTTGTGGGACCCACTGACGTTAGCTCATTGCTAGGTCACCACATAGTTGGAGATATATATATTTTGGTCAAATTACTTGATATTTGAAAATCATAGATAAAATATATTCAGAACCATAAGTGTATGAGGGTGTGTGTGTGTGTGTGTGTGTGTGTGTGTGTGTGTGTGTGTGTGTGTGTGCCTTCATATTATAGTAAAGATATAAGTTTAAAATGAAGTAAGACATCTTGTTGAGATTTTGGGTTTGCTGACACTGGCTTTTCTTTTTTTCTTTAAATTTATTATACAATGATTTGCCTGTATGTATGCATGCAGGCCAGAAGAGGGCACCAGATCTCATTATAGATGGCTATGAACCACCATGTGGTTGCTGGGAATTAACCTCAGGACCTCTGGAAGAGCAGCCAGTGCTCCTAAACCCTGAGCCATCACTGACACTGGTTTAACACTGAATACTATTGCATGGAATGGCATGTACTGTGAGATGATTTATGCCCAGATGAATGTAGTTTTGTGAATGTGATTCAAAACAGATAAAGCAGCATTGCTCTTTAGCTTTTCTGAGGCAAGTCTTAGCTGACAAATAGAATTACTTATCTTCTAATAGTCAGCATAGTAGTATCAGAGAGATGACACAGGGAGACACTGTTGCTCAATTCAAGGGGAGCTCCAATACGATGGTGCTGGTGCCCTATGGAGGGTTTCAGCAGAGGGTGAAGTGGAAAACATGAGAAGCGACACTGTACATATACCCAACCAAAAGATGATTGGGATGACAAACTGAGAAGTAAAATATGAGTAATAGCTGGGCGGTGCTGGCGCACGCCTTTAATCCCAGCACTTGAGAGGCAGAGGCAGGTGGATCACTGTGAGTTCAAGGCTAGCCTGGTCTACAAAGCAAGTCCAGGACAGCCAAGGCTACACAGAGAAACCCTGTCTCGAAAAACCCAAAAACAAAACCAAAAAAAAAAAAACCCACAAAAATATGAGTTATATTATGGTCCACAGTGTTGTGTTTTTGTGAGATTTGTGTGTGTGTGTGTCTGTCTGTTTGTTTGTCTGTCTATATTTTGTTTTTGTTCTTTTAAATTGACTTTTTTTCTGATTGTTTCACCCTATTCTAGTGTTTTTTTAATTTTATTTTATTTTACCTTATTTTATTATTATTATTAGGCAGCTGTTTGTATTCTAATGAAAGAAAGAAAGAAAGAAAGAAAGAAAGAAAGAAAGAAAGAAAAAGAGAAAGAAAGGGTGTAGATTTGGGTGGGTATGTAGTTGGGGAAGATATGGGAAGAAATGGGGGGTGGTAAACAGAATGTGTTGTATGAAAAATATATAAAAATTAAAATAAAATACTAATTTCTGATAAGGACTCATTCTAGTAGGTAATATTTCAAAACTATCTCCAACCCTTCCTTGTGCAAATGAAATATATATTTGGTATTGAAAAGATAGTCCCAACTAGATGTCCACGAAACATATCTCTTCACAATTTCCCACGGGTCTCAATTTCGCCTTTAGCAGTTGCTTGGTGTTAACCAAGCCATGGTCTCTCATCACCACCAATGTCACGCATCAGAGGAGTGCCTTTTGGCCATCTCTTCCGCCTATTCCTACCCTAACTACACATGTCTGGACGTTAAGTCACTGTCTCTTAACAGTCACCTTTTCCTTTCCACAGCTACCACAGCACTTTTTCACAGGCATGAGCTATCATGTGTTTCAACCCCCAGATCCACCTAGCCTGCACACACAAGGCCAATTCATTAGCCTGGAACTGCAACCTCCCGTGTGCTATTCTTGAACGTGAAAATGAATCTGGCAGTCTGTTTCCATCACATCATATCCACAGCCTTCCTTCCAGCATGCCATGGATTGAGCCATGTTTTCCTGGCTCTACGTATTTTCAATTTGGAACTAGGTTCCTTAAAGCTTCTTTCCAAACAAATTCAGGTCCAGGGCTTCTGTGGACTTTTCCGTGATCATCAATAATGCTGACAGTTCTTTATGTTCTCGTGACAGTGATTGTTGGCAGTGCCAGGTTAGCAGTTGGGGAAAGTGATGTACAGTACTGTTTACCTTTGTGTAAACATGCTCTATCTTTACAACTAAAATCAGAGAGCCTCTCCACACAAAAACCATACCTCATACCCTAATGCCCATTTACAAATCTAGTATTTACTGCATTCCTTTACATAGCTTAGACATTATGTGCATGATCAGCACAACACACCAAAAGTATGATGATAGAGTAATATTTTATAAGGAAAGATTTTATTTTATCACTTTTATACCATTTGCATGCATGTATTACAATAGTTTGGTAGGTGTTTTATCACAGCAACAGAAACTCTAATTAAAACAGTGCTTAAACACCTAAATACCCAAATCCTCTCTGGCTGCTATCATGTTGTGGGTAGTAACTTATTAATCATAGCAACCCTGTGAGATTGACAGAATTAAAAAAAAAAACTGAAGCTCAGAATATTATCGGAATTAAGTGAGAAGGCTGATTTAAGTCCACCTTACAAGGTTAAGACTTCAATATTTCTTTTCTGAATTTGTATTAGCACTTTAACTCTGGATTTTTTTCAAGCTGCTTACAGTTTTGTTTATTTGATTAAAAAATGAGAATTGAAAGGTAAATATTATATGGTAAACATTTTGGTCCTGATTTAGTGGTTGAAAGCTCTTATATGACATCTGATAAAATGCCTTTTTTTTTATTTTCTTGATGTTTAAACAGTTTTTAAGTTGTCATAAAATTAAGCAATGACTCTTACAAACTATATTTTATTTAGCATGCAAAGTATTAGGTTTCATTAGAACATTTCAAGCATAGTTTGTTTCCAGTGAGCATCTTCTGCCCTGCATCTCCCCCTCACCTGTACCTTTCCACCCACAGACTTCACCTTCCACTTGCCTGTCACATTTGTTCTACAGGCCTCACCACCTCCCTCAGCAACACATTTTCTCCTCTTGGGCTCCACTGTCTAGGCTTATGACCTATACCTACACTCATACCCACATATATGCATATGTATGCATTGAAAGGTAGGATTCACATAGGAGGGAGGACATACAGCATTTCAGAATTTCTTTCTGAATCTGCAGAACCTCACTTAAAATAAGGCTTCTGTGAAAACCCCTGTGACCCTACACCCAAAAAACAGCCTAGACAAAAAGCCATTGAAGAGGATGCTGAGGTGTATCTCACCACACTTGATGGTTTCTGTCGGGTGGCGATGGCGGGGAAGGACTTAGTTTTCTTTAAGGAGTTGGCTACCAGGCGTTTGTCCATGCTCCAGTGAATATATGGGAAATATAAACTAGACTTTGTTTCTTTCTTCTTTTCTGGGGGAGGTGGGGGATAAAGGGTAAGGTTGAGGGAGCAGACCTGGGAGGACTGGGAAGTCAGTACACTTGGAGTTCATTATGTGAAATTCCCAAATAATCAATAAAAATATGGAAATGGTGATTTTTTCAAGCCTATTTCCCTGAAATTTTAATTTTTCTTTATATTAAATAAAATTCCATTATGTGTGTATGCCATATTTTCATTATTCAACTGATGGATATATAGGCTGGTTCAGCAATAAGTATGAATAGGTCAAGTGTCTCCTGGGTAAGATAAGAGTCTTTGAGACATATGCCCAGGAATTATATGTGGATCATATGGTAGTTTTAGTTTTAATTTTTGGAGAAATATCCACACTCATTTGTCCAGTGACTATATTGGTTCACATCCCGGTGGTATATCTAAGGAGCTACGTTTATGAGGTGTTTAAGGGTTTCTCTCTGCCCACATCGTCACCACCATTTGTGGACCTTAGATTGATGGTGGCTATTGTGACTAGGTAAGATGGAATCTCAAAGTAACCTCAATGTCCATTTCCCTAATGGCTAAAGGATGTTGAACTCCTTTTTAGATATTTATTGGTCATTTGTGTTTCTTCTTTTTAAAAAAAAAAAAATCTGTTCATTTCATTAGACTTCTTGCTGATTGGTAGTTTTATTTTTCAGTATTTACTTTTTGGAGTTCTTTATATAATTTAAGTACTAACTCCTTATCTGAAATTTAACTGGCATTTTCTCTGATTTTCTAGACAACTGCAACTCTGATAGTTCTTTACTGTGCCTTACCTTTATTCCTGCAGTCTATATATATATATCATGTTTTATCTTTGTCATGTGCATTTGCAGTCCTGCTTAGAAAACTTCTTGCTTGTACTTATATCTTAAAGTTATTTCTTCATATATGTTCCAGCAAATGAGGTTTTATTTTATTAATTAAGGTTTTGGTTTTGGTTTTGTTTTAGAGAGGATGTCTGCCCTGGCTTGGTTGCAGAGGTTGCAGGTGTCAGTTCTCCCTACACACTGTGGGGGTTCAGAGAGACAACTGAAATCACCTGGCTCGCTGGCAAAGCCCTTTAACTTTGAGTTGAGCTGTCTCATACGCCCTTCCAATTTTAAATTCAGGTCCTTATCTATTTTGAATTTATTATTTTGAAGGCCAAAGATATGGTTCAATTTTTCTTCTTTTACACGTAGATATCAGGTTTCACCAGCACAATCTATTAAGTAAGCTGTTTTCTTTCATTTTTTTTTTGACACATTTATCAAATATTAAGAGGGGACACCTGTGGGCATTTGTTTCTGGTCCTCTGTTCTATGCTGTCCTTGTCACTATGACTTTGTAGTATAATTCATTTTCATTTATGATACCATCAGTGGTTTTTTTTTTTTCTGCTTAGATCTTTTGTGTTTTCATTTGAACATTTGGTTTTGCTTCTCAAGTTCTTTTAGGAGTGTCCTTGGGGTTTTGATGGGGATCACACTTAGTCTGCCAATTATTTTTGGTAATATGACCATTTTCATATTAATTATGTGAATCCAGAAACATAACCATGTTTATATTAAGTATCTCTATCCAGAATCATGGATGCTATTTCCATTGCCTAGCATCTGGATTCCATTTTTTCATTATCTTGAAGTTTTCATTGTAGGAGCTGGAGAGATGGCTCAATGGAGCCATCTTGTTCCTGCCAAAGACCTGGATTCAGTTCCTGGTACACTCACTGTGGTTCCCAGCCATCAATCATTCCTGTTCTAGGGGCTCCAGCATCCTCTTCTGACCTCTATGGGCACTGCACACACATATATGCTATGCAGACAAAACATTAATGTACATAAAATTTAAAAACCTAAAACATTTTTAAATAAAAAAGTTAAAATTTTTGCAGCAATCCCTTTGTAACATTTATTCCAAGGCACTTAAATTATCGTGAATGATAAATTTCCTCATTTCTTTTCAGAAAATTCATTATTGGTACTTAAGAAAACTACCGATCTTTCAATTTTTAGTTTATAATGTGTTTTACTGAGAATATCAGATCTGGGAGTTTTCTGGCACAGTATGTAGGTCTTTTAAGTATATGATAATGCCATTTGTGAACAGGAATAATTTGAAATTTTCTTTTCCTCTTTATCCCTTTTATATCTTTCCATTGTCTTATTACTGTATCTAAGAGTTTGAACCCAGCATTGAATGAACGTGGACAGGGTGACACACTTATACCAAATTTTAGAGGAAATGTTCTCAATATTTTATTTAGTATGATGCTAGGTATAGGTTTGTAATATATTGTCTTTATTATTCTGAGGTATAGTTTGTTAGTTTCTTATTTCTGAAAGGCTTTTATTCTGAAATCATATTAAATTTTGTCAGATCTCTTTCTGCATCTATGAAGATGACGTAATTTTTGTCCTTAAGTTTATTTATGATGTATTATGGTTATTAATTTGCATGTTTCATGACTGGGTTGACAATAAGGCTTACCTATGCTGGATGAACTTAATGTGTTCTTAGATTTGGCTTGAAAATGTTTTCTGCGTTTATGTTCAATGAGAAAAATGGTCTGCAGTTTCTTTAGTTATGTATCTATCTCATTTTGTTATCAGGACAATAGGATCATATTGGTAGTGTCCCTTCCTTTTCAATTTTGTGGAAGTTTGAGCAGTATTGGCTTTATATCTTTCTTTAAAAGTTTGTGGAATTTAGTAGTAAATTTTCTCAGTCCTGAAATAGTCTTTGTGGGGAGATTTTCAATTTAATCTCTTTTCCTTACAGGTCTATTTAGTGTTTTTTATATAGCTTCTATATTTAAGTTTTGTCATGTAAGTTTAAACATTTATCCAATTCTTTTTGTTTTTCCAAGCTTGGGAAATGTACGTTTTTAAAGTATTTCCTGATGATTTTCTGGATTTCATTGGAAACAGTTGTAACAACTCCTTTTCATCTCTAATTATTGTCTTCTCTCTCTTCTTAAGAGTTTAGCTATAGGCTTATTAATATTTTGAAAGAACCTATTCTTGAATCAATTTTGCGCATTTTTTCTTTTGTCTAATTTCTACCAATATTTATATTTATATTGTTTTATACTGCTTAGTCAATATGATTTTATCTTTTTAGTTTTTGAATGTCTGGAGGTGCACCATTAGGTTATTTACTTGAGTGTTCTCTGATATGTTAATACAAGCTATGAACTTTCCCTTTAGGACTTACTAGATTGTGCCACAAATAGTACGGTAGGCTATGCTTTCTTTCCTATTTGTTTCTAGGATTTTAAAAAATTCACCACCACCACCCGCACATTCTTTCAAGGATTGACTATTTATTCAAATGTGTATTCTTCCAACTCCAAACATTTGTGTAATTTCTGGATCAGTTTTATTTTTATTTCAGTGTGGTATGATGAGGTTTTTAAAAAATTACTTCAGTATTGTGTGTGTGTTTGTGTGTGTGTGTGTTAAAGCTTGCTTTGTCACTTTGTGATTACTTCCAGAGAAGATGCTGTGTGTTGCTGAGAGGAATATGTTGTCTCTAGCTACACTGCATGTTATATTTATAGATATTTTAAACAAAATTAATCTGTGGTATAATTTATCTCTGTAATTTTCTGCTGCTTGTAAATTTAAAACACCTACCTAAACAAGAAGTGAGGTATTGAAGCATCTCTAGTATAATTTTATCCAAACTTGTGGCTTTTATGTCTTTTGGTATTAGTTTATGAACTTGGGAGCCCCAATATTGGATGCATAAATATTTACAATTATATTTACTTGATGATTTATTCCCTATATGTATGTATGTATATATATACATATATACATATATATGTGTGTGTATATATATAGTGGCCTTCTTTGTTTCTTATTAATTTTGGTTTGACGTTTACTAGACATAAGAATTGCTACATATACTTGTTTATGTCTTCTGTTTCCTTACTATACTGATTTACATCCTTTGGCATTCCAGTTTTGGATGGCTTTGTTTGGTAAATGTATCTTTTGGGGGCAGAAGGAAGTTTAGCTTCTCACCTTTTTTGGTAATTGATAAGTTCAAGCTATTTTCATCTATAACCTTATTCTTGAGAGAGACTTGCTATCTCCAATGACTTTGTTAGTTGATATTCTAGCTGATTTGGACTTTTCATATTTTTTCTTCCTCATCTACTATTTGTATTAGAGATTTTCTAGTTTGATGTGTTGGAGATAATCTGTTTCTTCCTTTTTCCCATTCATCTGTTCCTCTAATGGAATACATCCCTTCCTGTGTTTTCATGAATGAGACTGTCAGTCTTCTTCTTCCATGCATAGTATATTTTTATGAATTTTCTGCAGTAGTTGTTATATACTGCCTTCATTTGTTTTTGCTGGTAGTTGTTTTGCTTTCTGGGCTTGAAATACATTGTAAAGTGATTTCCTCCCTTTAATGGTTGTTGAAGAAAGATATAACGTTATTGTGGTATGTCTGATGTTGTGTGTGAATTGTTGCTAACAAGGCTTTAGCTGTTTTAGTTATTTCTTTGCTTTATATCTTTGAGGTTTTCACTGTAATATATTGTGGGCAAATTCTTCTGTGATTGTGTCTATTTGGGGTTCAAATAACTTTGCTTCTCAATTTATTTCTCGGGCTTTTTGGAATTATCTACTATACTTTTGTTAACTTGTATATCTCTTCTTTTATACCATGGAGTCTTAGATTCAGTCTTGACTGTACCCCAGACTTCTTGCAAGTATTGGTCACATTCATATATATATGGAATGTATTGTCTCTGCTTTTTCCTTCATCCCTGAAGTTTGGTCTTGTGCTTGATCTTACCTGCTGGTGATGCTTTTCTGCCATGTTTCTTCTTTGATTTACTATTTATGACATTTTCATAACTGGTGTTTGGTACTCTATCAATGTTTCTTTTCGCTTTTTAAACTTCTCTTCATATTTTTCTCATATTTACCACTTAACTCATTCTCTTTTACTCATTTTATTCATTTGGTAACTGTGTTGCCTAGGGCTTCATTTGATGGTCTTAGCTCATTAATCTGAGTCATCGATCATTTTTTTAAAAGTTTGAGCTATGAGTTCTTTCTTGGTGATTCAGCTTTCCGTTGCTGAAGGGCTGAGACATTAGTGCTTGTTGTTGGTGAGTGTGACACTGCTTGTGCTTGTTCTTGTGCTTGTTGAGATGTAAACGTGTCCTGTCTTGACTCTTCTCCTTTGCCTGGTCTTTGGCAGTCACATTTCTGTGAGTCCCCTTAGAGGATGTTTTCACTAGAAAGTATATTTCCTGGTGCTACTTGGGGTGGAGGGAGATGGCAACAGTACTCCTCACTAGCCAGCCAGCAGTCTAGATGTGGCTTCGACACTCTCCTGCTTCATATGCATCCATTTAGAGTCCAGAGACCTCAATGCTGGAATTCTGGTTAGAGAAGGAATGTTTTAAGGATACTTTAGTGGAACGAACAATATCAATATTTAAGCAACAAAACAATGGAATGGAGAAAGGAAAAAAAGCTTTGAGGTATGAATGAAAAATGAATATACGGGCTGGAGGCATGAGAGATGGTAGAGAAACTATCATAGGAAAGTAAGTGTAGAAAAGAAAGGTTTGTTTTTAGGTGTAAAAAAGTAAGGGGGAGTCACAAATGTCTTCTGTAGTGAGGTAGAATTTGTAGTACAATAGCTTAACAATCAACGCATAATAGTATGAACAGTAATACAATTTTTAAGGGAAAACCTAAACAACTAAAACATTTTATAAAATTTAAAGAGGCAGTAACAGAAAATAGATTGTATTATGTTCTTAGTCCAAATTTTCAGCTCTTTAAGATGAGGCAACTTTCGCCTCTCCTGATCCTGCCATTTGTAACAGTCTCCAGAAGGAGAGAAATGACATTTGTTCATGTGTTCTCCTGACCAAAAAAAAAAAAAAAAAAAGTTGTTCATAAACATATACCACCACTTTCTTTCTGAGTTTACTCTAACTGCCCCCTAGCAAGTTACAGCCCCCCACCCCTTGTGAACTAGGGTTCAAACTTCCCATAGCAGGACTTCTGATTTGCCTCTGAAAGCCCTCCCACCTCAGTACCTAGTATGCTGGCTCAGGGCTCCACCATACAGTGCCATCCTGTGGTCATTCTCAGCAGTGGCAGGGGGTGGGGAGTCATTTTTTTGTCTTGCAGTCTCATGCTGGAGTCCCAGGTCACTCTATGCGTTTACACTGTTGCTCCTGGCAGTTCTTTCTGGATGGAGTTCACTCGCAGTGACAATCAGCACTGCCTTACAGTTGTCACTGGGACCTCTTCCAAGGCTCATCAGTGGTGCCATGGCAGTTCCCAGGTAATCAGAAGGGTATGTGTGACAGCCATGGCCTTGCTGCTCTATCAGTGGTAGTAGCATTGGCAAGTGCTCAGTTCCATTCATGGGAGGTGTTTCCTGCAGTGTTGAGAAAATTCTGCTTGGTCAGAAGGTTAGGGAGCCAGAGGGAGCAGCTTGGCCCATGGCACAGCAGCAGCCTTTGTATTTCTCCTTCCCTTGCTTGCTCAGACATGGCTTATAGTCCGCCATTTTGCCAGGATGGCCAGTGTTATCTTTGTACCTTGGCTGAGCGTTGAAGTTCAATGGTTTAGCAACTACAACAAAGGAAGAAACCCATCAGGAGGCTGAGGAGACACCTGGTACACATGTCACTGGGGCACAACAACAGTGCAGTACAAGCCCCTTGACCTCTGGGCAGGTGAGCTGCCAGGTGCAGGGGTGTCCAGCGGAGCTCAGTCCAAGATCAGTTCTACTTAATAGGGTCAGAATTTGCCTGACACATATGTTGCTTATTATTTGTACAAAAAGAAAAAGTCTCAAGAAAATGCATATTAATGTTTTAAAAAATCATCTGTATTTTGAGGACTTGATGAGAAATGGACCTTCTCAGGAGATGCAGCATCAAGAAGCAGGCTTGAATTTGGCTGACTGCTAAACCTTCTTAATACCTTCCGTTTGTCCCCTTTGTTACGTGATTGGTCATAAGTACACTCTACAACCAAAACTGTTGAATTTTTATCATTTTTTAAAATTTAGCATGCACACATGTGCACACATACATGCAAGCATGTCATGGCACTTATGGAGGTCAAAGGGCTCGGTGGAGTCAGTTCTCAGCTCCTGTCTTTACATGGTTGAAGGCGGGCCATCAGGCTTGTGAAGGAAGTGGCAAGTGACTTTCCCCACTGAGCCTTTTCTCTTTGCCCCTTGTCTTCATCTTTGTATTTCCCTTTTAAGGAAAAAAATACCAATTTAATTTTTTTCCACTAAGCTCACAAAGACTTCAAAGACAAAATATCAAGAAGAGAAAAAAATGACTATATGTCTCTTTGGAGGCTTTCTTGGATTCTTATGGCACCTCAGGACTTTTGGAGAGCAGGATATTAAATATTTCTTTTCCTTTATCAAAGCAGTTGGAGAGAAGAGCGCGAGGCTGGGGTTTCTCCCACCCCTGTGTGGGGAGCTTTAGATAACAAGTAGCGTTGATGTGTGACATGCTGCTCCTTTCTAAAAGCGTCAGGCATATTAAAACACTCCTATTATCTGTGCTTAGCCTCCAGCCTCCTTTAATGATTCTCCCAGATCTTGCAAGAACTCAGACTAAATCGACTCTAGGAGTTCAAATAGTGGAAACACGTTGTCAATTAATGGTCCTTGTCAGGACCCATAAATTATGGCACCTAACTGTTAGCCAGTTTTATATCTCCTAACGGTACTTGGGCAGCTCATTAAAGCATCTTGCCTTTGCACTGAGGAGCTTCTCAAGAGAAAAATCAGCCAATCAGATAGATCTCTGGGTCCAGTAGCACACACACTGCATTTCCATGGGCACAGGCTTCTTCTCTGGCATTTGAATGTATGTTGTTTTTATCTAAAACTTTTATACTTGTTCTTTCCGATATCCCAATCTTAAAAGATACCCTTTACAAGAAGTTAGATTAAAACACAGAAAACGATATGTCTGTAAAATACTGCT
The DNA here is from genome assembly GCF_964271855.1 of Acomys minous. NCBI lineage: Eukaryota > Metazoa > Chordata > Mammalia > Rodentia > Muridae > Acomys > Acomys minous. The sequence goes on along the minus strand of NC_140493.1, from coordinate 10,366,094 downwards.
CTCTCTTTTGTTCAGATATCAATGAAGTTTAGCGCTCTTTTTTTACATGAGGATACTGACCTGCATAATTGAAAGGATCCATAAATCTTTTCTTACCACCATATGAGACTCTAAATGACAGCTGGAGATAAGCATTTGCAAATCCATGAGATATGAGCAAACTTGGGAGGTTTCTCAAATTGGAATCATCCTGTCTCAGAATCTGAACCTCGAATCAGTTTGTTTCCAGGAGAACTGACTAACTAGATTGTACTAGTTCTATTTCTTACTTTAGTAGTCAAGAATGTGGGGACAAATCCTGACATCCACGAACAAACTATCTACTTGAGATATGATATTTAATGTCCTTGTCTTGTGTCTCACCTACCCCAAAGCACAAAACAGAGAGAGGATATTATGCCACGATGAGAAATGAACACATGCAAAGAACATATTAAACACTTTATACTAGGTATGTGCTACCTGATTGCTGACTAGCATTGTTTCCTGTGTTTTCTTCTCATATACTAAAACCCTGACTGATCAGGGAATATGAAGGCCAAACAGTTCGTAATAGATATGGTGAGAGATCTGTCTGCAGTGTCGTCTCTTGGAGCAAGACTGTGTGCCCTACTCATTGGAAATGACAAGACTGTAGAAGTTAGCTGTTTCTGTGAATTAAACTTGGTATGGACATGAGAGCTCAGGAAAGTCCCAGAATGCCATGACTCATAGAAACTGTTACTAGTATATCATCTCTGTCTAGACTTCCCCCTACCTCATTTAATTTTATTTAAAAAAATGTGGGAAGGGGAATCAAAATATCCTATCACTGAAACAGAACTGAATCAGTGTTTATGAGTTTATAAAACCATGATAATTGTAGCTGACTATTTTTAGTAAAAGACAAGGCAGGCTTGTGTGATACTGAGAAGCCAGAAACCATTTCTTGGATGGGAAATTATGGTTTGTACTAGTCTTGATATGGAACTTGAGACAAGGCAGGTTACCTACGCCAGTGCCTTTCCTTGCTATGATTAAATCTCACCAGCAAAATTTAATGAGAACTATACTGAAAGGTATGCTACTCAAATTTAAGATGTAATACTTTAATAAATTAAAAGTAAGGGGCCAAGGAAAGACTCAGACAGAGAAACATGTTCTGTATAAGCATGAAGACTCGAGTTTGGACTCCCACAGTCCACACAAAACAGCCAGGCGTGTTGACACACACTTGAAATTACAATGTTATGGAGGCAAAGACAGGAAGACATGATAAGCTCACTGGGCATCCATGAGCTCCAGGAACAGTAAGAGAACCCTACCTCAAGGAAGAAGCTGGAAAGGGTTTGAGATACATACTCAACATGGACCTCTGCTCTACATGTGTATGTGCGCACATGTGCGCGCACGCGCGCGCACACACACACACACAAAACCAATGAGGCAAAATTCTATTTAGAGAGAAACCTGAAAAGCAGCAGTAGCTTTGTCAGTATTAAGTAAAAAATCAGTCAATGGTTTCCATCAAACAAAACAATCAAATGTCACAGACCTATGTTATAACATTGTACTATTTGTTAAGGAAACCTTTATTTTATATTTCTGACACTGGAAATTTTCAACTATAGTCTGGACGACCACTTGGCAGAGATGTTGTGAAAAAGATTAAAAAACAGAGGCAGTGTAAATACAGTTGCTTCCAGTCCCCCTCCCCCTTTTAACAGTGTAAAATAAAATAAAATATGTGCTGTTTTTATTAAAGACAGTGTCTGAATCCCACGGCCTTAGTGGGATGGAGAGGCGCTTCAGTAGTTAAGAACACTCACTTGATCTCTTACAGGGGTCCTGGATTGGGTCCCCGGTGCACATGGTAGTTTGCAGCCTTCTGGTAACTCCAGTTAAGAGGATTCTGATGCTTCCTCTTGGTTCCTGAAGGAACTGTATGCACGCGTGAGATGCACATTCATACATGCAAGCAAATCAACCCATACACATCAATTTTAAAAAGAGATCTTTTTTCATTATATTGGTGTGGTGGTTTGAATGAGAATGCCCCCCCCCTTATAAAATGTGGTCCTCAGCTGATAGAACTGTTTTGAAGGATTAGGAAGTTTGGCCTTGTTGGAGGAGGCATGTCACTAGAGGCTGACTTGATTTCATAGAGCTGTTGATTCACAGTGATCCCTGCTGTCTCATGGTTGCGGATCAAGATGTGAAAGCTCACCTGCTCCTTCATTCTGCTTATTATGGACTTTAGCTCTTTGAGACCATAAGCCAAGTTAAACAGAAAAAATAATCTAAGGCACTTTGCAATAGAAAATTTGGGATACACTACAGTTAGTCTTACGTTATTGTCAACCCACTGTCTTCAGGTCTCATGGCATTCATCTCAAAATACTTAACTTTTAATAATGCGTAGTCTAAGGATGTTATTGCAACAATGACATTAAACAAGGTTGTTTGTGTTTATTCTAGTGACAGTTAAGTGTTTATTGAGGATTATTTTATGATTCGTATCAATATTGAATGAGAAATAGAGATTCTACATCAAGGTAGGAGCTGGGAGGGAATAAAAGAGAAAGAATAAGTCAGAATAGAACAGAATGCAAATAATGACAATATTAAAAACAAAAATATAAGAGAGCCGTTCAGCTCAAAGAAGTGCTCCTCCGGGAAAATAATGACTCCTGTTAGTGCACCAGAGTCACTGCAGGCTGCAGAGCCTGTGCCCGCTGTGGGCTCCACCTGAGAACCCTGCCCACCACGCCAGCTGCAGCTGGTGCACAACGTGCTCGATGCCCCGGAGCTTCGAGCCCCCAGCTCCCAAGGACTTGGGTTCCAGCGGAGCTGCGGGAGAGGCTGGGGCACCAGGAGAGACTTTTGCTCAGTGAAAAATTCATTTGCAAATTGCCCGACAAAGATAAAAAAAAAAAAAAAAAAAAAAAAAAAAAAAAAGATTTCAGATACCGCTGCCAACCTGAAAGCTGCCTTTGCAGAACGTGAAGAGGTTGGAGTGCTAAGTTAACTGTTTGACCCTGTTAGTGTAGAATGTAAGCTAAGGCAAAAAAGTAACCCCAAGAGTTGCTACTGACATAGACCAAGGCCAGAATTCTAACCTTATGCTTGATCCTTTGCCATTAATTCCTGAATGTTCCTCTGTAAACATTAAATCCTCTAAAGAAACCTCAGAAATCGGGGCCCTGCACATCCATCTCACTCACAGAGAGAATGAGACTTTGGAGGTTGGCTGTCCAGTGAACACAGGCCCAGCTCCCAGCAGCAGAGCCAGAGCACCTCCTCTGAAGTGAACCAACAGCTTCCCCAGTGTCCTGTTTCAAGCCAAGCGGGAGATAGTTCCAGCAACATTGACAGTCTGTTTATCACTAAGTCACAAAAGATCACAACGTCAGACCAGGCTGATCCCTCAGACAAAAACACCAGCGCTGACAACTTTCCAAGGCTCCAGAGCGCGAGTTCTAAGAAGCCGCATTACGTGGAAGTGCTAGAAACGGCGAGCCAGAAACCCAGTGCCTCCTCCTCATAAGTTTAAGACCAATGCGTTACCCACTCAACAGTAGAACTCACCATGTCTTTGTGAGAGGGGGTGGGGGTGGGGGTCTCCTTCTGTGATGCAGAGCTAGGCAGCATCTTGATGACATCACAGCAGCGCGCCTCCTTCCACTCCACCACCTGCCTGCACAGCTGCTCTCTATAGAAGAGTCGCTGGCCCTGCGGGAAGAGCCTAGGCAGAATTCCGGGGAGATGCAGGCAAAGCTCGCAGCACAGAAATTAGCCTTGAGACTGAATATTAAAATGCAGAGCTACAACCCAGAAGGGTAGTCTTCAGGGAGATGCCGAGACGTGAAGGATGAAGACGAGGCCCAGTCCTCGGATGAGCGCTGGGAGACCTGGAAAGATGACTGACTGATGATGAGCTGTTACTGCTTCATATCAAACTTCCTAACAAGTATCAGGATCAGTGTCTGACCTTGTTGAGGGATAGCGTGTTTTTAAAGTTACACAGAAGTAGCTATGGAGTAAGAACCCGGTTTGTCTTTCAGAAGATGATCTTCGTGAACAGTTGACTATTTGAACATTGCCTTAGGCCGTATTGTATTACAGTTTTGCTGTGTGTTGTGTGTTGGTCTGATAGTTTAGTGTGGTAGAGCACATTTTTTCTTTACGATAACTGCTTTTTGTTTATTCTTTTTTTTCTGAAAGTATTTTTATTTTATATTTAGATATTTTCCTCTTTTTATTGAAAAATAAAATCATTCATATTACATCTCAATTGCTATCCCATCCTGTTCATCCTCCCATTCCTCCCTCCCTCCTGCTTTCACCCCATTCCCCTTCCCTATGACTGTGACTAAGGGGGACCTCCTCCCTCTGAATACGATGCTAGGGTATCAAGTCTCTTCTTGGTAGTCTGCTATCCTTCCTCTGAGTGCCATCAGGCCTCCCCATCAAGGGGACATGGCCAAATATGAACTTTTTGTTTATTCTTACTCTTATCAAATAGCATGGCTTGCATCCCTTCTGGTGAAAATACTTTGTTATCCTAGGCACCTACAATGCAATTAGGGAGACCTGGTTCCCTCTCGAGATGGAGCAGAGAAAAGAATGGCACACATGGTTGCGTGGAGTTCCTGAGATGCTGGAGGAGGAAGTAATACTGTGTAAGACACTCGAAAATATTACAAGAGGGTATGCTGGCTGCTCCTGTCTGGGGTGCCAGCTGTCTTCCTGAGAGGACAGGGAGCCCTTTGAGAGGCACTGGATGGGGAGGCTCTGCACTGGTGTGGTGAGTGCTCTTGGCTTCCAGTGGCTTGAGCTCAATGCTGTCTTAGATGATAGGTCCCTGTACCAGATGCTTAGGTTTGGTAAGGAAACTGGTGTTTTTCTAAGAGTTACAGTTGCACTGTCAGTATGTTGCCTTTTCCTTTTTTAAACCCAAAAATGTGTTTATAGGTTGAAGAAACCTCAATCTCATGTATGTACACATTTGTGTGGCTTAAAATGATTATATACGATCGTTTCCAGCAAAGATAACAATATGTTATCAAAAAAAGCCCTTTGTCTATTATGTGGAACTTGTAAAGAAGAAATAAAACACCAATCAGAGCATATATACAAAATTTATTGAAAGGCAGCTGGGAGTAAAAGCTCACATTCATAATGCTACCTAGCAAGCATGTGGTAACTTTGAGGTCATAAAGCCCCTTAATGAATCAATGGTCATGGTGGCTTCATAAAGCTAATTAGTGGGTGCTTGGTGACTGAGGTCAGATCTCAGTTTCTTGAAGCCATTGAGTTCACAAGAATGCCCAGCAAGCATGTGGTCACTATGGTAAATGTGTTCCTTGCTCACCTCTCAACATTCACACAGTCTCTAGTCCCTGTCCTGGCTGTCAACAAACCCATCAAAAACACTTCTGCTCCGAGCCTTCACGGCTTGTGGTTCACTGCTCAGCTTAACCAGTTGGACACAGGAACATTGCATTTTCTCCTAATTAAATCATTGCTTACACTTACTTAATTACATCTTTACTTACTGAGTACCAAGAGCAAAAAGGGTGGCCCCTTTCCTCTCGACCTTCTCATGATCACTGTTTGTCATGGCATTTGACATGTAATTATCTTCCAAAGATACTAAAAGGAATTGAATACGCATGCCCTTTACTGTTTCTTCTCCGTTGTGGGTGCCAGGAGGCCGGGATTTACTCTGATTCACTTTCTGATACTTCCTTAGTGTGCAAAATAATTCCTGGCACAGTGCAGGTAATTTATGAATGGAAACTGAATGGAGGTGGGGGGGGGGGAATAATCTTAGGCTCAGAAAAAAACATTTTTTAATTTTCCATTTTAGTATTTTAGTTGTTCCGATAGGAGCATAATATTGTACAAGAAAAAGGTCTCAGTGTCTGATTATACCTTAAATTATAGCAGTTTTAATGATATCATTTGCCTTCTATTCTTTTGTCATTAACTCCAAGTAGTCTAGGACTTGAACTACCAGGCATCTTCAGCTTTGTATTTTAAAAAGTTTAATACTGTAGACTCTAAAAAATAAAATGTACAAATACCTTAACGTTAACCTTTTAAATCTAGAAGGAATTTCATTATACATGAATAAGAAACAAGCCTGATGTTTCCTTATACCACTATCCAGGTTAGAACATGTGACGGCCTCAACTGCTTTAAAACAGAAGCCCTATTTCCAAGGCACTGGTGTCGGGCTGGAGAGGCACACAGCCTGATAGTCTTAGAAACACACTCTGTCTTCCCCAGACTCACCGGAGCCAGCAACCATTGCAAGGTCCTCACCTTGTGCGAGTCAGCACAAAGCAAGGCACATCTAGAATAGAACATGGAACCTCAGGCAGCTTAAAAACAACTCCCAGGCTAATACTCACGAGAGGGCTTACTAAGCTATGCCTAGGCCACTCTATGGAGGAAGACATGGAAAACGCAATGGTATCTATCTAGTAATAAATTCAAGGACTGAATAAAATAAAGAATAACACCTGTTAGGGAAAATTATGGTAGCACTGTTTATTTAAATAATGTAGCTGTGGTGACATAGAATTCAGGAATCTCTGTTTGCTCAATTGTCCCCCCATGGCAGCACCATCAAAGCATGACATGAACCTTTTAAAAGACAACTCAGGTGCTTCTCAAGTCCAGTGACTAGTAGACCAGTTGTCTGGAAGTCCTCTGAGAAGAAACTGTTGAACCCTGGAGTCCAATTCCGGAAGAGGGTCGCCGCAAGAGACCACTCAAGTCACACAGGCTGGAGGTATAGGTAAAATTTATTACACATCAGAAGTCCCAATTGTTGATGTGTCAGAATCCCTCAGCACTCAGGAGGCGAAGGACCCCGAGTAGCTGTTACAGGCTAGTTTTAAAGGCAAAAACCACAAAGCAGGCAGGTGGGGTCGATGGTCTCCGGTATCCTGATTGTTTAGGGAGAAGAGGGAAACTTTTGAAACGTTTTTGTGCCAGTAGGGACACCTGGCCTGGGACAATTTTGTAGTTATCTATTCTTGGAACCAGGGGCTGGGTCATCAAGTCAAAAGTTCAAGTTCCCAGGCTGTTAGCCGGGGTAGGAGTCAAAATGGCTACTGCATCGTCTTTTCTAATTTCTCAGAACCAACATGCCCCCAGCCCTTCCTGGTGGTGGGAAAGAACCTAACCAGCTCTTAGGTAATGTTGCCCATTATTTTACTCCGATGTGTTCCAAAACAGTTTCCCATATAACGTGACTGCACCTAGTTATAAAGCACGACTTGTTTTACATGGAGAGGGGTAAATGTCTACCTTTCAATTTCTATCGTAGGCATTAGTCTCATGTCAAATTAGGTTTCTGTTACACTTGGCACTTTTCAACCAAAATGAAGGAAAACCAGGCTTAACAGGGGGATGGATGTAGGGGTTCGCAACTGGACACAGTATTGCCTTGAGGGGCTATGTGACCATGTGTAGAGACAGGTGGTCATAGCCTGTGGGAGAGGCCATCTGCTCCTGGAACCTAGCGGACGGAGATTTGTTGGGCTCCAGCCCACTGGAAAAAATCGAATCAGGGTTCACCTGAAAGAGGGAGTGGGGATTGAAAGTAGGATACAGAGACGTGAGAAATAACGAATCAAGTCAGGACATTTCTGATCAAGATTCACTTTATTGCCGACTAGCAGGAACATATATAGAGCAAGGTCAATAGGATCTATTCTAATCTCACTCACCCTAGCCTCCGGGCAAGAATACAATAGCCCAAATCACTTCCCTATAGAATTTCCTAGTTCTCTGAGTAGTTCCCTGTAAGAACTTTCTAGATCCTCTGGGTGGTTCCAAGTTGGGACTTCCCTATTTCTTTCAAAGGTAAATAGTCCAAGGATAGCCTGGAACACAAGACCTCATGAGGCAAAGGTCAGCAACTTGAAGGTCACAGCATACAGCCTAAGCACAAGATTTCTGACATGGCAGAATTTGGCATGGCTTCTTCCTACAGAGATTTGGTCCTGTGTGTCCACAGTACGTAGATAGCACTGTCCCTCATTTTACAAAGGAGGGAGCAGCCTAGCACAAAATGCTGCAAATGCCACAACTGAGAAAGCACAGCCTGGTGGAAATTGTACTCTTCAGGAGGCAGTTCAGTGACATGGAAATCGTTACCACAGTGGGAAAGGGTTGTCACCAGTGTGGTGAGGGAGCAGGTGAACTTACCTCAATATGTGAAACCAGCCTCTAAATGTATCGTTTTATTTTCAGGGTTCAGACTTCATCCTTTTTGAATATTCCCAGTTTTCCCTTTCAATATAGAACTCTTCTCTTGCTATTTGATTAATCTAGGACATTGGTTAATTTTTTTTTTTTAATGGCGTCATCAGTTCTCCACCTGAGCATGTCACAGGGGACAATTGTTTTGTGTTTCAGCTTCTAGAAGACTTGGACATACTTGCCAAAGCTTGACAATCATTAAGAATTTGTGTACCATGACCACTGATTTTGGCAATGAGTGTTTTTTCCGTGTGAATATAATATCCAATTTTAAATTAGCAATCATTTTGTATATGCTATACAGTGATTAATTAACTAATCCAGATATTATTTGGAGGACAAAGGAGAGATATTTCCTGTGGCATAAGAAGAGTGCTGGAAGCCAGTCAGAACTTTTAATCCCAGATTTACCACTTGAGGTATGACCTTGGTAAAAAAAAAAAAATCAATTAGACCAATATTTATCTCTTATTGGAGATGTGGATAATACTTAAATCTCCTGTGGGCAGTGAGATAAATGCTGGTGAGCTAATTAATTTACAAATTGTGGGATAGGTTTTAAGTGCACTAATACCCCTCATCTGAAATGACTTTGCATAAATATGAGACATTGTGGGACTGAGGGCTCCACAGTGGGAAATCTAAATTTAACTTTGGAGAGCATTATAGAATCAAAATGAAGACTCAAGCCCTCATATCACTAGTCCAATGCCCTTTTTAGGATGATGTTTTACTCTTCAGATCTGTACAATAAAAAAAAAAAAGCCAGCACGCTCTCTCCACATGTGTAAATATTCCATGGGTGTAGTTCACAGATACACTGATAACCATTGACTGGAATCCTTTGCAGTTTGTGTTGATTTTCAAGCTCTCACAGTTTATCAATTTATATTGCTTTACTCTACATATATGTGACTCCCACATTATTATTTTATAAATGTTAATATATAGAGAGATAGAGAAATGATAATTAAATTAAGAATAACCAATATGAGACAAAGTAGGAATTCAGGAAATTTTAAAACTAGATATATTTTCTCTAATTCCACCCCATTACAGAAACACCGTCTCATGAGCTCAGCAGTGTGCAGACACTCCTCTCGTCAGGATTCTCACACCAGTAGAATTCTGAACTTCCGCTGTGCAAATTGCCACATTTATTGCAAAATATTCTTACCACATCCATAGTGGTGGTATCTTACCTCTCTCAACCCATCGTCTCAGTGTCAGCAGCAGACCTCAGACTTCAGCCTAAGTCATTAGAGGAATCATCTCAGAGTTTGAAAAGAACAGGGCAGAATAGGATTCTGCACACAAAGTGACAGGTCATCGTTCACAGAAAGAATGGGTACTGTCAGGTTCTTAAACGTGTCCTTATACCGAGTCAGCACATTTGGCACTTTACTATTCTATGTCACACACACACACACACACACACACACACACACACACACACACAAACATGGGCCTCATCCTTTCTCAAGATGATGTGAGTCCTCAGGCGGGAGGGGGGTGGGGGGGGGTGCGGGGAGGGGGGCGGGGGGTGGAACAGATGAAGCTTTGTTTCTATTCAATGGTTAAGTGACACTTTTGTGGAAAACTGAGGTAAATAATGAAACCATGATTCCTGACTTATACTATCTACTTTTTGCTGCAAATCTAGAAGAGAAAAACCTGGCTGGAGAGATGTCTCAGCAGGTAAAGGAACCAGCTAAAACCTGAGTCTAATCCCATGGATCTACATGGCTAAAGGCACGCACCCGTGTGTGTGTGTGTGTGTGTGTGTGTGTGTGTGTGTGTGTGTGTGTGTGTATGTGCGCGCGCGCACACACACACACACACACACACACACACACACATGTAGAATTAAAAGAGAAAATGCTATTTTGTGGTTTTAATTACTGCTAACACTTTTTGTTCTCACTGGAGACCACAGACTGTATGCTATGGTCTAGACAGGTAAGCACCAAATACATCAGTATGTTTCATAAGAGCTATCTTTGGCCTTGCGATATTAATGGGGGCCTTTGAAAACCCCACGGAATTTTCTTTCTGTGTTTTGTTCTTTTCTTTGGTTCCTAGACCTTCATTGTGCCCACTAGCATAGGCTGAATAAAATATTTTCACTTGATATAATTTTAATGACCTGATTCATATCTGTTTCTTTCATACATATTCATATGAAGGCCACATAACCCCCAGAAAAATGGAACCTATGTTATGAATTGATTAGCGTGTTAAACAGTCATATCAGATGCATACAAAGTAACATGGGCTCCATTATCTGAAATGATGGGGTCGGGTTTTTGTTTTTGTTTTTTGGTTTTTTTTAGGTTAAAGCTTTATTTATTCAGCAACCTGTAACTCCTATATCATACATAACAATCTTAAAATATTAAAGGCAAAGTGATAGTTACAGTTCATGTCATGAAATACCATGCAAGAAAGGGAAGCGTACAACCTAAAAGTGATTCATTAGACTGTCTCTTTTCTATGAAAAATTCTTAGAATTTAAAACCTGTTTTGGTGACAATGAAAAAAAAAAAGGAAGCCTTAAATCATCTGAAACGTGATTACTTAAGGAAGCCTAATATCTGAAGCACATGACTACTTTCCAATATGCAATCTGTCTCACAAAATTTAACAAAAGCATCACAAGAGCAAACATGTACTATGCTATGCATGAGTTCTTGAAAATCAGAGGTGGGTGGGTGTGCATGTGTGTATGCATGTATGTTCGAGTGTATGAGAGCACATGTGCATTTATGTCTGTGTGTTTTTGTGTGTGTGAGCCTGTGTGGTGGTAGATATGTGCATGTATGTATGTACATGTGAACACGTGTGTGTGTGGATGCATGTGTAAGCACATGTGTTTGCATATATGTGGGGGTTGGCAATTGTGTGTGTGTGCAGGCATGTATGTGTGTGGAAGCATAATGCAAATTTACCTCTGTATTTAAAAGCTACATTACTTTCAGGAAGATGACAGTTTTCATCCTGTGATTTCAAGTTGCAGGTAGTGGAAATCCCTGAGCCTCACTCTGTTCTCTAAAAGAGAAGTATGGAAAGGATCTGTCTAATGCTGAGTCTGACCATCTCAGCAATCTTTTCAAGATGGGGCTACTTAAAGCTCTTTAAAGTATGAAATTCCTGCCTCCACCCTCACCACAAAAGGGATCAGAATTCACTTAGCATTTTATCTGCCACCTCCTTTGGATTGTTCTTATACGTTTGAAATGTCCAGGTCGTTCTGGCATAGCTGCTTAGGCTCTGCCACTGTGAGATGACATTTAAAGGGCGTGAAGGAGATATAGATAGCACCCTCTCTAAATAAACAGAGCCAGCCTTGCCTAGAATGCTGCTGTAGGATGCTGGGCTCTCTCTTGCTCTTTTGTGCATGCGGCAATCTGCAAATCATAAATTCTGTTTCACAGAACAACAATATTTACTACCAGAGGAAAATAGATTATTAATTACAGCCAAAGGCTGCTTTGATTAAATATACAATTAATTAGCTATGCTAAGCTCATCCATCCCAAAGCTCCTAATATTTTCAGCCCGATGATTCTTCTAGTACTTTTAATTAAAATTGTTCTAAAAAGCCACAAGTTAGCTGCATGTGCACTTAAACTGAAGTTCTCTCTCGGCAGTGTTTCACTGCTTTCCGTATGCCACACAATTAATCTTTAGTGATTAAATGTACATAAAATCATCAGAGATGCAAAGCAATTTGTGCAGACATGGAACAATGGAGAACTTTTACCAGGCCTTTGCCAAGACCGTTTTTATCTGCTGGAAATTCTTTCAAAAGCATAAAGATGTTAATTGTTTGAAAGAAGTAAATTTACGCAATTTGCCCTTTTCTACATTCTTCCAAATACCGCAAAAATAAAATAAACAGAGTTCGTACCGAGACATCTCGTGGCAATTTAAGGACACAATGACTCTATTTGTCATTGCAGTCATCCTGTTTTTGCTTGTTCCCAAAGGCATACATAGAGCCTAGTAAGACGTTCTCCTCACAAAAGACGAAGTATGGATGACAATCTCATAATGATGCTCCTTGCCTACACAAAACAGTAGGGAGAGAAAGCCAAGTGTCAACAAAGTGCTGTTCCCAATCCCGTTACCTAATTGTTCCGGGACAACCCAGATGGACCCAGAACCCTGAGTGGGTACAGGTTTGTCCACAGCCCAGCTGCTGTTCATTGATGCTCTTTCAGTTCTAGTGCCTCACTGACTGTGTCTACTACAGAAAAAAGCATGCCCGCCCAGGTACTATTTCCCTGTGTACTTTGCCCCTTCTCTGAGGCTGTCCCAGCTAACAATGGCATGCCACATATGAATTAGGGTGAGACTTGAGCAAGGGTATCTCAGTGTGGAAGACATTCTAATGTCTCATTCAAAGAGTGCAGGTTGCTATTTTAAATAAATTTTTGTTTTTATATTTCACAGCATTCTCTTTTTAAAATGTGCATTCCTTTTATGTGCGCTGTGCACATGATTGGATGTGTGGGAGTGTGTGTGCGTATGTGTGTGTGTGTGTGCGTGTGTATGTGTGTGTGTGTGTGTGTGTGTGTGTGTGTGTATGTGTGTGTGCAGCACATGTGTCCAGTGCTCACAAAGACCAGAAAGAGAGGTCATACTTCCTAGAACTAGAGCTCCAGGAAGTTGTGAAGTGTCCAGTACGGGTGCTGGGAATAGAACCCGGAACCAGTGGAAGAAGAGCAAGCATTTTTATCTGCTGAGCCCTCCCTCCAGCCCTTCCATCTTTTAGGAACATGAGTTTGCGGAAGTGCGGAGGAGGATGTTGAGAAGGTTTGGCCTGTGGCTGTCAACGCTTTGGAACTCCCCTAAAGACCCGGCCTTTCTAGAGTGGGTTCACATCATAGACTCAATACTACGAGTAACAGAATATATTCAACGGCAAAACTGGTTGTTGGAGATGATTTAAACTTCCTGCCTCTCCTGGGAGTGTGGCGACTTGTTCAAATTTTGCCCTTGTCCTTTCAAATTAGCATGAAATACCGTTCCGCCTGTAGACTCTAGGGTGGAGCTGCCCCTGGTGGGTAAGCAGGCCATCTAAGTTCTTGCTAGTGTTATATCTCTTGTTCTAAAGCTTTTACATACCCAGTTTGGTAAATTTTATGCCCCACATGATATATATTATTTTGAAAGATGCTCTTAGAAAGCATAAAGTAGCTCCCCAGAAGGTAGGAAGTCCTCACGAATCCCTTCCTCACCATGGGAGCATGTGGATGGTCACCATGGTAGCATGTGGATGGATGGTCACCACAGTCTCCTAGAGGTCTTGTCTGGGTGCTGAAAAAAACAATGTTGTTGGATTTTGTTGTTTTGCTTGCCTTTGCTGCTGTTGTTGGCTTTGTTGTTTGTTTGATTTCACAACCATTTGTGTTCTCTTACAAAGATCAGAAAAAGATTTTTCCTCCAAGGGTCACGAGCATGTTCCCTTTTCTTTAACACAATAGGAAGAATGAACGGCTGTGTGGAAACCTTTAACTACTAGCAGCTTTTTACGGGGTTGTTTAATTGCAGTGAAGTTTTTGCCTTTGTGAACACTTTGCATTGATTTCAGCGCCGTTTTCCTTGTTTGTGCCTTCTGCCTTTTCATCCTGAGACCTGTTCCACATCGCGCTATGTCTCCAGCAGAAATTCTCATTAAGTTTGAGATAGTTGGACTTGATACGTCAAAGGCTCAACAGATAGGTTATTAATAACCACCTGCACGAACTACATTATCTTAGGAAGTGAAAGGTCAGGGCGTAGTGGTTATCCTACCATTTCATCGGTGGACTCCTCTCCATGGACTTTCTGTCATTACTCACTGCTTATAGAGCCACTTGAGATATAAAATGTCTTCTCGTAAGGGAGAACTCCCACAATTAGCCAGGAGGCAGCCATTAATCTTTTTAAACAGCTTAGCTTGGAGAAGAACAGGATGCTCGGTGATATTCACCAAATGAATTGTTATGACAGTGATAAAGTTGGTGATACCAATTTGGGATTCTTTTGTGTGTGTGTGTGTGTGTGTGTGTGTGTGTGTGTGTGTGTGTGTGTGTGTGTGTGTGCGCCTACGGGGATGTGTGTCTGCGCATGTGTGTGTGTGTGTTCTTATGCACACAAAAGGGAAAACAGCAATCTGAGGGCTGAGAATGTGTTTTCCTTTCTTTTCTTTTTTTTTCCCAGTGACAGGGTTTCTCTATGTAGCCTTGGCTGTCCTGGACTCACTTTGTAGACCAGACTGACCTCAGACTCACAGAGATCCACCTGCCTCTGCCTCCCAAAGTACTGCAATTAAAGGTGTGCACCACTGTGCCCAGCTAGAATGTGTTTTTCTAAAGGTATACAAAAAAGAGGAGGGCACTAGAGACAGCTCAGCGGTTAAGACACTTGCTATTCTTCCAGAAGATCTGAGTTGGGTCCCCAGCATCCATTTGAGGAGCTTTATAACCTCCTGTAACACGAGCAGCTTCCACACTCTTCTCTGGCCTCAGGTGGCACCTTCACACACGGTGCATGATCTCTCTCTCTCTCTCTCTCTCTCTCTCTCTCTCTCTCTCTCTCACACACACACACACACACACACACACACACAAAACTTTAAATATTATTAAAAACTCAGAAAGATATTGAAAACAGAAACAAAACTGGTAGGAAACTCTTCACCAAGCAATTTCTTATAATTATTTAGGAGATCTAAATGATTACAGCATAAATCCATTTTTAATTAATGACAAAACAATATTTTTGGAACAGTTCAACCTGACATGATTTTTACTCATCAGAAAGTTCTAGGATGACAGTTAACTAATTGAGATTCCTGATTGGTTAATGTATAGAGAATAGGTGCCTGCGCAGTGCACAGCCCTAAATGGGGTGTCTGTATAATACCCCTGCTTGCCAAGGCACAGGGAGCACCAGGAAGCAAAGACAGAAAAATTGTACAAGCCGGTGGTCAGGAGAGACTGGTGCAAATTAGTGCACCTGTGGAATCAGAGCATCTGTGGCTGCTTGTACAAAAGCAGAATAAAATCAAGCCAGTCCGCATCAGTATAGGCAGTTGAGGGGCTCCTAAGGTCACACCCCAAGCTAAGGGAGCTGTGGCAGTTGATAGCTGCTAAGAGGAGAAATTCAATTTTCTTCAGCAGCCTTGTTTTTGGTTTGTTTTTTCAAGACAGGGTTTCTTTGTGTAGCCTTGGCTGTCCCTGGCACTAGGCATGTAGACCAGGCTGTCACGGAACTCATGGAGGTCCAGATGCCTTTACATCCCACGTGCTGGGATTAAATGTGTGCTGCACCCCCACGAGCAGCAGCAGTCGGATCCCGTGGTTGGTTTCTCATGCTCTAGTGGATGACCTCACACTCATCTCATACAGGTGTAAGCAGTACAAACTTTACTGGTATATTGTTTCCTTAAAGAAGACATGAAGTTGGGAAGAGGTTGGAGGTGGGGAAGGTGGGATACACGTAATTTAAATATATTGTGTACATGTGTGACATCTTTTAGAAAGTTCCAAGAAGCACACAGAGAGTCCTCAAGGATCATTCACTCACATTCCCAAATGTTTGGCGTTAGTTAGCGTTGGCCTTAGATCCATCCTGCATCAGGCCATAAAGGTAGACTACCAGTAGCATAGAAATGTGACTTCCCTCCTAACGGGAGGGACTGGAAAGCATGCAAGGTGATTCCTGAGGTATTTCTGCTAAGAATACGTAATCTGAATCTAATAAAAGGTAGCACTAGACAAATTGGAATGGAGGGATGTTCTACAAAATAACTAACCATCAGCTCCAGGAGACCTTCAGAACTGCTGGATACTCTCAGGAGAAGTCACACATTAGCTGCCCTCAAAGTCATCATGGTTTTAGCAGTTACAGTTTAGCCACAGGCAATTTTAACAGTGGAGTTAAATCACACAGATACACGTTTCAGCTTTCTCTGTCTTTCTTTGTTATTATTGTTTAAATCGGGGCTCTTTCAAAGCACTTTGTTTGCTCTTGTTTTTTTCAGACAAGGTCTCGTTGTATAAGACAGGTTGGATTCAAACTCCTAATCCTTTTGCTCCTACTCCTGGAGTGAGGAAGCTTCAGCTTGTAACACTGCCAGTCCAGCAGGGCTACGTTATAGGTCAGGGTTTTGTGTGACCCACAAAGCACAAAGCGAAAGAATATGTAATGGTAGGAAACAAAAGAAGATATTTTGGCAAATTCTAGAGAAAAACAACCTTGGTAAGAACAACAGAGGGGAGTCTTTATCTGTTTGATTTATTTTGCTTAATTTGTTTTTAATTGAATCTGTTAATTTGTTTAATTGACAAAGGATACTTGTACATAATTATGGGTTACAAGGTGGTGCTTTAGTATACACCATTCAAGCTAGTTACTGCATCAGCTCTGGGATGCATTTGGTTTTGTGTAGGGAGTCCTTTCAGTATCTACTTACAACAACTTTGAACTGTGCAATCAAGTATGCACCACGCTATCTGACTTTAAGGTGATAGGAGTGGAGGGCTGCTGCTCAGACCTATACACCTGGAAGGTGAGCCAGGGATGTGAGCAACATGTAGCAAGTGCTGGAAACCTGAAAGTCGCCCATTGGAAAGAGTGTCTCTCCATCCCTGGTGAGCAAGCCACATGTAGGAACTGGGGGCCATATAGAACATTCAGAATGTGCTAACTCCAAACATGGCTGCATGGAGCTGTGACAGCTGGATAAGGAAAGGACAGAAGAAATGAATCAAACATGTGACAAAGAAAAGACAACGGAGGAAGAAGACCAGGTGTGAAAGGCGAGGAGGCCCCAGGAACTTTTACAACCACTCTTAGGTAAAGATCACAACAGATTCTTTACATCCAAAAATGGAAGAAAAAGTGAGCGTTGCTTATGTCTGAGAAATTCTGTCAAAGCGAACTATGGGTAGATCAAGCAGCAACAGGTTTGGCCATTGTTGTGATGTTGCGACCCCAGGTATCACAATGAATCTCTAGGGCTGTCTATTTGGGGAGTTTTCAGACTGGGTTTTACTAAGCAGCTCAAGCCAGCCTAGAACCTTCCTGCCTCCTGAACTATAACATTGTGAAAGTCTCTCTGGAATGCTGGGAGTCTTCAATAGGAATTCACATATAGTTTATTTTAACTTGCTCAGTTCTGTTAGGCTGTGGATGTGTGAGGTGTCTGTCTTAGTGTTCCATTCCTGTGGAGAGGCACCATGGCCAAGGTAGCTCTCACAAAGCAAAACATCTAATTGAGGCTGACTTAGAGCTCAGAAGTTTTAGTCCATTACTGTCGTGGCAGGAAGCACGGTGGCACCCAGGCAGACATGGTGTTGGCGAAGGAACTAAGAGTTTCACATCAAGATCTGAAGATAGCAGGAAGGAGAGAGAGAGAGAGCCACTGGGCCTGGATTGGGCTTCTGAAACCCTAAAGCTCATCCCCAGGGACACACTTTCTCCAACAAGGCCACACCCCCTAGTCCCTGTCAAGCAGTGCCACTGTCTAAAGACTAAGCCTTCAAATATAATGAGCTTATGGGGTCATTCTTACTCAGACCCCCACAGTGTCATACAGGGCACTTATCAAGAGAGGACCTCGAAATGTCACATGCATGCAACACACACATAGACACACAAGAGACAAGCAACTGTTGACTTGGTACCGAGTCTGCACCCAACACACAGTGTGCTCTTTTCTGCACAGAAACAGTGCAGTGGGCAGAGCCCAAGGTTGCAGTGTCAGGAATTTTCATTGTCTGTGACAACCATGTCCCTGAAACCTGGGAGTCTCTGAGCTCCAAGGAATCTCTGTCACACTCATACTCAAGAAAAGGAAGCCACATCTCCCTCATTGTACAGAGAAGACAAACAGCTTCAGGCTCACCTCTGGGTCAACCTGCTCACTCTGTCCCACAAATAATTGGTACATCTTCCTTCAAAAGCTGGACCGTTGGACTGTGACCTCAAGGAGGACACTGGACACAACAGATGTGGAGGTCTATGCAGTCTATGTTTTTAATGTACTAGTTAAACAAATAATGAACACATACCTATCCACTATAGACTTTTTCTCACTGATAACATTTTTTAAAATCAAAGTTAATTTCAGTCAACTTCTCATGAAGTTTTTTTCATTTAAAAAAAATGTATCTGACAAAAAGATCTTGCTGTATGTCTGTAGCTGGCCTCAAATTCACAATTCTGCTTCAGTCTCCAGAGGGCTGGGTGCAGGTGTACGCAAGCACACTCAGCCTTCCTTGTATAAATTTGTAAATTCTCTCCAAGTTCCACTTACTATGCTTTTTACCATATGTTGTACTCAACTTAAATAACAGATGTCCTCACAGAATCAACATACCAAAGTTTAGAAGAAGAAGAAAAAGAAGCACATGCTGAAATTCTTTCAAACTGATTTGAACATTATGTCATAAGTATTTTAATGAATATAAATTTAGAGTTATTTTGAATTGTTTTCCTATCAAATGTTTTAGTAGGAATTTAAGTATATCTTCCTATATCTGTGACATGTCATGTGATCTGTCGCATTCTTTAGTTAGCAGGTAGAGAATTTAATATCAAAAATTAAGTACTGTCACTTTTGAGCCTTAGGCAAAATTAATGAACTGCAGTTATGAGTGAATCTAACAGGTCCCAAAAGTTAATTCTCTGGCCTTTTATATTTTCATAATCCTTGGTATCTATACTTCCCTTATAAAGTATTCTCTTTAGAGTTTGGGGAGGAGATTAGGGTCTTTCTATGAATCCCTGGCTGTCCTGGAACTTGTTATATAGGCCAGGCTGATCTCACACTTACTGAGCTCTACCTGCCTGCATCTATCAAGTCCTGGCAGGATACAAGGGATGGGATAACCATTGAGATGTAACAAGAATAAATTAATAAAGGAGAAAACAACAACAACAAAAACAAAACAAAACAAAACAAAAAACACTGTGCCACCATGTGCAGCTTATTGAGTGTTCTTACATTTATTCTCTTTTGGAAGACATACATGTTCAGAACTTTTTAAAAATTTTTCTTAAGAGGCATAGAAGAGTTGAAACTCTCTTATCAACCCCAGATAGTAATTCTAGAACTGGCCCCTCACTGGAGTGACTTCTTTGGACTCCGAAGTAGGTTACCTGTTGTTTCCCTGATATCTGAGAGAACCATGTATGTGGTTGGACGCGGGGGAATAATCTAGGAGGAGCAGCTTGTCCCCAAGTGGAGGCAACTGGCCCCTGTGAAATGTCATGAGTGACCACTCTTTTTTTTGCAGTGCACCCCAAGGTGTAGATGATCCCATTAAGCAGTAGCTATGCCAAGCGTTATCATAATGTGGTTTACACATGAAAAGCTGACTTCTTTACTTAAATTCACAGGTTGTTTTAGATTAATTAGCCCATCTGCCACAACAAATGAATTCACACATCGTTTGCACTGACTGCTGAAAAATGAAAAAAAATTTTTTTATCTACTGAAAATTGTGCCACCAATATAATGGGGGGGGGGAAATTACTATTAAAGACATGAGTTCTTATACATCTCAGAGCTCCTATATGTTAATTATAATCCATCCCTCAGATATTTATTCTTAGGTCTGTTTCTCAATGTAGAACTAACTGGGGGAAAAACTTCATGCAATCAGGCATTAGCGTCCCATCACACGTGCTCAGTGGGTACTCAGAATATACAGTTGATTCAGTTAAGAATTCTCACTTGGCTTCCAGTCCCCAATTTAGTCTGCATAAGCATAGCCTTATGCCAATGTCTAGTTTACCTGCGGCTAGACCTCCACAGCTATTTAACCTGCATCAGCACGGCCTCCTGCAGCTATCTAGCCTACCCTGTTCCACTATTTAGTGTTCATGAAGATAACCCCAGGTCAGTGTTTGTCCTAGAACTTCCATGCTTTGCATCTCTCCTTCCACTTCTTGCCATGGCCTAGCTGGCACCCTATTTTTGCACAATATGTCTGCTTTCTCGCTTGCTTTAATCAGGTGACTTACATATCTTTTCAGAACTCGGTCCTCACCCTCTGCGATGGCCATCCTGCTAGCCAAGGGCAGCTAAGCAGATGTTTGGAGTTCTGCTGAAATTGAATTGTAATTACTTCATTGAAATAGAACTGCAGTACGCGTCCCACAGTCTTATTAACTCATTCCAGTTAGTGCAGGGAAAGATGTACAATTGTACAGTTTGCTTTATGGTACTTGACTTCTTACTCATTCCATCTCAAAACCCCTTCATGGAAGTCCTTTTTCCTGCAGCATGCTTGACTCAGATGGCAACCCCTTATGTGTGAAGCCTTTGAGTGAAGAATTTGAGCTATAACCCATGACTTGGCTCTTGTTTTAAATAACATATTTCTGCCAGTTTGGCTTCCAAGCCCCTACATTCACTTTTGTTTTCCCAACAACTCAATGTTCTCATTTCAAGCGATGAAACATTACCATGTTTACACCTATCATGGGGTCAGCACCAGGTAGGCATCCTTACTAAACAGCTTCTCAACCACCAGCATCAAATAACAAAACAAATTAGCACTGTGCACTGTCCACACAAGATCATACTTAAGATTGAATCATAGAAGGATCTAGAAGGAAAAGGAGAAGAAGGCACTACAACGAAAAATCAAAATCATGAGGGCAGGCTCCGTGAAACATCAAATTCCATCATGGGGTAAAATCTCACTACTTGAAATACTATTTACCCCTCATTATTTGTTGATTCGCCACACAATTTTTTTCACAGAGTTAATGTTAGATGTTTTTCCAATATTCTTCCTTCTAGCCATATCTGAAGATAGCTGAGCAAGGCAACTTCCAGAAAAAAATCCTAATTAATCTCTTCTTTCTTCTGTTGTGAAAGCCGTACTTTATAAAATGCTGACCTTTTGGAAGGCTAACAGCATGTTGATGAACTTCAAGTGAAGTGAAAAAACGGTGTTTAGTATTAGTCATCCTCACATTTTCTAGGAGATCACGTGGGGCACCGGAGCCTTTAAAGGTCAGAGACTTCCTTACTTGGGGAGATATTAAATGGCTTATGAAAATAGAGGTCAGCCATATGGTAACTGACAGAAAGAGCATTGCCCAATAGGGAAGTAAGATCTTTGCGATTACATTGACTGTCCTTTAAAAATATATATATATTTGACTATCCTTAGAGCAAAGAATTAAATTTGCATACAAATGCCATGACTGTGAATGAACAGGTGTACAGGTCATAGAATCAACAGCGAGTGATCTTACTGTATAAATGTTAATATTATTGGTACACACTGTATGTTGCCATGAGAACTGGTGGGGTTTTTGCATTCTAGAACGCTTTTCAGTAAATTTTGCATTTCTGCAGTTTCTATTATACGGACTGAAATTATCCAGATTAATCTCAGCACACAGGTACACAAGAAATGAATATGGAAAAACATTTTAATGTAATACTTATTTTATTTTTAGAGAGAAGTGTTTTGTGACTATATCTACTGCCCTTTGCCACCATCCAGCGTCCCTGGAACCTCAATTATGTATCCCCTCTGTAACTTCATGTCTTCTTCCTTCTATTTTGGTTTTAACTCACTGAGTCTACATGCCGCCCATATGCGCACACAAGAGGAGCCACCCAGTAGAGCATTGGAAGCCCACAAGTGACCACATCCCCAAAGGAAACTGACTCGCCCTTCCCACCAGCCATGAACCGCCAATAGCTTCTCAGCTAGGGGTGGGGACCTCCAGAGCCCCTCCTCTATCCAAGGCAGAATTTTGATTGGCTTGATCCTGCAACGGCCTTGTGCCGGTAACCATAGCTACTAGAGTTTGTGAGCACAGTGGCCGTGACAGCAATTTGCATCACTCCTTCCGCCTTCTAGCTCTTACAGTCTGTATGTCCTTTCTTCTGGGATGTTTCACAAGCCTCGGGATAGGGGTAGCATTTACAGCTAAGCGCTCACGGGAATTTGTTCTCAGTACCGGGAGCAGTTATGTGTCTCTGTATTAAGTAGAGCTCCATGTAAAGAGAAAGCTTCTCTAACCACGATTGAGACCAGCCCAGGTCTGTGGGTCCGTATGTAAATGTTTAGGTGGCGTTCTGACAACCATTGCCACTTTACAGCAGAATAGTACGTTCCTTGCCAGGCTTATGACCTCCTGGACATTTAAAGGCCTTATCTCTTTGCAGAGCAAGAGCTTCATGTGTTTTAGGTCTATTGTTTTCTTTCACAAGTTTCAGAGGTAAGGGTGCTAGTCTGTCACACTCCAAGGTGTCTGGAAACTCAATGTTTAAAGTCATTTTTGCTTTGAAGGTCACTAAGACAAATATGAATACTGAACATAAAATTAGTTTAACACACAGGCAAGACACCCAGCCACCTCAGGGAAAAGCTAGATTAATGGCGTTGTCTGTCTACTGTTTGCTGACAGACACACTTTATGCACCAGTAGACTCTAATGTAGGACTGAGGCGAGTCCAGCCAGACATCTCTCATTTCCGCAGACATTGCTTAAAGCCCCTTCAGAAGGACGGGGGTGGGGGGGGGTGGGGGGGGGTGTGTGCCTGTGCCTCACCCTGCCACTGCCAGCAAGAGACTGTTTTGGATGTAAGGCTGCCATAAAAGTAACAAACCAACACCGTTCCAAGAGAGGGTAAGGAGGAATCCACCAGGAGTTCTTTCTGAAGTGGCAAGAGAGACTTCACTATGTTCAAGGACAAAAGGTGGGAATGAGTGAGCAGTTCACTCAGGGCAAGTCCAGACCCTTGACGCTTTTCGCTGCTTCTTCTTGCTCATTCTCGCAATCTGACACTCATAAATACTGACCACACTGGGACACATGGAGGAAGACACTGTTCGTCACAGAGCTGGGGTTGTCCTCCTGCTGTCCAGCCTCTGAGTGCGACTCTCTAATTATCCTTCCTCAGGGAGATACCAGTGGCCCTGGTCCCGGGGCCCAGTCAACCAGAAAAAGCTCAAGGTTTGAATGACTGTGCACGTAAGTGTCTGTCGAGTGTCCACATTGCCTATATGCCTGAGTCAGACACTCCGAGGTTGTGTCAATGAAACTTTAGGGTCATTTTCCCAAGTTCGGTCCACAGAGACAAGAATGAGAACGTGAAAGTGCAGGTTGGTGAACGCATGCGCACTGCTGCACGCCACCCAGATGTCCATCAGAGAGTCTCCCTGTGAGCCAGCAACTGAACTGAGACATGTTTTGCTGGTGTGGAAACTTATTTGCTCATTGTTTTGAGGGTACATTAACTCTTTCAGGGTCCATTGAGCAAATTAGCTATCCTAGGTCACATTAAGCTTGTCTCTGGATGACAGGACCCTTTCACCTGGCATTGTATCTCAGCACACATACTTTCTTTGTCCACTCAGAGAAAGAGAGAGAATGTGCTCATTTGAACGTCAGCAACCGTACCACAGCTAACATGACTTCCTCTTCTTGTTGGGTACTTGGGGCTTTTTAAAGAGTTTGTCAACTCATGGCAGTGATCACTGCTTCACCCACAGGTTAGCGGTTTAAATAGATGTCTAGAAATCAAGCCATTTCCGGGGTGTTTGGGACAGTATTTTGCTACCAAGTCCCTCTTCATATCTGTTAGATTAATTAATATTGGATAATTCTGTATTGTAGGGATATTTATTAAGAGAACCTCAATTCGTGGTGTATATTGTCAGGATGTATTTGAGGACAATAGTCTGCCACCATTGTAAGAGCAGTCTGGGAAAGAGTTAGGAGAAAGTCTGTGTGCTACTAACACTGGGGGACATTGCTGGGAACACCTTAGAAGGCAGGTGAGGGAGAGTCCCACAAAAGAATGACTTTTTTTTTCAT
The DNA here is from genome assembly GCF_964271855.1 of Acomys minous. Taxonomy (NCBI): domain Eukaryota; kingdom Metazoa; phylum Chordata; class Mammalia; order Rodentia; family Muridae; genus Acomys; species Acomys minous. The sequence continues at coordinate 10,341,989 of NC_140493.1, read as the reverse complement.
CCTAAATGCAAATGGTTCTGTCACTGTTGGGGGATGACAATGGAAAAATGGGGACAACTTCACCCGTCTTTTATGTCAGAAGCTACCATGAAGAGTTAGGTACAAAAATAGGCGAGGGTCCAGCAGAGTGTAGAGTCCTCTTTCAAAGGGATTTAGAATAATATTCGTTTTAAGCGTGAATGAGTCATCTGGGATCTTATGACAGTGCTAGTTCTGACTCAGCAGATCTGGGTTCTGCATGTTTAAACTGTCATCAGTGCTGCTGCTGCTGCTGCTGCTGCTGGCTGGTGGGTCATGCTGAATTGTAATGCTCTCATATAGTGCACACATTCAATGACATGGCCTTGAGTAAAGACAAGTATAAAGAAATTGGACAATATCCTGAAAAGGTAAGCTTCAGATGGAGTTTCAGTTAAGTATTAAAAATATTACAAAAGGTTGGTAATTCCTTAAGTGTTGTGTGAATACATATGCAGTGTTTCTACCTAGCTGAAGATTTGGGTGAACGTTTTTTCTGATGCAGGGTTAAACCATTTAAACATTTTAAAATAATCCTGGTGGTGTTTTACTAATAAATCGCAGATACTTCATAATGATGTGAAATGTTTTGGTCTAAGTTGCCGCTCCCTTATGTTAGCAGACAGTTCAACAAATGCCAACGACTGATGAATTATCCATTCAAACACTTCACATGAGAACTGGTCGGTCTGTCCTGGAAGCGTTGTGTTCTGTACTCTGAGATGCGTGCTGTCCTCGTGTCTTCATAGGTCAATGGCAAGGATCTCTCAAAGGCTACCCATGAAGAGGCAGTGGAAGCCTTCCGAACCGCCAAGGAGCCCATAGTGGTGCAGGTGTTAAGAAGGACTCCCCTCAGCCGACCAGCATACGGCATGGTCCCGGAAGTACAGCTCATGAATGCCAGCACACAGACGGACATCACATTTGAACACGTCATGGCCCTGGCCAAGCTTCGACCACTCACCCCTCCAGTGCCAGACACCTGTCCGTTTCTGCTTTCTGACAGGTATCCCTTCCCTTTCTCATAAAGCCCTGTCTGCCTGTCAGTCACCATTTAAAGAGGGCATTAGAAAGACCTAGATATCTCCCAAGTGGACAGTTCTAGGACTGGCTCCTCCCTCTCTTCAGGAAGTCTCCCCTTGGTTCTCGGCTCTCCTTGCCGCTGTCCTCTTTGGCCACATGGTTAGCTGGGCTGTGGAACCAGACTTCCCAAGGCACAGTGACCAGCTTTGTTCTGCTTAGCTCCCTTTTTCTCTCTACCCTTCAAGGCTCAGAGTCCCAGTCAGGGAAATAACTCTCCTCACCAAAGCTGCCAAAAAGCCTCATTAAGGCCCAGGTGAAGGTGACACGCTGGCACCGTGTTTTCCTCTGTGAGTTAGCCCTCTCTCCCGTGCTTTTTCTTTCTCTACAAAAGAATCTAGGAAATTGATTTAATTCAACTACAGTTCTCCAAAGAAACCAATTACCAGATCTACCGAGATGCAAACAAAGGGTCCAGGTTTTCATAGAGTAAACACAACACTCGGAAATAAGCAGCAATTAAAGGCATTTTCTCCCCAATTTTACAAATTTAAAGGCGGGGTATTTTATTTAAATAATGTCATCTGCCTGGTTCTTGCTCCACACATTGTGTTCTCTATATTAAGTAATTTTCATGCATTGTCCGGATTTGCTTCCCTAAGAGCTACAGTCCCTTTAGGCTGCATTTCCACTGCTCTCTGTACTCCAGCTTGTGTTTTGTAAGACACCCATGTCACTGTGCCCGGCCTCAGCCTATGGTCCCAGCCTATGAGATCCTTCCATCGCCTGTACAGCAGACTCACCTGGGAACACTAGAAGACCCTCAGTAGGCACTCCGGCCAATTAATTAAGATATTTTAGAGTGGACTCGAGCAAGAGCAATTTCTCCAACACTCCCTGAGGCACTTATAATGCACAAGCAAGTTTTTGAAACTACCCCTTGAGACTTCAGCCTGCAAAAGGGAACACCCTGTGTGTTTGTGTGTCCATGTTCATCTGCCCGCCTCACAATGAGTAGCTCTTATACCAGGCAAATGAAAGATGAAACTATGAACAGATAGAAAGCTAGTAGCCCCTGGTATGTATGTTCTGGAGTGGAAATGAACAATGAGTAAACAAATAAGTGAAATTCATGCATGCATCCCAACACGTAGAAAGCAACTTGCAGAAAATGCTCCCTTGAATGAGCAGGAAGTTAATAGGAAATAAAATAAGAGGAAGTAAAGTTATCTAACTTTAGCACGTTTTGGGTAATATTCCAATTGCTTGGCCTTGCTGCCTCAATGAGTCCTCACAACAGCCTTAGGTCAGGGTGCCTTTGTTCTCACCATCCTGGTGTCGCAGAAGAAGAGACACATGCAAAGGTCCTTAGCCGGAAGTTTCGGAGTCTGGCTTCTAATTGGGCAAAGACTAGCTAACATTCCTTAACTGGTAGGGGTGAGAGGGGGTGGGGTAGATGCTTTTCCCATGTCTTGCAGCCGCTCCTTCCACACCATGTGAGCCCCACAATGTCCATATTTTCCTTTTAATTACTTTCTTATACTAAAATTGCCTCTCAGCTATTTGCCTCATTTAATAAGGCAAGAATCGGATTTTGTGCATGGGCATGTTTGCAGCAACTGGCACCGAGCCTGGCATCCAGTAGGCACTCAGGAAATGTTTGTGAAATGACTGAGGTCTTTCTTAATGGCAGCGGCATTGCCTTCTTACTGGCTGAAGGGCAAGGGGAAGACATCGATGCCCCAGACAGAGGGTTGTCACTTTCTCCTTAATAGTTTGTATAGAAAAGGGCGTGCCTATCTGATAGACAAGCAGCCATGATGCTGCCTCTTGCTGCTTTTGCTGTTTGGGCTCGCATTGCTTAATCTTTAGCAGACCAGCAGCCCTAGTAATAGTAACACGTCATAGGCAAGGACTTACCTCTTACCTTGTAATGGGGCATGAGCATAGGCCTCACCTTTAGGACAATGGAGAGCTAGTCTGTGCTATTTGAACTTACTCAGGATCCTTATAGACTGAAAGCTGTCACCAGGGAAGGGGTTTGTTTGTTTGTTTGACTATCTGTGTGCACGCCCCTTATCAAAGGGGAGGGTTGGGTTATGACAATGGTGAGATAGCATCTTGAGAAACAGACAGAAGTATATGTATATTTTCTCATCTAAAAAAAAAAGTGCTTCTGAAAATGCCAGTGAATAGCCAGTTTGGCTCTGTGGCCTTGCGCCATAGTGCACCCCTCTGAGTAGGTGGCAATCCTAAATTGCTACACACCTGTGCAGGTATTGTCACATTCAATGGAGAAAGAGTGTCCATGAAACACTCTGGGCCATAGGAAAATTCTCACTGGTCTCATCACGAAATGAAGCTAGAATCCAGAGCCTTCCTCCCCTTAGCCTTCAGAAATAGGACACTGGCTGGTTTCATCAGTGGGGAGACAAATGTGTGCTTCTATTGAAGGCGGAATCCCTTAGGCACGAACAGACTTACCCCAAAGCAGGAAAGGGTAGTGTGAAACTCTAAACTCCATTTTAATCAAGGAAGCCATCCTTGGGATCCATTGCTGTGTTGTTGTGCAACTCCCCACAGCTGCCATTCTCTTCATCCTATGGAGCCCGGATTTTACGAGGACAATGAGTACGCCCCCAGCTTGCCCGCTGATGCAGACAGAGCTGAAGACTTTGAATATGAGGTAGGACCACTTCCTGTCATGTTTCTTCATAAAGTTATGGTTGAGGGGACTTTGCATAACAAAGAAACCCGTTTCGTCTCAGAAATAGCGTGTTTATTATATGCCCAGAATAAAATCTTTCAGGTGGTTTGGCATTAGTAATTTGTCTATACTATTTTAAAGCTATTGCAAGATATTTGTGCAGCATCAGCTTGGAAACAGTTTGCTTACAGCTTTGTTATTATATACACGTATAACATATGCATATATAAAAATATTTTAGAGCAGCTGCATTTACCTTTCTTAATATAAGTGAATTTCTAGAGTTTAGAAAGAAAATTATTCTTTCCCTTGCATAGTCCAGTATTAATTGATAAAATTAACTTCATTTTATTTTCTTTCACAAACGTATTTTCTCTGTATTATGATTCAGGTGCAACCTGGAAAGAGTAGCTTCGTAACTGTTAGAAATAGAGAAAGAGTCTGGTCCCATCGTTAAACTCTGCAATCTTCACAGGGCACACTAGGCAGTCCATCTGCAGCCCAAAGCACTTCACAAAACCCATCGAACAAATTATTTAAAGCATTTCACAAAAGTTAGAGGGTTTTATCCTGATATTTCCTCACTTCCGCAGTTCATACATGTTGAGTTCGGAGTGCTTTGACATTTAGAAATGCGGTAGATTGCGGAGGAGAAGGCACGGGCAAACAGGCAGAGCATCCACGATTACCTGCCCTTTAATGCCTCAGATGATGTCATACGAGTTCAGCAAAGTGTTCTTCCTATTTTACAAGCAGGAAATCCGGGAGTCTTCTCCCTTGGGAGGCTCTGAAATCAAATAAGGCTAACTCAGTGAAGCTCACCTAAAGCAAACAGACGTTTATTTGAAATCCTCCCTCCGCAAAAGTCATCGCACATGGTTGTGGAAGTCATTATTTTCCTGCAGCTGGGGTTCAGAAAGATGTGCGATGACACCTCGGATCTGAGTTTTGTCATGGTTGTTCGTGTTAAATTTTTATCGCCTCTGGTCCCTTATGCACAATTTTAGAAGCTTGTTCAGGTGTAGGCAGGTTCTAAGAGACCCAATACATTTATTTCATCTAGTCATAAGAAATAAATGACAGTATTGAATCACAGTTTTGCTATTCAAATAATAGCAAAAACTGGCTTTCAGTTAGAGCCTTTTGGGTTTTACGAGTAGGGTTTTTCATTTAGTTTCTATCTTACAGCTTTAAATAAGACAATATTTTGGGTGGGTCCGGGAGGAAGCTAAATGTGTTAAGAGCAAAGAGTCTTTTGATCAATCAGATGTCATTGAAATACCAAAATAAAGACAGGTTTCCTTTCAATTCTATAGGGCACACTGGGGCTAAACCATACCCTCCTTTTGGTCAGTATCTATCCTTAGTAGATGCCAATATCAAGACATTGAAATTGGCAAATTACACCTCTCTATACCTGTAATCTCAACTAATCACCCATCATCACCATTAATTTGCTGTCATCTGTGATCTTTGTTGCCAAAGGTACCTTTCTGAATAAATGAAATAAAAAGAATAATTGAAACAAAGAAGCGAAACATTTGCTATGACAGTTTTCAGCCTTGAAAACACACACATACACACACACACATGTGAACGCATCATATATGTTTAAGGACACAGGCAAATGACTGAAGGATCAGTCACCTACTTTATCTGAAAATACTTGCTCTATCCAGAACTTTTCAGTTTACTATGGTCGCACCCAGAAGTGACACCCAGCAGCCCTCACGGCTCATCAGGTGAGATCAGAAAATCTTGTCCATCCGTGGCCATCACCAGAGCCTGTCCTGCACACAGGACATGTCTGCATGTTTAGCACGTTGGGCATGAATGCTGATAGGTGGAGTGTTCCTGTGACTAGCTGGGATGACCTACGTCTCATTGTCATATCACCCTATACATTGTCATTCTAAACGGAAGTGCCCATCACTGTGGCAGTCCAAGAAGCAGAAAGAGCCTCCCTACCCTTTTCATGCGCCTTCACACATTCATTTGTCCCAAAGAACTCCTGGCGGCAAAGTATGAACTCGGTGGTGATGTCCTTCAGTCCCAGTGCAGCTTAGTTTCTAGAGAAGAAAGGTAGACAGTGAACACATTGAATGCATGAGTTCTGTGAGGAGGAGAGGAGTTGATGAAGAACACGGAGAGTGGGTCACTGAGGAGAGAGACTCGTGGGATAGGGGCAGGTTGTTCTTCCATTATACATGGTGGTCAGGGAAATCCTCTCTGGTGAGATACCCGGAGAAAAGGAGCGACGAAGACACTGGGAAGGACCTTTCCAGAAAGAGGGAAATGCAAGCCAAAGGCCCAAGCAGGCTCATTTCACTACTTCCATATTGGCTGTGATAAGATATCACGGCCAAGGTGACACACAGAAGATAGGGCTCCCTTAAGCTAATGAATTCAGAGGGATAATAGCTCGTGATGGTGGAATGAAATCATGGCGGCTGGAGCAGAGTCGGAGATGTCTCACTTCCTAAACTGTAAACGAGAAGCAAAGACAGAGAGTGGACTGGGAACGGTAAAATCCCTTAAACTCTCAAAGCCCTCCCCCAGTTATAAGGATGTATGTGACGGGGCTGTATGGTGAAATAGATCCACTTAAGGGGTTTATTAAGGGAATGGAATACATAGATCATCTCTGGAGACACACAAGGGAAGAAGGGGAATTGGGAGGCATTCCCTTTATAGGTCGACCTAGGGCATGCGCAGGAGGTGCGCAGGATGTGTTTTCGACCATGCTTCTAGGGCGGCTTTGGTGTTGCCTGTTTTCCCATGGTCATCGGGGCCTTTAGGGGTGACTGTATCATTGCCTATTTACTAACACCAGTGACACACTTCCTTTAGCAAGGCCACACATACTAAGCCTCCCCCAACAGTGACACAAAGTGGAGACCAGGCATTCAAATGTGCAAACCAAAACTACAGGGAACAATTCTCAGGCAATCCATTACAAGGCTTGTATGTTGGGGGGGGGGGGGGCAGCTCAATAACTAGGAAAAAGGGTGGCGGGAGGCCACGCTTGAGGGGGCGGAGGTGAGGCAAAGTGAGAGGGTGCAATCTGGAGTGGCCTTAGCCTGTGAGGTGACTCAGTGCTGCTCTGTCTAAGAACACTCTGGCAGAGGTGTTGGGCATGGGCACTGCAGGGGAGGAACAAAGGTCTCAGCAGGGGAGTCAGTTGAGAGGGAGAGGTGGCTTTGGCTTGCCTATAGGAAGTGGTGGTGGATAAGGGCGGAGCTTGTAAGGATAACGTCTAAGGAGCACTGAGGCAGTGTCTTCCTATCTGTGTACCCATGTCTTACCTCGGACCTGTCAAACAATTTTTAGTGAGGTGTTTTTTTTTTCTCCTGACTTTTAAAAAGCAAGGTATGATATAACCTACTGTGCTCTCTCTCTCCCTCCCTCCCTCTCTCTCTCTCTCTCTCTCTCTCTCTCTCTCTCTCTCTCTCTCTCTCTCTCTCTCTCTCCTCTCTTTCCCTCCCTCCCTCGCCCCCCTTCTCCCTCTCTCCCTCTCTCTGGTTGTAAAGATTGCATTCTGTGCTTGCTCCAACACAGACCATGGAAGGTTTTAGGCATGTTTTCACAGACTGACCGATGACTGAACCAGAGCTGATTGCTTGTCTTCTAAGTACATGGATAGAGATTTTAGTACATGAAGTATTGACCGAATAGAACAGAACTCAGCTATTTTAAACATGCAGATCATTAAAATTGATAGATTAACAGCTTCCATAGGAACCAAGATGAACAGTGAATGTTTTCTTTTCTTTTCCCTTCCTTTCTTTTCTCTTTTTTCTGTTTTCTTTCTTTCTTTCTTTCTTTCTTTCTTTCTTTTGAGGGATGAAAGATGTCACAGACTATGTGTCAACATTATGGTGACCCTAGTGTACTAGGGGTCTCTATGAAACTTTAATGACACCTACACCTCACCATGAACTATTACTACTTTCCCCAAGAAAAATATTTGACTGGGTTTAAGAGGACCAGTCTACATCAAAAGATTCACAGCTTGAAATTTGTTCTCTATTTTTTTAAAAAATCACAATGACACTTGTTTTCTAATTTTAAAAGATATATGATTTTAATTTTATTGGGGGAGGAAAAGAGTATCAAATTTAAAGATTGTACCTATCATAAGATTTTAGGGTGCTTCCTGATAGTACCACAGAAGACCAAGCTTCTCTTCTTTATTTTTCCATTCATTTTTCCCCCTTACAGCCTGTCAAGGTTGAAATAAATCATAAATAGCCCTTAGCAAGGCAGAAGTAGGTCTGAAATCCAGTCTCCATGAGAAATAATTCACAGGGAAAGCCTCCAAGAAATACAGAGTCTCCATCTAACATCTAATAGAGATGTGTTTGCCTCTGCCGGCTGCAAGGAAGGAGCTGGGGTTTTTTTGCTGCTCTTTCATTGTGTTTTTGTTTGGTAGGACTTGTCATTAAATCTCGAAAGTCAGGGCTGGCGAGAGAGTCAGAAATAAGTAGAATTTTAGTAATCCAACACATCTCATTACAGCACAAGGGGAAAAATTCAATCAATGTTTTCGGACCTTCGGGTGTTTATAATTTAGCTGTGCTAATCGAAGTCACTTACTCCTTTCCCCCTAAGATGAAGAAAAGTAGCATACACACACACACATACACACACACACACACACACACACACACACACACACACACACAAGAAGCAGGAAAAAATTGAAATTTATTTGAATTGGGATTAAAAGTGGAAAAGAGAGGCCATGATGTGTCTATGTACATGTTAACTGAAAATTGAACCACTCTGGCCAGTGTGTAAGAATAAGCATTTAGCATATTAATTAACTTCCGCTTGGCAGTACTTACGCTGAACCAAAGGGGACCTTTGCACTTGGTGTTGTTTTGCAAAATGTGGCTCTCGGTGCTTTGTGCAGAATATTTATGGGAGCAAACTATCATATTCCTCTCACAGTTAGAGTTATGAAGTGTACAGAATTCCCTTAAACACACACACACACACACACACACACACACACACACACACACACACACACACCAGAACTATAATTTATTAGATACCGGTCATTCATCTGGACAGCTTCATGATTTGCAAAGTTGCCTCAGAGAAAAAAATCTCCCCAGTGTACTGTGTAAAGAACTAAGTGTTTTTCTAAGTGAGCCTGGAACTTTGTCTGTCCTGTTTATTATTTCATCACAGCCTCTGCCTCACGGTAGGACCTCGGTCAATATTTGATGATGGAATAAACTAGAGCTGAAGGACCATACCTTCTGTATGGACCAGCTTCTGGGGAGTTTAAACCCTTTGCCCTCTTCCGTCTGTTAGAGGGAGTTTAAATAAAGCTGAGGCCACCATTCAGTGACAAGAATGCCCCTCCCTTTGCAGCAGGTGTTTGGTTGTTTTTTTGTTTTTGTTTTTGTTTTGTTTGTTTGTTTTTTGTTTTTGAGTCAGAGTATTTCTCGGGAGGAGACAAAATGGTGGAAGTTAAAAAATAAAGTTAAAGTTAAAAATATAGCTGTTATCTATATTAGCTATTATTATGTACAATTACAAAGCTCATACTTGGTATAAATTTCTATTTTTTCCCACATGTATGTATGTGAATTGTAGACATTTGTTCACATGTGTGGGGGTCCATGTGTATGCAAGTGTGTGCGCATGCGTGCAAAAGCCTGAAGTTGACGTTGGGAGTCACTGGTTGCTCTCTACTTCATTATCTGAGGCAAAGTCTCTCAGTTCACCTCAGAACTCATAGAGCAGCTAATCTGGCTTTCTCTAGTGATCCCTGTCTCCACCTTTCACGTGTAGGCATTATAGATGATGCTTACTTGGGTTCCAGGGATCTGAACTCTAGTCCTCACACTTGCACAGTAAGCATTCTAACCACGGAGCCATCTTCCAAATATGACATGTCCTTCAACCAACCCCTGTGCCTCCTTCATAAGGCCTACATGAAGTGCTCGTTCAACATGAGTGAAACAGCCAAACAAACAGTGGGCTGCTGCCTGTGCAGGCATTGACAATGAACCATTGATGAAAGGAGCCCGTGCGGAGGATCTGAAGCATCATGGAGCAAGAGGCTATAAGGAGGATTATCTATGGGCAGGAGATTGTAGAGCAGAGAGAAACAGAGTAGAAAGCACAAAGAGTTCCTTATCCTGAGCTGTTACGTCACTGGAGGTTGTACGCCACCAGCCTCTTTCCTTTCACTTTCCAGTCACCCTTCGCAGCCATGAAAGAAATATCCAAAACAATTCTAAACCACTGACTGCACAGCAAAATCAACCATTTAGAAAAATTCCCTTTGTAAGACTCAGGCTATGGAAAGGTTCTGATTGGAAACCTGATCTAGATAAAGTGTGGAGATTTTTTTTTTATTCCTTGAACATTAAAGGCAATATATCAGTGTGTCCATATGGAGTTGGCTCATTGGAGTACCTGTTAATGGTCTTCCACTCCTGCCATTTCTTTATGTCAGCTTAGATCTTGAAGGCCAGTCCAATGACTTGTCATATATTGGAACATATGCTTTCAGTCTGCTTGATGCACTTTTTTTTAATCCTACAACTGTGATCCCTTGGCCTGAGACACGATTTTCTCTAGACAAGGCTTTGGTATCAATTACAGAGGCCTTTGTCTCTGTAGTCACCATCAAAGTTGTCACATCAGATATAATTTATGTGTACTTGTGCTGGATTGTGGGCTAGTCCTCATCTTGACCAAACACCCAAAATTTGTTTCAGCTCTTCCTGGCACTAAACAGTCCATGAGCATTGTCATGATCCTGCCTCTCTAGGCATGATGGACACAAGACTCCTCAACTCAGCCGAACTCAAAGAAAAGTGTGGGCTTTCCACGTTTCAGGTCTTTGCTTGCGGGATGCTTCATCTTTAGATCCCCTTCTGATAGTCTCTACCATTGTTCCAAGATGGGACAGAGCATCATTTTCTCAGGAGCACTCCACAACATCCTCCTCACTTAGGAGTCCATCTTTCCCACCTGTTTTTGTTTGTTTTGTTTTGTTTTGTGTCTGTTTTTTCGTGAGATATATAGTTCCTCAGGGTAGCTAATGTTGGCCTCAAAGCCCTAATTTTCCTGCGTCAACCGTTTGAGTCCTACAATTACAGGCACACATCACATGGCTAAATTTTTCCAAATAAATTGCCCATCTTGAGATAAATCCTGGTGGTTTTATTTAATATTAATTTATTCTATTTTATGCTCTATGTACGTGCCTGAGTGTATGTACGAGCACTGCGTGCATTCCAGAGACCTCAGAGGTGACAAGAGATGTTCAATGCCCTGAAACGGGAATTACAGATGGCTGTGGGCCACCATGTGGGTACTGCAAAGTGAACACTGGTTCTCTGCAGCAGGACCTGTCTTGTCCTAGTTCCTGGTTTCTAGATCTTTGACATCACAAGAAAAGTCCCTAAAACAATGACAATTCTATCAGAAGGAGGATGACAGACTAGCAATTTGAAATATGATGTGGCAGTCTTTGTTTTCCCCCACGCCCTTCAGCTAATCCAACAATCAAAGTAAACAAACTCGAGCATATGCTTTTGCCAGAAAATAACCGAAGGATTTTTTTTTGTCACCATCTTCACAGGAGAGATAGTTTCACATGAAACATTTAAGTTGGTGAACTGTGCTAAATAGGTACTCTAGTTCACACAGGTGATAAATGACGGTGATCTGGTGTCACTAGGACCCCATGCCCTCGTTTCTCCTGAACAGTCCTGGAATGTGGCTATTATTTTAGTGCAAGTATGAATATGACATCTTTCACATTCAGACATATCCTACTTGACCAATACTTTGTGAGGTTGTTTTAATTTTCATATCTGTCAAACTTTAATTAAGGCTGACAATTTAGAATTGCATGTAATACAGTCTTAATATTCCATGCAGACATAAGTCAAAGCTTTTTAATTTTAACACCCATGTTTATTAAATTGAATTATTTTCCTAAATTGTGAGAGCCTAGTAGGAACAAGAAAAAGTCTTCCTTCAAGCATGATTATAAAATGAGACCACAGGTTGAGAAGTCATCAAAGTTATTGTAATTCTTTGAGGTTTCTTGCAGAATAAAATGAGATTAGTATTGCTGTTGATTGGGTTATATTATTTTATAAAACAAACATGAAGCAAATCTGCGTTTCACCTCACTGATTATAACAGCACTCAGCCTTATTTGAAAAGCAAACAGTGAAAGCAAATTGAACCTTCCGAGTTAGTTATTCAACAAGGTAACCATGGACGATTGCTAGGAATCTAGCTATAAAATGAAGATTACGTACATCACACCTATAAATGATATCTAAGTGCCAACATTCTCTTTGTGTTTGAAGACACTCAGATGCACATGCAGAGGACTGCCTTGCACTCCTTAAAGGCATCTGTGAAAGTTTGTGTTTAAGGCGAATATTTGCATATCACGTTTTTTTTTTCTCCACTGACTTTCTGTAGACTCCATTTCCACAACAGCGGGAAGATGAAAACTGCCTTCTTTAATGTGTGAGGCAAATGCGTTGGGATCCCAGTTTTCCTTTCAGATGCCATAGCATCTGTAGAAGGGAAAGAACAAGTAACATGGGCATGGCTCTAACTCCATTTCTTACACGGACCTTGGGAATAATTTCTTGAGTCCCAGTGCCCTACGTGTGAGCTTCTCAGGATACCCAGAGTTGACTATGGGCTCATCTGTCAACACCTGCTTCTCAGTAGGCAACTGTAGCTGCTATAAGCAACATGAGACAAATGCACTGTCAGGTCATTTCCATTTTAACAGTGTCTTAACATCATTGGCATATCAGTCTTTACTGATGAGCTTTTATAGGGTGAGTATACCATTCACATGTGTACACATTCTGTGTTCCGTACTGTATCACTTCAACTGGGAGTAAGCTGCTTCACTCTCCATTTTAGCTTTAGGTTCAGAGCACATTTCCGCGTAACTCGTATAAATTTTCTAATTTCAAATAGCTGGTATAGTGTGTAAGGATTTCAAAACAGTATTTATTTACATTCAACACTTAGATTTTTAAATTTAAAAAATATTGAAAACAAATTTAGTACAGATTTTTTTCCCTACCATATTACATTGTCTTTAAAATGAACATTGGAATCCTCAAGGCACTCTGGTTTGCCTGGGAATTATAGCCCCTCACCTGCTCCCTGGAGAACAGAAGCTCCTGATGAAGGCCTTGGTCTGTGTTTGGCTAGCAGTGTTCATTGGGCATTAAGTAATGACATATAATGTAGTCTGTACAAACAAAAGGTGTGTCATTAAGCCAAGGATTATGCTTTGTGTCCCATAGAGGTCTCAAACATAAACTGTTAATATTATCATCTACACTGTGCCACCTGAGACAGACATGGCATCCGATGTGCATGCCTCTCTCCTGTATGCGTGACCTTTTTGTTACTGTGGTCTCACTGTTGTGTGGGGTGTTTATCTTTTCCCTACTTAATGCATCAAATCTTTGTCAATGTTTCAGAAATCTCTTCATGGGAAAAAATTTTTCAGAACTAAAGTTCATATGGCAGTATATGTGATTAGCTAACTCTTCAAATAAAAGCATATGGAAAAGAGGTTTTCAAGATATATTGGGTTATATTCTTACAAGCAACATGAGGGTAGTCTCACTAATACTCAGTGGCTTTCTTTCCCTTTTATCATGCAATTTTATTTAATAAATTGTAGAAGAATGTTGGGAAAATAGTGCCTGGAAGTAATGAGCCGTGGAAGCTGGGAAGAACTGGTGGTCAGTTGCACCACCTGGGGTCTACAGGTGCTGTGCATCGTATGGTTCAAGACCCCAGAAGAAACTATTTTCATTGTTTTCATCACAAGAAATGAAATTCCCGAGGAGATAAATATGACTAGCGCTACTTGAGTATTACACAGTATATGCATGTATTCAAACAGTACATGGTGCTCCAAATGTGTAAAAATCTGTGTCAACCAGAACATTAACATTAAACTTTAATGATTCTTGAATTAAATATTAAGTTTATGAAACTAACACTTCTATCAGTGTAGCAAGTGGGATTAACGTTATAGACAATGTTTCTATGTACCTACCTCTAAATTAGCTGTATATGAAAATATGTGTCCACAGTGCATGGCTGATTAAAAGCCTGTGATGGATAACAATGGGATCACATTTTCAAAATATGAAGGCATTTCCAGTGAAACCAAGGGTTGGTGGCAGATTAAGCTATTTTTCTTCCCCAATCTACCCAACTACCTGGTGTTATTTAGTGATTCCTTCAGCCTCACAGCTCTGTCACTGGGTACACAGCATTTACTAGATTACTACACTCCCGATTGGATACTTCTAGATCTCTAGTCCTTTAAAAAAAAAAAAAACTTTCTAGGTAAAGTGGCACACACCTGAGAGTTGACAGTCGCTCTGATTTCTTCCTGCTTTTCCCTCCATAGACAGGAAGGCATCTCATTCTGCCTGGAGCATCTCTGCAGGAGGACCACCTGCCTCCTCCTGTCTTCCTGCCTTGTCTCCATAGCACACCATCACGTCAAGTTGCTGAGAATTTGTCTGTCATTCTTTTTGCTTCTAGCAGCACTGCCCAGTGCTGTTTGCTAGAGGAGTCATGAGGAACATGTGCTGGAACCCAGCATCTGGGTGTACAGCCTCAAGAGCAATTCTCTGCATGTTTCCAGATATATATATATATATATATATTTACAGTTGTATGACATTTACATTTCATCCTTTAGAGGATACATTGTGGTTTTGTATAATCACAATTTTTAAACTTCTTTTTTAAAATTTATTTTCATTTATATATTCACCTTACATTCTAATCATAGTTGTTAGCATTTAAAAAAATATGTTGCCACGCAACATGTATAGTATATTTATTGTAGAAGGAGGGGAAGGGAGGGAGAAAAAGGAGGGGGAGGGCAGGAGGGAAGGGGAGGAGAAAGAGGGGGGGAGGAACGGGCAAGAAGTTGGGAGAAAGGAGAAGGGGTACCCTTTAGGGACACAGAGAAGGAAGCTGAGGAAGTGACAGAGAGCGTGTGCAGTAACAGGTTGGGTCTTTTATATCTGGTGCCGCTGTACAGCAGGTGAGAACATAAGAGGTTGCTCAGCAACCTAGAGGTAGACTAGTCCCGCCCCTGCCCCACGCTAGATGCTAACATTCCTCCCTTTCTGTTTAATTTTTTTAAACGAGGAAGTAAGAAGAGGCAGCAAGGCAGGAACGGGGGCTTTTGTGTTCGAAAACACTGCTTCCTGCTGACTTGGGGGCAAAGGTATTTGGGGGGAACCCTAAGAGAATGGGGGTGGGAGAGCAGGATGGCAAAGCCCTGGGAGAGCTTGCTGTTTCGATGCTGTCCAGGATCTGTGAGAACATCTCCGGCTGGGCTTGACTTAGTCTAAGAGGTTAGACTGGAGCGCCTGTAGGTAGCTGCTTTAGCGCTGTCTTAGAGGTAGGAAATACCTGGGTCTGACAGATTCACTGGAACATATATATAGGCGGAAGACAAGTTAGTAGGTTAGGGAGAATTTCTTCTAGGTTTGAAGGTTTCTGGGAGAGCGAACAGAGAGGGAAGTTTTGGAGCAAAGAAGAGAAAAATATTGAACATGGGAACCTCCTCCATTTACCTGATTAATTAATTAATTAATTAAAAAGGTCTCATTTTGGACCTGTCTGTGTTTGGTTGCATAGGCGTGCAAGCTTAGCATCCCTTATGTGGATATAGGGAGTTTAAATTCTCCAGAAGGCATCCCACAGGAGAGCCTGGATGGCCTGGCAAATGGATAATGTCCATGGGAAGAGTGAAGTCAGTACTCTATCCAGGTGTCCCAAGAATGGATTTTGACTGAAAATTGGTGCAGTCTGTTCCAGCACCTCGTTAGCATTGGTTAAAGATCAAGGGCATAGGCCATACAGGAACGGTTTTAGCCCAGACAGACACAGTTTACCTAGCGCTAGGGGTTTTAGCAGCAGAAAAACAAAAACAAAAACAAAAAACAAAAAGCAAAAAACAACAACAACAAAACAGTGCTGGAGAGAAGTCTCACCCAAAGGGAAATGTCCTAGCTGAAAGTCAGTGAGAAGGCTCAATTGTAGTCATAAAGACTGTGAGTGGAGGTACCTCTGCTTCAAAAGGTGCCCGGGAGGCACCAGTCTCTTAGATCCAGAGAAGTGTTTACACGGAGCAGGAAGGGGAACGCACCAATCGAGCTGGTAGCGATAGGGTATCCAGGAAGTGAGTCGGTTTTGGGCCCATGGTTTTGGTAGTTGGGGAAGGGGAGTCCCAAAACCAGGGAAAGGGGGGAAGTTTCCCTCTGAAATAGGCAGTAGTTGGGAAACTTCGGCTGTTGATTGACAGCACTTATCTGGTTCCTCTTGACCTGAGAGAGAGATTCCCTGTAGCTTACAAGAATCCTTTTAAGTTTACAAAGGGAGATATGTTTTAGACAAGCTAGCGTCACCATTGTTTGCAATCTTCAGTAAAACAGATATTGTAGAAAAGGGTAGCATGGCAGAGGCTTGGAAAAAATGTGGGTTAAAAGCATGAGTACTCTTTGAGGTGAGCTTAGGAGAGTGAGAAGCCTGGTGGGTGTTCCTGACATCTGTGAAACAGTAACTTGGGTGAACTCAGGGAAGACAGAAACCTCCTGTGGAGCAGAAGGGCAAAAGCTCACTTGATCTTAATTTTTAGGGATTACGTAACATAAAAGAGCCTCTCTGTTCAGAACAATCAGAAACATTTTAAGTATATATTTAAAAGACTAATCAAAGGAAATTCACAATCTTGAGCTTGCAATTATGATCAAGGGTTGTATAGTGGAACATTTTTTATCAGAGTTAGATTAATAAATCAGAGATCCAGTGATCAATGTCAAAGCTCTGAGCAGTCTTAAGTAGCATAACAGCGGAAAGAAATCCGAAGCATTTTTATCTATTTTGGGTATGTTAAATCATCTTTTGAGACCCTCGAACCTTCGTAACGTGCATTTACCAACCTTTAAACATTTTCTTACACCCTCAAATACTTTTGGAGGCTTTTCTTTATAATTTAAACTTCTGTATCTTTATCTAATTATTAGACACAGGTGAAATTGCTGTGAGCAGTCATTGTCCTTTAGCTAAAGGAATAGGAAAAGGTTGCAGCTGAGGCCTGTTTTTTTTTTTTAAATCCGGTAACAAGGTAGATTGTATCTAAGCCTGACAGTAGCAGCTCCAGGAGTGATAGTTAAGGCCTGCTCCCCTGTATATGAAGGGGACTGAAAGGTCATCTGAAGCCTTCAATGACAGAAGTTGGCAATGTGACAGTGGGTCCTGAGTGTGAGATTGAAACAGACCTGCAGCATCACCCTGGGTTCACTGAGCTTGCTGAATCCAGGAGCTATCTGTCCTCCACCAGGCCACGGAGCTGGAAGGCTGGATGCCTCTGTGATACTTCTGCTGGTTGAGCCTCCATTGGCTGGGAACAGAGGACAAGCCTGCATGAGAGCATTTTGACTTCCAGAGGCCAGTCTGCCAGTAGACGGGACATAGTTTGTTGAGGCAGCTGTCAGACCAATGTCCCCTCTTGGATGAACTCGAAACTCAGGCTTGACTTGAAAGGGAGCAGGCATTCCAGACCTCTGTTTACTTTGCAGGAATGATGAGAGCCTCAGGGCAGCGCCCAAGACCTGCAGCATAGTTTTCTGCTGTAGCTGAGACTGTCTGGGCGGCTCCTCTTGCACTTTAAAGACTTCAAAACCATTTTTACCAGTACCAGTATGGGGGTACAGGGTCCATCCTCAGCCCTTTAATTAAGGTGGCAGCAAGACCACAGTCTATCTTAAGAATATCTAGATAGACATACTTTGTTATTAGTTAATTTTTGTTTAACATTGAAGACATGTACAGGATGCTAAATGAAGTTTAATCTATAATCAGTAAAAGGTCTATAGCTTATCTTAATCATTAAAGACAGGGACTTTAGCTTGCATCCCTGTTAGGCTGGAGCCTTAAAAATTATAAATATGGTCCATAAAGAAATTGGGAACCTTTTGATCTTTTTATGGTAAAGCAGTACGGAGCATTAACAGTTTCCTATATGATTTAGTTTATAGAAGGTTCATAACTTATAAAAGCCTATGGCTATATTATAGATTAGCAAAATCAAGGCTAAGCATATTGAAGGCAGTGATTTTTAACCATTTTGAGTGAAAATAGAGCATAGCAAACAAGTTTTAGCATTGTAAGCAACTGAATGTCTTTAGGATAAAATATCTAACCTTAAAAGTATCTTTGGAATTAACCACTTTTAGTGTCACAGTAGAACAGTATAAAACAACTTTAAAATTACGTTTGAATTTATTATACCAAATCCATTGGCCCAAAAGCCAAATCCATAGCATAGGCATCTAATGGCAGAAGAAACCACATTCATTCATACATGCAAGAACTAGTTAAACATACATTTTAAATTAGCTTGTTTATCTGAATAGGCCATTATAACCTTGGAATACAAAACATTTTGAGCCAGATTTGAATCATATGTACAGCATATAGTAAAAGTATTATTTTGAGTTTATATAAAAATGTGTACCAATTTAAAATGAGACTTGTCACTTTCTTAGTCTAAAAATAGATAATAGAGCGTTAATAGTGACGAAAAAGTTCTATAAATGTTGTTTCATACCATGTGGTCATCTTAATATTTTTTGAGAACCGAAATAGAAATCAGGATTATTATTATTATTATTATTATTATTATTATTATTATTATTATTAGAAACTAGAGTTTTAGAGATAAGAGTAGAGCTTTGGATATCTGAAACTCATTTGTCTGTGGTTGTTTTAGGCTTTTAATGAGGCTTGTAACAGAGAGCCAACTACAGAAGGGCAGGAAGAGCACAGGCTCCTCTTTGGCCAACAACTCAATTATATGTAATCAACCCCCAGCATTGAGGCTTCATTTGATAGCAAAATATGTCTAATTGGTACTTTGTCTCTCCCATTAAATAGTGGTTCCATTTAGATTTTTAAAATTTATGTATGTATTTTAATAAGCTTTTACTATAGTGGGTTTCAATATGACCCTTCAAGTGATGCTTAGTTTTAGTTGTCTCTATCTCTGTGTTCCCTCCTTTGCCATTTCTTCCCTCTCCTTCTCTGTTTAATCCTCCCACTCCATTCCCCTCCATCTATCCATCCATAAGTATCGGCTCTATTTCTCCTTCCTTGACAGATCCTTCATAACCATCTAATCCCTTACTTTATTCATAACTTCTGTGCTTATAAGGATGTAGCCTGCCAATTGAAGATGAGAGCATGTGACTTTAAAAGGAAAACTATAAGATGGATAGAACTTGCCTTTCAAATGGAAAAGGCTTATGTGGAGCCATGCCACAGAAAGCAAGGATAGAGACTGGACGAAAGTGTAAATATGGACTCATGCTTCAGGATAATAGCAATTAAATTGAATTTGGACAGAAGAAAATTCAAGTAGGCCTCTTGACAAACTGAAAGATGAACAGTTAACAAGGCAGACAGATGCTTATCCGAGTTGCTTAACAAAGGAGTCTGAGGCCCCATGTAACTCAAAGGTGACCTCTGTGGGGTCAATGGCAGATACAGCTGAGGTTTTTTCCCCTCTATTAAACACTTCTTACAAAGCATTACAATATTAAACACAATAGAGGCACATCATCAGTGTTTCTTTATTCCAGTCCCACTGGCATAGGTTTGAGTCCATACTCTTTTAGAGTCTAATTGTCAAAGGTATGTGATTTTCATTTTTAAAACGAACTAGAACAATTGTATCCTACGAACTGTAGTTTCTTCTTATCCTCCTCCCAAGAGAGCTCTAAAACATGGACAGACTCTGGAAGGCACTGTGCTTCCAGGCATCTGTGACTTACTGGGGGAGCTACTGACAGCTGTTGAGCCTTTTCAACCCCAGGAAGTTCCATATTCACTCAAGGATTTTCCTTCCTCTGACTTGTCTGTGGCTATCTGCCAAATAAACACAGTTGTAGGTCCTTTTGGCCAAAGTTGCAAAGAGGCCTTAAGAATAAAGGGTAAATTTAGCTGAAATTTTCAAAAAAAAAAAAGTGTCTACCTAAATAGAGGGTCCACTAAGTGTTTTTATTTAGGAAGAAATTAAGCCTCCTTTCTAATGTTCAGAGAATATAACCAAAACTCATCCCTTACCTCCCCCCCCCCAAAAGCAAAAAGGTTTGCAAGCTTCTATCCCTCTCCTGCCAGCGAACCCAAGGACAGGTGTTTGCAGGATCCACGGTTGTCTGTGTTCACTTAAGGTTCTACATTTTTCAGATGAGATGCTTTGGGGGTTTTTTTTTATTAACTTTAAATTTTTTACATATACACCTATATAAAATAAACTACCTACAGCAAGGAGAACCACAGACCATTCAGGAATTACATTCATGTTACATTCGTAGTGTCTTGGCTGTTTGTACTTGGCAACCTTGAAGAAAAACATTTTCCCATTTCTGTGAATCTAGAATTCTGAATGTAACTCAATTTCCATCATATCCCATCTCTATCAACTTAAAACATCTATCTATAGCTAAACAACTAGGCTTAGTTGTGAAACTCAAGAGATGGCTTCAAATATGGCAAACCAGCCCCTGGGCAAAACGTCCTCATTTTGACCACTGATAGAATTCTGCCTAAAACGTGGCAAGCTTGGATGCAGGCAGAGATGGTGGCCAAACTCTGCCAAGACAAGATAAGCAAGTCTTCAATAGTTCCTGCCTCACAAATATGTTTGTCAGATATACTGGGCCAGAAGGCTAAGGATGCTGCTCCAACATTTTAGAGAGCTATGGGTGACTGTTCAGGCAGAAAACTGTCTCTGCCACTTTTATATTTTTAATAAATTTAGAAGCTGCTAATGTGCACTTCCTGTTTGCTTTTACTCCTTCTCTAGTCTCTGATGGGCTTTGGGGTTTTTTTTTATTATTATTATTTAAGTAAAGCCATCCCTGGCAATGAAACCCAGCCTAGCAGTGGATCCCAGCCTGTGGGTTGTGATGCTTTGGGAGTCAAAAGACCATTTCAAGGAAGTCACCTAAAGCCATCAGAAAACACAGATATTTACACTATGATTCCTAACAGTAAGCAATAAAGTAATTTTATGGCTGGGGAGGGGTCACCACAATGTGAGGAATTGTATTAAAGGGTCGCAGCAGTAGGAAGGTTGAGAACTGCTGCAGTATAGACTAAGGAAACAGCCTCACTGACTTAGAGTACCTTGTTCCGGTGGCAACACTGAGCAGTCAGCTCCCTTTGCTCTCTGCCTCTCTGAAGAAGACAACTAAAAAACAAAAAACAAAAAACAAAAACATCAAAACAGCCCAGATACTCCATAGCCAGGCTCTTCCTTATGTTTCCCCAAAGCTGACAAAACCAAATGTTCTTTTGGAGATTTCTCTCCAACATTCAGAAAGCATCTTAGAGTCATTTGCTACAACTTTCCTTGGTAATCTTGAGTGTATGAATAAAATAGCAACATGCTATAGGCCTCCATATA
Source organism: Acomys minous (assembly GCF_964271855.1). Classification (NCBI taxonomy): domain Eukaryota; kingdom Metazoa; phylum Chordata; class Mammalia; order Rodentia; family Muridae; genus Acomys; species Acomys minous. The sequence goes on along the minus strand of NC_140493.1, from coordinate 10,320,711 downwards.
AAGTAATTCAGTGTGACCAGCAATCTGACTGGTAATAGGTCAATCCTACAAAACAAGGACTCCAGATTTTCTAACGCCTACATTATTTTGCTTACATTCCAACCATATAAAATAAATGCCTTCCATTAAGGCCTCATTTATAATCCTTTATGAATGGCTGAGTCATTGATTTTTTTCACAACACTCCTTTAGAAATTTACTTCCTCAAAGCTAAATGTTGAATTATATCATTTTTACAAAGAGAAAAGCTATATCTGCGTAGACTTTCAATCAACCACAATAGGTTACAATCATATTCTATAGCTTAGTGATGTGTAAATCCTTCTGAGCCTTGAGTTACTTGCCTGTGGGAAGAAGATAATATTGATAATATTTTTGTAGGTGCCCTGAACTTTATTGATGGTATTCAAGAGAGTAGGGCTCCCAGGGCTCCTCCTGTTATTCTGGGGTCTAGGATAGAAACTGTGAAGGGAGATGTTCAGTGTCAGGGGGTAAGTTGGAGCAGGGACTCCTCAACAGCCGAGGACCTCTCTCTCGCCCTCATGCCCTTGCTGGGGTGGGTGGTCCAGAGCTTCTTACTCCTTGGAGGCCATGTAGGCCATGAGGTCCACCACCCCGTTGCTGTAGCTATATTCATTGTCATACCAGGAAATGAGCTTTACAAAGTTGTCATTGAGGGCAATGCCAGCCCCAGCACCAAAGGTGGAAGATGGGAGTCACTGTTCAAGTCTCAGGAGACAACCTGGTCCTCACTGTAGCCCAGGATGCCCTTTAGTGGACCCTCAGATGCCTGCTTTACCACCTTTTTTGATGTCTTCATACTTAGTGGGTTTCTCCAGTTGGCTTGTCAGATGCACACTGGACATGTTGGGAGTAGGAACACGGTAGGCCATGCCAGTGACCTTCCCGTTCAGCTCTGGGATGACCTTGCCCACAGCCTTAGCAGCACCAGTGGATGCAGGGATGATGTTCTGGGCAGCCACAGGGCCATCACACCACAGCTTTGCAGAGGGGCCATCCGCAGTCTTCTGGGTAGCAGTGACGACATGGGCTGTGGTCATGAGTCCTTCCATGACACCAAAGTTGTCATGGATGATGTTGGTCGGGGGTGGGGGGGTGGGGGGGGCAGGGGGAGGGGGGCTAAGCATTTGGTGGAGCAGGAAGCGTTGCTGAAAATTTTGAGTGAGTTGTCATACTTCTCCTGGTTCACGCCCATCACAAACATGGGGGCATCGGCAGAAGGGGCAGAGATGATGACCCCCTTTGGCCCCACCCTTCAAGTGGGCCCTGGCTTTCTCCATGGTGGTGAAGATACCAATAGACTCTACAACATACTTGGCACCAGTATCAGCCCATTTGATGTTAGTGGGATCTTGCTCCTGGAAGATGGTGATGGGCTTCCCATTGATGACAAGCTTCCTGTTCTCAGCCTTGACTGTGCCGCAGAACTTGCCTTGGGTAGAGTCATACTGGAATATGTACACCATGGAGTGGAGATCAATGAAAGGGTCCCTGACGGCAAGAATCTCCACCTTGCCAGAAAAGAAGCAAGTCCAGTTCACTCCGACCTGCTCCTTCATGTCAAGAAATGGGGCTGGCACTGCAGGAGAAGATGTGGCTGTCTCTGGAACAGGGATGAGCAGAGAAATAATATCTATTTAAGTTAAATAATATACAAGGCACATATTCCAATGTCACACAACACGTGTACTCGGGTAACTTTTATTATTTATGAACACTCATGTACAGACACTGGACATTGTTTGGGTACAGTGCTCAGAGAACCAGCTCTGGATGAGCTAGGCCCAGAGGGAAACAATGTTCTTTTAAAAAGGAAACTATCGATGGCAAGCCTTCAAAAGTTTTATTTCCAACAAACTGGAGGTATCCTTGAACCACTGATATGAGAAACTGTATTTAGCTATTCTTAGAATTAGTTTTGAGTGGGCTTAAATTTACCTGGTCAACTTGGTACTTATGGGACCCTCTTGGCCCTCAAGTTGCTCATCTCTACAAACATAATGTTACATAGTTCATAAGATTAATTGAGATAATATGTAACAATGAAATACAATGGCTAGAATATAGGTAATTTACAAATAATCACTACATATTATCCCTTACAAGTAAAGGGAAATAGAGAAACAGATATAAATGTATCTATGGATCTGTTAAATGTGTATAAAAGGAAGGGTAGGAGAGAGGAAAGTGTATCAATATTCCACCATTTAGCCATTGTAAGCCTCTGTTAAATAATCCTTTTTAATTCTGTCCAGGGGGCAGAGAATATTTATGAAAAAGATAAAATGAATATTAAGAAAGTCTACACTGTACGGATCATAGGAACTGGAGCTCTTAAAACATGGGCTTTGAGCTGCACACAGAGCATTGTAAGTCACAGAAGGCCTAATGTATTCAAGCAGCTTTGACTTCTTAAAAGGACCCTAAATTAAGCCCATTTAGACCTCTCATTTCCATCTTCCCTGGTCTCCCTTTTCTTTGGATATATCTTAGAAGAGCAGCTTGATTCTCTGTAGGCTTCCAAGTGTTTCCTTTATTTCTCAAGCCACTGAGACCTGCTTTGAGAATGCACCACGGTGACTGACGTCATCTAGCTGCCTCTTCGGTCCATGTCCTCTCCACAGCATTTGGTTTCTGTGCTGTGGTCCAGCTGCCCTCACACCACACTGCCCTTCCTTCTAATGAGAGGACAGCTCTTCCTGGACTCAGTCTGGGGCCCCTAAACCGTGTGTCTCAGGACTGCAGAGAGCTGCCCTGAGGCTCTTGGCAGGATAAGCTAGCAGCAACCAAGGCTGGAGGAAGTCCCAAAATCCAGGCTATCCCCATGTTCTGAGGGGCTGTAAGATGCTCTGTACTTAGATTATTGTTGCTGAAGAATAAACCACTTAGTTCTCGTTTTTTCTTGTTTGAGCCTTAAACTTTACCACCATCCCTTCTCCCCTGCATCGACCAGGAATTGCTCAGTTTCTCATTGATAAAGGGTCGCCATTCTTATTTTGAAGCATGACTGTGAGTCTTTTCCAGTGGATACTTGTCTTAAATACTCGGGTTTTAGAATTTGATGAGGAGCTGTACGACTCTAGTTGCACAAACACCTTTCCCTTCGGGGTTTAGTTTCCCCCACCCCACTTTATATATCCCTCTGTGAGGTATAAATTCAGTCAGTTTTTGTTGAGTGACTGTTGGGTATCTTAAAAATCAAGTAATATGTTCAGGCTTTTTGAGACATCCAGTGGAGGCAGCTCCAGTAGTGTCAACAGTAGTGACAACTAAAGACAGAAGTGACTCTAGAGAGCATGCGCAAGAGGCAGTGATGGAGTGTTGAGGCTAGGGAAGGTCCTGACTAAATACGAGATGCTCTTTTTTAATTGTTATTTTATTAAGTTATTTATTTACTTAACATCCCAACCAAAGCTTCCTCTCCCTCCTCTCCTCCTACTCCCTTCTTTCCACCTCATCCCCGACATCCACCCCTTCTCAGAAAAAAAAAATGGGAGACCTCCCATGGATACCAACCAGATTTGGCATTATCAATTTGTAGTAAGACCAGGAGCATCTTCTATTGAGTCTAGACAAGGCAGCACAGTTAGGAGAAAGGGATACAAAGGGAGGCAGTCCAGTCAGAGATAGCCCCTGTTCCCATGTTGCACATCAAGACCAAGCTGCTCAGTAGAGGATCTATGTCTATTCCACATGAGATCTCTGGTTGGCAGTTCAGTCTCTGAGCATCCCTATGGGCCCAGGTTGGTTGATTCTGTAGGTTTCCTTGTGGTATCCTTGACCCACCAGGTGACGCCTTCAATACTTTCTCCCCTTCTTCATCAGGATTCCTCAAGCTCTGCTGAATGTTTACCTGTGGGCCTCTGCATCTGTTTCCATCAGTTGCTGGGTGGGTGAAGCCTCTCATGCGACAGTTGTGATGGGCTCCTGTCTGGTTGTCCCTGGTGCTGTCAGGCCTCCAGGAAAGCAGGCAGATTTGTGGACCAGAAAGTAGAGCACAGGGGACAGGGTGTGCTTTAAGGGGACATTGAGATGTTCTTATTAAATATAAATTGCAGAAGATTAAGAATGAAAGTCCCTTGGCATGGGGGCCCTGAGGGCACACCAAGAAGGAGGTGCAGGCTATCCAGATGAAACCTGATTGGTTGTTGTCAGATGGTGGGGGAGGAGGAACCCACCTATCAGAAGTCTAGGAGAGGAAAATAGAGCAGAAAAGGGAGGGAGAGTGGGAACAGGAAGATAAGAGCCAGGGGACAGGGGATTACAATTGGGATGTAATGTGAATTAATAATAATAATAATAATAATAATAATAATAATAATAATAATAATGTGAAATAAATATTAAATCAAAGAATGAAAGATTCCAGTATTAACTGTACTATTTAAATGTTTCATAGTTTTGAAATTTTCATACATCCAAACACCCTCACCCTCATGGACTTGTTTGAGTCCTCCATCGCATAACTTTGTGCACAGGGTGGTTAGAGATTACACTTGCAGTCTGCAGTCTCATCCTTATAACTACCACAGCTTATGGGAATCCTGTACAACGGGATTAAATATACGGCTTGTCCATTTTTCATTTCTCATACCACACTAAATTTAGTTTTGGACCTAAAAACCTCAAAATGGCTTCCATGTCCCCAGTGACACAATGCTGCCTTCCTTTCAGCTAGAAGAAAACCACAGTGACACAATAAATAAACAACTGGCTTTTGCAATACAGTGTTTCAGATTCTATCTTGAGCAATAGGGTAGCAAAAAATAAAAAATAAATGGGATGCTGTCTCCCATTTCGGAGCTCACAGTGTAAGTGTGGGTGCACAGAGGTGCCGTAATCACACTCCTCTGAGACAGTCACAGTAAATAAGATGGAAAGGTGGTATGACCGGCCCCAGGGAATGCCAGCCCACCAGCGAGACCCACACAGAATTTCAAGCCATGTCTAAGGCAAGAGCAGATGTGAAGGCTGCAGACGCCCACAAACACAGCGAGTCCGCTGAGCCGCAGCTGTGTCTGTCTCACTGGAGATCCGGGTGCAAGAAGTAAGAAAGGAGATAGGCCAAATAAGGAATTACCTTTTGTGTCATCTGAGAAATTTGGATTTTATACTTCAGTTCGTAAAAAAGACAATTCCACGTGAGAAAAGAATTGATGGGGGCCAAACTAGTGTTCTAAAGAGAAGCCTCCCTTTTGTAGACCAAGGGAGAGGGACAAAAATCAAAAAAGACAAACATATGAGGAGCCGCCTTTAGAATCAATATGTGATGACACAGAACTGAGATTAGCATAGTGGGAATAAAAAGAGGTATAAATTAGATAAATATATAAGTAAATAAATGAATAAAATAGATGACTATTAAAGATAAGCAAAAATTATTTATGTGCACCAACTTTCTGCCTACATTATAGCTAGTTATGAGCCATTTGTTCTTTGTGGGCAACTGCTGACCAAAGTCATTCCGGCAAACTTAACATCCAATATGATTTGTCTCCTTTGATAAATGTTTGTGAGAGTCAAGACATCACATGTCAAAACTGATAAGTGAGACAACAGCAGGGATGTGGTCTTATTTGTCACTTGGCAGCTGTCAGCGTGTGGCACCTGTTCACCTCTGGGATGTGTCTCTGTTGTCCCAAGGCTTCTCTGCTCCCACACAAATAGCTTCCAGCACAAAGTGAGCTGTTCGTTGCAGGCTGATCTGCTTGAGCAGGACCTGAAAGGCAAGTTTCACTAGGCTGTTTTCACAATTGAAGGATTTCAATAGCTTTCCAGAAGGAAAGTATGAGCATGGCCAATTCTCCAAATGCATTTAGCAAAATAGGTCCTAAGTTCTGTGAAACAGAAAGGCTCTTGGGATTACAGGGAAGTTGTACTTCTAAAAATCCCAAAATGTTCATTACCTCATGCATGGAAGGTATCTGGAGATAAGGAGCCATTCTCTTTCTTTTCTTTTCTTTCTTCCCCTCATCCCCACCCCATTTTGTAGTGAAAGGATTTATCTCTGAACAATAGAGTGGCTGGTATCTTTAAATTCAATACACAGGAAAGCATTGGAACTTCATCTTCTGCTTTTGTGAAGAGAAAAAACAGAAGTCTCAGAGGACTGCCCATGCTGATGTGGCTGCAGTGTGCTGACAGCAAACTTTTCCTTCCTAAAGGGATTATATGCTTCCCCAGGAAGGAGGAAGGGCACAACGCTGGCAGAGCCTGGGAGGAACAGAGCTGGGGTGTGTAACGAGCGCCACAGATCTACCTACTGTGTGCTCATTAACTAAGCTTCTACTCACGGTGAGCGGACGCTCAAAACATTCTTGCAGATTTCTTTCATTGAGAATCTTGGAACAGTTAGATGAATCCTAATTACAGCCGACGACTTGCACCCACTGCTTTTCACTGCTAAATCATCCTTGTCTGTGTTGGGCCCTACAGGAAGCCATACACTTGAAGATTGAATTGATTTTTTTTTTCTTGGAAAGCAAACCGATTCTTTGAAGCTATATTTTTCAGCACACACAGCAGCGAACTGAAAGGTGTTCTCTTTTCAGCAGTTGTTAGAACTCGGTAATGTTTCCAAGGCCTTAGCATTCATCTGCTGCCAATATTTGCTTTGTTTATGGTTTAAACCAAGACTTTTACTGAGGTTTAAAGTCTCTCCTCCAATACAGCCTTCAGATCGTCCTGCAGAGATTACTCCAAAAATTGTTAGGAAACATTTTCTAGTACTCCAGTTGGCTTTTCCTGTGTTGGTTGACTTCCTTCCAGTTTTCCTCTATTGCCTATTACAGAAGTGATTTGCAGAAACTGTACTGGAGCCAGGAGAGCTCAGAAAAGGAGACTTCCTGGGATGCTGGGTACCAGTGCCTTGCCAAGCTGAAAAGTCTGTTCTTTTAGGCTGGTATAGATTCCAGTGGTGTGTGTGTGCGTGTGTGTGTGTGTGTGTGTGTGTGTGTGTGTGCTGTATGCATGTGTGTGCTCATGTATGTATTCATTTGAATGTTTGGATGTATTGTATTTTTTTTTTGAGAGATTTATTTTCCTTCTTCAAGGTTTCTATCATTTCCATCACCTCAGATTTAAAATCTTCTTCTTGCACTTTGGGGGTGTTAGTATCTCCGTGGCTTGCTGTGGTAGGTTCACTGGTTTCCAGTGGTGTCATATGCCTCTATTCTTTTCTGTTGCTTGTGTTCTTGCGCTGGCCATAAGGTATCTGGTTGTCTCTGGTGCCAACAGGCCTGAAGGTTCCTCCAATGAAGTTGCTGTGTGTGTCCCACGGGGGCCATGCAGGTCTGGAGCAGGTGAAGAGAGCTCCAAGCCAAAGGCTGCTTGCTAGGGCTCCCCAGAGACCTCCTCAGGATGCCAGATGATGGGTGTTGGAGCCTGTGCCCAGCTTAGCACTGATGGGTCTGCTCTCTGTGTCCCAGTTGCGTTAGGCAGGAGAGGAGCAGGCTGAGAGAGCTCCAAGCCAAAACCTGATCGGGGACCCTCAGGCTTCCTCTGTAGGATGGACAATATGAGGTGTAGCCAGTGCCCCACTCACCTCTGCTAATTTGCTGAGAGAGAGAGAGAGAGAGAGAGAGAGAGATCCAACCCTAAAGCTGCTCGGGTATCCCACAAGCCTCCTTGGGATAGCAGCTAATGTGGATTGTGGCCTGCACCCAACTTACCTCTACTGGTTCCCTCTCTGTGTCCCAGATGGGCCAATTCCGTGGGGAGGAGAGAGAGAGAGTATCCCACAGGCCTCCTCGGGATGGGAGCTAATGTGGGCTATGGCTCGCACCCAACTCACCTCTGCTAGTTTCTAGAAATTGTAATTGGCTACTTATAATTGATTATTTTCCTTTGCTTAAGTAATGCAGGAGATAAAAAGCACCTAAACTGCTACCTCATATATACTACCTTTAGACTTTTTTCTGTATCACTTTTAATTTTTTAAAATATATTTTATTAATTTGTTCATATTACTTCTCATCACTTTTAATTTTTTAAGCCACTGTACACTTTGAGCTGTCACTGCATATGTAATCAGATTTTCTTTTTCTATATTTCAGCTTGACCCTCTTATTGTCCACCTGAGTTCAATTTCTGACCTTGAAGCTCAAATTTTAGAGTCTTCGCTGGTCACAGTCTGCTCTTACCAATTCTCTTTTTGCTTGATTAGTTCGTTGTTGTTGTTGTTGCTGTTGCTGCTGTTGTTTGTTTGTTTGTTTGTTTGTAAAACATCCGTATCTTTCCCCCGTACTGGAAGACATTTTTACTAGGAACAAAACATAAGTTGGCATGTTTCACGCTGCACATTAAAGAACCCACCTGACTGTCTCTCTCTGACCTGTCATGTACTGTGCATAGCACAGTTCCCAGCCTAACTCAAACCCTAACCCTAACACTAACCATGGGTGCTGCTCTTCACATCAGGCCACACCTAAGCATCTCCTGCTTTCATGGTCACATTCCATGTCCTTGTGCCCTTCTGAGCTTCTGAGTCATTTTTTGTCAAGTCTTCCTTATAGTTCACTAATTCTGCTGAATCACTCTACCCTCCGGCATGCCGGCCTGCTTTTTAAAACAAAGAGCACTGACTGCTCTTCCAGAGGTTCCGAGTTCAAATCTCAGCAACCACATGGTGGCTCACAACCATCTAAACTGTGATCTGACGCCCTCCTCTGGCCTGCAGATGTATAAGCAGGCAGAACAGTGAATACATAATAATAAATAAATCTTTTTTTAAAAAAACATAATCCCTATAATCTTAATTTCTGGAGATTCTTATATTTCAGTGGCTGCTTCCATGCTCAGTGTCAACTCATGTTCACATCTGTGACTTCTTACGTGTTCCAAGTGGCTTGGCAGTAATGATGCTTGCCTTCTTCTTCTTCTTCTTCTTCTTCTTCTTCTTCTTCTTCTTCTTCTTCTTCTTCTTCTTCTTCTCCTTCTTCTTCTTGATTTCACTCACAGTCCACCATTTTGTACATTATAACAGTATCTCTGGAGTGCTTTGAGAATTAAGTTTCTCTAGTCAGATGTGGTACGTTTCTTTCTGCCAGTGTAATGGGACTGTCACATCTAAGGACTAGGTCAAGCTCAGCTGTCAGCTACAGTGGTTTAGATTCAGTCCATATGTGGTAGGACATCGAGCTACAAGCATGAGGGCCAGACTCATTATCATACATTCTCAAATGAGGCTCTTGTCTTGTACTTGGACTAAAAGCCATGCTAGGTCATTTTCTTTACACTTCTCTGGGACTGGTTAATGTGTTTCTTGCTAACCTGTATGGGGATAACCCCAAGTCTACATGGTCTTGGGGTTCCTGGCTTCACCCATCTCCGTCATCTCCTATCAGGCTCCTCACCTAGGGTGTCTCTGGACTTTACTTCCTGTTTTTCATGTCCTGTGGCACTGTTGGTCCTGTGGTCCAAGGTTCCCTTAAATCACCAAAGATCTGTCAAGATTAAAATTTGCTTTAAAATGGCTAAAACATGGAGTATAAGATGCCCCTCCGTAGACGGCTGGATCTGTTGCGGTTCATCCACATGATGATTCTGCATCAGGACAAAGGAGTGACCAAGTCTTGAAAGCACATGAAGGAGGCAGAGATCCAAACTCCTGAGTCTGAAGAGGAATGAGGAGTCCCACCAAGTGAAAAGGCAAAACTGTGCTAATGTGCCTGGAGATGCAAGCAGATCCCACTTTTTGAGAAGTGAAGGTACTTTCACCCACACTCTTACTTATAAAGACAGATAGATGCCACCATACCTTTCTCTTAAACCGATAGGATGAAAAGAAAGACTAAATCCTGATGACAACTATGGAGTTTGGATGTTATATGTAGGCTCACTTGTAAATATCCTGCTTTGGTACCAGATATTGATAATGGAGATGGCTATGTATGCATAGGAAAGCGATTGACTATATAAAAATATCTATATCATCAGGTCAATTTCTCTATCAACGCGAAACTGCTCTAAAAAGAAATATCTACGGAAGGGATCGTTAGTCTCCTTCCTGAGTATTCTCCAACTTCTCTTATTTTCATCTTCTCAGTGGTGTGTGTGTGTGTGTGTGTGTGAGAGAGAGAGAGAGAGAGAGAGAGAGAGAGAGAGAGAGAGAAAGAGAAAGAGAGAGAGAGAGATACAGAGAGAGACAGAAAGAGAGAGAGAGAGAGAGAGAGAGAGAGAGACAGAGAGACAGAGAGAAACAGAGAGATCTTAGTAATACAAAAGTTTATCAGCAGCATGCGCTGGTTTCAGCAGGATTCTTGGCATATATAGCTTCATGTACAGCCCGAACCTCTACACTGGCCATCGGCCATCTATCTCACACTTGGAGACAGGCTCAGATACCACAAAGCCTACTGGGAAAGCAGAGACCCCGAAGGTCCACCCCGTCCCTTCTAAGACCACTGTCAGCTCTCAACTGAGCCAGGGAAGATGTTTCCCCACAAGGCTCAAGAGCTCTTTTGGTGAAGGGGAACGGTGAAGGTGTAGTCTTAGTGTGTGCCTTGACTTAGCAACTGCACCCTGGGCAGTTACACCAGGCAAGGTTCCACAGCAACACGGAAACAACTTCCCTCCCTCATTGTCTCCAGCCTTTGGAAGGGTATAGTTCACTCAGCATCAATCCTACGCAGAGTTTCAATCCAGAATGGTACTGTTGAGGAGAAAGCTGCCTTGGTAGAATTGAGGAATGTGTCCTAACCCAGGTTCGCTGCATCTGTAAATCCCAGAGTGAGAAAGAAACAATGGGAAAGTGTTTGGGATAACACCGGAGAGGGTCTACTGCACCAGTCTTGGGCTCCGTTCATCCACAGGAAGCCTTTAGCTCAGCATGCCATGACATGTTAAGCTGTTTATTAAGCAGCACAATCAGCCATACCTGCAGGTGTAGAAGAACACTCTATGGGGAGCTATTGTAGGCCCCGGATCACAACAACGGCAGATGGAGTAGGTTTGGAAGATAGGCGAGCCAGTTCATAGGCAAAGGTCAGTTGTCTTAAAGATACTTAAGTTGGAGGATAAAGAAATAACCGTGGAAGCCTAGGCCGGCCTGGTAAAGCCATAAGAGCCGGAATGAGCTTGGCAAGATCAGGCTTGTGCCCCTTGTCACTGGTGTCCCCTGTGGCGACACCAGCTTTGCCAGTGGCACAGAGACTCCGGGAACCAGCATGCTGGAACTGAAGAGCATGGTTGTACTCTGAGGAAGCAAGAGCGAGAGCAATGCCTCTCCTTCCCTGAAGATGAAGTCACCTTCTTCTGTTTTCTTATCTCTGTGACATTTTCAAATGGCAAGTTCTCACAAGCGTGTCAGGCATTGCTGGCTCTGCCCTGTAGGAGCCATGGAATCACATTTCTTTGTGTGCCTACATTCCCTCTTGTTTCTCTTATGAGACACCATAGGCTGTTGTCTGCGCTGAGCTCTTGCCTTGGGCATGGTTGGATTGTGCTGCTTGATTGGTTTCCATTCACCCCACTGGATCAAATTACATTTTCTCTTATTTTTTTTTAAAAACTAATGTTTTCCTATAAACAAAAGATGAAAAGGAAGGAATAGAGATTTGCAGACTCCCATGATGCCTGTGGTACCCAATATTTACCTTTTCAATACCAAATGATTACTATTTATATTTTAAAATATTTATGATTTTAAATAAATAGCTACTCAGAGCAAAAATGTTGGAAATACAAGAAAACATTAAATAGAAAGTAGTTATTAGAATAACAGCAGTAGATGCCAACTGCTGTTATGTCAACTGTATAAGAATTTTCCTTTAAATATAAAACCTTTTAATGGCCTAGAGAATGTTTCTGAGGCAGGAGCAGGTGCTGCCTTTTCAAAGTTAGTCACATCAATGGCCCCAGAGTCACCTGCACTCAGGTGACATCACTTACATGCCAAAAACACATTCTTATACTCAAACATGCTCACACACACTTACACTCACAAACAACACACACACACATTCACAAACTCACATACACGCTCACAAACACTCACACACACACATTCACATACACACAAACACACAAATAAAATCTAAAAATCTGTAAAAATTTTAAAAACAGTTTCATGTATTATATAAATTTGTGGCATGCTTTATTATTTAACATCTTATCAGGATCACTTCCCCCTTAATAAATATTTCTTCGAACTATTGTTTAAGATACTGAAGGCTGTTAGAACACTCAACTGGTTAAAAACTACATGGGCTGGAGGTGCACTTCCAAAGGAGGTGCTAAGTGAGTATGAGGCTCAGGGTATGAGGTTCATGGTTTAATGTCCAGAATTATAGAAAAAAAAAAAAAAAGAAAAGAAAAGAGAATAGAAGAGAGGAGAGAAGAGAAGAAACTTAGACAGATAAATGGATATATATATATATCCATATATACATATGGAGAGAAAGAGAGAGAATAATTACATGGTAGTAAAAATGCTGATACAATTTCAGTTAACTTCACTGGTCCATTCTTAACAAAAGAAAATGCAGAATATATAATACAATGCTTGAAATTACCTCTTGAATGATCAAGGTGATCAGATGAACTGACCACTGAGGAGAGAAGCGTGCTGATTAGCCAGAAGCCCAGTGCAAAAGCAATTCATTGCACACATGGGCAAATAAAGCAGGAAAGAATCTTAGTAAATGAATAGTTAGATGAAAAATTAGTTTCAAATTAGGTAATTCATTTGTCTATTCAAATATTTTCGAACACTACTAAAATTCCTTGAAATTGCAAATAACAGACTCCAGTTACCAATATTCGCTAGAATTCAAAATTGAATGTGTATGTATGTATACACAGACACACAGACACAGACACACACACACACACACACACACACACACATATATATTATATATATAATCTGTATGGATAGAAATATTTCCACATGAAAATACACTAGTTCACAAAAGTCTAGACCATCACTTAGGTTTTGGTTTTTTAAAAACAGATGAGAACATGATGGCAGTGCTAACTCTTCAGTGAACTGTTAAGTGTGAGTGTATACATGCAGCAAAGAGCTGTGACTAACGCAGAAAATCCCTGTTCATGACATTTGGCTGTAAATAAGATGTGTGCATTTTGTAGGAGCTCTGCTGGAAACTGGGAATGTGCAAACCTCTCTGCAGCGAGCTTGCTCCTTCTGGAAGATTGTATCTAAATGGAACTGGTTTCTGCCTGATTAGAAAGCTCCTGTGCCTTGAGGGTGTCGCTGGTTTTATTTGCTTTTGTTTTTGAGTAAGGGGAAACCTGTGAATGAAACAAAAATGTTAGCATCAGCACTTTGTAACCTTTTTAAAAATATTTTTTAATAAATATATTTTAAGAGTTTAATTTCCTTTGTTAAGTGGGAAGTATATGTACATATTTGGTTATATTAACAATCTTGAACTAGGGACAGTGGCTCAGGCCAGTTATTATATCACTGACGGTGAGACTGATGTCAGAACATCACGAGTTCAAGGCCAGCCTGAGCTACAAAGTGAGAGCCTTTTTCAAACAGCAAAAACTACGACACACACACACACACACACACATTCAGACAGCAACAACTACGACACACACACACACACACACACACTCAAACAGCAACAACTACAACACATACACACACAAACTCAAATAAGCAAACACAAGCAAAACCCTTATTTTATCAAATAAGAAAACGACTGAAAATTTGGCCAGTGACTGCTGCACTGGTGGGATCAACGCAGCGCTTTTAGTGTCCGATACCTTTTCCTGTTATGACGGCCATGGGAAACCCTGCAGTCCATGGTGTAAAATAGCTGAGAAGAAATGTGTAATTAGAGCCCAGTGCTTCATTCAAAAGCCTATTTCCAGCTCCGGAAACCAGCTGAGGGAAGGACAGTGCATCTGTCAACAGGTTTATTTATTTCCTATCCCTTCCTTGTTAATCTTCCTTTTATGTTTCCTTAATAATTCATGCTGAAAAACTTCCTGGATTCTTTTCAAACAAAGAGAAGCTCTTGGTGAGCGCTGAAAAATTTCTGTTGTGTCAACACAGACCTGGGGCGTCTTCCAGTCTGGAATTTAATGTATAATATCTAAAATAGATCAATGTAGACCCTGTTTTCTCATTCATCGGATACTCAGGTCCACTGACTGATTTTAGTGCATATTATTACATTTTTTTTTTTTTGGCCAGTAATATAAAGCTGTGGTACACTTTCTGTATACGATACACTTGTATATACGGTAGAGTGCGGGGGCTGTCTCTGGCATGGACTCTCTTGCCAGGTTTTCCATTGCTTCCTGCGTGGAGGCACCAGGCCACCAGGGAAGAGGACATATTCAGTCCTGATGTGACCTGATGAGCTGGGGGGGGGTGGGTAACGTGGCTCCCCTTTTCTGAGGAATAGGGGAGGGGAGAGAAGGAAGGAGGGATGGATTTGGAGGTGAGGAGGGATGGGGGGATGGGGCCACCACCAGTATGTAAAGTGAAGAGATTAAAAAAAAAAAAATTTTAAGGTAGCTCCAGAAGGAAGGAATAGAAAGAAGAGATCTAGAATGATCTGTCAAGTGAGGATCTCACTGGGAGTCTAGTCAATGAGAAAAATGTAGAAATATGAACTGCTGTACAAACATGGGACCGGCCCATCTCCCTATGATTAATCGGTATATATTTATCAGGAAAATAGTTATTTGCTCTGTGGTGTTAATCTAAAACAAAGAACAACAAAGTTCTTTTAATCATCAGTTTTAGGGATTACATTTTCTACTCACCATTATATTTTATAATAAAATATTAGTTATAGATTTTTTTTTTCACTGAAGAGCCTGGGGAGATTTTGAAATCATTGCCCGATCATGTTCTTAGCCAATGTTTAAAAGCAATGAGTATAAAAATAGAATATGAAAATTAAAATAATATAAACCCTGGCACACAGTTCCATTTTATATAATGTTCACAAACTAAAAACTCTTTTAGGATTACTGTGACATTTCTGCTTAATCTGAACTACCTATGGCAGTGGTTCTCAGCCTCCTAAATGCTGCCACCCCTTCTATACAGTTTATCATATTCTGGTGACCCCTCCCCCAACCATAAAACTGTTTTGTTGTTACTTCATAATCATAATTTCACTACTGTTCTGAATTGTGATGTAAGTATCTGATATACAGCCCCCAGAGGGGTTGCAACCCACCCACAGGTTGAGAGCCACTGGCCTATGGAAAACCTGAGTTTGCAGAATTTTGGCCGCGGTTCCCATTGCTTGTCACCTCATAGCTGCGACACGAAGCATGCGATGTGGACTGATTCTGATCAACATCTCCATCCAGGTTCAAGAAACAGAGTTTGTAAATTAACATGCTACTGTTTTTTTTTTCTTCTTTTCATTAACTCTTAGTTCCAGTTAATAATAAGCCACATCTTTGCTATCTAGGTCAGACTTTCAGATCTAGCTATAACCAAGCCTATTCCATGGGTGTATTTTAAATTGCAGCACTAGAACTCTTAACTTTGATTCTGTTATCTCTCTCCACCTGTCCTACCTTCTATTTTTTTTTTTTACAACTTCTGCCTCACATGCTTAGCATGGTTTTCCATATATCAAAAAGACTGACAGTCGGTGGCATTGGTTTCCACTTGAAGAGCTGTCATAATGTTAACCATTCCATCCTGGTTTTATAATCCTGTAGTTCAGTTTTCCTGCTCCCACGGCAATCCTATGAAGGCTCGGATTTCCCTCTGACTCCTGCACAATGGAAGAGCTATATGTTGTCTCTCTGCCTATTCGGACAGAGCATGTAGCCTTTCTCAAGTGAATGCCTGCAGCATCTCAGTGTTTAGACAGGGGTTGTTTGTAACTGCAAAGCAACATCCCAAACTGCAGGTCTTATTGTGTTAGCTCATCTCCTTTTCTGAAAACATGGCCAGCGTGAAAGTAACCAAAGACCACAATCAAGCCAAAGAGAGCTGTTCCCCGCCCTTTCCAACTTGTGACTCCCCAGAAAGCACACAGAAAGCGAACCAAAGAACTGTTGCTAACACTTTCTTTCTATGAAACCCATTTTCAGTAATTCAAAGAAGACAGCTTACAAATGTGGGGACAAAGGAACAATGAAGACAGCCAGGTAACAGTACAGCAGTGTCCCCATTGAAATGACACCAGGCACTGAGCCTCTCCAGGCAGGGCTCTGATATAAAAGTTTAGCCAGCTCTTTTCTTCTTCTAACATTTGCTACAGACACTGGGAGGCTGAAAGAATACAAAGGTGTTTTCAGCTCAAATCTTTTCTCTGGTCATCACCCTGACAAGGCTTGTTTTACAGGAAACACTAAGTTCTCAGTGGTGGCTCTGTGTCTGCACCTCTCACCTGTGCGGCAGGTGTCCTCCAGTGTCCTTCAGCCCCTTCAAGCATTCCACTACACCCCACACACCCTTCCTGGCACCCCTAGTCCAAGCTCCTATGTGGCAATTAAAGAATAATGAATGATCAAGCCAAAAGCAGCTGATACAGCTGAGTGACGTCTAGAAAGCCGATGGGTTTTCACCTGAACTCTGCCATTAAACCACCAGCTCAATATGAGAAAGTTACCTCCACTGATGAGAGGCGGAAATATAGATAAGATATCCCTAAGGGTCAAATAATTTCATAAAATATGTAATTATGTTAATTTCCTGAATAATTGAACCAGCAGTCAAGTTAAAAGAGAAGGAATTTTTGAGTCGGCTAAATGCTAGTCTATTAAACGCTAGAAAAACAAGTCCTTGCTTTCTCTCAATAGACCTAATTTACAATTTGTAGCTTATGTAAGATGAAAATCTACATCTCTGTGTCTTGAGCACCCTCTCTGTCCTCTGACAAGGACTTTGGTTATGAGTCTTCTCCCAAACATCCAGGGGCTCTCGCTGGAGCCTTCCCCATCATGGCCCCTCTCATCTGACTGGATCACATGTCTCACTGAATTCTTATCCTTAAGTCTCCGTCTATACAGGGAGCCTCTCAGTGACCAGTAGCCTAGAAAAATTTATTAATTAGAAACAATTAAGCCTTGGAGTTTGAAGATGCAAAGAGAGGACATGTGTTCCATTTCTGCTTCCGATGGGTTAAAGCCCATGACTGACCACATATAAATATCCATGCTGGGTTTGAGTTCTCCTATCTACAAAACAAGGTTTCCAGTAGCTATTGGAATCAATTAAGACTGGTGCAAGAAGGAGAAATCCAAAACAAACTCTTAGGAAAAAGGAAAAAAAGCTTTTTCCCCCTAACTGGAAATCGCAAAGGTGTGCTGCTATAACTCGAGCTAGGAACTACAGCTTTGCCCCTGCACTTTTGGTCTTCTCATGTCTTTTGGTTTTATCTTCCCATTTTGGAGCCTCTCTCCAGATTCTACATATTGTGGCAGTATTAAGCTTGAGCTGCTCCCGACCTAGATTTTTTTCAAGTTCAAGTGCAAAAGGAAAGACAGCTCTTTTATTCTGCATCAGTGAAAGGCATGCACCTGTGTTGGATGAGCTCGAATGAGACCCTTGAAAGGGCACTAATACTGTGTATGAACATCTGGGCTGTGGGTCCATTCTTCAGGCTGGAAATTGGCCCTAAACATGTGCATAGACAGTGAAAGGAACTGTAATTCTGCTAAGAAAAAAAAAAAAACCTCAGCATCTCATTTCCAAAAAGACAGGAAGGAGCACTGGACAGTCCACGAACAACTACTGCACACACTCTCGCTCATTTCAAATTTAAAAAGGCAACACTTTCACAAGCATTTTAGCATAGTGTTTGATTTGTATAAACTCTTTAAAGCCAGGGCAGGATATGAGTGTTTAGAAAGTGTGTGGGGGAGGAAAAAGGACGGATGCAACATGAATAAAGAAAGATACTGTTTACAGAGTCAGGCCTAGAGGAGTTAGGCGAGTGGAGGCTTATCTTTGAAGGAGTTCGTGGGACCCCGGATCTTTCCTGCCACTCCTTTCTTTCAGACAGCTATGAGGTAAATAGCCTTTGCCAACAACTCCAACCAGAATACGCTATGCAGCCAAAGACCCAGAAGAAAAGATGTCAAATAATTATGGATTTAAAACTCCAAAATCCTGAGCCAAATTAACCTTCATTTTTAAAAGTTGACTATCCCAGGTATTTGTCATGATGTTAGAATATTTTCTAATACCTGGGGGGGGGGGGGAGAGAATTTGGGTTACTTATCATACTACGGTTGGCTGTCTTATACACATCATCTAGCTATTGTCCTGTCTTTTCATTTCATTTACGTATGACCCCTCACTGACCTCAACTTTAAACTCTTCATTTACAACCCACTAACTGTTTAAAGTCCCTCTGACAGGGAGCGTTGTTCCATATCTCTGTGCCTTTGCATGATCGATATGCCTCCTTTTGAAAAAAATTCGGTCTTCCTAATTCCAAGACATTCAGCTGGGTTCTTCTAGCAACCCCAATCTCAAGGTGACCAGTGCTTCTTTGGGAGTTCTTTTTCTGCCCTATACAATGAGAAAAATTCTCTCTCTCTCTCTCTCTCTCTCTCTCTCTCTCTCTCTCTCTCTCTCTCTCTCTCTCTCTCTCCCTCTCTCTCTCTCTCTCATGTGCGTGTGTGTGCACTCATGTCCAATGAACTGGTTTTATAAGGAAAGAGGGAGTAATGACAAGAATAAAAGAATAATTTCATGATGGAAACCCTAGACCTGGTTTACAGGACAGAAGTGGAAGCATTTGCCTCTGATAGGGTTGGGCTCTTTCGTCAACAGAAGAGCAGCAGTAGGAGTGGATATGATTCTTGTAGACAAACACAGTGACCGAAGAGAGATGAAGAAGGAGTTTTCATCTTGTGGCTTCCTCGTCTTTCATGGAACATGGACAAAGCTGACTAGTAATCACGAGGAGAGAAAAGGCGCCACAGCAGGGCTGCAGGAAAAGGGGTATGAAATAACAGCCTAGGAGACTGGAAAGATGGAGTGTGCCTCAAAATAACATAACAGTCTGAGATGAGATATCAACTAATGGGGGGAAGTTTATATTGGAACTTTGAGACAAGGAAGAAAAACCACAACAGCTTTTAAGAAAGCAGGAGAGAAATCGCCTTAGCCACTCACCAACTTTGGAACAGGGAGGAAGGCAAATATCTCCACCCAACTGAGGAACTAGGGTCAAACTATAGCCTCTGGGAGATAGAGACTTGGTTTTCTTTAAGAGTATAGTCTCTGGTAATTGGACTAGACTCCAGTGGAAGACCACACGTCCAAAGCCACATATACATATACATATATAAACATATGTGTGTGTATTGCACATATATATGTGCAACACAAATTGGACATGACAGGTTTAAAGGGAAGGAGACACAAAGATAGGTGAGTTTGGAAGGGAGGGTGGGTCTGGAAGAAGTTGAGGAAGAGGTATAGATAACCAACACACCTTGGGCAAAATTCTCAAAGAACAAATTTAAAACTGGGAAATAAAAAAAGAGAGTGGAAAAGCAAGTCGGACACAGAAGCTGCAGTGGTTTTCAAGCAGCCCCACCGATATGTGAGGAACGGATTTCCACTGAGCCTCCCTGGCCACTGAGGTGTGTGTTCTCATGCAGGGCTGCTCAGCTTCTCAGACAGGAATACAATGAAGCAAACAGGTGGACGTAACAGCAATGGCTTTGTTCTACATGAACAAAAGCAGTATAGATTTTTATGAAACATCATTTGGCCTATATGTGGATTGAAAGCAATATAAATACACAGGTAAAAGTATGAGAGAATTATTCACAGAGGAAAGTATAAATGTCATAGACAAAGTGAATGTTTAGTCTGAGAATAAAGGAGCCAAAGGAAGAATCTGAGAGCATTTGAGCTCCCCAGAGAATGGAATGTTTAAAATTGTTACTTTGAAATGAAAGCACATGTACTGATTGCCTAGACTAAAAGATGGATGAATTGTATTTTATACTTGCATGAAATGTCCATACAAAACCCAGTGCCATACCCAATGAATATGTGCTAATAAAAAATATTACTTAAAAAAATGTAAACACTAGAAAAATAAATAACCCAACCAACAAGTGAAGAGATAAACAGAGCAGACAATTCGCAAGTACACAAGAAATACAAGAAAAAAAAATGTTCACCACTCTCAGCCATTGGGAAATGCAAAACTATCCTGAGATTCCATATTACATCAGTCAGAATGACTGTCACCAAGGAAAAAATATCAAATGTTGGCAAGCATATAGGGAAAGCAGAAACTTTATACACTATTGGTGGGAATGTAAATATTATAGTCACTATGGAAATCCATATGGCAATTCTTTCAATACCTAAGAATAGAACTACGTATAATCTAGCTATACTTCTACCAGGCACGTATCCAAAGGATTCTAAGTCATTATACTAAGAGCCAAGTCATGTGATGAGACTAAGTGCCATCCAGATGAGTGAATAAGGACCACTGGTGAATACACTCCACTAAGAAGGATGAGATCATGTCTTTAAAAACAAAAGGATTTGAGCTAGAGAACATCATCATAAGTGAGAAAAGCCAGACTCATGAGGATAAACACCATATATTATCTCTCATGTATGGAGTTGAACAGCAACACACAAAGAGATATGAAAGAAGAAATGAAGTGAATAGTAATAGCAGACCAGGCAGGCCAATGTAGGCAATAGGGGTATAAATATGATAAATACCTTACATGTATTTCAAACTATATATCTAACATGAGTACCATATATACATGTATGAAATATTGTATCCATACATTATAAACATACATGTTATGAAGCCTTTTGTCACATACAGTTAACAAGTGCTAATAAAACAACGTTTAGAGTGACATTAGCAAATATTGCCTGTACATTGTGTTGGTATTTTAAGTTGTTTTGATGGAAAACTCCCAAGAACTAATCATCACCAATGACTGCGAAAGTTGGCAATGTCATCACAAAGATAACCAGAAATCATTTCCAGCTCCTCTCAGCGATCGAGACCCAACTCTGAAACCATGGGTCCCTAGATTCTTTATTTTATTTTATTAATTTATTCATATTACATCTCAATGGTTATCCCCTCCCTTGTATCCTCCCATTCCTCCCTCCCTCCCATTTTTCCCTTACTCTCCTCCCCTATGACTGTGACTGAGGGGGACCTCCTCCCCCTGTATATGCTCATAGGGTATCAAGTCTCTTCTTGGTAGCCTGCGGTCCCTAGACTCTTAAATGATTACCTACCAGTAGTGACAGTTTCCTCGAAAGACCGAGAAAACACGATCTGTCACACACAGATTTGCCCACGATGAGGAGCAGACAACTTGGGTCTATTTTTCTCAAGGATTTCATAAAGCCTGTACTCATATAGTAAATCGAGGAATAATCCCAATGGAAAACAAATTGTTGCTAAGGGGCCAGAAGTGAGGAAGTTGGCAAGAAAACTTGGCTGTCTGCCTTACCTCCTACACTTACGTGCTGAAAAAAATGAGATTTAGTTGGTGCTGCATAATTTGTTCTATATGCAATGATGCCATCACTGGGATTTGTGCATTCCAAAGGTTTTGTTGTTTATATTCTTGGAAGTGTGGTGTGGACTTCCATTGCCTTGAAAGTAGTGGGATTAAAGTAGTGAAGGGCTTTCTTTCTCTGCAGGGGTTAAATTTTCCTCAACTTCATATGATTTTTTAAAATAGCTTTCCAGGCATTTTCTTAGCTATTATCAATATTACAACACTGAGTGAAGACAGTGATGTGAAAGGCTCTCCTTTCCCTGACTGTCTCCTTTGAGATGTCCTGTCTGGCCTAGGATGTTCTTTCAGCTTGACTAATGCTAACTCTTCATTTTTTTCACTCAGTGCTTGGAGGCCACTGTGCTTAGAGAGCCCTACCTACAGTACAGACGTTTGATTGTTGTTTTCTTTACAAATTCTTGGTCCCTCCCTAGACTCAATCATAAAAGATAATTTTTTCACGATGCTCTAATACAACTTATTAGCATATAGGCAGATCCGCCTCTAGGGACCTTCAACCTCTGACACCATCACCTGCTGCAGCCAGGTGCCCACCAGATAAAAATGACCTGCTGTCTGTCTGTCTGTCTGTCTGTCTGTCTCTTCTCCCCCACCCCCGCTCTCTCCCCCCTCTCCACTCTTCTCCTTTTCCCACAACAGATCTGTTGTGTGGCATCATTATCATTATTATAACACAATTGCTTTCTGTAAAA
This sequence comes from Acomys minous, assembly GCF_964271855.1. NCBI lineage: Eukaryota > Metazoa > Chordata > Mammalia > Rodentia > Muridae > Acomys > Acomys minous. The sequence goes on along the minus strand of NC_140493.1, from coordinate 10,298,506 downwards.
ATTCTCATGCTTTTGAAATAAATATATTCTTATTCTGACATAATAATTTTGAGTATTTCTGGAGTTGAATGTGATACTTAAACCATGTATATGATTTGTGATGATTGGGTCAATTTAATTAAATCCATTGCCTCCAACACTGGTCATTTCATTATTTTGCAAACATTCAAAATCCTTCCTACTGGCTACTTTGGACTAGTCAATATTCCTGTCAAGGACAGGTATTCAAGACACCATGGGAAATCTTCCTCCCAGGCCAGGGCTGCACCTTGGTGTCTGTGAGCCATTCACTCTTTCTCTCTCCCCTACCCTTACAGGATCTGGGAAACACTCCTCTACTTTTCGCTTCTATGGGATCCATTTTTTTATTCTCATATAAATAATGAGATAAAACAAACTCGATATTTGTTTTAGTGAGGGCCAGTTCACCTAACATGATGGCCTCCACCCACATTGCTGCAATGCTGCAAATGGCATAGAATGTTGGTTTCACAGCTGAGCCGGATTCCATGCTGAATATAAGCAACACCTTTTGGTTCATTCATTTGTTCCTGGACCCTGGTTGTTTGCATACATTGGTGATTGTGATTAGTGCTGCAATTAGCATGAGATGCAGGTGCCTCTGTGACTCATGGATTCCTCTTCCTTTGTATATTGACTGCGTGGTGGGGTAGCTGGGTCATATGGGGCATAGAGAGCCCTCCATACTGATTTCCAAATGCCTGTAGTAGCTTGCATTTCCAACACTGTGTTATCTTTCTCCTTTACCCATGCTCTCACCTTCTCTATTTAATGAAAATATAGTGGCTCTAACTAAGTGGAAAGATATCTCATTATTAAAAGGCTCACTCTTGTCCTAAGGCTAGGATGTTTTACAGAAAGCTCTTCTGACTCCAATCTTTTTTTTTTAATTTTAAAAATTTTATCAATTTATTCAGATTACAACTCAATTGTTATCCCATCACTTGTATCCTCCCATTGCTCCCTCCTTCCCGCTTTCACCCTACTCCCCTCCGCTAGGTCAAAGACCAAGAGGGACCTCCTCCTCCACTATATGGTCATAGGCTATCAAGTCTCATCTTGGTAGCCTGCTTATTCTTTCTTTGAGTGCCATCAGGCCTCCCCACCAAGGGGAAGCTGACTCCAGTCTTTTTTCACTCTCCTTCCATATACAACCTAATTCTCACAGGAATGGATGTCATGGTTTAGAATAAACTTTATCCATTCCCAGCGCACAGCATTTTTGAAGGGTGCTCTTATGGCAAAGTGAATGTGGCTATGCTGGGTATGCAAGGCACCCATTTGCTGTCACAATGATGTATATGAAGTTAGCACTGCTGTCACCATCAGTGCAGGAGGCCTGAAGTTCACACACACCCATGAATTGTCTCTGTGGAGAAGCCAGTAGGCTTTCATTTTTCTGTTTTTCAACTGGATTCCTGGTAACGAAGAGTTGGGCATGAAGATGCAGGATGCAGGATGCATTGCTGGAGGCAGTTCTTCAGAAACTAGCTTGGGACTTAGAGAAGAGTGCTGGATGGAGCTTCTGTTGGAGCCTCATCTCACACTGTCTGCATATCTACCCTGGATTCAAACCAACATGCTATTGACAGCTGCTCATAAGTGACTTCATCATAGAACTACATGAACCTCCACTATAAAGTGTGGGCTTCCATAAACCAGTGTGAATGGTGCAGCTACCCACAGGAAGCAGTGCAGGCCCACACTGGCGCTGGGTTCCCTGCCTTGTGAGTTGCGAGATCGAAGTCATTGTACTTGAACCTTCTTCAGTGCTTGAAGTTTTACCATGGAAGTTCAGTCCTTGAGTTAAAGCTGTGTGTGGCTGATGAGTCAGCTCAGTATGGAAAGGGATTACCATACAAACTCTAAAACCTGATTGTGGAGCTCAGCCTTCATGTAAACAAAAGCATACTGACACCTACCTGTAATCCCAGGGCTGAGGAGACCAAGACAGAAGCATTCCTGGGGCCTACACCCCAGCCACTCTTGCCAGTCAGCAAACTCCTGGCTCAGTTTTAGAGGGCCCGTCTTCAAGAAAAGGTAGTCATCTGCAAGCCTGAATACCCAAGCTCATCCCCTGAAACTGTATGGTAGGAGAGAACAGACTCCTACAAGTTGTACTCAGACCTATACACACACATTAAATCAAAAAATATATATATATAAACTACTTTTTAATGGTAGAGGGTGAATGAGGAACAGACTAGCATTCGCTCTTGGCTTCCAAACACCTGTGCACACACAGGAAGCCATGTTTTCTGCCTGCAGTGATATGCACTAACCCCTGTTGAATCACATTTTACATGATATTTTGAAAGTTATTTTATTATATTATGCATATGTATGCATATGAGCATTTGCCTATTTGTATGACTGCCCATGGAGTTCTAGGAGAAAGTGCCAAAGCCCCCTGGATCTTACTGTAGATGATTGTAAGCCACCAAGAGGGTGCTAGGAATCAAACAGGAGTTATCTGGAAAAGAAGCTGGCATCCTTAACCATCCTCAAGCCCCACAGTTCCTTTAGTGAATGTGTTAAAGAAAACTCCAGAGACACCAAAACCTTATGATGTTGCATTAAGGAATGAAACATAGCATTATTTCCTGGATTAATCTGACCAAGAATGAGCCCAAGTCTGAATTTCCTCTCCTCTCCTCTCCTCTCCTCACATCTTCCATCTGTCTGTAGATCACGGCTACTGGCCTATCTATGTGTCATCTATTGTATGCGTCCCTCTGGTATCCGGCTGACCCTGCTTCTGTCTCTGGCCTTTCTCTGTACTTACTGAACAGCACAGAAAACACGGCATAGGGAGGGAATGAGGAGTTCACTCCAGAGATCTTTTAACAGTTTTACAAAGAAAGAGGTAACTCTCCTGACCCAGAATAGTAAACAACACTGCGCATGTGTCATCAAGCAATATCCGTGACGTTTGCAACAGTTGTGGTAGATACTTGTTTTTTGAGGTTGCTTTAAAGCACTGGCTGCCTCCAGCAAATAATTACCAAAACACACAGACATGCACCTATGCATTGTTCTAGGTCAGAGGCATGGGAGAGAATATAACTTGAGATCACAGCTGGGCATTAGCTTAGGTTGTAAAAGCTGATTGCATAAGCAGTCCAAGGCACAGTAAGGTTGGATGGTACACGGTTCCCTCAAAGGAAGGTTAGCTTTAAACAGCCTGGGCAGCAGGTTAAGTACATATTCTTAAATTATTTCGTGGGGTATTAGGCACTTCGCTGTAAGCTCTGCAAATGTTCAATCTTTTGGAAGTCAAAAGGAATTTTTTCCTAAACTTGTACTATCATGGCACATTTTACACGAATTACAACAATGAGTCTTTTGAAGGGGGTTCATTTATCAGTTTTATTTCTCAAGTACACTTGCAAGGGAGCAGAAACTCACAGCAAATAAATGATTTTGATGGTGGGCGGTTAAATGGGAAGCCTAAAACACCCACGCAGAAAGTCCACTGCAGGCATCCGGACAAAGAGAGTGAGGGCTATCTCAGAAAGTGAACTGGAAATCTAGACTAGGTAGACAGACAACCTTTAATATCCTCTTCGCAGGTTCAACAGTAACAATATTGAAAAAAAATTGTTTTTTACCTCAAGGTCTTCAGTGTTTATTTCCTTTGAATTCCTAGGTAGCCTCTTTGATGTTTGGGGTGGTATTGGGGCCATATGCATAGCTCCTGTGGCCCTGCTGTTGGTAGATCATTCAGTCTCACTGCACAGCACTCTGATATGGCCCTCCTGGACAGACCCCAAAGTGAACAGAAAACTGAAAATTCTGAGCAGCCACCGAGATGTACACCTGTATGCAAATGCCTTCCCCAGCATGAGACACCTTTCCTTCGCTTTGAGGAGACAGTAGAAGTCCTTATAGAGGGCCTTTGATGGCCTTGATGTCAGAGCTCCAAAGACAGCTTTCTGCAGTGTGTACAGATTTCCTCAGAGGCCTCTTTGGGACAGTAGGCATCTTTGCTCACCGTACTGTTGCTCCTGTCTACAGGCATAGTAGAGAATCATTAATAGTGACAGAGGTTGGCTATCTCCCATGGGGTGGGTTTCAAGTTGGGCCAGTCATTAGTTTGCCATTCCCTTAATATCTGTTCCATCTTTATCCCTACACTTTTTGTAGGCAGGCCAGACTTTTGGGTTGAAGGTTTTATGGGTAGGTTGATGTCCCCCTCCCTCCACCAGAAGTCCCACATGACTACAGGAGGAGGCTACCTCAGGTTCCTTAACCTCTACTGCTAGGAGTCTCAGCTAGAGTCACCTCCATAGTCTCCAGGGGGCGTACCCTGTCCCAGAAATGCTCCTCCACCAATTTCTGTTCTCTCCCCCAGTGCTCTCCATACCCCTAACCCCGGCTCTCCCCACACCTGATCCTCACACACATTACTCTCCCCACCCATCTCCAACCCAGATCCCTCCCTCAATCTACTTCAGATATTGATTATATTTCCTCTTCTGAGTGAGATTCAAGCATCCCCATTCGGACCAGTGGTGCAATGGATAAATCATCTAACTACGGATCAGAAGATCATTTCTTTCTTTTTTTCTTTCTTTCTTTCTTTCTTTCTTTATTTATTTATTTATTGTTTTGTTTTTCTTGACACCGTGTCTAACCAGATAGCTCTGGCTCTCCTGGAACTCACGATGTAGAATAGGCTGACCTCGAACTTAGAGATCTGCCTGCCTCTGCCTGAGTGCTGGGATTAAAGATGTGCACCATCAGGCCCAGTTGCATGTATATTTTCAAGCTGACTGTTTGGCACTGAACGACCAATTTGTATGCTCTTTCCTGGGAAGGACCATCTCTCCTGTTCCCAGCTGCCTTACTGCTTTGTGTAGAGTGAGGCCTCATGGGCTCTTCCTCATTCAGTTTGGCATGTTCATTGGCGTTCTCCTCTAGCTTGCTTTTCGTAGCTTACAGAGCCTCTGCACACTTACACCCTGCGGTTTTCAATTTGCATGAATTTGCAGCACTTGTCTCAGGGTAGAGGACTAAATTTTGTTTTATTTGCTGTTGGCTATGAAATTATTGGTCATTGGACTTTATGATAATAAATGTCCTCGTTAAGGATTTATCCGTAGTTTACAGCACATCATTTAAACAAATGGTTATTACTCGGTGACAAGGACGTCTCTGATATACTAAACCGAAGGGAGGGGTTTTCTCCAAATCTTTCAGAATGCTGTTGAAAGCACCCTCTTGTTTGCAGCCAAGTGGACTTTTCTGTATTTAGCACCAGTATTTCAATTCTTGGGTAGCTAAGCTGGGACTTGCTCTCTTAGTTTATTCCATAGCAAACCCCTGAAAATTGGGTGACTTACAAAGTACAGATGTGTTGGGCATAGTGGCGCATGCCTTTATTCCCAGCATTCGGGAAGCAGAGGCAGGTGGGTTGCTGTAAGTTCAAGGCCAGCCTGGCCTACAAAGTGAGTCCAGGACAGCCAAGGCTAACACAGAGAAACCCTGTCTTGGAAAAACAAAAAACAAAGTACAGACACCTCTCTGACTTCCGGAGCTAGGATGTTCAATATCGAAGCAGAAGCAGTCTGGTGTCTCACCGGGCTCACTTTCTCTCCGAGGATGCCATCTCTCTGTGACCTGCATGCCTCAGGGAAATTGTGCTATCTACCTGTTTTATGGGCGCCCCATTCATGGCCTTGCCACTCATAACCTAATGACCTTTCTAAGGTCCCACCTCGTAATCAGACAAGTGCCTTGAGGGTTAGCATTGCAACATTCAGTTTGTGAAAAATAGACATATATTATATTATTCAGTCTCATAATGTTTTTATTCACACATACACATGCACACGTTTCCCATCAAAAAGGAAAGACTTCTTAACTATGGGCTGGCTTTTGCAAAAATCTACGCAGACAAAGAAAGATTGGGAGAGAATAGTGATATTTTTCTTGGCCATGGCGGAGCCTATGACTAGACTCCTGCTTCTAGCAATGGAGACCAGGCGCTGACTGAACTGAGAAGGACACAGCTCCACAGGACTGAACTCGGGAGCCTTCCTTGCTTTAGGCTTCCCTCCCAATTACACTCTTCTCTCTCCTCTGATTATTTAGTGATAGGTCTTACACTCTCCACAAGAGGAACGAGTTTCCCAAGCTTATAGCTGCAATTTTGTGTCCCAACACTTGGAATTGTGTGATTTATCCTAGTCTGTGTCAGAAAGTGGCACAAGCCCATTTCATTAGATGGAACTGGAATTTATTGTTATTTTACTGAACATAAATCAGGAAATGGACTCAGTACACATGACCTGGGGCTGGCACCCCCAGCCCCTTAGTGGTGCGTGTCAGGGAATGTATTTTCTTGTCCCTTCACTGCTGCATTCTGAATCACTGCCTTTGCCCCATGTGGTGGTCAATGTCTCTCCCTTCAGCTGGATGAACCCACTGCTTTCCAAGGGTGAGGGTTTCCACAGAAAAATAGAAAACTTTGACTTGACCTACACAAACCCTTGCTTCTCAACACACTATACAAAACACAAAGGAAGAGCTGACAGAAAAACTCAGTATAGTGCTTCTTTATTCAAATTTATGTCATTTCATTATACGACAGATGAAAATACAGTAACAGCGTTTGTGAAGCTTATTCTCTGACTTCTTTGACATTCTCAAGTACTTTATAATTCCAGCTTAATAGTCCGTGCAGTTTGGTGTGCAAATTCATGCGATTCCGTATATTTCCAATTTTGAAATGAAAACTTGAAATGCCAACTATACAACAAATCACGATGAACAAATATTTCAATGATCTTTGGTTACAAAAGTTAATTTGACATGTTAGACAGTAATGTTTGAAACTTTTCACAGTAGCCAGAATTACATCTTTGGGTTTCCATTCTGAGGTTAATGTCTCAATATGCTGCCATCCCCTCAGGAGGTCGAGCTGTGCCGCGTTAGCAGTCAAGAGAAGCTAGGCCTGACGGTCTGCTACCGAACCGACGATGAAGAAGACACAGGCATTTATGTGAGCGAGGTGAGATGCTGTGGAGAGGCCGGGAAGGGGGGGGCGGGTAGAAAGGAGGGGTGACTTGACAGGGCTCAGGAGGGGAAAAGCCTCTTTCCAAGGCCTGAATGCGGAGAACTGGCTGCCTTCCAATTCTTGCCACTTTCAATTAGGGAAGCAAATTATGCTGCCCAAGTAATGCAATTATCATCAGCTTGTTTAGAGTGGAGGCTTTCCCTGCAGAGTCCCAGCAAGGAAAAGTGTGAAAGTGGTAACATTGTCTAAATTTGAATAAATTCCCATAAGAGAGCAGCAGGCTGAGCTTTGCCCTGGTCTCCAAACATTTGTCCTTCCGTTCCATTGCATCTTTTATACTCTGCTAAAAACAGTATTGGCTAATTATTTTAAACTAGCAGGCATGATAATCACCTCTTTTACTCTGGGGGGGGGATAGATTTAAATACCCAAGAAGTACATCTGCCCATTTCTTTTATTCAACCACAAGATCATTCTCAAAAGGCAAAGAACGACATCCGAGTCGCCATTTTAGTGTTAGCTTGAAAGACTATCAAGCAAAATATACTACAGCAGATTTCAGGAAAGGTAGATCATTTCAGAAAAAAAAGTAAAAAAAAAAAAAAAGGTATATGTCTTTTTAAATTATAAATATTATGTATTTATTTATTCTCTCACACGATGCATCCCAACTGCAGCCCCCACCCCTCCCAGTTTCTCACCAACCTCTCCTCTTTTCTAGATCTCCTGCTCCTCCATTTTCCTTCAGAAAAGAGCAGGCCTCCCAGGGATACCAACCAAATATGGCATAACAAGATGCAAAGAGTCTAGACACAAACCCTCAAATCAAGGCTGGAGGAGGCAACCCAGTAGGAAGAAAAGGGTCCCAAGAGAGGCCAAAGAATCAAGGACACCTCCCCACTTTCACTGTAAAGAAGGCCAAAACCACCTCAAGCTATACAACAACAGCATGCATGCAGAGGACACATACATATGTGGTCATACATAAAGATGTGCACATTACAGAGCTTAGGTCCTGCAGCTATGTCTACAAGGGTTAGGCAAACTAGATGGTAATGTTCTCTTGGGGTCTGAGCTTTCATGGCTACCGTGAAAAGAATTGATACCCTATGAGCATATACAGAGGGAGGAAATCCCCCTCAGGAACAGTCATAGGGGAGGGGAGTAAGGGGAAAATGGGAGGGAGGGAAGAATGGGAGGATACAAGGGATGGGATAACCATTGAGATGTAACAAGAATAAATTAATAAAAAAAATTTAAAAAAAAACAGTAGCTGAGAAGAAACGCAGTACAGTAGTGTTCTACAGAGTGGCTTAGAATGTGCAAGAGACCCGCTACTCACACACTTGGAGAGCAACACAACTCTTACTATACAGAATGGTAGTTTTCTTTATCGCTCTACTCTGAAAATATAGAATAGTATAGTTCTTTCTCGTTTTGCTGGCTTCATCCCACATGGAAAATCCTCCAGAGAGTGTTTCGTTTGGATACTTCTTTAAGAGGAAGCCTCTCGCTAAGGGATGGAAGAGTAAAGAAATTCTTCCTGAAACCTTTTCTGTAATGTATACAGAAACAGGCAGCTTTCCAGATGGTTTGATTAAAGGAGTTTGTTTGGTTTTGGAGACAGGGTTTCTCTGTGTAGCCTTGGCTATCCTGGACTCGCTTTGTAGACCAGGCTGGCCTTGAACTCACAGCGATCCGCCTGCCTCTGCCTCCCAAGTGCTGGGATTAAAGGCGTGTGCCACCACGCCCGGTGCTGATTTAAGTTTTAAGGACAAAGTTTGAACATGATGGGTGGCTCTTAAAAGAGGGCACAATTCATTAATAATAATATCCTCTTCATGCTGGTAAGTCTCTGTTTGGTATTTAAATCTGTCGGACTTCAAACTTTGCTTATCAGAGGTGATAAAGAGGCCACAGGAACCAAACACGTGCAGCTGGAAAGAGTTGGCCTTGTAATGCCTACATGTGATCATAGGGCCTTTTGCTTGATTCACCATCTTACTCTCCATTTTTACATGGGTCCTAGCAAGGAGATGACATGTAATGTTGGAACTGAATGGGTTGACTTCATGCAGTACTTGAAATAACTGAGAGAAGATGCTTCGATGCAACAAACCTGTATAAGTGATTTGCAACTATCACAGGAACTAAACGGTTAAAATCACCTTCAGCAAACTGAAAGCCATCACTCAAGTTAGACCTGTTAAAAAATTGGAACATTCTTAGCAGAGCTTTAAATCCCTGTTTGTTTTAACGATGCAAAGCTGATAATATTAGCACCATAGGTAAAGTGGCACCAAGTAACAGTATGAACAGATAGATTTCTTTCATCCTTGAACAATACAGGTTTAAAATCTCTTTAAATATAACATACTTGTGAGACTGAAATGAGATATCTATCAGATTTCCTAAGAGATCTCCAGTAGTATTTACAGATCACATTACATGCCATCAATTCTCTGGGTCCAGAAAAGTTCTGTTGTTAACATGATCATAGTGTCCTGCCAGATAAGGACTGTGACAACTGGGCTTCAGAAGTTACTGAGATGATGTGAAAAATGAAGGCAGAAATAGAGGTAAAAATGGGTAGAAAATGGCCTGTAAGTGAAGCTACACCCCAGTCCGTTTTATTACTGTTAACTCTAACGTGGTTCATTTACAGCCTTAGAAATAGAGATTTTCACCAGGTAAAACATGGCGTTCACCCTGTCATGAATAAATAGAGAATTTTTTGAGCCAATATAGTCTAAAACTACAATATCTTAATATGTCTTAAAACTACATTGGAAGCTCTTAGAAGGCTAGTGTGTGGCCCTGAAGATGTATGCCCTCTCTATTACAGGTTGACCCAAATAGCATTGCTGCCAAGGATGGCCGGATTCGAGAAGGGGATCGTATTTTACAAGTATGTAATGTATTTATTTCTTCATGTTTCTCACGGGCTGCCCGAGAGCTCTCGTTTCCTCTTGTTTCCTGTAAAGTGTTAGAGGGGAAAGAGCTTGTCATCGCTTTTGCGTATTATCATCTATACAACAAAAAGCTACCGCTTTGAACGCTTTCAAAGTAAAGGTGGTGCCAATTCTCAAGAGTTGTTAGGTGATAATTACTGAGATACAGTTCCTGGGATGAGGTGCTTTTGACTTCCAGGCCCACTGCTGCTTTGGGAGCACTAGTTTCCTTCCTCCATTTTAAGCCCAAGTTTCCTTATCTTGAGTCATAACCTGCTCTCGTTGCGAAGGTTACATCAGCTGTGTGTGGCGTGCTTAGTACAGTGGTGACAAATGAGTGATAAACAGTAGCTGCTACTCCTCAGTGGTATGATGATTGTCTTTTTTCAGAATAAACCACGTGATGGTGGAGCCATGTGTTCCCTTACTATACAAAAGTCTAGAAGTCCAAAACAGCTGTAGCCCATGACTAACAAGTGAGCTGCCAAGGCCAGATGGAAGAGTTACGATTTCTTCTCCATAGAGAACCATAAAAACATAAAGACATTTACACTTCAGTTGAATGAGAAACTGTGAGCAAATCGTAGGGAGGTACAAGGCTGGAAAGAGAGCTCCAAGGCCTGATGGGGGTTAACAGGAAGCTACAGGCTCTGCTTTACGCCTGCCTAGCTCATGAGGTCCCTTCTGGGTCCTTGCCTTAAAGAGTGACTTAGAAGAATCTATGAACAGTCTAATTCTAGATCAACCTCCAAGTGAGACAGCTGAGTTGACTTCTTGGCCACAACTGTGAAACAGGGCTAGCATGGTAAATTGAAGGAGAGCACACCTAAAACTTGTCAGACCTTCTAGATGCAGTAACAGATCCAGAGCTCCCATGTCTCCTAGCTCTGTGTGGAACCTGCCAGAAATGCTTCTTCAGACTCTTTGCTACAACCCTGAGCTTCAGAAATAGAACAAGATGCCCTTGGCGAACCCTGCCCTTCTTACTGCAAAGACAGCAGCCCACACAGATGAGCACAGAACAGCATGGCTTAATGAAGGGGCTCCTAGCCTACTTGGTGTCTCACCCTGCCAGCACCCAGGGCCACCTTGCTAACCTCCATCAGGCCCACAGCCCTTCTTTTCCTTAGTTTGACACAACAGAGCCTTTCCACCCATGACCCTCTACAAAGGTTAGGGGAGAGTAAAAGGCAAGCGTTAACGATGACTTAGGGTTCAAGCAGTTTCCAGAAAACCTCAAGACTATGCAACACAGTCAGACTTATGAGCGGTGGCCTGTGGTTAAGCAAATGGAACTGTACCCATTTTTGGGTATATCAGGAGAATAAAATGTCTGTCTGGCAATCTAGATGTGGCCTTTTTGGAGACACATGCTCCACATATTCACACACACACACACACACACACACACACACGACCAAGTCAATGAATGAAACAGACATTCAGGACAGATGTATAAAATCTGCAGAGAAGCTTCATTAGAAAACCTACTTAAGTTAGTATTTAATATAGATAGTGGAAGGTTGGAATATTCTGTTTTTTACATAAAATGAAATGAAATATTGTGTCTTCACTTTATTGATATCTCCAATACACTGAAATGGTATGACTTCTTGGCTTTCAGCAGTCACTATGTGCTAACACACAGTAAGCTGTTCAGTGCCCGAGAAGCTTGGAAGGTTTTGTGCCCTCAGAGTAGCCACCCTATTCAACCATATTTTTGATGTATTAAATCTGTCCGTTGTCATTGTCCTTGTCGCTTCCCTGTCAGCTCTCCCTTCCTCTTCTAACCATGTGTTCTCTCCACACCATAGCTCCTATTATACCATCGTTTGGCTTCCTTCCAATTCTCCAGCTAACCACTCTCCCACGGGCAAACACAGCTTTCACACTTACATTTAAAACAGATTACATCCTTAGTTCTGTGGCTAACTGGGTAGAAATGGGGTGCATGTGTTTCCATGAGACTGAGTGTTTTGAAGCTTCTAAGTTCTTAGCTATTTTCTATGCGGATTTACTTGCAAAGAAAAAATGCCTATGGAATAATAAAGAATTCCTTAATGGAATTAGTTCATTGAGAAAACAATGGCAGGGTTGATAAATGCTGTTTTCTGCCAGGTTACTTTATATTCTGTGACAAATACTGCAAACTTAATGAATACATACGCACATCACATTAAAAAGCCCGGAATTCAATTTCGTCTCACACACATAGGAAACAAAGTGTCTTAAGGGTGATGGGGAAATTATATTAAATAAAACTGTGACAAAAATTGTACCCACAGACAAATAGCTCCCATCTGTCTGATGGGGTGATTATGCGATTCCTTGTAATGAACAATTAATGACTACTTTCCCAGGGAGAGGGCATTGGGACAAACAGAGGAATCACTTCTTATCCATAGGTTTCCTGGTTGGCTTTTATTTGAATGAACCTCTCTAGAGCAACCATGTCTTTAATTGTCTATTTATGACGAGCTAAGCTGAGTGTGTTTGTGGGCCTGCCCTCATGGCGGAGCTAATATTGTCTTCATCCAGCAAACTACGGACTTCTCAAATGACTTCCTGACAGCACACACACACACACACACACACACACACACACACACACACACACACACACACACTATACACTCACTCCCAGATGGTGGACATAGCAAAGGGACTATATCTAATAAGAAAAACCACGAGTCAACTTCTCAAGAATAAGTCCAGTTCTCGTCTGTCCCCCCCCCCCAGTGGCCTGGTTGCCTTTGCCCACTATGGCACTGACAATAACTTAGATCCACTTTGTCCCAGGAATTTACCTAAAAATATTGTAGAGCTGAAAAGGAAGGCATGTCAGAGTCGGTCGGCGAGGGATAATTGTCACACAAGTAGCCAGCTCCTGAGAGGAGAAAGTACTATATGCCATTGTCTCCTTAGAGCAAAAAGCACAGAAGAGTCCCTGTAGCAGCCGGATATGCTGGCCAAAAGTGCCAGCCGTGTGCCTGCAGAGTCTTCCTGTGACAGCCCCACCGGAAGACACGGGCACTCGGTGTGCGCCCTCTGAATTCTCTGCACCACCTATGAAATGCTATGCAGCGTGTCTTCCTGTCTGTTGACTTTCTCTCCTTGAAGAGCAGTTTTTCCTGATTCTTTTCTAGCCCCGGCTATTCCTTTCCTCTCTTTGTTATTAAACACATATGAAACGCAGCTCCCTTCTTTTTGCCCAAGATACTTAGGTTTTTCCTGAGAAATCTCATAGGCAGTTGCATGTCAACATCTCAGAGGCTCATTCGTCTCAGGTGCAATACTTATCGAAGCCTAAATATTGCTGTACCGAAGCAGAAAAAAAAATTATGTCGTGCCATTTATATATAGACTTTCTGGCGTGCTCTTCCACACACTCCCTCTCCTAGAAGATCAAGCTCTAAAGTGAGATTTTTGATTAATTTATCTCACCCAGAATAAAGACAATACCTACTTCCCACCCCCCCACCACTGCCTCCGCCCCAACAATACCTGTTTTGAAATGAATATTTGCATATGCTTATGCACCGAAAATACAAGGTCAACATCCATTATCTACAATGATTAACCTCATTTAGAACAAAACCTACATATTGTTTTCCTCGGGGCATTCATCCCTTCCTTCTTAAGCCAAAAGTCCTTCAGGAAGCTTAGGGGACAGAACTGGCCGTGCGTCTCCCTTCCTTCAACGCTTTAAGTCTTCCCGGTGTTCTTCAGCAGAGCAAGCTGCTTTCCCACCGGCAGCCCTGTAGCCACAAGCCTTCATTTCAGGAACAAAGGCAGCTGGAGGTTGAAAGCCCTATCTGATTCTCCTCCTCAGATCTTTCATTCTTTGAGAGGACTTTTTTTTTTTTCTGAAATACATGGCCGCATTTCTTGCTTTATAGTATCCAACTAAAATCCTGAGTACATGACACTGAAATCTACCAACCAGTTGGGTAAAATGGCCCTTCTTTTGAAAAAGAAAACAGCGAACAATATTTTAATAGCAAAATTTTTATGGTGGATTCATTTCATGCCGTGCATGATCCTGAAGGGTAAGTGGTTTCCTCGGGAAACGCTTTGTGTTAACTGGCAATCTTAGAAGTCCAAATTCAGACCACTATGAGTTTACCAAAAAGAAAGCCAAGGGACTGAGAAGCAAACACGTCACCATGTTGGCGGCTTCCTAAGAGTTAGGAGTACACCTAAAATAAATATCCGTGTAGATAAAATGAGATATAATACTACAGACTTAACTGTTTTTAGATATCACCATTTTCTTTACTTAGCAGGTTAGATAGAATTTGCCTTCACAGTGGATTAAAAGTATAAATAGTATAAATAGATAATGCGACATGCGCATCCATAGGTGCGTATGCTGATAGTACGTCAGGAACATAGTTAAGCTCTTTACCATTACCCTCCGACACAGCAATGTGAGCATCTGTTCTATGTCAGCAAACATGATAGCAACACTAGGACAGTAGAGCTGAAGGGTGGAGTTACAGCAGACAAAAGTGGGTGGAGAAAGGGAAAGCACACATATCTTTGAGTGAAAATTACAGGGGAAAGTAATGAGTATTAAATCTCAAGAAAAAAAAAAGGCACATCAGAAATCACAGAACATTTACCATCAAATAACACCCAGAATGAGACAGATGAGTCTGACAGGTGGACAGATGGGTTGCAGATAAACTAAGAAGTGCCACGAGATGTCCAAACGTCATCATCAAAGGAAGTAAAAGCCATAGTTTTTTTTTTTAACTGTAGTCCTAGTTAGACAAGGCTTTTTTGAGAATTGGGAACAAGAAATTCACATGAAACGGATGAGCATTGGGGCGTCTTCTATCCACAGACAAGCAAGAAATGAAGGTGGTACCTGTTACAGCCATAGCACAAGATACCTGTGGGTTGTGTGGTTTTCCTCGCTTGTTATTTGCTGTCCTAATTATCTATAATAAGAGTTCAAGGGATAAGACTTATTTGTTGTCTTCCAAAGTGAGCCTTTTAGGCTAATTTTGTTGGTTGGTTGGTTTTTGGTTTGTTGTTTTTGGGGTGTTTTTGTTTTTGTTTGGCTTGTTGTTTGTTTGTTTGTTGTTTGATTATCCTGTTTGTCCTTGTGGATCAGCCAGAATCCTAGAGACCCACAAGTGAAAACTCAAAATGAAAATATGAAATCACTGCAGAGAAAAAAAATTGGCTAGCATGAACATATCTTTTCTCTGTTTAACTTACATAATTAGTATTCATCTAGGCAGAATTTCTTCTATGTTTGGAACTTCCACATATTTCGATAAGACGCTAACGATAGAAAAATATTGTCTCTATGGATTTGAGAAATCAGTAAAACAAAATGATTTCTACCGTCCAAAGGAAAATATGTTAAATTAAAACTGAATACATCTGAATGTGAAAATGTAGTTAAGGGAGCTTACTCTGGTTTTAGAACCTAGGAAAGTCCGGGTGCTGTAGGATGCTCCCAATTCCTCAACCCCCCCCCCAACTCCAACCCTGCCTCCCAATCCAAAGCTCACTGAAGGTTTTTTTTTTCTTTTCCTCGTTTTGTAAAGTCAATTTTACTTGATGTCAATCTTTAGAACTTTTCAACTAAAAATATTTGCATGTGTTTTGTTGAAAGAGGAAATGGGTGTTGCTCAGGAGGAGTCAAGTGCTGGAAAAGAGTCCGAAAGAGCTGTTGTTCTTCTCCCTTCGAATTAGACTCATTTGGGAGATAGATACCCAGAGTCATGTTCGGACAACTGAGTCAGACCCTCATACAAATATGAAGTGATTAACTGAGCCCAGGTCAGCAGCGGTCTGGGAGAGCAGCCTGCTCAGAGGCAGTCGCAGCTCTCTAATTGGCTCCCGGGAGCGTGCAGGATGACGGATTTCAGTTGTGGAACTGCTGGCCGCTTCCCCCAGCACTATTATCCCAGAGTGACACTTCCATTACTCTGAGCGGAGAAAGATGAACGTCACCTGTCAGGGGCTGGTTAATTGTGTTGCTGGATGTATGTTGCCAGGGCGCAGGTTGGACATTTATGAACATAACTGCTTCCTGTGGTGTCCGCCATCCTTCAGGGATCGATATGGCTCTTACAGCACGCGTGTAATTGAGTGAAGGCACTTTCCACGGAGGGGTGAAGATGAGCCCATTGTGGGAGCTTCATTGTCCATACATTCACCATAAATGAGCTGATGTTTGCCATTTATTGTGTGCAGCATTGTGGAAATAGAAACTAATGTGCCACTTTCATTTGTTCTCCAGATAAACGGGGAAGACATCCAGAACCGAGAAGAGGCTGTGGCTCTGCTGTCTAGCGAGGAGTGCAAGAGAATTGTGCTGCTGGTCGCCAGGCCCGACATGCAGGTCCGAGCTGAGAGCAGGGTGTTGAGACTGGACTTTCTAGTCACCGAGTTCATGAATGGATGTGTATGCTAGGCGGCATCAGATCACATTTATGGGTGTCTGTATAAGCACGGATACAAAACACTGAAAAGGCTGATCTTCAACTGCCTAGCCTTACCCCCCAAAAACCTGCTAAAGACTCCCCAGGGAGGTGGCTAAACATCCAATTTTAGGGGAACCTTTTAAGCACACAAAACAGAACTCACTCTCTGTTTTGGTAGTCATTTAAATGAATTGACAAATGAGAAATAGTTGACTGCAGATCATTTTAAATTCTGCGTAGACCCTTCTTCCTTTAGGCTTCCATCTAAAATACATAATTGGCATATTAAGGCATCACGAAGGATTCTCTAATGAGAAAAATATTAGCATACATACATAGCTATCATCTTAAATCTTCCTAAAATAACTTTACCAAATGAAATATCTGTGGTGTATTTCCGTGGAGGACATGAGTTCTTTTCCATAATTAATGTGACATAAGCATCTATCTGCTCCCCCCCCCAAAAAAAAATGATGCTTGAAAAGGAATACTTTTATATCTTGGCAGAGGAAGATGTCATCAGAGTAAAGGAGAGGTGATGAAGGGACAAAGGTACTTAACTGGCATCTCCTTTCATACCCTCTTCCTGTCCCATTGAATGCAAAAAGGACAGTACGCAGCCACCATCCTGTCCACATGTCAGCACTGTGAGGGAAGTAAGTTATGTCACCATTTGTCTCTTAGGTTATTGATCTGATATTTTTCAGACTCAGTAACTACATTCTGTCTATAAATCACACTGAGCAAGTGTATTTCAGTGTCAGGCTGGGTCCTGACTTGAATATAGTGGTTATAAAGGATCGCTCTCTCCACATATATTTCCTTTATGCCCTTGACCATTTGAAATGGTTCCCACAAAGCCTGCTGTAGCCTGGAGCAGAGTAAAGCTACACACCTGAGGTCTTAGCAGTGGGAAAACGAGCCCTTCCCACAGCCTGGAGTGGCCTTCTTGCCAAGAGAGAATGTTTAAAATACATTGGAAATTGTACCAATTACCTAGAAGGTTCTTGAACCAATTATCTCAAGGATCCCATTTCCTTTCTTCCTTTTTTTTTTTTTTTTGAAAAGTAAAATAAAATAAAAGGGGTATATATCAGTGAAGTTCATGGTGAGCTGAAATGAATTGAATAGCCATCCTTGGTGTCGAATAAAGGTATGTTGGAAGTCAATTTACTGTCCTTCATGTAGCTGCTGGGGAAAGTCATGAATTTAGAAGCATTTCCAGTGTGGTCATAATGGACGGTAGAAAGGACAGATATTAGTGGCTTAAGACTGGTCCCTGGTATCATTTGTCGGATACGTCTGCCTGGCAGAGCGGGACTATCAGGCTCACGCTCCCGAACTTTGCCCCAAAGCGTCAATGTTGGAGGGGGGAATCATCAAATCAGATTCTTTCTACCTTTGGCGACAGTCTCTGATGCCACAGAACACCATGCCACCTGCTCAAACCAGAATTTGCCTTCACCTTTGGTCCTGAAAAACAAAAGGCACCGTACAACTAGAAAAGAAACAGTTGCTTTGAAATTTTGATTTCCAATGAAATCATCTAAGAAAATTCATCTTCGCACCACACTTTAAAAATAGAATTTACACGGTACATGCTATAGCTGAAAAAAAAAAAAAAGATAACAAATCCTGTTTTTTTTTTTTTCCATCTGCCATCTCTGTCTGTCAAATTCAGTACCTCTTGTTGCATTGCGTGCATGTGTATTTTATGCAAGGAGAATGAGGAAGCTTTTGGTGTGCTTTTCCTAACATGTTTAAAAATGTTTCAAGTGCTCTCCAGATTCTTGGAAATGATCTATGTGCTTGCTGGGGGCAGTATTGTGCATCTGTGCAATATTTTTAAATAACTCATTTCCTTCATTCCCTGTCACCTTTCTTTCATTTCCTGCCCATTTTCTTTCTCAGACCATTAAAGATATTGCTTTTCTATCCTATTCCCCTCGGGAGCTGGGGGCAGAGAGGGCTCTCAGAGAAACTTGGAGCCAGGTTACTCTGTCCTTCTCTGCAGTGCTGTGGATGACCTACTTTGTGCAGACACAGCGTTCTGTAAAGGTGATCCTTCCATCCTTGCAGCTCAGCTCATGGAGTGCATGGGCTGCAGGGGAGTCAGAGCTGCAGAGGTACAGCCAGGGGGAAGGGGGAGCAAGGAGAAGCCCTCCACTCCTACTGTGCTATGTGCCCTAGCCTACAGATGGCCACTTAGTCAGAGGTAGTCACTTCTACTTTGTCCTCAGCTTCCCCTCACACACACACACTTCCCTGAGCCCTCAGAGAAGACTGTTTCTATATAATTATTAGACAGCATCTACCTTGGGCCTGGTTAAAGCAGTCCTTGCAGCATTTACAAAGAGTAAACATACGTACCTTGAGATAATTTTGTTTAGCGTTGAATCCTGCAGTTTCACGGCTCAGGAGAAGGATTAAAGAGTAGAGAATTCTTAGCTGGCATAGTCATTTGTACACCTTACTCTGGGCACATTAAGAAAAAGAAGGACAGAGCAGCTTGCCCATACTTCTGGCACACAGCTGGATCTGAGGTAGTGTAAGGTCTGTGTGGGCTTTAATGGACACCAAGGAACCCATGTGTTCTAGTTTGTTTTCTGTTGCTGTCCTAAACCCCAGGACCAAAAGCAATTTGGAAAGGAAAAAGATTTTTTGTTTGCTTGCTTCCTTGTTTTAGCTTATAGCTACAGGCCATCATGGAGGAGGGGACACCAGAGCATGAGGTCAAGGCAGATTCCTGGAGGCAGGTGTTGGCAGCAGGGACCACAGGGGACTCTGCTTGCTGGCTTGCTCAGCTACAGAGATGCCTACCAAGGGGTGATACAACCCACAGTGGGCAGGGCCCTCCTACCTCAATTAACAACTAAAACAATGCCCCTCTGGCACAGGCCAGTCTGATTGAGGCAATTTCTCTTGCAGGTGTGTCGAGACAAACCTTAAACCTTACCGATGGTACCACGCTCTGCCTTCTGTTAATGAATGTTGTGTGTGCGTGCACGCGCGCGCGCGCGCGCGTGTGTGTGTGTGTGTGTGTGTGTGTGTGTGTGTGTGTGTACTTGTGCTACCATCTAATGTCTGCTTTTCAAGGTTTCTTTTTTTCTTTCTTTTTTTTTTAAGTCTTAAGACATTCATTTGTCTTTAAAGATTTCTTAGTGAAAACACCTCTAACTATTGTCCTTTGTGCTCATTAGGAACCTGTTTTCTTTGTAGCACAGAGTAAAACAGAGTTGATGACAGTACAGGTTATTTAATGAGCATAAACAGTTAATTTATGTATTCCAGCTGCAGAAATCCACTTGGAGGCCAATTATGTGCATTGGCTGTCAACAGCAATCATATTGTGAAAGTAATCTCCAGGTCTACAGTTCACTTTGCATGGAGAAGCCAACAGGATTTGTTTCTTCTCCGAGCACTGACAGTGTCTCACGTGCACCCATCACCCATAAACAAAACTGCACAGCTCCACTGCCTTTGCCTTTTTGTCTTGAGTAATTCCCTGTGAATAAACAGGAATGGCTGCGGTTGCTTTTTTATTCCCCTAAAGAATTTAGGTGCCAGTGAGATGGCTCAGTGGATAAAAGCACTTACCACCAAGCCTGACAACCTGAGTTCAAGTCCTAGAAGCCATCTGGTACAAAAAGAGAATCCATACTATGTCCTATGGCATGTGGGTACATACAGGCACACACACACACACACACACACACACACACACACACAGAGAGAGAGAGAGAGAGAGAGAGAGAGAGAGAGAGAGAGGAGATAGATAGATAGATAGATAGATAGATAGATAGATAGATAGATAGATAGATATAGCTGATAGGTGGTTTTTGGTCTTATGTTTTTGTTCTTAATTTTTCCTTTTCTTTTTTAAAGATAAAATCAGTGTTATCTGTCAATTCTTTTATGAAAAGCTTCCACCTTGCTAACTTGAGACACTATAATTAAAAAAATAAATAAAAAAGCAGGATGAGGGTAAAATCTGCTTGTTGGAGGCACTTTGTATATGGTCTCCCTGGTGAATGTTGTTAAGGGTAAAGGCCCAATTGTCTCATAGGCCTATCAGAAGCACTGCAGTTCTTTTAACCCAGGGTTGCAGCAGATAATGAGTGTGCCAGCTGTGGATTACGCAGTACGCTTTTCAGAGTTTTTGAAAGAAGGTAATGTTATGTGCTGTGGGATTTACTCAGCTATGAGAGAAAATCTGAAGCTGTTTCAGGAAAGGATAAAAGGCCCAAGAATGCTTTCCTTTCTTTCTTTTTGTCCCACCTTTTCTTCTCTCTGAGAGGTGACTATAGGGAGCTGCGGCTCTGAAGAAAAGCGGTGATGAGGAGAGGGTCGGCCGTGAGCACTGAGGCTTACCCTATGTTAGCATGAGTCTCACTAACACAATGTAATGTGCTAATGTGCTCCTTTGCAGCTGGATGAAGGCTGGCTGGAAGATGAAAGGAATGAATTCTTAGAGGAGTTAAACTCAGAGATGCTGGAGGAAGAGCGTAATGGCGGAGCGCAGTGCACAGCCAATGAGCTGCAACAGGTAGGGCCACCAGTCTGAACTGCATCATTGGAAGTGCCACTACTTTTCCTTAATGGAAAAGAAAACACAACCAAAGGGTTTGATCAAACATCTCTGTAATCATAATCTTCTTTTTTTTTTGTTGTTGAGCAAATGCTCTTCTTAGATGATGCAGAAGGAATATGTATTTTTCTCTATTAAAAAATATTTCCAACCTGGAAAGCCTGAGGACTATTGTTAATATGATACAGTAGCAGCATCAAGATGTTGAAGTGTGTGCTTTTCAACATAATTTACAGAAACTTTATAGTAAATGTGGGGGGGGACTTATGGATATGCTTGCTAAGAACACCAATTATCAACCAGGAGGTAACTTCCAAAAAAACTTGAAACGTAAAATATAAATGTTTCCATAAGTAAGCTGTAAATAGAAGATGATACCGTGGTGCAAAGACCTGTGTGGTTCATGGGTTAATCATGCCTGGGTACTCTGGAATAACCATAAAGGTGATCTTTCACCCAATGGCTGTTTTATACATGTCCATGGCATAATTTGAGGTGATTGACATCATGCTGTCATAAAGACCACATATTTATTCAGCAAAAACTTGAACTCCTAATATGTTCCAAGTACCACACTTGATTTTGAGAATGTTTTAAAAGCAGAGTTCCTGACATCAATAAATTCATAGTGGGGCAGAAGATGGGGGGAGAGATCACAGCCTGGGCTATGGCAAAGTGTGTCTAGGAGTATTCTTATTTTTGTTATTTTCATACTACATAAAAATAAGACTATATGACCTAGATTTTTATGTCTAATTCATGTCCTTCATCTGCCTGACATAATCCTGTTAACATTTCCCTGTCAGTTTACTGATTTAATTATCATCCCATTCTCAGCATTAATTGTTAACTCATCATAAAGATGTATGATTAAAAGAAATCCTGATGGTTTTAACTACATGAAACATAGGCACTTTATCACCTCACCAAACTGAATAATGAAATGTGTTTATATGCTACCATCTCAAACTTTGCGGTAACTAAACCCTAAGACTGCAAGCTACACCATCAACACAACCTGGCAGTGTGTGGGTCACAACCGTTACTCCCCCCCTCGACTAGCAGGAGTTTATGCTCAACAATACTGCTGCTGACTGGTGGTTGTTTTGCCGTATAGATAGGATTGGAATTTTTATGTATGACTTCAACACTAGCCGCAAATATAGATATCTTTTGTTGGCAGCCACCGCTTACAAGCAAGAAAGTCCTTGCTCCAGGCTTTTTCTTTCCTTGATACAAAATGTGACCGGATACAGAATTGACAGGAGGATGTTGGAATAAAGAAGTAAAGGAGAGATCCTGTCTAGGTAAAGTGATACAGTGCCAAATGCCGCCTACTCGTCAGATGTAACGCGAATGCGAGGGTTTGTGAAGGAACACCTAATGTCCCCGAGGTTAGATGCTCATTGCGTGGAAATTTTTCTTCACCATAAGACTGAAAACTGACAGGAAGTATAGAAACCTTTAAAACATCTTTTGCCCTCATAAACAATAATATTGCATTAGGAATGTCCAGTCAGAAACACTGCCTGTCAGAGTCATAATTCTAGAGGGCAGTGAAAAATGGCAGCAAGGAAGTCTGTCATTGGAATGGAGATTTTCACTTCCACGGTTTTTCATAGCCCAATGACAATGAATGCAAAGTCAACTAAACACCTTAAACTTACAGGCACATGAATGAATGCTTTGTTCCAAGGCTAACAGTCTGCAGTATCCTGGGTTGGATGGCTGCTGTGGACTCGATGTGCAGTCATATATAAAGAAAGATATTAGCCTTTCTTCGTTGTCTCAAAGTCCCTACAAGATGAGAAAGTTTCATTGTAGAAACTATTACATATAAACTGAAACTCCCAAAATCAATGGGACAATCACGAATGTGATGACCAAGGCACACCATGCAGCACTTGTCAGACATGGGCTGTGAGCAGCTTTCTTTGCTAGTTATAATTTTATCTACCAGTAAGACATTAAAAATCAATCATGTAAAAAAATCGATCATGTGTTCATAATAAAAAAGGGAATATACTGTAGGGAAATATTGAGAATCCTAGGTTGAAATTATATATGTTTATGTTTTCTTTATTATTTATATGACATTACTTCGGGGAAACAAAATAGGAATTACCTAGAAAGAGCCTTTAGATTTATTTCAGATTACTTTTATTACTCCATCCAATCTTTCCGACAATAGGTTTAATTGTATTTAATTATGCAGTTGAGCTTTCTAGAGTAAGGAACTAAGTCTAGTAATGAGTAAATTTACATGTAAGAGAATGCAGAAAGTGCATATCACGTGTTAAGGAAAGAAAATGCTTTTACCATATTCATCTCATTGGGCCATTGATAGATTATTCTATATGAAAGTAAAAGCTATCAGGGAGTGAAATTATATGTACGCACGTTCATACCATATGTGCGGGTATGTCAAATCATGTTTTTGATGCTGTGTGCGTGCCTGCTGATCAGTGTTGCCCAATTTTCCTGGGACTATCATTGTATTTGTGTTGTTGGGGAAGGCATCACTGTCCATTGGATGTAGACTTCCAATGGATGTAGCTTTGGCTTCAGACTTTTACAGAATAAGAAATTTTTAAAAAAGCTGTATTGTTGTATAGGCAACCAGAAAAAAAGGCTAGGAGCTAAAGCAGACCTCTCTGTTGGGTTAATTTTAGGGAATTTCAGGAGCAGAGAAGGAGGGAGTTCCTGGCTGTGTTAGAGTCACTATTGCCGTGATGAAACACCACGACTAAAGCAATTTGAGGAGAGAATGGCTTATTTGCTTTATACTTCCACCTCACTGTTCATCATCAAAAGAAATCAGGACAGGAACTCAAGCGGGGCAGGAACTTTGTGGCAGGAGCTGAGACAAAGGAAATGAGAAGGCGCTGCTTACTGGCTTGCTCTTGTGGGTTCTTCAGCCTGCTTTCTAATAGAACCCAGGACCACCAGCTCAGGGATGACAGAAGCCACAATGGGCTGGGTCCTCCCCCATCAATCACTAATTAAGAAAATGCACTGCAGCTAGACCTTACCGTGGCATTTTCTCAAATGAGGTTCCTTTCTTTCAATTGACTCTAGCTTCTGTCAAGTTGACATAAAACCAGGCAGGACAGTGACTGACTGGATAGCGTGCCTCAACAAAGGTGACCTTGAGTATGTGACATGGATGTACTGACAAGCTGGATCTTTCTACTCATCCATTCTCACAAAACTGGTCCCAATTCATAATAGACAGTCTCTAAAGAAAGACTTTAATTCTTTTTCTCAGAGACACCCTCTGTACTTTATTAGTTAATAAAAATTATACCCAGATGTATCCAGGTCATGGGTAATTTCAGTCCTTTGTATTTATTCATTCTTCAGTCTTGTAAGTTTGGTGATAACAACTGTTGCTACTTTCCATTGAGTTGTGGTATAATTAAGGATTTAGACTTGGGATTGGGGAGTAAGTCTTGTGTTTGGGGAAAGAATCATAAACAGAGGATCACCATAATGTCTAGGTGATCCAAATAAATTGGTTTTTTTTAACCTTAAAAGAACTTTAAAAGAAGGTCAGATACCTTTCACACAAACTCTGGTGCCCCATACTTGGCCATGTCCCCTTGATGGGGAGGCCCAATGGCACTCAGAGGGAGGATAGCAGACTACCAAGAAGAGACTTGATACCCTAGCATCATATTCAGGGAGAGGAGGTTCCCCTCAGTCACAGTCATAGGGAAGGGGAATGGGGTGAAAGCGGGAGGGAGGGAGGAATGGGAGGATGCGCGGGATGGGATAGCAATTGAGATGCTAGACGTAGGATCAGCATAAGCTACAGGGAAGGGCACAAAAGAAGCTGTCAGAGCAAGAACTGAGTAAACATACAGAGAATGGGAAGTGAAGCCAACCCCAGTGAAGGAGTAGAGTCGCCTTTTGTGGATATACTAGCTTCAAAACCTTGTCTCTTGTACTTACAATTGTTGGGCTTGAGAGATGGCTCAGTGGTTAAGAGCATTGGTTGTTCTTCCAGAGGACCTGAGTTCAAATCCCAACAACCACATGGCAGCTCACAACTGTCTGTAACTCCAGATCCAGGGGATCTGACTCCCTCACACACATACAAGCAGGTAGAACACGAATATACATTAAAAAATAGTAATTCCAATTATTGAGACATGCTAATGTCCATGTAAATATTGGTGTTCGCTATATCATAGCAGGCTAATTGTGAAGCCAATAAGAAGCACAATTATGGACAAATATTTCAGAAATTCTGTCATAGGCCTGTAGACCTTTCCATTTGGGGTATATTGTGTTGATTTCTCTCTGGTGCCCATTTTTGCCCTTCACTGGACTCTTTTAGTCAGTGAGAGTTAAGGTATGGGTGCAGAAGCTCTTATTTTTCTTTGAAACAACTTAGCCCAGTAAATCATTCACAATTATATTTAGGATGACAGGTCCCTTTCTAGTTTGTAATATCATGTGGTGTTTGTTGACTCTACTTAGTTGAGGTTTATTTTTCCCTGAGGTGGTTCTAGAAGAGCAGAGTGGTAGGTGTGGATGTACAAATTCCTTCTGGCTTTGCCCTCAGACTATCAAGAGGAAACAGCCTATCAGGAACAAGGCAGGCAAGGGACCGTTTACAGACAAACTGAGGTGGATCGCACTGACTATTCTGAACTATGATCCTCAACACATCATGTAACTAAAACAAAAATAGCACCAGTCAAACAGGTGAAACACGGGGAGCCAGACAAAATGGCATCCTAGAAGCACTTTCTTCACAGGCAGTGGTAGCAGCGGTTCTGTGGTCTGGCAGTCTCCTGAGGCACTAGTTATCAGGAGATAATGTCTTCCCAGCATGCTGTCTTCATTTGTTCTTCAGTAAGCTTAACACAAGAGACTCTTCTATGCTCTTGGTAATGCTCACACTTCTTTTGCTTTTCCCCTCGCTCTCTGCAGTATCAGTGTCCAAGCATCCTGCAGTTCTGTTGATTTTCTGCTAGCTACCAGCCCGGCTGGCCCATTCTAGAGGAGGAGTGACTGAGGTGGAGTGTTTCTACCATAATCATTTTAGTCACATTTGAGCAGCAAGAGGCTTAGAAGAAATACTCTCAAGCCAAAGATGTCTTGTGTCCCTTGCTAGGTCCTATTCGCTCTTCTTTTCTGTTGATAGCAGGCATCACTGGGTAACGAACTGTAGTCCTATGGAGTCTTGGTATAAAGTTTTAGAAGAAAATGTGAAATAAATAAGCAAAACCACTCCATGTCATAGTCTAGCTTTAAACAAAGAAACATGATTTTCTGTAGCCATGACAATTTTTATTGAAGAAAATCCAACTTATCTATGAACTTAATTGTTCCTAAAATTTTTTATTTAAAAGGACTCCTACACCCAAGGGCTGCAGAAAGAGGGGCAGAAAGTTTGCAAGAGACAGACAATTAAAATATCTTCTGTGAGATAGCATATTTTATATATGACAAGGAAGCTGTACCCATGAAAGCCTATGGGCTTTGTACTTACTTTGTATTTTATTTAGGGTTCTTTAATGCTTATACCTACCTTCCAATCTTGGGGAATAAATCTATGCTGTGTAGCCCAGTTACTTAAAAATTTGTTCAATGAAAAATAAATGCATTTAATACCATACAATAGACTATTTTAAATGCTTTAAATCTGGCTTATCCACTGCAAACCATGCCAATGCATCCTAAGCTTCACCACCATTATGAGCAGG
Source organism: Acomys minous (assembly GCF_964271855.1). Lineage (NCBI taxonomy): Eukaryota > Metazoa > Chordata > Mammalia > Rodentia > Muridae > Acomys > Acomys minous. The sequence continues at coordinate 10,271,762 of NC_140493.1, read as the reverse complement.
GATATGTTACACTGGGCAAGCTGATGGTGTCTGTTTCCAGCTGACAAACACCACACACCCTCACACAAAATTATTTCCTATCCATAAACGTTGTCTTCTCTTTTTCTTGTCAAAAGATATCTCAGTTTCTCTTTTTGTTCTTTGTATATGGAATACCATGTGTTAATTATACTACTAAATCTTAATAACTTTAGCAAAACTGATGGAGAAAACAAGCTTTAAATTCCATGTGCCAAAAGATGGATAGAAATACATTAATAATCCTACAGAATTTTCCTTTATTTTCACAAAATTTAAGAAGTCTACGTATATTATGAACTAATAGTTAAAGATGCTTCAAAAATTTAAACTTATTTGGACACAACTCTCATTTTTTGTGTCTAGCAATAAGTATAACCATATCTGCACAGCAAACCCAAGTATACTGTATACTAATGATTTGAACAGGCACTTTTTGAAAATTTCATCTTTTATTTATTTTTAAATTTACTTTTAATTATATTAATTTATTCAGGTTACAACTCAATTGTTATTCCATCACTTGTATCTTCCCATTCCTCCCTCCCTCCTATTTTAACCCTATTCCCCTCCCCTAGGTCTATGACCAAGGGGGACCTCCTCCCCTACTATAGGGTCATAGTCTATCAAGTCTCATCTTGGCAGCCTGCTTATTTTTTTCTATGAGTGCCATCAGGCCTCCCCACCAAGGGAAAGTGGTCAAATATGGAGCACCAGAGTTCATGTCAGAGTCAGTCCCTGCTCTCCACATAATTGTGAAGAATGTCCTGTCCATTGGGTAGATCAGAGTAGGGGTTTGATGTTTACTATTGAATTGTCTTTGGTTAGTGCAATAGTTTGAGCAGAGCCCCTTGGGGCCCGATCCACCCATCATGATGTTCTTCTTGTAGGTTTCTAGGACCCTCTGGGTCCTTCTATTTCCCCATCTCCTATATTTCTCTTACCTAGAGTCTCAGTAGGATGTCCTCACATCTATCCCAATCTCCTGGTAAGTGAAGATTTTCATGGGATGTGCCTTTTGGGCTAGTGTCCAATTATAAGTGAGTATATACCATGTGAGTCTTTCTGCTTCTGGGTTAACTCACTAATTATGATCATTTCTAGTCCCACCCATTTGTCCACAAATTTTGGTATTTCTTTGTTTTTAATAACTGGCTGAGTAGTATTCCATAGTGTAAATGTACCACAGTTTCTTTATCCATTCTTCAACTGAGGGGCATTTAGGCTGTTTCCAGGTTCTGGCTATTATGAATAAGGCTGCTGTAAACATGGTTGAGCATATGTTCTTGTTGTGTGGTGGAGCATTTTCTGGGTATATTCCAAGGAGTGGAATAGCTGGGTCTTGAGGAAGCCCTATTCCCAGTTTTCTGAGAAAGCGGGAACAGGCACATTTTAATATAATAGTTTTTAAATTTATGAGTGTGCTCATATGCCTGGGAGATAATTTCTTCATTCTGTCGTATAAACACATACAATACAATGTATATACAAAGGAGTATACAGAAACACATATACAAAATGGTTGTATATCTTTCAGCTAGTCATGAGACTGTAATACAAATTGCCAGGTTATAAAAAGAAAGCTAAAACTGAATCATATCTTTGAACAAATGGAAAGGTTAATGTGGTGTAATGATAATGTTTTTATTTTCCAGTGTTCTGCAGTCTTAAAATGGATTTTCAAATAAATCCATAGTACCTGGTAGATATTTTTGGTTGATTGAGTTGTTTTTTTGTTTTGCTTTGGTTTGGTTTGGTTTGGTTTGGTTTGTTTTGGTTTGGTTTGGTTTTGGTTCTGTTGGTTCTTGTTTGTTTTTCCTGGTCTTAGTTTCCAATTAGCCTATGAGTTCACTCTTAGCTATTTCCCTGTTAGCTAAACAGGGCTGAAATAGCAATCCTATGTGTAACTTAGGACGATCAACTGATTTAAAATAGGCAGACCAAGAATTTTGAGAGCTAAAGCCCTTTACACACCAGCTCAGTACCTGGGCTTAAGAAAGATCTAAAAGATGGCCATGAGAAAACTCTAAAGATGTCATGACAGTCATACAGAGAGGAGAGGCACACAGAACCAAAGTGAATTTACCAGAGAAAGTCCACAAGACACTGACATAAGCTCAATGACTGCAAAAGGCATAGGGAAGTCTCCTGTTACAGAAGAGACAGGGCAGCAGTCACATCCACCAACACTTACAGGAAGGATTCTAAGGACAATTCCCCTCGGTGGGAGGTGGGATTGAACTACATCCTGCCCATTGCGTCTCCAGGATCCTTTTCATGAGAGGCTTTCATGGTGGCTGAAAGAAAAAGAATCACTGCTCAGGGAATGTTTAAAGTAGTGTATAGGGCATTATCTTATCAATCTGCCAGACACCTGCCTCCTGATGTCCCATATGCCTCACCGTGAACTCTAAGAAGTGAGTGTGGCCGAGGATAAAGGGCTGGCCTGTCTGAATGGTACCTTCCAAATGAGCCAAGTTGCTTCTTCACCAGGAGTTGAGCATGGTCTTCAGAAGTGTTTCCTTGTGACATGATAGTGGGCTTCCCTAGCACCTCTGTCAGGGGCCTTGTCACCCGGGCACCCAGGGCAGACTCAAGGAGTGTTTACTTTCTCAGAACCAGAGTCCTTCATATATAGAAAGCTTTCAGAAGAGTCTTGCTGTAGCCACAAAATGCCTTGCCCTCCATCAGACCAATTGTTACCAACATGGATTCTCAAGCACAGGGAAATTAATAGGTAGGGGAAACATAAAGCAATGGAGTAAGAATACACTACCAGATTGGATCCGACCAAGGAGCTATTCAGTGTTCCCCAAGTGGTCCCTTATCAGTCTGCTACCACACCCAGGCTCCAAAGGCAGGAAGATCCCAGGACCCCTACAGGGATTCCTGCATCCCAAGAAATCTGCCCTTTAACCAAAGACTTAGCTTATACCCCTAAACCAGGAAGAAAGGCCAAGGCTGTGGCCGGACATAGGCCTATTCATGTAGAACCCACTGTTTCCAAAGAAGTTTGCTTTTTCAAAAATGAAGAGGACTTGGAGGGTAAGCAGACCCGCTGTGGAGATACAGGTTCAGGCATCTGGGCACTGCAGACTGACATCAGTTCAGATGGCCAGCCAGCCAGAGCCACACCTTTCTGAAGGGACATAGGCCACCCCTTCTTCACAGGCCACAAGTTTCCTTTGGGGGAGGGAGAAGGAGTCATATATTTCACAGGAGTTTGACCTTGTGGTATCATTCACAAGTCAGCCTGACCGCTTCCGCTTGTGTCTGTCCTTAAGCTGGCTCCACACCATAGGGACCATTGCTGAAGAATTTCGTTAAGGAACTTATGCCCTGTGTGTCCAGCCCTTAACCAATTCCAGCTGCCCCAACCAAATCTCATCTTTGCAGTAAATTGGTGGCTAAGAGTTCTTTGTATGTGATCGCGCTCTGGGACGTTGTGTTCTTTTCTAAGACACATGGTCAGGAGGTGCATGGTGGCCTTGTGATCAGGAACATGACATGTTGGCTATGAGTAGTGTGGACAAGTATGAAGAGAGCTTTGCCTTCTGGCCCATTCTACCACTAACCGCTTAGATTTGTCTGGGGTGGAGCTTCCTCCTGTACAGAGAGGTTTGGAGTTCCAGCATGTTAACACGGGCCTAGTATTCTGGGATATCGCCCTGGCTATCATCAGCACACCTCTGTGACCAGTTTCCTCTGAGTCTATGTTGTGGGAATCCTTCTGAAATTGATGGCAGTAACAAAAGGAGCTGTCACTGGTGGCCAAAGCCAGGACAGTTCCTGAAAGACTTCAGCCCCACATCTAGTTTCTATTTTCATCTTATACCCTAAAGCCACAAGGTGAGGTGGGCAACCAGATGAGATTTTACAGAAGCTTGTAGTTGAATCAGGAGGATGATAAGGGCAACAGCTATTTACCAGGATCATTCTGTGTCAGGTGGCAAAGTAAAGTCTTGCGTGGCCAATGGGCAGCAGAAACAGTGCTTTAGGTAGATGACCAAATGAATCAATAAGTCAGTATCGAATAAGTGGTCTTTTCCACCTTATTCTACTTCGTTTAAAGAAAGCTAAGAAGAAGCAGCATTTAGGTGGCCTCTGCGTCCTCCAAATTGCCAAAAGGATGTAAACATTCTGTCTTCTCTACCTTTCTGTGTGTTTTCACCTGAGATGTTCAGAGTCTCTTCACGTATATCCTTCACCTCAGTTTCCCAAAGACAAAAGCCTGAGGGTAAAACTCCTTCATTCCCAGGTTCTCCGCCTCATTTATACCCAGTTAGTGTTAGTACCATAATGAAAGAAGTGCTTATATTTCCTCTGTTTCACTGCACAGAAGGCTGCCATGCGCTGACTGGGTCTGTTTCTAAAATTAGTACGCAAGCTGCAACTAGAGCCGCTTCGAGTAACTGCACCTTAGCCACGAAACACCATCTATCAAGCAAGTTTACAACAGCCAGTGCTTTTCAAAAATCATTTCTTGTGTTCTATTTCCTCAGCCAAAAAAGCAGGAGGAAGAAGAAGGCACGACCGACACGGCCACATCCTCTTCCAACAACCAGGAGAAGGACAGTGGAGTGGGGCGCACTGACGAGAGCTTGCGGAACGAGGAGAGCTCCGAGCAGGAGAATACAGTTGAGGATCCCCACAGCGCATCCTTGAAGAGCAAGAGAGAGCTGGGCCAGAGCCAAGACACCCTAGGAAGCATTGAGCTTCCGTGCAATGAAAGCTTTGCTGGGGGTGAGGGCTTGGACTCCGACTGCGCCGGCAGCCACGAGGTATGTGAAGGATTCCAACAGCTGCTGGAGCTTAAGATTCGCAACCACGGAGACTACGACCTGTACTACTCGAGCAGCACAATCGAGTGCAACCAAGGGGAGCAGGACGGCGTGGAGCTCGAGCTGCAGCTGCTTAACGAAGAGCTGAGAAACATTGAGCTGGAGTGCCAGAACATCATGCAGGCTCACAGGCTCCAGAAAGTGACGGACCAGTACGGAGACATCTGGGCCTTGCATGATGGAGGATTCCGAAATTACAACACCAGCCTAGATGCACAAAGGGGGAAACTGGACGACATCATGGAACATCCAGAAAAGTCCGACAAGGACAGCTCAAGTGCGTACAATACAGCTGAAAGCTGCAGAAGTACTCCGCTGACTATAGACAGATCCCCTGACAGTTCCCTTCCGAGGATGATCAACCTCGCCAATAAGAAAAATCTGAGGAGCACAGCGGCTGCCCATCAGTCCCCTTCCAGACAAAGCACCAAGGAGTACACCTCTACCAAAGTCAAAACCACTGATGAAGGATGCAGCGTTGAAAGCCTGGAGAAAAGTCTAGAAAACAATCAGCTTCCAGATCAGGAGACCACAGTCAGTGAGCACATGCCCTATCTCTCTCCTTACCACAGCTCCTCCTACAGATACGCCAACATCCCAGCGCATGCCCGGCATTATCAAAGCTACATGCAATTAATTCAGCAGAAATCTGCCGTGGAGTACGCCCAGAGTCAGCTCAGCTTGGTGAGCATGTGCAAGGAATCGCAAAAGGGCTCAGAGCCCAAGATGGAATGGAAGGTAAAAATTCGGAGTGATGGGACCCGGTACATAACCAAGAGGCCAGTGAGAGACCGAATTCTGAAGGAACGTGCCTTAAAGATCAAGGAGGAGCGGAGCGGAATGACCACAGATGACGACACCATGAGTGAGATGAAGATGGGGCGCTACTGGAGCAAGGAGGAGAGAAAGCAACATCTGGTCCGGGCCAAGGAGCAACGGCGGCGCAGGGAGTTCATGATGCGGAGCCGGCTGGAGTGTCTCAAGGAGAGCCCACAGAGCAGCGGCGAAGGCAAGAAGGAGCTGAGCATCATTGAACTGAGCCACAAAAAGATGATGAAAAAACGAAACAAGAAAATTTTGGATAATTGGATGACAATCCAAGAACTGATGACTCACGGGGCCAAGTCTCCAGATGGCACTCGGGTCCATAATGCCTTTCTGTCGGTGACCACCGTATGACCAGGCGAAGGGGACAACTGGCTTAAAGAGCGTGCTACCAGTTTCGGTAGAGTATGATTGCCTCGTTCAATGTGGCATTTTTATATATATTTTGTGACTTTACAGCTTAAATTTTTTGTAAGAAAAATACCTGGTACTTTTTAATTTGTTTTTCATATGCTGGTACCTTCTTTGGCTATTATCTTTCCGTAACTTGTGATATATTCATAGCACTCATTTATAGAAAAAATAAATAAAACAAAGAAAAAACAAAAGGAAAGGGAAAAAACGAACAAAAATACTAAGGACCTAATTAATTTCCTATTTTAATGTATCTATTGTAAGTTAAAATCTGGATTTATTTCTCTAATTTTCTTATTTTCTATTTTAATAATTCAATGCCAAAACATGTCTATGCTTACTTCCTGGCATAGTGCATACTAAATCAAATCAGCTAATAAACTACATGCCACATCTTGTCTTATACATGAAGTAGCACCCTTTATGACATCCTGTTGTACATTTAACACATAAATGGCAGTTGTCTTTGTCTCAGTAAAGTGTGGGTGGACAATCTTCCTGTGATACGTAGTGACACTGGTCATGTAGCTAGGTAATTGTGGTAATTTGTGACAATGAGAAATAAATTATTGATTATCCTTAAGAAAAGTTATCAAGGACTGTTATTTTCTTTGTCTGCTGTGGCTCACATGTTTAGTTGTACATATACTATTAGAAGACTCTCCATTGTGAATTATAAATTGTGCACTTTTTCTATCACATTTTTTTCCAATAAAGTTGTTTTGAAACATTGGTTACAGGTCATTGTGTCACATAACCCTACCCAGAACAAATTAGGTAATAAATGAAATATTTCATGGATGCTAAATTATCCTTCATGACCCTCTAGTCTGCCTTTCATGTGTAAGAGAGCCAAAAAAAATATATTTTGGGAAGGATGAAGGAAAAATAATAATGAGGAGTCTATTGACATGATTATTTCAGGTATAAAACTCACATATTCTTAGAGGCTTTAACAATGGGAACTGACCTCTCACTGTTCCAGGGACTGGTAAGACACAATCCAGTCGATGGCACAACATGTTCACTTCATTGACAATCTAAAACTAGATTCTGAGAAGTCATCTTGGCAGTAAATTTCAACATATTCAATTAAATGCCTTGCATCTCTATGTTAGAGGGTATATTGTTAACCAGTAAGCAGGTCTTTCTTAATCTAGCTTTTCATTGCTTGAACATTTAACCATATCACATGGCAGTCACGATGCCTACAGAAGGGAAGACAATGTTAACCATGCATGGAAAATTCCACTTGACTTCAACTGGTCCAGCGCCTCAGCACCAGACCCAAGTCTCCCCATAGCTTGTGCAACTCACCTGCTGCTCTGTTTCTCTCGGTCTGGATTACTCCTGCCCCTTCCCAATGAAGCTAGTACCTGTTATTTTTCTGAGATTTCTGACACAAATCTTATACCTTATTAGAATGAAACAACAGATAGATTTGAGGGGAAACCATGTTGATAACAACACATTTTCTTAGCTCTTTAACACATACTGGTAGCACATTGTGGGTTTTTTTTCTTTGCAATTTATTCATAATTAAATCATATACATAGACCCCATTGTGTCTCTTGATAGATTTTAGGCTCAAGAAGGACAGTCTTGAATCCCCTGCTTGAAAGTCTCTGGTTAAATTCCATTTGAATAATAATGAATACTATTTACCCTAAATTCATTTACAAATTTCGCTCTTTGATTCTGTTGCTTTTATTCTGTTGCTATGATTAAACACTTTGACCAGAAGAAACTTAGGAGATGAAAGGGTTTATTTCATCGTTTTGCTTCCAAGTCACAGCCCATCATTGAAGGAAGTCAGTGCAGTAACTTGCTTGCTACCTTGCTCTCTGGTTTATTGACATGAACAACTAGTTTGCTTATACAAGTCTGGACCGCTTGCACAGGGAATTGTACCGCCTACAGTGAACTTGGCCCTCCTACATCAATTAACAATCACAACAATCCCTCAAAGACATGCCAACAGACCAACCAGTTAAAAAGAATTGCTCAACTGAGATTTTGTCAAGTTGGCAGGTGATGCTAACTTGGACAACCCTACATATTGGTCCTTTGGCTACTGTTCTTCTTTTACTTTTCCATTGCTGTTTTTAAACAAAATCCTAATCATACAATTTTACCAATAAAGACTCAGGAACCAGATACAGGGTGAAAGCCTACTTGCTTGAAGAGGCAGAGAAAGTACCCAGCTGAACCTTCTTACTCAGCTAACATCCCAGAAGGAATAAGCCCTTCTCCTTCTCCATGCTGTTTTAAAAGCCCCTCAAACTGAATGTCCTCTTTTCTACTTCCTGTACATCTCTCTATCCATCCTCCAAAATTCCTCTCACACTCTCTGTTTTTTTTCCTGTGTTCATTCCCTGTCAACTGGTTGCTTGCTCTGCCTCTTGACCTATGGTTGACTTTATTTAATCCTGTTTACATAAAGCTCTTGGATTAAAGGTATGTGCTTGGATTGAACCATACCATAACTGCCTGTTTACAATAAACAGAAAGTTCCTGAATTAAGGGGGTATGCTAGGGCTGAGCCACATCTCAGCTGGAAACAGATTTTTCCAGTATACAATCTGGGGGTTTTGTAGTACTGAGGATTGAACCTAAAGCTTTGCACATGTTAGGCAAGCATTCTGCTAAACCAGTCTGAGTTCTACAATGACTTCTGCCTTCAGGTTTCCTATAAGAACATCTGATTCTCCTGAGTTCAGTTCTTTCCAATTCGGTTCTAACTACACCTGTTCCTTCTGTTCTCCATTCATGAACCAACAGGTACATTTTCCAGGAAAAAAAAACGTGCACAAATTGATATTGTGCAAATTAATCATTTCATTTTGCTTTTATTAAAATCAAGTACACTTACTATATTTCTAAAAAAAAAAAAAAAAGATACCTTTTCACATTGTTTATACAGTCCCAGAAGTTGAAATGCCTCCATAAAATTTTGGCGAGAATCTGAAAGGTGTCATGCTCTATCTGTACAATCAAGCTTTGTGATAAGCTTGTTTTTTTAATGAATAAATAATAAAGCTGTTATGCATTGTTGGTGCTATGTGGAATATTTTACTTCAGTTCAAAAGAAATACCTGGATATGCAGAGGAAAATATTTTACTTTGGCTTATCTTGAAATTGTGTTTGTTTTTTTATATGTTGATGTGACAGGATCAGTATTAGGATCTTATGACAAGGGCCTAAAAGGGCACAGAAAGAGGCTGGATACAAAGGCTCTTTCTTCATCTTGTTCCGAGAAGAAAACTATTGTTGCTCTCCTAGTTTTCCACGCTGTCCTTTCATGAACATCTGCTGTGTGATGAGCATCACCTTTCCATAGCTACATCCTTTCATGAGCATCTGCTGTATGATGAACATCACCTTTCCATAGCTACATCTTGACTCCACCCCATGTACTGCGAGCAGGCCTGCATCCTCCATCTGACTCGGCCTGCTGGTCTGTTTTTGTTAGGGGATGTTGCCTTTCATGAGTGTTGGCTCTCTGCTTCATGGTCTTTGTAATGGCAGTGCTGTTTACTCCTCATCTTGATGCTTTACCTGTTCATATCTACCGAGCTCTATTACTTCTTTTTCAAAATGCATAGATTGTTTCCAGTGGTCTTAAGACATACAGAGACTAGAACATCACTGTCCTCTGACTGGTTACTCAGGCCTGAAACTACTCTCCAGATGCTCCCCTTATCCAAGTCTGCCTGTGGCAGCAACATCTGCTCTCCTAAACACCACTTTCCTCGGTGTGGCTTGCGTAAGTTTAAAAGCTGAGGTCTTGGGACTTTTGCTTTAGGATTTCCACCCGTTCTCTCAGAACTCTCCATGAATCTTCCAATCCAAACTTTCAGAAACCTCTGCCTTTGGTAAATGACTTTTCTGATGGTCCCTTAAACTATCAGTCTTTAAATTTTAATGAATACATAATTAAATGTTTGCTTTATTGCTTTCTCTTAATAAATTCATACAATATTTCCGTGAATAATTATCACCGCAATTAACCACATATATAATAATAACTGAACACCTTCTATTATTTCTCAATAAAGCTAAACATTGCATCAAACTCACTGACTAATTTACTTCTTCCAGGGGAAAAAAAATAGAATCCCCAGAAATTCTTGACCTTGCCACTTACAGATTTGCAGACATTCTCAGAGCGTGCCAAGCAAAGCAACAGACGGACCGCTGCACACGAGTGGAATGATTGTGTGGGAGAACACTGGAAGTGTGCAGAAGAGAAACTACAGTCTGATAAAATACCGAGATCAGACAGAGCAACGCACAAAGGGAAAATTGAATGCCCTGTCATGTGTCACCTAGCTCCACAGACTGAGGGAGGGTGTCTCCCCTCTACAGCGGTGAGAGTGAAATGGGTAGATTCAAGAGATGCTGTCACTGTGGATGCAGGAAACCCTAGCTACTAAGCGTAATTATCTGTGACCTGTATCTTAATGTTACAGGCAAGCTGGAACTTTCAAAGAAGTCCTGCCTTTCTGATGGGCCTCTTATTACCTCCTAAAAAATTCCTAGCATGCCAAAGCCAAGAGCTGTCCCAAGATGGGATAAGTTATCTCAAGTCAAACTTCTGCAGGGATGGGAAACTCGCATATTCCCATCCTGTGGACCAAACAGGCATGCCAGTGCACTAGTGAAGTTGGAGTGCCTCACAAACCAAGCTTGGCATTGAGGCAGAACACTGAATCAAGTCTTCAAGATGACCCGTGGTACAGAGAATAGGTATTGCATCAGGGTAGTGGGACAGAGATGCTGTCCTCAAGACACAGGATGAGGAGCTCATCTGCTGGCCAGTCACACACAGATGCACGGCAGTGACAGAAGAACGTGCAGTCCATTCTGTGATGCTACCATGCCATTTCACTTTTGTCACACACAGATATACTCTGGGACAGCTTTGAGCAACACAGGAGCCTCAGCTGTCACTCTCTTGCTGGCAAGCAACGTAAGACACAGTCTGATGAGAAACTTTGATAGTGCTGGCCCTGGGTCATGGCATTCTCACTCTGATGGACACTAAGCCTGAAAGAACCAGAGAAAGAAAAAAGCCTAGTCATCACCGTGCCCAGTTATGGGAGGCTAAAGAGACATTTTGCCTATCTCTGACTAAAACACCCTTTCAATTTACTGCTAAGAAGACACCGTGTTTCAGTCCCACAACACAAGTGCTGTTACAATGCCAGAGAGCCCAATGAACAAAAAATCACCAATGCCTAACATTCCCCTAATCACCTGACTAGAGGCTGTACTACCATTGTAGGTATAGACCCACAGTATAGATTTCACATGCAATGCTGTCCACATACTCCTCCCTGAACTACTGCCATGTTCCCACTCTGTGATGGCCTGCAGAAACAGTGTACTCTGTATACCAACTCACAAACTACAGGCAAAGAAACAACAGGAGACTGCACTTCCTACCCAACTGGAAATTACACCAACATTGCCTAATGAACCAATGCCGTCAGACACATGGAGGCCATTTGCTCAGACACTTACTCAGAAGACCATAAAATGATAGTGATAGCTCTTCTACCTTGTGAACAAATTTGAACCTAGAAACACAGGAAATGTGTTTTAATTGGGTCATATAATATCCCCAGAAGATCAAAACTGTCTAGTAACAGGCAGCAAAGAATTTTAGATGGATGAGAAGTCTGAGAAAGAACTCAAAGAATGGCTTTTTAAAAAGCCATTGAATAAGATCTAAGTGACTAAAGATAAACCATCCATTGAAATTGGGAATAAATTGCAGGAAAGGAGTATGAAATTAAAAAGAGAAATGCATGTTTTGAAACAGACCCATATAGAAACTGAAAGTTCAATAAATCAAATGAAAAACTCAGTTGAAAGCCTAAGGATATATTAGATCAAACAGAATAAAGAATATCTGAGGGGGACGATGGGTCTTTTTAAATTTCTTCTTCACATAGGAAAAAAAACTGGAAAAGAAAGAAAGGATGAAGAAAGCACTCAGCATCTTTGTGGTACCACCATTCAGTGATCAAATACCAGCGCCATCCAAAGGTTGAGAAATAAAGGTTAGAGCATAAGAGGGAAAAAGAAGAAGAAGAAAAAGTAGTCAGTGAAGTAACAGCAGAGGGATTCTGCAATCCCGGGAACTACACAGACATCAGCATGATGTGGCTCCCTGAATCCCGTATATACACAACCAGAACAGTGGTGTATAAAATCAAAGCACAAGACAAAGACATCGTTGTGAAACCTGGGAGGGTGGTCCTAAGACACACTGAGTGATAACTCCATCAAGAAATGGTTCCGCTACAAGCACCCTCCAGACCAGAGGGCACAAAGTGATGCAAGCTAACCCCAGCAAGAAAATAACTGCCAAGCAAGACCCTGTATTCAGAATTGAAGGAGGAAAAAACAAAGCGAGATTAGCAAAACTGGAACTGATTTATGGCCATCAGAGCAGCCTTACAAAATATACTGAAAGGGCAACCTGCATATGGAAGAAATGAATGGAAGTTGTAACACTATGTAAGAGGATCGCTGCTCCTCACAGCAGCCATAGATGGCACTCCACTACAGAATGTGGGTTTGTCCCTGTACACGGTGCTTCTCGGGGGGGTCTCCAATAGCCTGGGTCACCCAGAACTAGATGGTGTCATGTGTGTTATTTTTGGTAAATTGTCATATGCACCTTGAGCACTAATAAGGTATCTTTAGAAGCAAAGTTTCCCCACCCATCACTTCAGACCCAACCATGTTTGTTTCAAATTGTCCTCAAAGCTCCTTGTTTGGGGATGACCCACACACACACACACCCAAAAAAAAATAAAAGAGAACAGCAAAACAGCCCAAGATTTAAAATACTGTGCCCTGACAAATAGCTAGAAGGTAACCTGTTTCCAGGAAATTCTATTATTATTTATCTAATGATATATATGTTCCTATAGCAGGAACAAGAAGAAGGAAGTTCAGCCATGGGAAGCTCATCCACGAGAGAAAGCTTAGTCTAGAATTTCAGCTGACTGCCTCAACTTTCATAATTGGTTTCTTAGGGGAGGGGAGGGGAGTAGGGGGGAAGTGGGAGGAAGGGAGGAATGGGAGGATACATGGGATGGGCTAACAACTGAGATGTAATATGTATAAATTAATAAAAATGTATTTTAAAAAAATGAAAAAAAATGTTGATATCTTTAAAGAAAAAAAAACCCAGCAATGTTATAAGAGTATGTTTTCATTTTAATCCCAGGTATGGGGATATGAGGCTGTTTCACAGCAGAACACTATGGTTTACCTTGTGTTCTAACAGAGGTGTGATTTTGCTAGCTGCAGATAGTTTCTTTTTCTTTTTTATTCACTTCACATCCCAATTATAGGTCCCTCCCTCCCTCTTCCTCCTATTCCCCCTTCCCTACTACTCAGAAAAGGGACCCCCCCCAACTCATAACAGCACATCAAGTGGCATCAGGACCGACCACATCGTCTTCCATCCACTGTGGCCAGGCAAGACAGCCCCACCAGGAGGAAGTGATCTAAAAGCAGACAACAGGGTCCAAGCTAGAGAAAGATAGTTTCTGCAATTGTGTTTGGAACTCTAGAGAGTTTTCAGAAATGGTGAGTTGTTGATTGGTTGTGGTTTGTTAAATAGTCATGCACAAAGAAGAAAAGGAGGAGGAGGGGGAGGAGGGGGAGGAAAAGGAGGAGGGAGGAGGAGGAAAAGGAGAAGGAAGAAAAGAAAAAATACTGATGACAAAGATCACACTTGCAGCAGAAAGTAGTCTAATGCTAATGTCCCCTTTTCTCTCTATCCTTTTTTCTCTCATATATAGTGGAGGGTTAAGGTGTTGAAAGGGTGGAAAATGGGTGGAGAAAGTAAAAGAACAAGGAACCAACAAAGTAGAAAAATGTCTGTTAAAGTCAGGCCCATCATAGCAATACCCCACTCCTGGTACCAACATCTGGCTCAATTACTTTTCTACTGCTATGGAAGACACATGGTTAAAACAACTCCGAAAGGAAGCAACACTATAGGCCAATATCTTTAATGAACGCAAATACAAATGTTCTCACAAAATAGCAGCTGTCTTAGTTACTTTTCTATTGATATGTTAAGTCACCACCACGAGTAAGGCAATTTAAGGAAGAAAAGTTCGTTTGCTGGTTACAGTTTCAAAGGGTTATAGTTCAGGACCACCATAGTGAGGATCAAAGCAGCAGACAGGGAGGAGTGGCATTGGAGCAACAGCTGAAAGCTCAAATCCTGAGACACAACTACAGGGCAAAGAGAGCTAACTAGGAATAGTGTGAGATTTGGGAACCTCAAAGTCTTTGCCCAGTTACACATCTCCCTCCTCCGTCAAGGCCACACTTCCTAATCCTTCTCAAATAGCTCCATCAGGTGAGGGCCAATTATTTTCAACCGATGAGCCTATTGGCTCCGTTCTCACTCAAACCACCACATTATACTGGCCAACCAAATTCAGCAGCGCGTTAGAATTCATATACCTTGGTCGAGTTGGTTCCATTCCGAGGATGCAAGAATGAACAAACATACACAGATCAGCACACATCACATAAACAGAATGAAAGATAAAAAATCATCACCTCAAAAGTTACAGAAAAGGCATTTGATAAAACCCCACACTCATTTATGACAAGATGCCTGAAGAAATTAGGTATAGCAGACTCCCAGCTCAACATAATACAATAGGATAGCATTTATCAGAGCCTTAAAATTCCAAAATGGTTCATTGGTTGGCAGGGGGGTGGGGTGGAGGTGGGGCTTAGGGTATGGGAGCATTAGAGACATTGTAGAACCCCATTGCTTTGTGACCTTGTGGGGTGCCTTGTGCGAGAGGAGAGGCTCTGGCTGATCTGAATGATGTAAACAAACACGAAAATTGGGTTTGTAAATTTCTACAGTAATCAAGAAGAGGGCCACTCTGACAAAGGGTCGGTTTGTGTCACTGGAAAGGCAAGTAGGGCAAAACTGTGTCAGTTTGAGTTCCTAGAGGAAAAACTTAACAAGGTAAAGAGCTGCATCTAGAGAGAGAGAGAGTTGGAGGAAGGCTTGCGACCTGAGCAGGAGTTCTTGGAAAGCATAAGTGATAAATGATATCATTGAAAAAGACTCAGGTTGTGCCCCCACCCCACCCCGGGCAGGCAGGTATTGCCCCAGAGCACACAGTGTATTTTTCTTCCCTACATGAAAGTATCTGGAGGAGAGCAGAGGATACTTCCCTTAGTCCATAGAATGTTTACCAGGCAAAGATGTAGCCAAGGGAAAGGCAGGGGCTACAGTGCTGGCCTGGAGCCTCTCAGATGCAGAGTCCCAAACCTGCTTCCCTTGGGACTGAGCCATGTGGTGCAGTGCTGGCTAGCCAGGCCAAACATTTCTAAGTGCAGTAAAGAGTGGATCTATGGGAGCATTGCCCAAGGATGAGGATGCTGGGTACCTCACAGTAAATGTCTATGAGTTAGAGGGCTGGCTTTGGTAGTGTCTCTCACCCATAACATTGTGCCCAAGTTTTGGTGTAAGATAAGCTATGAGGTAATTTTTGTCCTATATTGAACCTTTCTGGTGTGTCTTTTTTCTTTTTCTTTTCTTTTCTTTTCTTTGGGAGAGGGGCCCATCTGGCTGTCTACCACCAATCAGTGCTTGTTTGGAGCAGATGTTTTTTACCATTAGATAGGGTCAGTGGGTACGGCATCAATGTCTGTTTGTGTCAAGTCAACTCATTCAGACTTCATTTGGAAACAGAACACTGATCAGAAAACCAATAGACATCAAAATGCACTGGGTAAAGTGCAGGAAAAAAAAAACCAACAAACAGCACAAAACTGTCAGGAGAAGAAAATGTGTTTGAAATCCTAAAATGTTCACTGTGTTAAATCCTCTCCATGCACCATTGATAAACTTGCTGTCTTGAGCAGATGAACTAAAAGCACATGGAGTCAACTCCATCTAGAGCCGGGTTTATAAACCATGTAGGAGGCACGGACAGAGTGAGGTCTTGGCCGGCTCTCACTAGCTCTGCAAAGCTGCCCTGGCCTTAAAGCCTTCAACTGCTGCTTTCTTCATTAACAAGTTCCCGGTTGGTCTCTGGTTTTAAACCATCTCAAACTCTATTTTCTCATCCACAAAACTGGGATACTGGGATTAACAATCCCCAAAGTCCATATAATTTCTAATATTATAGAAATTTGCCAAAAGTAAATGTTTTCTTTCAATGTAGCAAGAGAGTTTGTTATGGCACAAATAAGGACATTTGAAAGTGGAAAAATAAAAAAAAAAGCCATAATCCATAAAAATTCTATAATACCCTCTAACACTTACCAATTGCCACATCATAAGCCTTCTCTCTAGGACAGCACAGCCATTCTCAACCTATGGGGTCACAATGCCTTTGTGTGTGGGGGTAGTCACATATAAGATATCCTGCGTATCAAATATTTACATTAAGACTCATAACAGTTGTGAAATTACAGTTATGATGTAGCAAAAAATAACTTTTTGGTTAGGGATTACCACCACATGAGGAACTATGTTAAAGAGTCACGGCATTAGGAAGGTTGAGAACCACTGTGCTAAGAGCTAGTTTTTGATAGTTACACCTGCTGTTTATCGAGAAGATTACCTGTCTTCTGGGCCCTCGTATCATCATGAGGTTGTGCTCTAGAAGAGGGTGCCTATTCGTAGAGAAGATGAAGAAAGAAAAGAGTTATCCCTCCATGTGGGTGGTGCTGAGCTTTACATTTAAGGTTCTTCCATGTAGAGGGACCAGGCTTGCTGCTGAGCCGCTCCAGGGAGAAAGCGTTTGAAGTCATCCAGCAGACGCTCTGGCCTGTTCCTGCAAACACTGTGCAACTTAAGACAGAAGAAGCAGGAGGAGTTAGACAGGAACCAGGCTGAGAAGACAGAGACACAGAAAGCAGCAGCAGTAGATAGAATCATATCTGTGCTGCATAGTCTATTTGCTTAGTCTATTTGCAGTTTGGGCACTTTAAGGGATCAAGGCTTGAAAAAGAGTGTGGAGAGAGGAAAAGGTGGGGGAGACAGAGAGAGAGAGACAGAGAGACACACACACAGAGAGAGAGAGACAGAGAGACAGAGAGAGAGAAAGAGAGAAAGAGAGAGAGAGGGAAGAAGAGCTTCCAAGGTTGCTAAGCCTGGTTGGGGAATTGAGTAAACAGTGTTACTATGCTCAACAGTCTCAACACAAGAAAGCCATCCTAGAAGAAAAGATGAATGACCCAACCTCAGGACGTTGGAGTTAACATGCCACTAATACACTCCAGTAAGAGATGTCTAATTGACAACTAGAATACAAATCTTAGAACAGGAGTCAGAGCTGCAGAAATTCGTCCAGGCACTCTTAGTAGACCATCTAATGCTTTTCCCTTTTTCTGAGTGTCAGGGAGATAGGAAGCACTTCGGATGCCCACTGTCCTCTCTGGGCCCTGCTATGCATCTTAAGGAAGGGGAGCAAGAATACCAGTGTCAAGCATCCTCTCCTCCGGGGTTGCTGCCAAGCCTAGAGTGTGAACTTCGGAAACATCCTCAGTAATGTCCGGCAAAGAGTACTGTAGCCCAATTCATTGATATTTAGGCAGCAAGACACATGAGTATTTAAACCATAAATAATCTCACATAATCACAAGTCAGGTTTTATAGCTCAATTATTTATGGAAAATATTTTTATAGCTGTACCAACTCTAAACTTCATGTACCTCAGTGACAGCAGAGCTGAGCAGCCATTTTGGTTACTATTCCATTCCAATCCCTAAAATGTTCTCCCTTCTCCATCTTTCTCTCCTCTTCTATTAAAAGGAAACAGAAGCTTATAGGAGAGCATGTGTGGAGGAGAGATGCCACAGAGGGCAAAGAAGCTGAAAGACCAAAGCTGGGAAGCAGGAAAGTCAGATGTCTTCATGCTCTGCAGGTGAGACTTGTAACTGCGCTGCCTTAGTGGAGGTAGAGAGATGCTGGCGACCACTCATAGCACAAGTATTCAAGTCGGCATGTGATCTGAATAAATAATTAAATAACAAAAATTTAAAAAATCACTGCAATTCTGTGAGTGTACACTCACTAAGAATGCAGTGAGGTAGAGGTTATTAACTGAAGTCTCACTGCAGCAGGTAAGTTTAACTAGTAATCATAGTTATGCCTAAACTATGTATGTAGATGAATGCATTTATAAGTACACAAAGGTCCTTGCTAACAGGACTTAGTCAGTGAGTGTAAGTAACATGAGAATGGGGTAGAGATGGCAGCTCAGTGCAAGCATGTTTGATGAGCACTGGGAGCCTCTGGGTTCAAACCCCAGAACTAAGATAGATGATAGATAGATGATAGATAGATGATAGATAGATAGATGATAGATAGATGGATGGATAGATAGATAGATAGATAGATAGATAGATAGATAGATAGACAGATCTAATCTATCTAAACAGGGGTCACCAACTGGGAGCCAAATAATCAAACTCCCAGGGATATGGGGGGGGGTACTTTATTCAAACTATCACTCTCACCATTTGCTTTTGTAGGCCAAAATATTGCTTCTATTTTCATGTCAGTATTCATGTGTAATTTTATGTATCTCTGTGGAAGACAGTGTCTACAAAGGAAAGAAACCATATTTGTCTTTCTGAGATTGGCCTAATTCACTTAGCATGACTATCTTCTATTGTATCCATATCCCTGAAAACCATATGAATTTCTGCTGTATGGCTGAAAAAATTACAATGTTTACACGTGTCATATTTCACCATCCATTCCTTTGTTGTTCGACATTGGAGCTAGTTTCATGACTTTGTAATTCTGCATAGAGCTGCAACAAATACTGGTGTGAAACATCTTTATGAGATGTTGACTTGGAGGCCTTTGGGTAAATACTCAGGAATGCTACCATTTGGCAGATCTGTTTTCAATTTTTAGAGAAATATCAACAATGATTTCTATTGTAGCTAGACTAGTTCCCACCAGCAGTGTATAAGGCACGTGTTTTGCCCATATTGTTACCAGAATCTGTTGCTGTTTCTTAATGAATGTAACTGGGCCTGAGGAGAGAAGGAATCTTAACATAGTTAAAATTTTCACTTCTCTGGTGGCCAGTGATGTTGTGCATTTTCTCTACATATTTATTGGCCATTTGAGTTCCATCTTTAACCACTGTATTTTTATTTCATTGTATCATTTGTTGAAGAGGCTGTCATTTCTCCAATGTGTGTTTCTGAAGCCTTTGTGAAATCTTACATTGCTGTGGTTGTGTGTGTTTATATCTGGGACCTCTTCTATTCCATTGGTCCACATGTCCATTTATACACCAGCATCTTTGTTACAGTGGTACTGCATTATAATTTAAAACCAGGTATGGAAATTCCCCCCAGCATTATCTATTTATTTATTTATTTATTTTTTGTTTTTCAAGACAAGGTTTCTCTGTGTAGCCTTGCAG
The DNA here is from genome assembly GCF_964271855.1 of Acomys minous. Classification (NCBI taxonomy): domain Eukaryota; kingdom Metazoa; phylum Chordata; class Mammalia; order Rodentia; family Muridae; genus Acomys; species Acomys minous. The sequence continues at coordinate 10,252,203 of NC_140493.1, read as the reverse complement.
GTACTGGACTCACTCTGTAAATCAGGCTGTCCTCAAACACAAAGCAATCTGTCTGTCTTTGCCTCCTGGGTGCTGGGATTAAAGGCGTGTGCCACCACGCCTAGCTGCTAGAGCCATGCAGGTCTCTTGTAGCTCTACATTTTAAGACTTAAGAAATTTAAGTTTTTTATTGTCTTTTTCTGTGTAGAAGAGCATTGGGATTATGATAGAGATTACTCTAATTTATAGAGTTGGTCTTTTTGTGGTGTCCCACAGATCTCAAATGTTTTATTGTACCCTCTTCCTCATTTGTATTCTGAATGTTCCAATGGTCTAAATTGTCTTTAAGCCCCAAGGGTCCTGTCATAGCTTCCCATTTGACTGAATTCCTCATTTCCAATATTTCAGTTCCTCTTCTTTTTCCTCCCACATTTAGTCTTGAGACAGGATCATACTCTGCATCCCTGAAGAGCCTGTAACTTTCTGGGTATATCAAGCTGGCCTTGAACTCACAGAGATGAATCTGCCTCTGCCTCCCAGCTACTGGGTGGGTTTAAAGGTATGCACCACCACAACTGGCCAAACCAGGAGTGTGGCCCTGCTGGCATAATATTTCTTCTCATCCATCCCATTTTCACATCTGACAAAGGCTTCCTTATTTCTTTGGGCATTTATTTGTGTTGTTTTGAAATCACTCAGGAGATTTTTTTTTTCCTCTGTGATTTCTTTGAACATACAATATAAATTTTTTATGGATTCTCTGGAATTTCAGATAACACACACTCATTGGAAGCCAATTTGAAGGATTCAGAATTTTAGGAGAAATTGTGTTGCTTTGATTTTTTTTCTTTTTTTGAAGATGCATCTTGCACATCTGGGGTTTGTTTATTGGCTGGCTTAGTTCGGTTTTTTTGTTTTCTAATCAGCCTTATTTTTTCATTGGAAGTGTTTACAGTGATCAAGAAGGGCTAGTTTGCAGATAGTTGATATGCCTTTTTTTTTTTTTTCTGTTTTTTCTGGGCAAAAGCTCAATTCCCTGTACTCCTCTAAAAGAAGAATACATTGTATAAAAACAATGACTACCAGAGGATGGGTTGGGCATGGACATGCAGTATTAATTAAATAGCAAACACCCTAAAAGCTCCAATCACTTTAGGAGGCAGAGGAACACTGGTGATAGTACTGTGCATAGTAAAATAGTAACAACTGTAGTAATAGTGAATCAGAGAAAAACAGTGTAAGACTGTTTAATACACAGTACTGAGCCAACAGGGCAAAAATGAAGGAGGGAATGGTAAGGACAAGGGCAGCTAGATAAGACAATTTGGACAAAAAGTAGGACAAAATCAAAAGAGGTGAAAAAAATGCAATCAGTTAACCCCCAAAGATTTCCACTTCCCAAGAGGCTGAGACACAGATAACCTCATAAACCAGGCAGGTCTGTGTTCTTCACGAAAGCATACAAGGGGGGGGGGGGCGGGGGAGAGAAAGTAAAGTCAACTGAAAAAGAGATAGAAGAGCAGCACAGAGCTGACCTGCTAAACTGACACTGACTATTAAACAAAAAGTTAAATGTAGAAGGGGAAGACGCCAAGTGAGAGTACAATGTCCACACACAGTAGCGTGGCTGCTTGCTGCAGCCTCAGCTCTCTAGGAGTGCCTTGTTAGGATCCCAGATGCCTGCTGTGCCCTTGGGCAGTTGGTTCCAAGGCTGGGTAAAAGATAACTGTTGATTGTTCACAAACTGGATCATAGATGCTGGTCACACGTCTGGGTGGCCCATTCAAGAGTTGTGTTACAGATGCTGGTCCCACTCCTGGGCTGTCCTTCCTGGATAGGAACACAGCACTTGAACCTGTATCTGTGTTCCACCAAAGACTCTCTCTGACGATCTGTTTCTGACTCCATTTCCGCCCAGCTGTGGAGTGAGGGATTTTAATGCATAGCTTCTTCCTCATAGTCTAGAGGAGTTCTCACACACAGGCCCAAATGTATAGACTTGTGACACTTGCTCTGAGTTTCCCAAGAGTGTGGTTCTCTGAGGGTGGAGAACCACCAACTCAGTAGGAGTCTTTGTAAAATCGCTTCTGTTCTACTCTTATTTCTGTGGCAATAAATCGCCCTGACCAAAAGCAACTTGGTGGAGGCGGGGGTTGCAGAGAAAGTGCTTATTTTAGTTAACAATCTCAGGCACTTAAAATATCCACTCATATGTCATCCTGTTGCAGGATCTTTGATCCCATTGTGATCCCTGAGATTGTGAACTGTAAAAACCTGTATTTGATCGCAATGTGACCCCTGAGAGTGTAAACTGTAAAATCTTGTCTTTTGTTTGGCATGATTAAGCCCTAACACACACCTTTAATCCAAGAACTATAAGTACACAGGATTTAATAATGTTAAACATAGGTCAAGAGACAGAGCAAGAATCCAGCTGACAGGGATTAAAGAACTGAAGGGACTTTGAGCTGAGGGGTACTTAAAATAGATTGTAGAAGTAGAGGGCCTTTTGGTGCTTTAACTTCTGAGGTTTGGAATTTTAGCTTGAGCTCTTTTAGCTCTTTGGCTCTTAGCTCTGTAGCTCGTGAGCTCCTTGGCCTTTCACATTCTGGGCTTTGACAACCCTTTGGCCTTGGATTTTTTTTTCCCTTTTCCTCCTGGGCTGTCAGTTGAGTTAGTGAGCCTTTTGGGTCTTTTCCAACCAGATGTGAGCTGAGAAGGAGGTTTAGCTGAGTGCTTTGTCTGCCTCTCTGAGCTAGCAGGTTTTTCACCCCAGCATCTAGCTCCTGCGTCTTTACTGGTAAAATAGAATGACCTGGGTTTCTCAATTAAAACCACACCATCCACAATCAAGAGCAAAGAGAAATGAGCGCACACATGCCAACTGCTCAGCTAGTTTCTACTGTGCCTTGTCAGCCTCAGGCCTCAAAACTGGGAACGGTACTACACTCAGGTTGAGTCTCCCTACACGAAGACAAGACAGTCCCCCACAGATGTGTTCACAGGCCAACTGGATGGAGAAAACCACTCACTGAGATCCATTCCCCAGATCCAGTTGACAAGTCAACCCAACCATCACAGCTTCTCACTGCTCTTGCAGCCCAGTGCTAAGCAGAGACAGATTTTTCTGCCATCTCTCCTCCCTCTGCCTCTGCCATGTACAACTTTCATCTTCCATATTCCCTCTTCTTTTTTCTCTTTAAAATGTCTGCCGGCAGAGTGCAGTGTAGTTTTTGGAGACTGTTTGCTTTAAGCACAGCTCTGCTCCATCTCACTGAAACTGGAGCTAAGCCGCACACTGAGAAATCCCTCTGAGACAGAATCTAGATTCTTCCTGTTCTGCTTTTCAAAGTGTCCCCTTTCATTTGCCTATTAGACGAGAGACTTAGCTGTCACCCTCAGATTCTGATACTGCTATCCAGGTTCCCCCCCCCCCCCGCCGCCCTCCAATGCTTCCCTAGGGATACAGCAGACTGTGTGCATATGTGTCATCTGCCATCTTTGATCTTTCTAGACAGTGTCTTTTCAACAGCCTCGTACTTGACAGTATATGAATATATTCAATCCTACCGGGGAAAACATTTTGAAACATAAAGGTCCTGCAACTTCTCACCATTTCCCTAAGTCTAGTGACTAAATATACACCAAGGAAACCCATTACTGACGCAGCAACTTGATCGGGAACATGCTAGGACTAAGTTTTTCAACCATCCGATGTATTAAAAGACCCTGGAGACACTTATTTCAAGCTCTTTTCTAAGGAAATGGTCTCCCTCTTCCCTAAGAAATTATCTGCTTCCTGAAAGCATTGCCAGGTGGTCCTTATGTGTGGAGTTTCTTCCCTATGGAGTTTCAAAGTTCTAGTGCATCTCTACTTGCCATTGAAGATATATTTCAAGTAGAAGACAAAATAAGTAAAGGTTAATATTGAGATATTTTGGTTTTGTAGATATAGACCATGGTCACTGAAAAATAATATTGTTGTGTGAATACTGTGTGTATAAATCATTGACTTGACAAATGCAAGAAACTGTGAAATAGAAAGGCGAAATGACAGTGGAAACGCTAGATAGACTCACCTTTCCATTAATTCCATGAATTTGGACAAATGACTTCCTCTTTAAGGGTCAGTAAGATAAAACACAGAAGTGCTCCCTACCTCTTAAGTAGGAAATGTGTCAGTGTATCTCAGAAAGTGAGAGCCAGGGAATGCTTGACAGTGCTCAAGTATCAGGGATTAATCTCTGATCTGTGAAAATTTTATCCTAAGAAGTTGTCCCTTCTGGATGGCCTGCTGCTGCAAGCCAAATGTGATGGCTGTCAATGACCAGGAGCCTCAGGTTCAGCTCTGAGGCCTCAGATCAGGGGCCTGATGCAAACAGTTGCTAATCTTTAGCTTAGTGGGACTCCTGCTGGGGGAAAACCACAGGCATTCTCAAATACCTTGCTTTAATTCTATCTTGACAGTGTCCCACAGTGTGAAAAGAAGAGCCCCACTCATCCTCTTCATAAATGACAAACCTTACACACAGAACTGAATCCTCACGCTAGAAGACAGAGGAGAGTTGGCATCTTATTTTTGAGCCCCGAACTTCCTCTGGCAGGAAGCACAGAAAAAGATTAAAACGCCAGAAGTTGCCCAGCAACAAGACCATGAAACCCACTAAGGATCAAAACACCCTCTCTTGGCACCCACAGGCTTTTTTCTTATTTTCTATGATTATTTAACCCCACTGCCAATCTCAAGTGTGCATGAATATTTTGTGGCTTTGAAACCAGCACCTTAACATCACGTAGGTTCTGTATACTGGGTCTGAAGTATATAAATATTCATATCAGTCAAGATGCTGTCACACCTAAGACAGGCTGGGATCTCCCAAATTAAAATATAAAGAGACATGCTGCTGCCTCCCGCCTGCCAACCCCCCCCCCCCCCACACACACTTTTGTCATTGGCCTCATGCAGAAATCAATGCTGGGGATAAAGAAGCGGACCCTGAAATTCATACAGGGTTCAGGTGTAAGAAATTAAAACTAAAGACCAGTTCAACCCTGACAGTTTAATTTACTTCTCTTAAGATCCTTAATACCAAACTTATCAGCTCTCTCTGTTAAGCATTAACTTGTTAAATGAGTCTTAATTATACATAAGCAGATGGAGATTTGAATTAAAATTACCTCACACTCGAGTGGCTTTAGTTCATTATAACATATCTTCCTCTTAATCATTTAGGCAGCCTCATCATCTTTCATATAGAAAGTTATTAAAATATTCCAATTTCCATATTTCTTCAGATACAGCTACTATTAAATGGCAAGCAATGCACATTAGTAAGTGACTTATGCCATTGGAGAGTTGGTGAATTATTCATGTTGGGAACAATTTTTGGACTTCTCTGTCATCTGTAGCGTATTCTTTTAAATACTTTATGTTTACTTGTTCTGTGGAACCTCGCCTTATTCGATTTTCAGAACCAGTTTTAATCCCATCTCATTTTTAGAAGGCTGGGAAGAGGTCTTACCAAAGGTTATCTGTACTCCAGCCACAAGTGTACAAAGAGCCAGCAGCGTTTCAGCAATAAAAGCTAAGCACTCCCACAAATCCCCTCCTGCAAAGGGCTCTGGGAGACAGTGGGCAACACTTACAACCAGCTGTGGCATCACCAAATACAGAGACATAATTCGGCAACAGGTTCATCTTGGCAACTAGCATTCCTTAGCCAAACAGATACACCCAAGATGTGCTCTTCTCCACAGTCATTAAAAACTGCCCAAATGACCCAGGCATGGTGGCTCACACCTGTAACCCCAGCACTAGGGAGGCAGAGGCAGGCGATCACTGTGAGTTTGAGGCCAGCCTGGTCTATTAAGCAAGTTCTTGACAGCGAAGGCTACACAGGAAACTCTGTCTTGAAAAACCAATCAATCAATCAATCAATCAATAAATAAATAAATAATAAAAAAGATTCTATTTGTATTTTTAAAAAAAAACTGCCCAAACACAGTTATACCTGACAGGTAATCTTAACAGGTCAAAGAGGCCAGATTGTGACATTTTAGTGTCCCTCAAAGTAAGGAATGTACAGTTACTCTCACAGGAACTGCCTTGAGAAAACCCTAAAGCCCTACATTGGCATCCCTTCCTTTAGAAGCAGTGCCCCCTCGGGCTGTTATTTTACCCAAGTAGCCAATCAGTATCCAATAATGTTCTGTTCCACAGGCGTCACAGGATTTACAGCAGAATCAAACGTGGCATCTGACAAGACGGGATGGCCCTGTCTCTGGGCAGAGTCATCAGAAGAGTTCCGTCAGTCTTGTCAAGCTCAGGTGTCTTTTTATTTATAAAACATCACTGAGTACTGTCCTTTATGTTTGACAAAACTCAATGCTCAGTATGACTCTTTCTGCTCTGCTTAGCCCAGGTGAGTGACAACAGGTGATTGTTCCCCCAACACACACACAGTGTGAAAAGTAGAGGAAACTGGGCATGAGTCAGTAGCATAGCAAGTTGTGAGCAACTCAAACAGGATCCCATTAGCACTGCAGGGAAGAGCTGTGATTCTGATTGGTTCTTTCTCTTAAGGTAATGACATTTTTCTCCAACTAGCAGGCAAGAGGTGGCTGATTTTAATTACAGCACATTAACGGCACGACATCACAGCCAGCTAATTTGTATTTGTATAAAAATTCATAGCTAAAAGAGAGATAACATTTGGACCTTGAAAGTAAATGCTAATGTAAGATGAAACACTAATACCATGTTTTTCTTCTTGGACAGAGAACTGATGTGCAGTAATGTGTGCATGCGCGCATTCACGCATGTGTGCCTGTGTGGGTGTTTGTGAATGAGTCCTTTTATTTTCCTTTTATATTTGTGTAGTCTATCTACAATACTGCTAAAATTTTGGTGAAATAAATACATAGACATAATGTACTCTCAAGAGCAGTTTAAATTTAAATAATCTTTGAAGCCTTGGGGAATCATCTAGAAGTCATCCTGGGAGGCTGGTAGATTTTTAACATGGTCACTTTTTCAGTACACACTGTTTGGGTGTCCTCTAGCCCAATCATGCTCTCAACTCCAACTAATTAAGTTTTCTGCTTGCTGTCATTGAAAGCGTCAGTCAGGTATAATTAAAACTGAGCCAATGACAGCCATGGCATTTGTCAGAATCATCCAGTGGTTCAAATACCAGTTCTGACAGAAATGTCAAGCTGATAGCACTCCCATCTTCCCAGTGTGTGCTAGGGGAAACACAGAGGACTTTTATTATAAATGCTTGGCTGATAACCTTTCTGAATCCCACAACACCAAATGCCTCACACAAAATTTTTATTACCCTGGAAAATAAGTCAGCCCAGGGCTGTTTCTGGGCCATGCAGTAAAGCTCAACTTAGTTCTACAGTCTTCCCTTCTAGTGGGTCTTTTTGTGATTTTGAAGAAAACAAACAGGAAAAAGGGTCACATGGAAGGAAATATTCTAGTTTCAAAGACATATTTAAAGAAAAAATTTCCATAGTTAAAAAAAAATGTTTCCAATCATATTTCCAGACTTCGTGTTAGGTTTAAGCTTTATCTTGTTTTTTAGTGATTATCTTAAAAGTAGTAAAGGAACATTCTGGAAAGAGGAGAAAGAAGCTACATACAGATCCTCATGAAATAAGGGAAGTTCAAGTTTGAAGATCTCCAACAGGAGTTTTAAGGCCATGTAGCACAGCCCCCAGTGAGCTAACATATTGCTGGGCCTCTGATAGGTTAAAGTGTGAAGGAATAAATATTGCATATGTCCAAGAATATGGTGTCTAACTTATCACAGGAAAGCTGTCATGGAATGTTAGGGTGGACAATAACTTATTGTTTACTTTAGAGAAAGATGAACAATGGGTTTTTTTTTAAGTATTTGTTCCCTTTCCTTTTTATCTGAGTACATAGTTGGAATCATATAAATACAAAGCACTTTCATTAATCTATGGCATAAAGGAAAATTAATATGTCTGCAAGCCAGCAAAGCAGCTATGAAGTAAGCAGTCAGGTTCAAAAAAACACTTGAGTGGTTGAACAGTAGAGACATGATATTCTATACAGAAAGTGTCACAACTGCACACTTCTATCCACTTCACAGCACTGTTTCTCGTTGTATCTTGAAAGAAAGGGCTGCGTTCTGTGGAGACTTTGAAATGCTTACCTCTGCATGTTTATATAGCATGTGCTTCAGGGAAGAAGGGAAGAAAGTATAGAAACTTCAAGGACACAGAACTATGATTCAGAGAAATCAAAATGATAGTTTGTTGAATAGTGAGAAAAATGAGTACAGAAAACAGGAATCATTTCAGAATATGGCTCAGTATTACGCCTTTAGCGAGCAGGAGATGAGATCCTAGGTCATTCAGCGATAGAGACAAGAGATACTCAAACTCCCCATATAAGATGCGAACAGAAAAATATGGGACATATGCACACACGGAGAGCAAGAGGGGCTGCTGCCTGCAGAGGCGGCATGGCTTCTCAGCTCAAGGACTGAAGCTGTTTTAGGAGCTGTGATTTTCTGTGCCTTAAATTACTCGGCCCCACTTGGTACTGAGCAAGATCTGCCACACAGGCTGACAGGAGAAGCAACAGAGGGGACACACCCAGCTTTGCTTACAAGAGAGGAATGCCCTTGGAAGATAAAACATGAGTGAAATAGAAGATTTCTGTCAACCACACCAGGTCTGGAAATGAGAAACTCGAAGGATAGCAAGATTTCTTCAAATAGACAATGTTGAGTTAAGTGCATCAACAAGACTTGGGAGAAACAGATTCAATTAATGTTTAAGTTTTACACTCAAATGTTTAATTAGTAAATTGAATCACTGCAATTGTTTTATAGCTTTTTAGTCTCTCACTCAATATCTCCATAACTGGAATTCTTGTACATTAGTGTTTCTCAAATAGTTTTCAAAAAAGACTACTTTTTAAAAATATATTTTATTAATTTATTCATATTACATCTCAATGGTTATCCCATCCCTTGTATCCTCCGATTCCTCCCTCCCTCCCATTTTCCCCTTACTCCCTTCCCCTATGACTGTGACTGAGGGGGACCTCCTCCCCCTGTATATGCTCATAGGATATCAAGTCTCTTCTTGGTAGCCTGTTATCCTTCCTCTGAGTGCCCCTAGATGGGGAGGCCTGTTGGCACTCAAAGAAGACTACTTTAAGATATCAGGTTTAAACGTCAATCCCCACTCTCCAATCAACTTGGAGAATGTCCTGTCCATTGGCTAGATCTGGCTAGGGGTTCGAAGTTTACTGCACATATTGTCCTTGGCTGGTGCCATAGTTTGAGACATTCACATTAACTCTGGTGCCCCATATTTGACCACGTCCCCTGGATGGGGAGGCCTGGTGGCACTCAGAGGAAGGATATCAGACACAGTTGCTAATATTACAAACTCATGATGGAGCAGAGAACAAATCCTGGAATTACAGTGTCCTGCTCCTCAGATGTTTCTTGGCAGATGTAGGAATGACAGGCACATCTCCAGCATCCTAGTTCAAGGCTCGGGCCCTTCCACCAGGATGCTGCAGGTAATCTGTGAAGTGAGGGCAGCCCATCCAGCGGAGCGTCTCCATTTCATTTGGGGCCGTGGTTCCCGGCCTTCCTAAGGCTGCAGCCCTTTAATTCATTTATTGTATTAAATGTTGTGTTGAGCCCCAACCATAACATTATTTTCATTACTGCTTCATAACTATAATTTTGCTACTGTTATGAATCATGATGTAAGCGCCTATGTTTTCCAATGGTTTTAGGCAGCCCCTGTGAAAGGGTCCTTTGATTCCCGAAGGGGTCGTGACCAAAGGTTGAGAACCTCTGATTTAGGCACTCATATCAGGATGGGAGAAACAAGATGCCCTGCTATCTGGTTCAAAGGCCAGAGAAGAGATATCTCTCCTCCTTAAGGATAAGCATGGAAAAGATTCCAGCAAACAGTGTCCACACAGGTACTGGGAATCAAACCACGGGTATGGGAAGTTTTACAACTCACTTCAGCCTGAACCCTCCCTCCCTACACAAGTAGCCTGAAATTTGCATGACCACATTACTTTGGAAAAGCACTTCACATCTTTCTTTCAAATTATTTCTTTTAATTTCTGAGTATGATATAATTACAGCTTTTCCACCCTCCTCTTAATCCTCCCATAAACCCCCTCTTAATCTCTTTCAAATCTTTATGACCTGGTGTTTTCTTTTCTTTTCTTTTCTTTTCTTTTTTCCCTTAATCGTTGTTAAAGACGTCTGAAGAGACACTTTGCATGATGCACTCTGCATTTCATTGTCACTGCAGCTAAAGGAATTCTGAGGAGAAAGGACCAGTCATCACCTTGAGACTGAGTGTATCCAGGAAGGACCCAGAGGAACATTGCCTGCCCATTCTGAGGTAAGAACTCGCACAGCAACAGCTTCTGGGCACACCACAGCTATGCCGTTGCCAATGCAGATCCCTTCCACTCCTTCACAGCGGTAACCAGCCACAGAAGAGGTGCTGAGTCTCCTACTCCCTTCTCTGCTGCCGTGAAACCTCAAGGCTGGCTCTATAGCCTAGCCAAAGGCCAGTGCTTCCAAACCCATCACCACTGCTGATATAACCAATGCAGTGACCTTTGCAGGCAACTGTAAAGAATATCAAGAGTATCTCTTGAAAATCCAAGTACTGCCCAAGGGCCACCAGCCTCATTGTAAGAGTCGCTACACAATATATGGCTGTCTATACCGTGCTTGCCCTAACGGCCACATTGTCCACAACATTAAGTAATCACAGAGATTCCATCATTGTATGTCCTGTCCCTGAACTCACTAATCGGAGTCAAAGAAGCTATAGGTCCACTACATTACAGTGCACCGCTTGGAAATAAAGCCAGCACTGGAAAAGCAGTACCCCAAGGAAATTTCAAAGAATGAATAATATAGGCAACTCAGACATCCAACAGGATATAGATAAATCAAGTTAAATAAAATTAGAAGAATAATGTAGGCTATGAATGAGATACTCAGCAAAGAGATAAAGAACTTTGAGAAGACAACAAAACTCTCGGAGATGGGGTAGGAGAGATGGCTCAGCAGGTGAGTGCTGGCTGCTCTTACAGAAGACCCAGATTCAGTTTCTAACACCCACATGGTGTTCTAACACCCACAGGCAGTTCAAAACTGCCTGTAACTCCACCTCCAGGGGAATCAAACATACTTTTCTGGGCTTCATGGACACTGTACATATTGCTACATATACTTATAAGAAGGGGAAAAACTCTTGTGCATAAAATAAGTCAATCTTGGAAATAAAGAGTTTGGTTACTAAATTTTAAAAAATTAGTTGAAGCCTCAACAATCAATCAGGAGAAAAAACATTAGAGACTGAAGGAAGAACACGTCTTTGAAATAACACACTCATATCGCAAACAAGAAAGAGTGGAAACATTTAGGATGACATTAAATGATAAAATATTGACATCATCAGAAATATTGTTAAGGGCTTTGGCTTATATTTGGTGAAATATTGGCAGAAAACACCTACTTTTAGAAAAGTTATGGGCAGCCATTTACAGGATGCTCATAGAATCCAAATATGGAATGAAGATTTTCTTTTATGCTACAAGGGGGAAAGAGTTCCAAGTCACACTTAAGTAAAAAAAAAAAAAAGATAATAATAATAAAGACTAAAAACACATTCTTATTGAAAACCCCACAGAGAAAGAGATTGGAATAATGTATTCCATGTCCTGAAAAAAAAATTAACTTCCAATCTAGGTTACTAGACCTAACTATACTATCTTATGGGAATGAAGAATAATTAAACCCTTCCACAGAGAGTACAACTTGAGGGAATTCATGACCACTAGAGCAGCTTCACAAAAGCTGCCTGTGGAAGACCCTACATCCAGAACTGAAAAGAGAAAAGCGATAACTGCCCCCAGGAGAGCCAGTAGAAGTATAATTCTACTAGAAGACTGGGCATACAGAAAAAAAAAAAGAAAAAGAAAGAAGTAGAGAGAGAGAGAGAAGCTGTTAAATAATGGTGATAATAAGAAATAAAGAAATGTGCAAAGAATGAAGCGGACAACTAGAAGAAAATCTTTTTAAAAATGAAAGGCATGGGAACGACTATTCCATAATAACCTTGAATATAAATGGACTAAATTCTCCAATCAAAAAATAATGGCCTAGCCGAATGAACTTAAGGGGTGGGTATGGTTGCAATAGACTGCCTATAAGAAACTCAATTTTCTTTCTTTCTTTTTTTTTCTTTTTTTTTTTTTTTCCTTCTGGCTCTAGTGATTTTTATTTTTTATTTTTCTTTTTTTAATTTTTTTATTAATTTATTCTTATTACATCTCAATGGTTATCCCATCCCTTGTGTCCTCCCATTCTTCCCTCCCTCCCATTTTCTCCTTATTCCCCTCCCCTATGACTGTGACTGAGGGGGATTTCCTCCCCCTATATATGCTCATAGGGTATCAAGTCTCCTCTTGGTAACCTGCTATCCTTTCTCTGAGTGCCACCAGGTCCCCCCTCCAGGGGACATGGTCAAAGGTGAGGCACCAGAGTACGTGTGAAAGTCATATCCCACTCTCCACTCTACTGTGGAGAATGTCCTGACCATTGGCTAGATCTGGGTAGGGGTTTAAAGTTTACCGTCTGTATTGTCCTTGGCTGGTGCCTTAGTTTGAGCGGGACCCCTGGGCCCAAATCTGCCTATCATAATGTTCTACTTGTAGGTTTCTAGGACCCTCTGGATCCTTCTACTTTGCCATTCTCCCATGCTTCTCTCATCTAGAGTCCCAATAGGATGTCCTCCCCTCTGTCCCAGTTTCCCGGTAAGTGAAGGCTTTCATGGGACATGCCCCTTGGGCTAGTATGCAGATATAAGTGAGTATATACCATTTGAGTCTTTCTGCTTCTGGGTTAACTCACTCATTATGATCATTTCTAGCTCAGTCCATTTGTCCACAGATTTCAGGAATTCCTTGTCTTTAATAGCTGAGTAGTATTCCATAGTGTATATGTCCCACGGTTTCTTTATCCATTCTTCTACTGAGGGACACTTAGGTTGAAGAAACTCAATTTTTCTAAGAAACAGATTGATAATTAGAAAGGTGTGGAGGTATAGAGATAACTCAGTTGTTAAGACCACTGGCTGCTCTTGCAGAGGAACCACGTCTGTTTTCCCAGGACACACATGGCAACTAACAACCTGTAATTCCAGTTGCAGGGAAGCCGACGTCTTCTTTAGGACCCGTTGGGCACTGTAGGAATACGGCGCACAGACATGCACGCAAGCAAAACACTCGCACATAGGAAAAAAATTAAATTCTCAAAAACAAAAAAAATATACAAATAATACGACTTCCTTTAGGACTTATCTAACAAACTGGTATTATGTGGCCCTCCTTCTCCTGTACTGATCTCCCTCATGCCTCCCCAGGCAGAGACCCCACCCCATTATTCTGTTTTCTGCTTTATACAACCTGTATCCTGCAATTCTCCTCACATGTGCTCCAATGCTCCCTTAATATTTTCCTTGTTTCTGTGGTTACTCCATGTTGTATACTCATCTCTGAGGATTTGAAACTAAGGGACAGAAGGCATGTGGCATTTGTCTTTCTAGGACCTTTTCTAGATCCATCCAGTTGCCTGTCAAGTTCACGATTTCATTGTTCTTTACAGAGGAATACTATTCCACAGGGTATTTGCCACACTCTTGTTATCTGTTAATCTATTGAAGGACACTAGGTGGTTTCCACTTCCCAGCTATTGTGAATAGGGCAGCCATGAACACTGCAAAGCAAGTATATTTAGAGTAGAATGTTGAGTCCTTTAGGCATATGCTCAGGACAGTTGATTCATAAAGTAGATTTATTTTTGTTTTCTGAGGACTCTCCATACTGATTTCCAGAGTTGCGGCACCAGTTTGCAATTGTACCAATAGTGAAGGAGTTAGCCTTTCTCCACAACTTGGACAGCATTTGTTGTCGGTTAACTATTCTGACTGGGGTGACATGAAATCTCAAGGGTGTTTTCATTTGCCTTTTCCTAATACTTGTAAGTATGTTCATGTATCATAAAGTTCACTTGGGCTGATAATGTTCCCCCCAAAAACCCATAGACTATCAAATAAACTCAATACCAGACATTAAAAACTACCTTTCAGGCTCGTCAGAGTAGTCCAAGTAACTCCCTTCAAAATATAGACTATTGACAATAGTTCTTGATTGCCTCTAAGAAATAGAAGGTGGGACACATTTCTGGAGACACTGAACACTTAGGACACGGAACTTGAATGATTTGAGCTGTATCTGACCTGAAAGCCTCTTTCCTGCGGTCTAGCTTCCATGGTTCCAGAAAATACTCTACAAGTTGCTAAGAGAAGGAAGCAGTTAAACAATCCTACTAAGCTGTAACATCTATGAACCAAGACTAAGAACAACATGAAAAATATATGCAAAAATGTGCAAAAAGTGGCACTCAAGTGTGGGTGGCAACCAACAGCTACCGGATTGCACTTAATGCCTACTCAGCAGGAGGGAGCTCAAGCTGGTTACTAGAAACCCAGCCAACTTCCAGGGCTTAGTGACCTTAGAAAAGAATCTACTACAAAGACTTTGCTAGGGCAGCATAATGCCTTTCTACACGCTGAGTTTTCTTTTTATACCCACAGTTAAATGTTGCTAGAGCCCCTCATCACTGAAGCCTTTCTTTACAGCAAATGGAAACCGTAAGAGAAAGCCACAGCTAGACAGACACACTGCAGAGATCAAAAGATCGTGGTGAGGCCAGTCCCAATAAATACATCTACACCACAGCACCTGTATCTATGACTCAGGGAACAGAAGGGAATGGGGGAGCAGAAAGATTTCAGGAACCTGTAATACCGGTAAGTCTGCTGTGCAACAGTCTCTACTAGAAAAAAAAACTACATAAACAAGACTGGAACAATATCAAGATGTGGATTAGTGGGTGAGAGATAAAAATTTACTTGGTCCCATTCTAAGACAAAGAACTACAGGCAACAACGATTGGCTGTCGGGAGAAGAGCTAGCCTCCTCCAGGAATGAGCCCCATTATTGGTTGTCTAACGCAGAGCAGTCGCCTTGGAAGCCATATATACACAAAAGGTAAAACCATACCGAGAAGGTTATGTTTCTATTTTTTTGTGTGCATACACATCTACGGAACAGATGCAATGAAGAAGATTATGATCTTAAGGGTGAGCACGTGGCAGAGACTGGAGGGAAGGTAGCTGGTATGAGCGGGAGGGGCCAAGGGAAGGAAGTGCTGTAATTCTGTTTAAATTTCAATTAAAAAAACCACATTTTAAAAAAGAAAGTTAAAAACATGAAAAATGATATTCTAAGTCAAATAGAATACCTAAACACAAAAGTTACAAGTGCTAATATAAAAATAATAAAAGAACATGAAAAAGATCACCATATAATGATCAAAGGATTACTTAACCAAGAAGATATCATACCAATTGCCAAGCTATATGCAGCTGTTTACTGTTGAATGATCCAGTTTTATATACACCTGAAAGAAAATACAGGCTATTGCAGAATGGTGGGAGCTTAACCACTCCACTTTCACCAATAAAGCCTCTAAACAGACAAAAACAAAAAAGAAACGTCACAGTTAATTATGCTGTAGACATACACATCTATAAAGCATTTAATTGAATAGCTTTAATATAGTCTTTTCACCAATACATAAACTTTCTCCAAAATGGAGCATGTATTAGGCTACTATAACAAATCATAAAGGATGTTTAAAGCTTAAAATTATACACTGTGTCATTTTTAATCACAATGAATAAAGCTAAAAATTAATTTCAAGAGACTCTGAGAATTATACAGACATATGGGTGCCAAACAACATGGGCTTTTTAAAGATTTATTTTTATTACTTTTATTTATGTGTTGGGTGCCAGAGGAGGGTGTCACCACAATATTCTACCTAAACAACAGCCCATCACAACAGAACAATGCCACCACGGAATGAAAACACCAACCAAAATAAATCTTACTTCCTTTCACTTGATTACATGAGATATTTTGTCAAAGTGCTGAAAGCTGACACACATATCATAAAGCTCACACCAAGATTAAATTGGCTTTACTTCAGGAACACAAGGGGGGTGATTCATTGTATGCAATTCAATAACATAACAATGAAATGAATGAAGGATAGAAATTCTTTGGTCATCTGAATAGACATTTGGTAAAAATTCTACATACTTACTTATAGAAGCTTTATATAGCTATAGAAGGATTGCACATTATAGGTCTACATATGACAAATTCAGAGTCAATATCACATGGAAAGAGGAGGAAAAGCTGCCATTTCCTCAAATACCAAAAAGAAGATAACAATGTCATCTCTCTTATTCAGTATAGTATACAAGTAGGAAAGAAAGAATTCAAACATCTTTGTCTGCAGATAACATGACTCTATACATTGAAAACCCTAAACTCTCTACAAAAAAATACTATTAAATCTGAATAATGAACTCAATAAGATAGCAAGGTACAGAATCAACAGAGAAATCAGTAGCTTTCTTGTATGTTTTTCAATAATTTTCTGAGGAAAGTTTTCACAACAGAATATCATTCACAATAAACACACACACACACACACACACACACACACATACACACACACAGAGAGAGAGACAGACAGACAGACACAGAGACAGAGGCAGAGACAGAGACAGAGACAGACAGACAGAGAGACAAAGAGAGAGACCGAGAGAGAGAAGAGAGAGAATCTTTACTAAAGAAGTGAAAGACCTTTATAGTGAAAATACTTATGAAAATTCTGAAGAGAGCATTTAAAAACACAGACCAACTTCATACAGTAATTACAAAATTTAATATGATTAAAATTAATGTACTATACAAAGTGATCCACTTCTTCAGTGCAAATCCATCAAAACATCAATGCATACACACTTCAAGCACTACAATAGGCAACCAAAAACCTTGAACAATGCTTGATGTAAAATAGGACCACACTATCAAGGATAGTATTGGCATAAAAGCAGACTCACGGGCTCATGAAACACAGAAGAGCTCTAGAAATGTAGCCATTCACACACAGTCCACTGAACCACAGCAGTCACTCCAGGATCATATATTAATTAGAGGAAAATCTCTTCAGTGGATGATCACAGGCAAATTGGAGAGCCACATGCAGGAGACTGGAAGCTGCCTCCCAGCTCTCTGTCCATCGCCCTGAAAAAGAAAATCAATTCAAAAGGGAGCAAATTCTTCAACGTAAGATCTGAATCTCTGAAACAATCAGAAGAAACTATAGGAAGAAAGCTTCTAGACCATGGCACATGCTATCATAATTGTCTGGATAAGACTCTAAAAGTCTAGGGGACACAGGAAGATTGACAAAATGGGATTAGAGCAAAGTTAGAAGCTTCCGAACAGCCAAGGAAGTGCGAAGCGATGATCCGGCCTACAGAACCGGAGAACACATTTCCCAGCTATTCTCCAGATAGAAAACTGATACCCGGAGTACAAAAAGAACTCAAAAGAAATTCAGCAAGGAGAAGAATATCCCAAGCGATCCAACTTTAAAACAGATCATCTGAACAGACCCTTTCTTTTAGAAGAGTAAACACAAATCCCCTTAGCCATCAGGGAAATGCACATCAAAACTGTGATAAGGTACATCTCACCCCAGTTAGAAATGCTGGCAAGCATGGGCAGTGTTGAAAGTGTGAATTAGCACAGCCACTGTGGAGAACAGACTGGAGATTACACTAAAAAAAAAAAAAAAAAAAAAAAAAAAAAGATAACCAAAATAGCACCACCAGATGATCTAGCTACCTGAGTCCTTCCTGTATGGATCCTAGGAAATGAATTCAGCATACGGAAGCAGCACTTATGTGCCTGTGTTTACAGCTGTACTATTCATCATAGTAAGATATGTAATTAATTAGCCGGTGTCCAACAGACGAATGCACAGCAGGAGACACGCAGATTGAGTATTGTTGTTGTCAGACCTAAAAGTGGAATTCTGTCACTTGAGGCCAAGTGAATGGAACTAGGAGGTGATGTATTAACTGAAATAGTGTAGATGCCTAAAGATAAGTATCACCTGTTATTTTACATAATATGAACTAAAAAGAAGGTGTGGGGAAGTGTGCTGAGACAGGGGCAAAGGTGGATGAGCATGCTTCCTGAATTCAGTAGCATGCATAGTAGTATAGTAAAGTATACTTGATAAAGTAAAATTGAAATAAGTAATACAATGTATAAGTGTATTGAAAAATATCCCATCTATATGTGTGTGTGCATATAGTATGTTTTATGTAGCCAGTAAAAAAAAATAGTGAATCAAGAAATTATTTAATCTCCAAAAAGATGTGTCAAAACTTACTTTTAGACTTCTAAATTTCTTATAATGTTCTAAAGAGATTTACATTTTTCCCAAATGTATATATAGTGATAAATGCAGTTCTGCAAACAGACACTAAAGGGAGGAGGACCACTTGCCAGCAGGCTTGTATCTGAGAACATCAACAAAAGAAAAACGTAACTCAAAGCTGGTCCTGCTTATATACAGGTTTTCTTAGGTACACACACACACACACACACATACACACACACACACACACACACACACACACACACGCGCGCGCGCATAGCAATTAATTTTCATTAGTTGTGCATGTTTAGATACTGAGGTCTTTCACATTCAAATATTTGTCCCCTACCAATAGACCTGCAGTGCTGAGCAATAGGCAACAGTAAAAGCAGACACTCATAACTCACCAGAGAAAATATGAGACTGTGAGCCCGGTGTGACAGTGCACACCTTGAATCGCAGCACTCGGTGGTAGAAGCTGGTGGATCTCTGTGCACTGGAGGCCAGCCTAGACTGCACAGCAAGCTCCAAACTAGCCAGAGCTACACAGTGAAACTCTGGCTCAAACCAAAACTACCAAAACTAGGACTGTGAGTCTTCAGTCCTAAAATGGAACCATTTTATCAACCCACCTAAACCCTGACCCACCAAGGCTCAGGGAACATCACAAAAGAGGGGAAGAGCACAAATTTGAGGATGGACAGGAATGCTGTCTTCTGACTTTGATGTGGCTGAGCATTCACAAACTCAGAGCAGCCATGATTACCTCCACAGGATAGAGGCAGCTAAAATGCCGGCATGGATGGGAGGTAGAGACGCTCTCCAGTTCCCACATCTTACTGCAGGAGCTTATTGGCCGTTATTATTTTTTTTCGAGGGTGTGGCCTCTAGTGAGTTTTCCATGGTCCAGTTTATGACTCCACATATATTGGACTCCAACAATTATTGGACTTAGTGGATTAAAAATAAAAGATAGGAAGCTGGGAGAAGGTTATGTTGAGGGGGTACATGGGGGGGAGTGGGAGGGGGAAAACGGGATGGTGGATATGATCGCATTTTGCTGTGTGCGCATATGAAATTTCAAAAGTAAAGGATAGCAAAATGTGGTACCTGTTCCTGCCTCCATTTTGAAAGCCAAGACACAAAAGCACTTGGCCTGAATCTGCTGGCCTGATGGCAAAAGTGGAAGTTGAGAAGCTTCTCCCTGCTTCCAGGCTCACTCAGCACAGACCCCAGGAGCACCTACTTCAAGGTGCATGCATTTCAAGTATGTCACTGACCTCAGTAGGACCATGTGCTCAGCCCTGGAGTCAATGAACATTGAGTCTGGTCTACAAAGGCTGATGACAAGTTCAATTTTTCTTTTTTTCCCCCCTCTCATGTTTGAAATTATACCTAGGTCTCTGGCAGATTCCAAACATCCCATGCTCTTTGAGTTTTTTACTCAATTTTTTCCAGATATCTTCCAGTTGACCTCCCACCATACTCTTCCAAGGACCCATGCTCCCTGGAGGAATGGGAGTGAAGGGGTCAGGCCTACCACTCCAGTCTCTCAGCTAACAACCCTACAGGGTTCCTCTACTCTGCACCAGACCCCTTGTTAGGTCGCAGGGCAGGGGGTTCACATTTTAATTTCGAGCCGTATTAGAAAGGTCGTTGGGCTTCGTAGTGCTGAAAGCTATGTCTGGATAGACTGCATTTCTTCGTGGGAAAACGTCTTAGAGATCAAGATCAGTAATTGTCTCAAAGCTGGGTCAAAATTAACATATCGTAGCAGCTTGTGTCAGCCTGGGTTGCAAGCTTGCCACAACGAAGAGGAGGCAGAAAGGTCACGCTCATCAGCTGACATACAAGGAGCATAATCTCCGAAGATGACTTCTTTTTAATAAGTCACTGGTTCCCTTAGCTCCACTGAACACCTCACACAGGATGCCTAGACACAAAGCTGCTCCATCTTACTTCAAGTATTCACACACTGCAAGTATGCTCTACCCATTTCCGTGAACTTGGTTTCCTGAGTCCTGACTTGACCACACATCATTCTTAAGTTTGTTTTTTGTTGTTGTTGTTGGTTTGTTCGGGGGTTTGTTTTGTTTGTTTGGTTGGTTTGGTTTTTGTTTTTGTTTGTTTCATCTGCTAGGTTACTATTACAGAACTATGTATTTAAATCAATAGGAGCCACCAACCTAAACCTCAGGAATGACTGCAATTAATAGCAGGTCTCCTTTGCACTGGCCATGAAGCTACCTCTCATTCCTGTACGCCAATGCAACAGAAAAGAGTCTTTCTCATTTCACCCTCTGTCATGCAAGCTGTGGTGCTGGATGGACATCTAGATCTGCACCTCTAGACCAGAGCACATGGCTGGGATGATAAAGCGAAATAGGCACCGGTTACAATAGATGGCAGAGGCTCAGCGCAGTCTGCAACAGTTGGAAGGACTGGCTGGCTTGGCCACACCTTCAGCAGGATGAGGAAATGACAGGTGGTTTTCTGATACTTGTCTGTTGCTGCTGGTTTCATTCATTCCCAGGGTGGCTGAATGAAAGTTACCCTCCCTTTATCACTAGCCTTGACTGTACTGATCTCTCCAAGTGAGATTTCAGATGCTCTGAGAGCTCAGCTCTACCCTCAGAAAACAAAGAAAAGGACGTTGACCAGTTGGTTGAGGACTCAGCTTGAATTTCCTTTCCCCAGTGAACCCAGCCTCACCACATCAGAGTTATGACAGCATCCTCACCCAGCAGACAGCTAACCCTGAAAAAAATGAAGCAGCCAGAAGAAAATTTGACCTACGGCAGTCTTAGATTATTTCAGAGTCCTGTGTTAACAAAGTTTTTGCATGGATCACCCAATGTGAACCATTTAATTTTATAAGGGGCTACCCTCATCACCAGGGTCCTAACCTTTCCACACACTGAGTCTCACACCACCATCAACTCAGATGCTGTCTGTCTGTCTGTCTGTCTGTCTGTCTGTCTGTCTGTCTGTCTGTCTCTCTCTCTCTCTCTCTCTCTCACACACACACACACACACACACACACACACACACACACACACACACAAATCACAGCGTCTTTCAATTAACATATTGATGACCTATTGTCACCCATCACCATGCTAATCCTGAGCTGGTGTGAAATTACTTTATAATAAACACTATGGAGTTCTGACTTTCAATTAATTTTTTCACATGCTATGCTAAATCAGATTAGCTCTCCCCCATCACCACCCTTTGACCACAGACGTAATTCCTTCCTTATAATGAGATGGGGGATTAATTTATATGAAGCATATCTGTACACATTAGCAAATAAATGTACAGACGCACTCTGTGGCATACTTGCATTGTGAGCTGTGTCAGGCTGAACACAGCCAATACAGCCTCTCAGAGATGATTAATAATTCTTGGTGTTTGCTGGGGTGGGGAAAGATATCATTGGTTGTCCTTGTTTCTCTGTTAAATTCAAAGGAAATGCCTTCACAAAGAACAAGCGAAGAAATGTTCACAGATGTCACTATAACGGAGGCAACTTCAGCAGTCACATGATATTACTTTAGGGGAGGCTGGGGGTAAGCAGAAACACTCTTGAAATGGGAACACGAGCTCAAAGGCTAGTCCTCGCCTTTACTGAATGTGCAGTCGGTCACAGTAACAGGACAGAAGTGGAGAGAGAGGCTTTAAATGACCTGAAGGAATATGATGCTGATTTTAAGCAAATGGAAGCTGGGGCCTCTTAAGAGGTGATCTAGATCCTACACAAAACTATGTTTCTGGTGAAGTAATTATTTCCATCTTTGAAACTCATGGTTAACTGTGGAGTGACTGAAGATGAATGTGAGCACGCACTAAATGAACAAATTTGTGTGAAAATATATGAATCGTGCGCCCCAGACGCGAGGCTGTATTTTTCCTTCCGTCCGTCTCCAGCGTATTTCACTCAGCTTCTTTCATTCCTCCAAAATATTGATAGAAAAATTTCCCCAACACATATTTTCTTTTGACACCAAGTGAGAAAAAGACTGTCAGAAGAACTAAAGGTATGGCGCATATAGAAGATAAATGTGTACTTCTCAGAATTTTTTCTAAACCAGCCTTGCAATAACGGTAATAGAAATAAAATCTTGATGGCTATTGCAATAATGAAAACATTTTGCTGTTGAGTTATCTTAAGGCATAACAAACAAATTATGCTTTGGAAACACTGGAAACTTAGCTTACTTTTATTATTTGTTGGGGGGGGCTGCTGTTGGTAGTGTATATACGTGTATGTGTTTGTGTAAGTGCACACATGTATACTGATACATACACGCCTGTGTGTTTGAATTTAGAAGACCGAGCTCAGCATTGATGTGCCATATATTTTATGAAACACAGTCCCTCACTGGTGCGGAAGCTTCCTGATTTGGTTAGACTGATGGCCAGGGAGCTCTGGGGTCCACCTCTTGCTGTGCCCCTCTATTTCCTCTTCAGCGCCAGGGGTAAGGGTTTCACATGGTTACCCTGACTTTTACAGGGCTGCTAGACATCCGAATTCACGTCTTCCTGCTTGATCAGTGAATGCTTTGCTAACTGAGCCACCTCCCCACTTCGCTGAGTGCTTATTCATTGACTCACTTAATAGATATTTAACGTCTGCTGTGCTAACCACTGTGCTATCTACAACCGAAAGAACATCCCTACCTTCACAGAGGGCACTCTACTTATGTGGGTAAGAATTTGAAACCAAAAAGAATATATAACCTTATGATTATTTTCTTAGACCTGACGACATCTTAACCCTGAGTTCCAGCATTATAATACACTTATAGGCGAATAGCATATGCGCTTTAAAGAAAAGCAGTTTCACGACAACTCCAGAGACACACTTGGGCACAGCTAGAACTCACACGATGGCTGAAGGACCAAGGACCTTTCACTGTAATCCACTGCATCCGTCCTTCCCTAACTCAAAAGCACTCAGCAGAGTTGAGCTGGATAGTTTTATGTCAACTTGACACAAGATAGATTTACCTGAGAAGAAGGAACCTCAATTGAGAATAGGCCACCATAAATTCTGACTACGTGACATTTTCTTCATTAGTGACTGATGGGGGAGGAGCCAGCCCATTGTGGATGGTACCATCCGTTGGTTCTGTAAGATATCGGGCTGAGCAAATCAAGGGCAGCAAGTCAGTTAGCAGCATTTCTCCACAGCCTCGACATCAGCTCCTCCAGGTTTCTGCCCTGCTTGAGTTTCTGTCCTGACTTCCTTCAGTGGTAAACAGTAATATAGATACAATGTAAGTCAAGTAAATCCTTTTCTCCTCAAGTTGCTTTGGTCATGATTTTTCATCACATCTTATTATCCAACTGGGAAAATCGTCTTGAGATTGTCCAAATCTTAATTCTACTAGTGGTGCATCAAAGAGAGGAGAAAGTGTAATCTTTGACATACCTTCTGGTGAACTGAAAGGGCACTAGAAATAGTTTTTCTTGAAATGTCTTTGATGCAGGTAAGTTTATAGTCATTAAACTATGGAGTGTGTGTATCATATGACATGTGGGGGGCCACAGGAACATTTGCTGATATTTATCTCTGTTTGACCAGCACAGTAGACTTCTGTGGCTCTCCTCATTATTGAGTTGGGTTCACAGAAACTTTCACAGAGAAAGTTCAATAACGCCGTCTTACGTGTACTTATTGTGATCTGCACTTCCCCCCTGCCACACACACACACACACACATTTCCACCCCATGGAAAAGTTTATTATACCACACACACAGTCATGCAAGAATAATCTGCAGTGTGATTTCCTGGCTAGCTTTTTCATTTGCAGCCATAATCACCTAACATATGTATACATAGTTTTTTTTTTTTAACTTGAATTGTAATGTGTGGGGTTTTTTCCTCTTTTTATTTAAATATTTTTATTTTTTTGAGAATTTCATGCATTATATTTTGATCACAGTTATTTCTATCCTCAAATTCTTCCAAGATACAACTCCTATCCCATATCCAGCCAATTTTCTGTTTCTTCTTTTTCTTTTTAAATCTGTTGAGTCCATTTTGTGCTGGTGTGTGGCTATTCCCTGGATTATAGTTGACCTTCCAGGGAACACACCTTTAAAGAAAATTCTCCTTCTCCCAGCAGTTGCCTATTACCAATAGCTCTTCAGCTAGGGCCAGGACTTCATGCCTTCTACTCTCTTCCATTTTCGGGGTGGTGGGGGGCAGGGACCGGAGCTTGTGCAGGTCCTGTACCTGCTGTCACAATTGCTGTGAATTTTAATGCATATCTTCTCTGTTGTGTACACAAAACAACATTTGATTGTAGTCATCCACAACCTCAAACCTAACCAGAAAGTTGTTGGTTACTTCTATGGTATCCATGCAACTGCTGCACCAGCGGACACATCTTTCCAGGCAGCTTGTTACCATAGTGCACTAAGCTTACAGCGAGGAAAGGTTAATGATTACTTTTCTCCTCTGGTAGCATGCATAGCATCTTCCAGCATTGTGAAAGCTAGACAACAGTAATGCAGCCTCTAGGTCAATACTAGATTTACATCTTCATGTTCTGTGACTCAAGAATTTGGTGTTTTTAGACTAGGATTTTGTTACCAATTTCCAGAGTGTAACCAAGAGCAATGCCAATAGCATGCAAATTTGGGGTGGGGGAGGGTGGGCAAGGAGGGTCTCTGGGATCTTATTGGCCAGCAGCTCCAAAAGAGATAGCCCATCCCTTGTTAGCCTATGGGTATAATTGTTTTTTATAGTGTAACTATATTTAAACTCTTTTTATGTGTATATATTTGGGAGGCTTCTGAAGTAGTAGGTTGTCAAGTGACTTTTTTGAAAAGGTCTTCAGTATCAGTTAGCCCTACCTGTATTCCCTCAGACCAGACCAGAATGGCTGCCGCTTGCTCTATCCTTTTATAGCTTCCGACATAGAATATAGGTCAACTGACGCTCAACTGCCTAGATTACCACCGATTTCTGAATACTTCTGTATTTTACTTGTCTGGGTTTCTGATGTGTTTGTGTAACCTGAGCTAACCGAGAAGGAGAGAAAACATAAGCCAGTCCTCATGTGGAACCTCCAGACGCTCTTGCAGTGATCAAAGTGTGTCAAAGAGAAGAGGCTCCTCATAAGTTCCGTTCCAGCACATACACATACACACACACGTACACACACAGTGGATACGCAGGGTACATAGTAACAACAAAGAAAATGGCAAAGTTAATCTTTCTCTCATGGCTGATAAACCTAGTCGCCTTACAAGGGACAAATAATAATATCCGCAATAAGTGAAAATGTAACTGCTTTTCAAAAGAATCTTGAAGTCAGTGTGCCAATAATGGATGGTTGCTATTTCTGTGCATTGTGTTTTGTTGAAAATAATCGCATTAACTTCATTTAGAAATCTATTCTATTTAAAAATTTGTTTGCATATTTAAAACTGTTGGGAAAATTTCCAACAGGGAAAAATCCTTTCATTGTTTACACAAATGAAAAAACACCCTCTGTTTAGTTTTTAGAAACAACTGGTTGGCATAAAGGAAGATGAAAATATATGAGCTGACATTAGAGTGACTATTGATGTCAAGAGTGAGCAGTATTGGACTCAGTCAATATAACTAGTATTGCACCTCCTAAGGCTAGGTGGCTGTGTCTTTCTAAAATATGCCATGTGGAAGCATTGAGTTCTTAGATTGTATTACACATTCTCAGACAATTAGTCATAAATAAATTAAAAAGTAAAATAATGTAACATATTTGACCACGCTGTTCTCACCAAATACACTGGGGGAAAGCAAGTTTCAAGCAATTAACACATTGTGAATTAATGTATTTAAATATTTACTCTCTCTACATAAGAGTGCCTTTGCTTTGGTGTACATTTGTTAATGTTTGGTTTTATCACTTGCAGTGTGTTACTCTGTGTTACTATAGTTCATTAAATATAAGTTGCCAGCAATTAGAATAGGAACATAATTACATGTTCCGCTCAGAAAGATAAGAACGCTATAATTATAATGGTAAGACCTCATTAACTGTTAAGAAGTATCCCAATTTCAGGGATATTAAAATCTGTGGGTGATGGGCTAAGCGCACCTAGAGTAACAATGGATAAGCTCCTGGGCTAACAGCAACAGGGCAAAACCACCATATTGCTTCAACAGCCCCAAATCCTCTCTCATATGAACGTGTGTCTATGCTTAGCTTAGGCAAAGACATTAAGCCAAGTCCCCCATGTCTCTGTGACACTGACCATACCTAGAGCATGGTCCAGACCTGCTTCTAGAGCCAG
Source organism: Acomys minous (assembly GCF_964271855.1). Taxonomy (NCBI): domain Eukaryota; kingdom Metazoa; phylum Chordata; class Mammalia; order Rodentia; family Muridae; genus Acomys; species Acomys minous. The sequence continues at coordinate 10,225,517 of NC_140493.1, read as the reverse complement.
ACCCGCTTCTAGAGCATCGTCCAGACCTGCTTCTAGAGCCAGACCCGCTTCTAGAGCATGGTCTAGACCAGCTCCTCATGAAATAAGGATGAAAGATAAATTCTAGTGGCCTCTCAAGGAAGACTTCAAGAATTTCTTATACATACATCTTTATTTTCCATCTCATTAGGAAAATTTGGTCAGCTGGTATAAATGTGAGGAAAGCACAGAAACATGTTTAGGAAGCCCTACCTTCAGCAACACTCTCTATGTGGGAGAAGGGGGTGTCAGATGTTGGAAGACAACTAGAGGTCAAGTTCAGCATATATCATCCCAGAAGTGTGTACATCTAGCTTAGATGTAAATAGCTATACAGACATGTGTGCTGATACCTTGCTTTGCAGATAGAGATTTAGACTATTATAGAAAACCCCTTTTGAGGACAATGGGTATCTTAGTTTGGATTGTCTAGAAGCAGAGCCTAGATAGATATTTGTTTAATTGAGTGTACTGTGAAAGAAATGTTGCTTCTAGGAGGACAGATCTCAGTGCAAAAGGCTGAAGGGAGTATGGGGAAGACCCATAAGACTATGGAACCAGTTCATTGTTAGCACCCTGTTGCTCCTAAAGGCAGCTTGGAAGACAGATGCCACGGTAGGGTTTATGCTACCTTGGTGAATCCTTCATGGGGAAGTCACTGCACAAGGGCTGAGAGGACAGTGTCTGACAGCTGGTAGCTCTTGTTTCCTTGAAGTGCTTCTCAAAGAGGATAGCTACAGCTACTTAGGGCACCCAGTTCACAGCTGCTGGAGGATGCCCCTGTGTGCTGGCTTCCCATGCTTCTGCCCATGGACAGCCTCCTTCAGTTCAGTACCTGAGGCTGTGTGCTGCGTTCCTCAGTCATTTGCTTTGCTTACTAATATCTCCATTTGAAGGCTCATTAAGCTTAGACTAAATGTCCCCTATGACCTAGGCTTTCAGAATATAAATAAGAATAGCCAAAACTACCAAATTGTCTCTCACAACATCTTCTGGAACAGGGACAAAGCACAGGTGCCCTCAGAGGCCTGCCTGCTATTGAGTATCAACGTGCTGGGGGAGTTTGTGTTTTCATGTATCTTCTCACTTTACCTTATTTGACACTATTTATTATCTCTTCACTTTATGTGCCACTTGTAGCCCTCTCCCTCATCTTCTCCTGGTCCCACCCTCCCTCCTTCATCTCCCTCTCCCCTCCCCTAGTCCTTAGAAAAAGAGAGCCCTCCTCCCCGATCACCTGACCCCAACCTATCAAGTCTCATCTGGACTGCCTGCATCCTCTTCCTCTGTGGTCTGGCAAAGCCGCCCCACCAAGGGGAAGTGATCCACAAATGGGCACCACAGTCCATGTCAGTGGTAACCACTACTCCCCATATTATGGGACCCACAAATAGACTGTGCTGCCTATTGACTGCATCTGAGCAGAGGGTCTATGTCCTCACCATGCATGGTCCTTGGTTGGTGCATCAATCTCTGCAGCACCCCCATCCACCCCGATTTGGTTGCTCCGTTGGTCACCTTGTGGTGCTTCTGTCCCCTCCAGGTCCTTCTATCTTCCATAAGACTCCCTCCGCACCACACCAAAGTTTAGCTATGTGTCTGAGCATTTGCTTCGATCCCCTACTGGGTAGAATTATTCAGAGGACCACTATAGTAGACTCCTGTCCTGTTCTTTCTCTTCAACTGCTTCCTGTGTCTATTCTATTTGCTCTTCTGAATGAGCATTAAGCATCCTCCCTAGTATCCTCCTTGTTATTCAGCTTCTTTAGGTCTGTGTATCATAGTGTGGTTATCCTGTGTTATGTGGCTAATATCTGCTTACAAGTGACTACATACCATGTGTGTGTTTCTGGGTCTGGGTTACCTCACTCAGGATGATCATTTCTAGTTCCATCCATTTGCTGGCAACTGTCAAGATTTCCTTGTTTTAATCGCTGGATAGTATTCCATTGTGTAAATGTATTTGACACTCTTTATTCCATTACCTATTGTCACCTTTCTGATAGGAAGCCAAAAGTCAGCAATCCTACAAGCTTGCTGTCTCTGAGCCTATTTCAAATGCTGATGCATCTTTGATTGAAGGCTTTGTGACTCAGATTCATCAGTAAAACCAACTCACTAAAACCATCCAACAGTTGATTGTAGCGAGACCTAAATCACATGACAGCCTGGAAACCGCCAAGCACAGACAGCAGCATTTTCCGGGTGTGGTGACTCACACCTGGAATCCGGCACTTGAGAGTCTGAGGCAGTTGGGTTGCCAGGAGTTCAAGTCTAGCCTGGGCTACATACTGAGTCTTAGGTTAGCCTGGCCTGGAAGCATCCTGTAAGTTCAACCTCCAAAGACTTCTCAGATTTACGTCTTAATCATCAACTCTGCACCGTATGGCTCAACCTGCCATCAGTCCCTGCTTCATCTACTACAATAGGTTTTGATCTTTCTGCACTGAGTGTCGTCATTCATAAAACAAACCGTCATCTCCATCGGGATTTATTCTTCTTTACCCAAAAGTGTTACTCAAATTCATATTCATTGAGAGAACAAAGAGAGCCCCACAAACCGCTCTCTACTGAGTCCGCCATCGCTTTCACTGTGAAAGAATCTATGCTGTTTGCTTTGATATTTTGGCAGCAGACTGAGTACTTACTGCATCACAGCCAGGTCTTAGAAAGCACATGAATATTCAGAGTGATTATCAGAACAGTTGTTCACCCCTGCAGAGAAAGCAAGAGCACTGTGGGAAAGGCTCGCTCAGGCAGGCTGAAGCAATTGATCCGCGGAGGTTTTTCTTGACAGCATGAGTCAAGGGAGAGCGGGAAGGATCAGAAAACAAGGAAGGAGAAAACAAAAAACAAAACAAAAAAACCCCGACAACAGAGGGAGGGACCAAAAGGGGGGATAACAATGTGAGGGAAGCCTTTTAACACTATATAGTGATCTTCTCATAAAGAAAAAAGTCACAGACTATGCCTTCCCTAGATAGTTCACATGAAAACACAAGTTTATATTTAATTTCTTGCCAGTTTCAATTTAATTTTTAATTCTAATGATGTAGTAGCATTTGAATATATATGTGTGTATGTATATATATATGTATATAAGTTTTCAAAAAGCATAAACCGATCACTTGCATTTCTTCAAGATTGGCCCTACTCCTGCCCTACTTACTTTGTCTGAATGACCACTTTATTCTATACAGTCCAGGCATTTCCAAATTAAAGTAGTGGGGAGTGAGGACTGACCTTGCATGCTAGAGATTCCTTTAAGCCACAGCATTTCATCACCCTTGTATCCAGGAAATCTTCCCATATGATAGAATTACATCAAATACTAAAACGTGATTCAAAGCTGGATGGTGGCGGCACACGCCTTTTATCCCAGTACTTGGGAAGCAGAAGCAGATGAATCTCCATGAGTTCGAAGCCAGCCTGGTCTACAGAGCAGGTTCCAGGACAAGTAGGACTACATGGAGAAACCCTGTCTTGGAAAACTAAAAGAAAAGAAAAAAAGTGATTTTAAGCAGCCAGTTCACTCTCCTCTCTCTCTCTGTCTTGATAGCTCCTCGGTGGTGTTTATTGTGAAATGAGCCCATCTGTTATCATGCACTGGGAACACGAAAGAGAATTATGTACTTACAAGATGTGACTTCTGTTAGTGATTTTTACCACCTCATCTAGAATGCCAATTTAGTTGTTATAGCATCTACATGCCCTAAAAATATATTGGTGATTGGTAAGAAAAGTTTGCAAAATCTGTATTTTCAAACATTAAAGTAGAGTTTACAAACACTTTTTTTTTAGTATGTCGTCACCTTTGGTCAGGCAACATCCACTCACTTCTGCTCTGCATACACACACACACACACACACACACACACACACACACACACACACACACTCTGTGAGATCACTCTTCCATCATAAAAGACAGTGCAGGGAGACCGAGGGCAGCGTGACAGTGGTTATGAGAGCAAGGATGTGGAATATCACATTGTGACTATGACAGTTACTTAGCAGCTGTCAGAATGCACACGGGTCCTTCACTAAGACAGAACGATCGTGAAGAAAAGCCAGGATAATGTGGCCTCTCTATATTGCCCACTGTCCAGAAAGGCAGTGCAAATGCACATAGCTTCCAAACCCTTCTTCCTGGGCAAGTGGACTTTGACAGGAAAAGCTGCATCCTGCATCCTTACATATTTCAGAATGGAAGTTGTAACCATCACAGCATCACAGACGTCATTCCAGCTGCGCTCGCATCCCCTACAGTGGCTCTGGAGAGCAGCACTGACATACTTTAGAGATGACTGCAAACTATTCATTTATATTAAATGGATTTATTCCTCCAGGTATGTGACAGACGCTAACCAACAGTGTCACTGAATCACACACGTCAATAAACTTGAGTACTAAACTGATTCTGCCTAACAAAGGCAATGATGATCTGGAGGGAAAGTGAGCTGCGTCTAATTAACGAAACGCCCTTTGTAGTTCCTAATGGTTGAAGCATTATCGTGAAAATGGCTTTCCCTGTAATAATTTACAGACAAGCCTCCTTTAATGGGAAAACAATTTAAATTTATGTGCAACTGAACTGCAATTATTTGATTACCTTTATTAAATTCGTGTTGATTTTACAGTCGGCAAGAAGTGTTATTTTTTATAAATTCCATATGTGGGGGTGTTGAGGTTTTCGGCCTCGGGCCTCGGTTGATAAAGGCAATGCATCTCCTTTAGGAACCATCTTCTCGAGCCTCGTGGCTACATGGCCTCGATGGGCAGGAATTGTTGCAGGTGTCTCTTTTCACATGATTACCTCATTTTTCATTTTCAAGAAGCAGATGACTAAATGTAGCCAAAGAATTCAGAGGGCTCTTCGGGAAGTTACACATATTTGAAAGCAGGGGAGCCACCTCAACAGGGGAAGCTCCACTCAACTGAGTGAGATCCATACGCCCACATTTAGGTTTAACTAGCAACTTCAGTAACTATCCTCGTGCAGCATGGATGGTTGTAGAGAGTAGGAGAGCTTCCAAATCCATAGTCAAACTTATGCATTAAAAAAAAAATAGCAGAGAGCCAATCAGATGACTCAGTAATTAAAGGCACTGACCACCAGACCTACAGAGCTGAGTGGGATCCCTGGGGCCCACATGGTGGAAGGAGAATATTGACTTACAATAGCTGTCCTCTGCCTTCCACAGACGCGCCATGCCACATGCGTGTGCACACCCCACACACGCACTAAGTAGTAAGATAATACATCTATCTTATTAATTGTTTAAAATTTACTAATTTAAAAGACTCTAAAGAGATAGCAAAAAGAAGCAAAGTTTATATGACCATTTGGACAACAGCAGCTCGGAGGAAGACACTGTGTATGGAACAGATGAGGCCTGGAGAAGAAAGGGAATCATAAAGATAAGAAATAAAACCTGAAAGCAGAAATACATAAAACCAAATGAAAATTCTTTGAAAAAGTAGGTAAGAATCATAAATCTTTTTGAAGTGATCAAGATAAAAAGAGAATATACAAATTACCAATACCAGGAATTGAAGGAGATATTTCATTACTAACATAATACTATTAAAATATTACTACTAAATATTAAGATAGTATGAAGATATTATAAATATTATGTGTGTTCTGTTCCTATAAGTTCAGCAAGTTAGATAAAATGGATTCCCTCTTGGATCAAAGCAATCAAAGCTCACCCAAGAATAAAATTTAAATAATCTACTTAGCAATGTGAATAATCCCTTCTAAAATGCGACAGTTATGTAGTTAAAACCTTTTGATCAACAGCAACAAAAACCCTAGGCCCAGGTAAGTTCACTGACATTTTCTATCAAGCATGTAAAGAAGAATCAATAAAATCATACGCACTATTGTCCATCAAGTCAAATAGAAATGAACTCTTCCTCCCTGAACTTGTCAGGTAGGGACTACCTGGATACCCAAAACAGAAACAGATACCATGAAATAAAAACCCACAGGCTAATGTCCCTTATGAGAGTCAGTGTGAAAGTCCTTATTAATCTTCAAGAAAGCAGAAGCCACCACTATGCCAACAGAACAGTATAGTGTAACACAACAGGATGCTGGGAATGCAAGGCTGACTCCACATCTCAGAAAGCCAACATACACCAGAAATTGACAGATTGAAGAAAAGCCAAATGTTTGTTCAGGATGTGTAATAATAATTGATAAAGATACACTGGTTCATGATATAAAATTAGTAATACTGTCATGGTAAATAGCAAATTCCATACAATGAAAATCTAACTTCAAAATTATAGGGTAAAGTAAGAATTAGCTGAAGTGGGACAAAGCAACAGTGAACCTTCCTACCTAGCCATCGGCATAAGGCAAGAAATAAAGAAAGAAATAAAAGCATGTGCATAAGAATATGAAGTGAGATTCACATAGAAAATCTCTAAGAATCTACAAAGTCATATAGAGTTTATAACTTCATTTAGTACAGTTATATAGAATATAAGATTCAACTTAAAGATTCAAACATTTCTACTACATATAAACAATAAACACTTAGAAAATGAAATTATACAAACTAACCCTTTAAAATATCACCAAAAAAAAAAAAACCCATAGTAAGGAATCTAACAAAACCAGATCTCTCCACACATATAAACAGAGATTGTATACACAGACCCAACAGATAAAATAGCATCCGGAAATATATTCATGTAATTGCGGTCAATTGTTTTTTGGCAATCATGCAAAATAAATCCAGGTCTAACTGAGTGGTGTTTGAACAACTGGCCAACATACAATAACTCTTCCCAGGTTAAATAAATATTTTTCAAATGGGTGATAGGCCTAAGCGCAAAATGTAAAGTTCCAGAAGCTCTTTTAAAATGTCTAAGGGTAAGTTGGGCAGTGGCGGTGCACACCTTTAATCTCAGCACTTGGGAGGTGGAGGCAGGCAGATCGATGTAAGTTTGAGGTCAGCCTAGTCTACAAAGAGAGTCCAGAACAGTCAAGTCTATGCAGAGAAACACTGTCTCAAAAAACCAAACCAAAACAACAACAACAAAGTCTAAGGGCAAAAGCTTTATTATAATAGATCCCGGGGGGAGGGGGGGAAGAAGTAATATGACACTAAAGTCAGGAGAAAAATTTAAACTCAATTAAGTTGATCAATAAAATGTAAGATATACACTTACTCTATGCAGACCGTTACAGTGAAATGTCATAAGCTTTCATACCACCAAAATGTTTTCCTTCAGGTTCTAGCAGCTGTGTTCTCTCAAAAACGACAGAAGGGACAACATAGCTATTTGAGCCGCCTTTATGAGGTTCATAATGCAGCTACATGGGCTATTTGGTCACCGGCCAAAGTGCTACTTTCTAATACCATGACAACATGGGAAAGAGAGGCTCAAACATCCAGTACAACAAATGCTCAGAGACAGTGTTCTGAAACCAAACACAGCCACTGGCTGAGAGGACTCAGACATCTCACAAAGGATTCAATCCACTTCTCAAAACCTGGTAAGGAAATAAGCTTAGTTTTGTGTTTTGGACATTTTTGGTTTTAGTGTGGTTTAGTTTACCTTGAAGCAGGACCCGTGTAGTCCAGGCTAGCCTCAGACACTTAAGCCTCCTGCCTCACCGTTCTGGATGCTGGTGCTGCAAGTGTGCATATCACGCCCTAAACTCGTTTTTAAAGATGGAAATGGAGGGTGTTTTGGATTTCCCTGACTACCACACCTCCAAAGAGGCCTGCTACTGGAGTATTTGTCAGAAAGTCCATACCTCTCCCGTGATACAAAGTATATATACATTATTAAGTAATCTTATAAAATGATATTTCACTGTGGTTTTTTTCAGGCATCCTTGGTGTTACCTATCTCTACTTCTATATAACCCTTCCCACCTCCTCCCTGTAAAACCCACAGTCTCTTTCTATTTCTCTGGTTTCTGCAGTTACTCGAGGCTGTGTACTAAAATCTAATGATTCGGATCTGGGCTCCACAAATAAGAGAGCTTTCTGCATTTGACATTTTAGGTTCTAGGTCACCTCGTTCAACATATTTTCAAGTTCCATCTGTTTATCTGCAAATGTCACGATTTTGTTTTTCTTTATGGATGTACAGAATTCTGTTGTGTATGTGTGCCATATATTCATTACTCACTGTCAGCCAGGGAACATCTAGGCTGCTTCTATTTCCTGCCTACTGTAAATAAGGTACCATGAACAAGTAGATATCTCAGGAATAGGACATCTTGCCCTTTGGGTACATGCCAGAAAGTGCTATTAGCTGGGTCATATTGGAAATATAGTTTTAGATTTTTTGCATTCCTTTTTAAATTTACTTGTTATAATTTATTCGTCTTATATCCCAATTGTTATCCCCTCTCTTGTATCTTCCCACCCCCACCTTCCCTTCCTCTTCTGCCCTATTCCCCTCCCCTAGACCTCTGACAGGAGGGGCCCTCCTCCCCCACCTTATGACCACAGCCTATCAGGTCTCACTCAGATAGCCTGCATCCCCTTCCTCTGTGTGCCCGCATGGTCTCCCCACCAAGGGGAGCTCATCAAATGGGGAGCACCAGAGCTCCTGTCAGAGGCAGTCCCTGCTCCCCCACAGCCATGGAGAATGAGCTGTCCATTGGCTACATCTGAACAGGGGTCTAAGTTCACTGCGTTCACTGTCCTTGGTGGGTGCAACAGCTTGTGCAGCCCCCCTCCCCAAGTCCAGATCTGCCAGTCCTGATGGCTTCCTTGTGGGGTTCCTGAGCCCTCTGGGTCCTGCCATTAGATTTTTAAGAAGTCTCCACACTGATTTCCAAAATGGCTGCAGCAGTTTGCAATTGCATCTTGTTTGTAATTACAATTGCAAATGCAGAGCATGTGAGGGTTTCTCTTCCACCTGTTACCCTCTGCTCTAGAAGATCTGGAAAAGGATGGTAGGACACAGGCGCCAGAAAGGGGAAAAGGGAAAAAACCAAAACTGTGCAGGAATTAGCTATAAGGTGGGGGAGGGAGGGAAACACAGAAGAGATAAATGACACTGAAGATGTTCGAAAAAAGCCATAGCTAAGCATTATCTTATAAGCTTACTTCAAAATCTAATCATGTTGTTGTTTCACTTGATTTCTTGATTTTAGCTTTTCTGATAGAAATAAGATGAAATCTCAAGGTAGTTCCAATTGGCATTTTCCAATTGTTAAGGACTTTTACAGGTAGCTCTTAGATATTTTTATCTCTTTTCTGAGAACTCTGTTCGGATCCATAACACACTTTTTAAAAAAAGTAGACCATTTGATTTCTTACTGTCTTTATGTTTTGAGTTCTTTGCATATTCTGTATATTTTTTATCAAGTGTACAGCCAGCAAAGGTTCTCTCCCGTTCTCTCCTCACTCAGCTGATTGCTTTCCCTGACAGGAGCCTTTTAGCTCCATTTGTCAATTGGTTGGCCTGAATTCCTGAGCAAATGGAGTCCTACTTAGGAAGTCCCTTTTACTCCTATATCTTAGAGCATACCACCTATATTTTCTTCTATTAGTTCATATTGCCCTCGGTTGCCCTCAGAACTTGAAGATGAGAGATTATTTATTACTGAAGACAATACACACTTCAGATACAGGACCTAGAGAAATCAGGTTGGTATTGCCCCGGAAGTCTTCTTCCTGAGGACAAGTTCTCATCATATTAGAAGGTGCTACGTGCGCAGTGAGGCAGAAAAGCAACCAATATTCCTCCACAGTTGTGATCCCCACAAACTAAACCAATGTCTAGCCTGCCGTGACAACCCTAATGGTGGAGTAGTGGCACTAATAAATTGGAAGCAACCAACAGCTCTCTAATTGGACTTTACTTGCTTTATAAGAGGGAACTCCTAGTATAGTAAGCCTGGCCAGCTAGCCATGGCTAGACAGGTGACAGACATAAGAGGAAAACCTGCTACTGCTACATTCCTAACTCAATGTACCTTCTAATTGCAATCTAAATACTTAGCCTTATATTTATAGATACAGGTAGCTTCTTACTTCTCATCAAAGGTTTTTTTTTTTTCAGAAGCAGATGGAGGCTACAGCCCAAATTGGTCAAAATACAGCAAATAAGGAACTTTGCGGTGCCCAGCCCTAACTGGCACACTTACAAGACAAACCTGAGGCTCAAGGAATAATGGAAAAGAGGTTGTGGAAAGACTGAAAGAGCTAAACAGCTAGGATGTCTGCTTCAAGACAGTGTCTTCTAGACATGACATGGGGTTTGCACGCATGACATCTCAGTATCATATCCTAAACAAGACCTGTGCGTACTGACAGCAGCACTAGGTGCCATACCAGCATGGAGAGAGAAATCTCACAAGGCCCCACCGGTACATGAAGAAGCACAGGCAATTACTGGCTGCTTAAGAAGGAAGAATCAGTGTTTTCCAGGGATGAGCCTCCTGATAGGATATTAATCACTAAAGCCATAGGAGAGAGATATAAGAAGAAAGGGTCAGAAATCCCAGGAAGTGGAGGGTACCAGAGGAGTTGGAGGGGCCGGATAAAGGGATGGAAATGATGTAAGAACCATTTACTCGTATATTTAAACCACCACAAATTTCTTAAATGAAAAAGATGGAACTTGTTCACAGACATCTCAGCAAAGACGATGCAGGGATGATAGTTAAGCACATGTAGATGATCAACATAATTAGTCACTTGAGACATGCAAGCAAAAGCCACAATGAAATAAGTATTACTTTTCATCTATTTGAACTGCTAGTGGTTAGCAGACACAAAACAGATAATTCTGAGTGCTGACAAGGATGAAAACAGCTAGATCCCCACACACTTTGCTGATGGAAATGCAAGAGAAAGTAGTCATTATGCAATTTAAAAGTGCCCTCTAAAATTAAGCATCCCACCAAAATGTGACCCCAAAATTAAACTCTTAAATATTAACCCCAGAGAAAGGGAAACTATATTCACAACAAAATCTTAGTACAAATCTTCTGAAATTATTTTTAAGTTATTTGTTTGCTTTATTGTAGTATTTTCATGCAAATGCATCATTATATTCTGTTCTTAGTCAAACTCATCCCCCTCTGCTCTTCCCCAATTCTGTAGCTGGCCCTCTTCCTCTTTTCAAATAGCCCTCCCTTCTGTTTTTATGTTTCACAAATTCTATCACTCTCAGGAGCCCTTGCCACCTGAGGACCACATAGAGCTGTGTGCCCTTTTCCCCAGATGTTATCCACTCCCCTCCTAACCCCACCCTGTCACCCGAGGACCACTCACAGAATCACCCGTGTCCACCACAGACATTCGAGGATCTGCAGCCAAAACCTGGTAGCTCTACAGAGGGTTCACCCCTGTGCTCAGAAGCTATCCCTCACCCTCAGTGAGTTAGGGCCATTTATTATATACCATTCCCACATCAAGAGCGCTTTTAGGACTGACCACAGCACCAATCATCTGATCCAAAGCTGTCAGGCAAATAAAGATCAAAATACCCACTTGAGAAAGGTGGAACAGAAAGCCATACTGAAAGACACTAGCAATGGACTGACTCCAGATGCCTAGGTCCCATTGAAATGACTAAACTATCACCATCTCGCCCTGACTACATGTTTCAGTCCTCTATTCCACTCCTCAACATCCACGTCTGCATTGGCAACACATTTGGGATTTCATTGACCCTGCCCATGATCAGAATGTGTTAACCAAAAATAATCAATGTATGTACAAACTAAGCATAAACTGAAATACCTGGGAAAAGTATAAATCATAATGAATTGTCATGTTGTGTCTAAAATAACTATATTCTGTCTAAACAAATGCTGCAATATTACTCTGAATTTCATCGTGTGTAATTGTGGTAAGTTGTGATACTGATGAAATTGTCATATTTGTCTTTTAAAATACTGTAATTCTGAGTTTCTGCACCAAGAGACTCAAGGCCCATTCTTGGTCACCAGCCAAAATTAAAGGACTTTCATACTCTTAATTGACTTAATTAGTGTGGTGGTCTATATCTTTCTCACAATAGATATCCTCCAAAAATCACCTCTCCTGTAGTAATAATCCCTGAGAGAAGCAACTTTGATGATACACAAGACAATGAATTCAAAATATCAATTATAAATATATTCAAGGAACTCAAAAGGGATGCAAACGTACAAACCACTGGATGAAATAAGGAAGATATGAAGGAAGGAAAATGAAATTTAATAAATTTTCTGAAGGAAATTCAAATAGCAGTGGTCAAATAAAAGGCTCAACAGGAAGCCTCACCAATTGAATGAATCAAGTAAAAGAGAGATTATCAGGACTTGCAGACAAGACAGGGAAATTAGATAACTCAATTAAAGAAAACATTAAATCTAAAACAACCCATGAGCAGAACATGCAGGAAATATTGGAATTTTATAAAAAAGCCATGCAAATAATAGTCTTAGAAGGAGGAGGAGAAATAGGAAGAGGCAAAGGAAGAAAAGGAAAGAAAGAGGACCAATTTAAAGACATAGAAAATATTTTCAACAAAAATTGTAGAAGAAAATTCCCCAAATTAAAGGCAAGAGATGCTATCAAGGTGCAGGAGGCATTCCATGGATTCCTTTATCCTCAGTCCCCTCTTCCCAATATTTCTTCTCTTCTCCTGATCTCCTTCGGAGGGTCATCAAAACATTGCCCATATGTCTACGTATAGCTTATTTTTTTTTAACACAATGACCTCCATTTCCATCCATTTCCCTATACGTGCCACAACTTTATTTTAACAGCTTAATAAAATTCCATGTGTCTATGTCCCACATTTTATTTATCTCTTCAACTGTTGATGAGCATATAGCCTGGCTTCATTTCTCAACTATTGTGAATAAAGCAGAAATCAAAAGTGTGTGTGTGTGTGTGTGTGTGTGTGTGTGTGTGTGTGTGTGTGTGTACACAAATGCTTCTTTGACAACTTTGCTTAAATCATTTAAAACCAAACATCAAAGAAATCCTTTAGTGAATGGATAATAAACTTACCAGCACTACTAAAGGATAAAACAACACACAACAGACACTTCCCAGCAGCCCCAGGAGGTGAGCAAAGCAGACATAAGCTCCACCCCAACATGTTTCATTTTTGAAAAGACAAAACAATGTGGACAGTATATCCATCAATTTTTGTAACGGATTAGCATTTATAAGATACGTTTGATTCCTAGCAGAGCTAAGGTGTTCTGGGGGCTAGGGACGACAACAGGAACAGCATCTGTCAAAATGGTTACAGTACCACTCCCAGAAAAGTGGGTGCTACTGGAGACAAAGAAAGTATAAGAGATAACATTCAACGGCTAACTGAATTTCCATTTTTATTTTGTATTTTCCTTTGCCTTCTTTTACCCCTAAATAAAATGTCATAGTGATGCATGGCTCTCTGGGTCCTTCATTGCCTTTGGTCCTTGTTCATCATAGCTTCCCTACCTTTGGTTTTGTTTGTCTGTCTGTTTTTCTATTCTGCTGTCGTTACTACTGCATTTCTAACCAGCCACAGCATCCTTCCAATTTCCCCAACACAAATTTTTCATGTTCACCTTCTCTCCCTCATCTTCCTCATCTTCCTCATCTTCCTCATCTTCCATGTCTTCTCCCTTCCACATTCTAGCATCATATCCCACTGGGTAGTCACCTTACGTTCCAAAAAGCAGTTTTAAAACATTTTGTTTAAACATTTTTTTTCTCTGATCATAAGTCTACAATGTTTTTTTTTTAATTTCATAAACTATCTGTCACCAGTACTTCAAAATTAGTGACTAGTCAAAACATCTAGGCCCTAAAATGAGAACGACAAGACAGCAATGCAGGCGAAGCTCCTGGGCAGTAAGCCTGACATCCTAAGTTTAATCCCTGAGTTCTACACGGTGGACGGAAGATAACCAGTCACATGTACACACACACACCCACACACACACACACACACACACACACACAAATCAATCAATCAATCAATCAATAAAATTTAAAATATACATTGACTCTCCTATAAAATTCCTTTCTCATTCTTTAAAGGTCTCCCTACATCCCAAACAGAAACACCAATATAAATTATCTGTTGTTTATCAATACATTAATATAGCCTAGGTACTCTCTTCTTTCTTATTATTTGTATCTGACCCTGAGAGTCACCTTGTGAGGCCTACTTATCCCCCCTTTACAAATGAGGGTTCTGTGATTTCATAGCAATCATGTGTGTAAGACATCAAATAAATGTGTGAACTAGAATTCAAGCCAGGTGTAACTCAGAACCTATGCTTTTCATTTACAAAGGCTTTAAGGAACCTGGCGTTAACCCTACAGCATCTTCATCAAATCATTTCTTGTCCCTAAATATCTTCTTCCCGGGGAGCCTTTGCCTAATTCTTCAAGGACTCTCCCTTCATAGCCCACACCACCTAATTACCCTTGGTAGATACTTGCTGCCAATCACATGCTGCCATAGTAAGTCTCTAAGTGTTATCTATGCTTCAAGTTCATTCTCCTCCTCATGTCCCAACATTCTTAGGTGTCCACTCACAGGAGAAAGCATCTAAGCCCCAATGAGCACCCAGTTCATGCCTTGCAGCCAGAGGGCTAAGTCACTGCTTACGGGAGCTCACGGCAAGCTTTGTGTGCTCACAAATCATGTCACCCTCCTTCTTATCCTCTATGCACTCTCCCCCAAATAACTGCTAAAACTGCACTCCACATGCTTGCTTGCCATGGTCACAGATACACAGATCCAAGAGTTGAGAAGGATCATCACAGGTTTTGTGTTGAAAACCGTTCATGATGGATCCATCCGGCCCGGTGTCCTTCAGGGCAGAAAATGAGCACAGTAGGCAAACTATAGAGGCTGCATACCACGGGTGATCAAACAGCCAAGTAGAGAGAAGGGACGGAAGCTTGCCAAGCTGAAGGGCTCGGGGCTTGTAATGAAGCCATGGGATTTCATTGGGAATCATACTTCCCTGCCAGCGGGGTGAACTCATCTTCACAATGAAGCTTTGCTGGCTGATAACCACGGGGTCCCAGGAATTAGGCAGACTCACAAATCACCTGCATAGCATTCTGGCTACATGTTAGAAAGTTGAATTAATTGCCTGGAAATAAATGAAGGGGTTAGGCCAAGAATTGCCTCATTAGTATGCAGCAACGCCGCTGTCTTTTGAAGAAAGGGAAAGAAGTTGGGCGGGAGGAAAGGGAAACAATGGGATGTAGGGAGGAGAGGGGAATTGAGAAAATACTGAGGAACGGTTATTTCACAAGCATACCATGGCTTCCCTGTGAATTGGACTGGGTACAGGATGGTCTGGTCTAGCAAATTCCAGACGTCCACATAGAGTACATCCATGCTTCCTAGTGCATCCGATGCAGCAGCCACACTCAGACGCCTGAAGACTGATCTGTATGCAGCGCAGGCTGAGCAGCTACATGGACGGCTCCTTTTTATTCCCCACGCGAAACGTTGCAGCATTCAGGTGTTTTTCTTTGGCAAGAAAGATGGCAATTGAGAGACACGGAGCCCAACAGGTGCACCACTCAAACATGTTCGTCAGTGGCTCTCTTCCAGCACAGTCTGCAGCTGAGGCTGGTTTCTCTGGGAAGGACTGCACTTTCCTTCAGAGCACCTTTAATTTGCACAGGTAATAATTCTGTTCAGTCTTTTAAAAACACAGTTATAAAGCCGGGTATGGAATGTTTATGAGCACTGCTACTTTCTCCAGAGCTTATACCTGTTACACCATTAAGGGGTCCTGTTCCTGGGCAGACCTTTGGCAGAGGACAAGCAAAGATCGCAGCACAAAGGTAATTAAAAGGACAGTGTGGTAGCCAGTGTGTCCTGGACATAATGTCTGCACACGCAGTCCCCAGTGGGAGAGATGGTGCTTGCTGTGTGTGGAGTTTGCCTTCTGGAGATGAAAACATGACTAAAATGGAGCCCGTGTAGAGGCAATTAGTGCCTCACGAGGGAACAGAGGGAAGAGACCCTTCATCTCTGCTCCACCAACATTTTCACCTTGGACTGAGAACTCAACGTTTAAAGCATCAAGTTCTATGGTAACTTGTTACAGTAACTCAGACCCACTAATGAATACTGCACACTGAACTGGGTATGCAGCTCATATCAAACAGAGCTCCCCAGAATCCACAAGACATTATAAAGAATGTGTACTGTATCCATATGTAATTACAAGAAGGGGTTGGCTTAAATGGCCAGAAACTGAAAACTACCCACAATGTCTGTCTACAGCTAGAGAGCCAGAAATGCCAGGAGTTTCTGAGTCCAAGAAGGTGGGAGCTTCAGAACAAAAAGTATACGGGACAGACAGATAATGCGCAATTTAAGAGCACTTGGGGCTCACACAGGGGGCCTGGGTTCGGCACCCACATCACCTGCTCACAACAGACTAAAGTCTGATCCAGGGAATCCTACACCTTCTGCTCTCCGCGGGCACTGTGCACATACTGAGGCTCAGACATGCACATGTAAAATATAGCAATGCAGTAAATCTTCTTTAATAAAAGAATAAAGTGTACAGATGGCTTAGTCTCTATCTACAGCTCATTGAGGGTCATGGAAGCCACTTCCTTCTTAAGGACCAAGAAATCTGGAGCCTGGTATCCCTAGGCAACGAAAACTGTAAAGGGACACCGTTCTTACTCCCACGGGATACACAAGGGAGAATGTGCAAGCTTCTCCCGTTTCTGTTCTTCGTTACACCCCTGCCGCCAGCGGTAAGGAATGGTCTTCATCACTTATTTACTAACCCCGTGTCAATCACCTAAAGAAGCACCCTCACAGACATGTCAGAAATGTGCTTTATACTTTTCAGAGTATCTCTGATCCAGAGAAGCTGACTACCGGGCCCCAGAGAGATGATGATGTAATCATGTGCAGCCCTTCTCCTCCTGAAAAATCTGGGGATGCCTCTGTTTGGTCTTTGAGTGCTAGTCACTCCCCAACACCTGTACCTTTTTCTAGACCTTTACATCTTCTGTACTAGCTTTCTTTCTCTAATCCCCTTGTATGAAGCCCAAAACCTATGACAAAACCAACCAACCAACCAAAAACAGGTACTGTGGTGGTTTGAGTAAGAATGGCCCCACGGGCTCAAATATTTGAGTGTCCAGTCACCGGGGGGGGGGGGGGGGGGGGGGGAGTGGAACTGTTTGAAAAGATTAGAGAGATTAGGAGGCGTGGCCTTGCTGGAGGAAAAAGGTGTCCCTGGGGGTGGGTTTTTAGAAAGCCCCTGTTAGGCTCAGTGTTGCTTCCTTTAGATCAGGACGTAGCTCTCAGCGACTGCTCCAGCGCCTGCCTACGTGCTGCCATACTCCACACTCCGCACCATGCTGGTAACGGACTGTGCCTCTGAAACTGTAAGCCAGCCCTAACTAAATGCCTTCTCTTATAGTGTTGTCTTGGTCACGGTGTCCCTTCACAATAGAACAATGACTAAGGGAAGTGAAATTTGTCTTCATACACTTGCGGGTCACTTTCATTACAGCGCTTGCTATGGTGTGTGGTCCAGAGTTCCCGCCTGAGAACTAAGACTGCACGTTCCAGGGACCCTGAATCTCCCACCCGAGCCCCCTTACACCTCCCTCCTTGCACTGGTGCCAGCACCTTGACGCAAGCCTGAAGAGTCTTTTGGTTTTTTTTTCCCCTTTGTCTCTCAAAAGTCAAAGTGGCCCTGCTTTGTTCACACTTTTCTTATGAACACCCCCTCCGCCCCCGCCGCCCCCGCAAGACATACAACAGCAAAGGCAAGAGGCGGTCTCTGGCTCACAGTTTGTCTGGGATAAGGATGCCTGCAATATAATGGTGAGTATCTCTTATTTAATTATTTATATTTGCTTTGAGAGATGGGGGGTCTCACTATATTTCTCTAACTGGCCTAGAGCTCACTATGTAGACCTAGCTGGCCTCAAACTCACAGAGATCCACCTGCCTCTGCTTCTTGAGTGCTGGCATTAAAGGCATATGCCATCATCCCTGGACAAATATGACTTTTTAATATATATATATATATATATATATATATATATATATATATATATATGTATGTATTTCTGAGATGAGAAACCAGTCATGACCAAGTGTACCTTGAATCCACTGGGAACATTGGTAAGCAATGTGCTCGATATGGAAAATCCTGCAAAGACACTCTCAGTTTCAGTTTTAGATATGTTTCTCTTTGGCTTAATTAAAAGGGCCCAGGCCTGCTAATTATGCCCACAATCCAGAAGCTGCCACACTCTCACATACTCAGCTCATCTGACTTCGTATTTCAGTCTCCAGAGTTCCAACCTAAAAGGCCTCATTTTCAGAGCCACGTGTCAGGAATATGTGATCTCAGCTTTGTTTTCCTACCTGCTGAACTCCTTGGTAGGTTGAAGTACCCTGGGTTGTAAATATAAGAACACTCATCCAAAAGCAACTTCGGTTGCCAGCTATAGGGAGACTGTGCCCCTCAGAGCCGTGTGCTGAAGTCCTAATTCTCTGAGCCTCAGACTGTTAATGTGCATGTAGGCAGTGACCCTACAGAGGTACCAGGCTAAATGAGGTCATTAGTGAGAGCACTAAGTGGAAGACAGGTGTCCTCATTGAGAGGCCTGGAGGCACACAGAGGCGGGGGAGGCAGGCTATGTGGGTGAGACCTGATAGGCTGTGGTCATATGGTGGGGGGAAGAGGTGCCCTTCTGTCAGGGGGTCGAGGGGAGGGGAAAAGGGTAGAAGAGGGAGGGAGAGGGGAATGGGAAGACACAAGTGAGGGGATAGCAATGGGGATGTAATCTTAATAAACTATAATTTTAAAAATTGAAAAAGAAGGAAAGAAAGAAAAAAGAAGAGGGGCTGTTGGAGAAAGAAAGAAGAGAAGAAAGAAGGAAGGAAGAAAGAAAGAAAGTAGAGGGGCTGTTAGACGCAAACACATCCCTAGGGACCGTGCTCTGTGAACATGATAGCAACGATTGCCTTGTGCATCCTGAAGCCATGGAACGCAAAATATTGAAGGGAAAAAAAAAGTAAGGGTGGAAACGAGCATGGCCCTTCTAAAATCTTGTTCTCGGGCTAGAATTTCGTTCCTGCCTCCTGACCCAGGAGGCGCACAAGGAACTATTGTTTGCTGTCCAAGACACTCTGATTTTGCTGCTTTGCTGTAACAACATAAATGGATCTTCTTGCTCAGTTCACCAGGGCAGTCTATTAAATGGGCAGCTCCTGAGGTACCGCACCCTCTACACCCATGCCCTTGTGAGGGGTTCTCCCTTTGAATCTAAGGGGAACCTATGACTGGCTTTAATGAAAACTGCCACAGATGCTGTACAAGCTGTAGGCCTGACTATAAAGAGCGCCTGGTGCACACAGACTCTGATGTTCAGTCTTGAGAGCCGAAGGCATGGATGGTCCATGTGGAGAGGATGCACGGGAAGGGGGACCCGAGATCGCAGGAAGAGTGGGGGTTCAGCTGAGCCGGTGAGCTTGGTGAGCCTAACTCAATACACCCTCACAGGATGAAGCCACAGTGCCAAGAGAAGGCCTAGCTAAAAAAGTGACTTCAGCAAAAGATTGTAAGCTGCCACCGATAACAGGATGTTGTTCGGAGTCCCATTTGAGGTGGCTGGATAAGGGGCCACACATAACCAAAGCACCGCGATGTTTTTCTGTGTCCTTCGTGCTGAAGAAGAAAAGTGAAAACCCAAGAAGCTAAGCAACCCACTTTACTCAGAGCTCTGCAGCGTCTTCAACCTCACAGCCCCTCCCAAAACCGTGGTCTCCAACTACAGTAGTGCAAAAGAAAGGGGAGAACAGAAAAGACCGGGGTGGGGGGGGGGAGGGGAGAGTCCGCATGACTCTTCCAATGAGCTGGGGCACTCAGTCAGGAGGCGGAAGTCTGGAGTCCAGACATCCATCCCTCTGCCCTCAGGTGCATGCGGTGCCTGTGTGTGTGTGTGTGTGTGTGTGTGTGTGTGTGTGTGTGTGTGTGTGTGTGTGTGTGTGTGTGTGTGTGTCGCAGGACCAGAATGCGGACTATGAAGCACTGAAAGGTGCTGCTCCCATCCGTACATCTTCTAATTGCCTCATTGAAGTTCTAGGCTGTTTCTCAAGTCTTTAAGGGGCTGGTGATTAACAAAACCAATTGACGGAAGTGAGCCCCCACCTCAAACCCAAACTACATGCACAGAAGGACAGACAGTCAGAGCTCTTGCCACCTTAGATTTCCAGACAAGGATTTTCTTGAGGCACCTTATAACAAGGTCTCTTCGGCTCCTTCCTATTGTCCCAGGAGCTGGTGCCTGTCCAGGAGCTTTACAAATAAGCAAGTCATCCTCTTCTCAAAACACTCAGGATGGAAACCCTTTAGTGAAACAGACCTAATTTTTCAACCTCACCTTTTGTAACTTGGTATAAATGAGCCATTCTTCATGTTCTTGTAGCTTGACAGGAACAAGAAAGTGTACCAAATCATTAATTCTCTAATTTGCCCACATAACATAAAAGCCAGCTGGCTTTTAATATTTAATTAAATTAGTGTGCTCTCCAACTGAGTTCTAATAGTCCAGTTCCAATTTTCAGCACAAAGCTGATATAAAACCAAAAAGCACCAAGTGATCTGGAGAGGGAAAGTATGACCTTGGCAAAATCATATGAAGCCATCTACACAGGGAAATCTCTCTCTCTCTCTCTCTCTCTTTCTCTCTCTCTCTCTCTCTCTCTCTCTCTCTCTCTCTCCCTCCCTTTCTCCCTCTAACCAATGCAAGGTGTCCAAAATTAACACTTTGATTAAAAACATTACATGCTCTTTTAAGAAATAACATCATGTGGTAAGATGCATGTGCATTTTAGACTGCTTCTGTTCATTAATTAATCCATTGCTCAACTGTGTTTTTTCCAGCCTCTTACATGCAAACATCATACCTGGCTCAGAGCGATGGATGAATCATATTATTGTGCCTCCAAAACCAGCTCAGTGTCTCTGCTTCTTGGAGACCTTGAAGCCGTGTGTGTGTGTGTGTGTGTGTACGTGTGTGTGAAGAGAGGTATCTTGGACTCATTTAACCTTTGAACTTCAGTCCTCTATGTACAAATGAGAACCTTAGCAACCCCTCACCCTTGAAGATGAGAATTACATCCTGTCTTAGGCAGAACATAGTGCACTGTACAGGGGCAACCAAAAAAGAAAGAGAAATTAAGTGTGTGCTGCACAGGTTTCCTCACTGTCATGTCCGTTTGTTCTTCCGGGAGGCAACCAGGAAAAGGCCTTATCAGGTCCACGTGTTTTCTAATTGCTTGCTTTTCACACGCAGTCAGTCTGGGTGCTGAAATCTGACCTCAGCAAGTTTCCTTTCAGGCCTGTTGTTTGTAAATACTTTGACATTGTGTCAGGTTCGCATTTTTGTGTTAGTTTGCCCCTTGGTTTGGAGTAAATTGGATTATGGCAAACCTAGGAAAATTATGTTCTTAGTTTTTCAAGGTGTCTTAAGCTCTGTGGGTGAGTGTTTATGATGGCTGCTAAGAGGACTGGGGCTGAGGTAGTGCTTTTGTTTTGTTTTGTTTTGTTTTGTTTTAATATCTCTAAAGCTATATATTTATCTCTTCAAGTATACAAATCTCTTTTATAACCATCTACAAATACATCTACCTTTAAATATTTATGAATGTATCTTGTTGATTTGTTTCTCGGGGATGGGGGGGCTGAGTAATGCAGGTATTTTTAATTTGCTACAATTACATTTATGATATTTTATTTTTAAATTTAATATAGCATCATAAAGATTATTTCATCTTATTACATACTCTTAATGGGTGTTCTAATGGCCCATAATTAGGTGGGCTCATTAAGAACAGCAAAGGGAGCCCAACACATTACTCTCTTTGTTTCAGCTATTTGGACCTCATACCAGTTAGAGGACAGCTTAATTTACTGGGGGGAAAATACAGATAAGAAAGCTGGATAATAAAAGACAAAAAGAGAGGAAAGGGGGGAGAAGAATGGAGAGTGGAGAGAGGCCAAGGTCTGCCCAGGAGAGCACCTCAGAGTGTGGAGGATTCCTGTCTCTCTGCTGATCCTCCACAGTCCACCAGCAGCTGAGGAGACAAGGTTGCTTCTCTACCTCACTTGCACATTGTACCCAGGCACTTACTCCAGTGTTATCTCTCAGTCAGCAGGAAGTAAAGAAAGTCCCAGGGTGCCTTGGCAGGGGTAGGCAGGCACTCTGTGTGACTGAGACTTTAGCCCTTGCCTCCTCTACTGTGCTCCTACTAGGCAGAGGCAGCAACATGGTGCCCAGGAAGCCCTAGGACGCCAGCGAGGTTAAATAATAAGACCAAGGCCACAGGGTCTCTCCTAAGTAGCAGGAACTAAATCTAGACATGATTCCAAAACTACTGATCATCAGCTGAGGTATTGTTTCCTGATTCGCTTTAAATATTTTTAAGTCAGCCTTGAGTACTGATTCCTAACAATTATTCTTATTGAAATACAGTTTTTAAGCTGGGCATAGTGGTGCACATCTTTTATCCCAGCACTCAGGAGGCAGAGGCAGGTGGATCACTGGGAGTTCGAGGCCAGCCTGGCCTACAAAGTGAGTCCTGGAGAGCCAGGATACACAGAAAAATCTTGTCTCAAAAAGACAAAAAAAAATGAAAACAAAAAACAAAAACAAAAACAAAAAACCCCAACAACAACAAAAAACAAAAAACAAAAAACAAAGAAAAGAAAAGAAAAAATAAATCAAACAGAAGTACACAATTTTGTCTCCAAATATAGGGCCTCTCAATTTCTGAAACTAACCATTTATGTCTTCTGTTTATTTCTGTTTATTCCCAGGTAACTATAATGCTTATAGCTATTGTTTCTCAAATGGTTTTAGAACATAGAGAAAGAATGAACTGGGATAAATACTACTACTCCGCCTAGGTTATGAGTACAAGACTGGCAATATTGTTTTACTATGTGGCAAAGTGAAATGAAGAATTCTACCCTTGCATGAGGAGTGAATCCATGGACACAGAACAAGATGTTCTTTCTGGGGACAGTGGTCTGGGATCAGAGTGTCCAACCCACTGCCGCCAAAAGACTGGATGACTCTGCCTCTGTCACTTGGCTTTGCAACTCGCTGAGACCAAATGTAGAGATCACGTCCTACACTTGTCAATAGAGTGAATTTACCCAAAAGAGGGGGGGAAATAAGAAAAGGGGCCCAAGAGGGTGCATATAGAATGTTCTTCTTTAGAGAGACCTATGCCATAAACAAACCCTTCCCTTATGTACATCAAGGGTATGACGGATTAGATTGGGTTACTACCTCTGTGGTCCCACACACTACATTCCTTCTTTGAAAGATATCAAAGACTAATAAATAATATTTATATGCTATGTCCTGTGGGGAGAACTCAGCACAATGGATCCTCAAAGAAATAATGGGGCTGCTCTTCAACCATCTCTTCAGCAGGGCAGTGGCAGGGGCACTGAGGGTGGAGGAGTGGAGGATCAGTGGGCACAGAGTGTGGGGGATCAGTGGGCACAGAGTGTGGGGGATCAGTGGGCACAGAGCATGCAGGAGTGGAATGTCACTCTTCTGAATGCACCTCACTACCCTCCACCACTGCTCCTCATGAGTAAGGAGCTCCCTTCAGTGCACAAAGCAGAACCTCGCACACCAGGCTGCGCGTGTGGAAAACCCTGTTAAAATAAGAGACCTGCTGAGCACTCACAGGCCTCTCACTGAGCATAGCAACAGTTAATTGAACAGACTGCACACTCATTAAAGAACATGAGGATTCTTTTTTTCTGAAAATTCAGCATTAGCCCTGAAAGCCTTCTTGTGATTATGTTTTATTACCTAGTTTGTTAAGCATCTATCGTAAAGTGCTGTTAAATTATAACAAATTAGACTCCTTCCTCAAAAGTGCCACTGAAATGTACTCAGCACACTCATCAGTGCCACCAATGTTTAAGTATTTATTTTATTAAGTAGTTTTGTTGCCTTTACATATCACAAAATATTTTTTCATTACTTTTCTTCTTACAATTTTTAAATGATGATAACACATGAAGTTCTTGGGTGTGGCTATATTCTCACAAAACCCCAAAGTTCTAAACCACTTCTTGCCTACTTGGATATTGCTTACAATTTTACCTTTGATCCTCAGATCAAAGACCACAGTGAGTGTTTTTTAAGGGTATAAAATGTCCTTCTCCCAAAATAATGTAAACAGAGGATGTTAAGTAAACCTTCAGAAGTTTCATGGACCCCTAGGTAGTTTCATTCCACGGAACCTTAGTGAGGAAACTCGCAGTTAAGAGGTTTTTTAATCTCCATAAATGTCTACAACAGTAACTTGTCTAATATGCTACACTTACCCTTTACAAGTTACACTGTACTGATGGAGGAGGAGGCAACTGCCTGTCACTTAACAACAAAGAAGTTCAAGGTCAACTAGGTCTTGATTTTGTTGATTAGAAACAAACACATATTGTCCTGGGCCTTTTGCCTTCTTGGGTCAACTCAAGACACACTGCCTCACCATTTTTCACAAGAGAATTTTACGTGAGAAAAGAAATCAGTCATGGCAGCAATGTCAATACAAAAATAAACAAACAAATACACACTGGCCAGCTTATTGAGTACTTGTTCTGTGGTAGACTTTGTACTCAGCTCCTTTCTTGTTTTGTTCATTCGACCCTCAAAACAGGAGAAGCTACTGTCTTGCCCTGCCTTCCCCATCAGAGGACTGAGACAGGCACAGGAACCTGGTAAATAATTGAGCTGATATTCCTCTTTATTTTTCACTTACCAAACAGACATTCTTTTTTTTTTTTTAATGTTTTTTACACCTTGGTGCCTGGGCCCAAACTATCAGAACCATCTCTCTTTTATCTATCTAAAGTTCCGTGAAAGAGGAACAGTTTTATTTTATTTTGGGGGGAAATGAATGATCTAAACCAACTTGGACCTGCCCTTGATTTTGTGCAAATTTATTATAATAAATTATGAACCAAAGGGTGATAGTCCTTAATTCAGAGAATTTTAAATAGTCCTAAATCAAAGTTGTAACATACACCCATTTGTTCAGGAGAGAGGAAAGAGAAAAATAAACAGTAAATCTTTTGTACAGCAAAATTATGACAAGGGTGTGTGGAGTCTTCCAATTTTAAGGACTTCCCTTCTTTGAGTGGGAACTGCAGATCACTGGGTTATTGTGAGCTATAAGCAGTTCGCCCATCAATCTTGCTAGAAGCTGATTTGACTTTGTAATCATGTGCCTGCCGCTCTGTTCACACTATCCCATCGGTGATGTGAGGGTCTCTAGAGTAAGCTGCAAACAGACTCAGGAAGCATGCTGGTGGCTACATCTTAAAAGAGTCTTAGATGTGGTTGGCACTACACAAGGAAGGGCAATTTTGGGGAAGCATCTTCCACACTAGTGGCCCCCAAGAGAACTTTCATAGTAGAAACCAGCAATAAAATATAGACAGAACTGAATGCAAAGAAAAAAAAACGGACAAGGAGCTCTCATAACCACTTCAGTGTACAGATTCTCTCCTACGTACACTCCGATGCCTGCTGGGCATATAAATATAGACACGATCGTTAGTCGGGTTAAAACTCAGGAATAATTCTAAATATAAGGAGAGATGGCTCAGTGGTTAAAAGCGCTGCCTGCTGTTCCAAAGGACCCGGGTTCAATTCCCAGCACCCACATGGCAGCTCATAACTGTCTGTAACTTCAAGATCTGACACCCCCACACCAATGCACATAAAGTAAATTAAATGAAAAATATTTAAAAAAAAAAAAAAAAAGAAACTTCAATCCAGAGTCACTCAGTGACTTGAGATCTCGCTGGTGGTGGTGAATGCATTACAAGTTTGTCCAGAACTAACCTCTACTTACTCTCCATCAGGGCTCGGAAAATGAGCTTTGAGGGACACTCTGTCTCTGTAGAAAGTACCAAACTCTGCCATTATAGCTTGGAGAGGGGCGGCTGAGCATGGTGATGGATGAACCTGCATTTCAGACAACCACCTAGATTTAGAATGCAGGTACTAAGATGCCAACCTCTAGAGTCTGAATCCAGCTCTGTTTTCTACTGATCTTAAGTTTTGATTTGGTCACTCTCAAATTTAGTTGCTTCTCCCCAAGGAATAATAATACTGTTTTTGTTCCCCCAACAATATAGTCAGCTTTTCTCAGATAAAATTATTGATAACTGTTTTCCATAAGATACAGTTCAGAGAGTATTAATCTCCTTAGAGTTATAAAATCATATAAAAACAGAATCACTACATTCATGTGTGTCCACAAATGTATATTGTGGTAGTTAATCTTGATTGCCTGTTCAACTGGATTAATAGATGCCTCAGGCAGAAGAAAGCACATTCTGAGTGTGCCTGTGGGGGCATTTAAAGTGAGGACTGCCCTGGGAGGGAAGCTGAGGTTGGAAACATGGCGGGAATGACGCACCTTGAGTATAGGCTGCACCGTGCACTAGGCTAGGGACTTCGGTGGAACAAAACTGGCAGAGGAAGCCAGCCAGAGGCTGCAAGTCCCACTCCTGAGTAGCGCCCTCACCTGTGGACACAGAGTTCTAGCCTGTCCTCACCAACACCTACCTGTCAGCCTCCACACCCCTGAACTCTTGATTAGGACCACACCATTGGTTCCTTTGCTTGGAGGCATCCAACACCTGGGGCTGAGCAGCTACCAAGTTGTTGGTATCTCTAGTGTAGATGGCCACAGTTAATCTATCCAGTCTCCAACTGTATGCCAAGAATTATCAAGTTGAAAATTATATAGTAATGTGAGCTGTATTAGTTCTGTTCTTGTAGGTAACTCTGGTGTGCGTGTATGAGTGTGTGTGTGTGTATGTGTATGTATGTGTGTATGTGTATGTGTGTGTGATTTATTGAATATCTATAAATGTGCTAGACACTCTAGCAAGCGCTTTATAAACTGCCCAAACCAATCTTTATAATTGCCCCTCAAAGCAGATTAAGTCTCTCAAAGACATTAGGAGGTTGGTGAAAGTTGCCTAGATAAAAGATACTGAAGTGTGATCAGATGGTTGCTCATCAGAATCTCTTTATCCTTGATCACAACACAAGACAACTTGGCAAGGAAAAAGAGAAAGAACAGTAGCCTATGGACTCATAGAGGCTTAACAGGCTCCTTATGACTGAGTGCCATTCACAGAGATCAGTGCATCTCTCAACCCTCACCTGAGACCCTTCCATCTTCAATGGCTGGTGATAAACAGAGACCCACAACTGGCCAAGGTACAGAGAAGACGAGACTGCAGAACTCTCAGCCCTGACTGGAGCACATACAGTGCACATCTCCTCCCAGGCCTTCCCAGTGTGGAAGAGAGGGCGGA
Source organism: Acomys minous (assembly GCF_964271855.1). NCBI lineage: Eukaryota > Metazoa > Chordata > Mammalia > Rodentia > Muridae > Acomys > Acomys minous. The sequence continues at coordinate 10,198,129 of NC_140493.1, read as the reverse complement.
GAGAGTGTAAGAACCACAGGCAGTAGGTGAGTACAAGGAGACATCTCATGGGCACAGAAGGACAGCCTCACATATGGACTCACAGTGGTCGTGACAATGTGCACAAAAGTTGTGCAAGTCACAGCAAATCCCAGCCTGGAGATGAGAGCTGGGCACACAATCCCACCCCTCACGGTGGAACACTGGGCAGCTGTTAGCTGCAGGAAAGGGAGAAATTACTGTCCTCTAAGACATAATTCTGGAAAGCCTACACTGACTTGACTTCTCCTTTCTCCTCAGCCAGTGCGTGCTCCTGCCCTTCAGACTGAGATCTCCTTTTCATCTTGTTTTCCTTTGTAAGGGTTGCCGTGGTCACGGTGTCTCTTCACAGCAATAAAACCCTAAGACACCTGGTGATAAATAAATAAAATAAAATAACTTGGTAACCTAAAACCCACGTAACTGCAGGTTCACAGAAGTGAAGGGAGTGATGACTTCTGGGTGACCTAAGAGTTTGTATGGCAGAAATTTCCCAGCAATCATGTGTTCAAAAGGGCATTATGCCTCCCGAGCAGAGACACCAGAGACGTGGACCTTAAAAATCACAAGGAAGGCAGAAAAAATAACCTTTTGGAAGAAAAAGAACACTTCTTCAGGAACAGGAAGTGTTCTCTAAGATTGAAAATGTACATCATATCCCTTCATCGTTGATGTGGCGGAAACCACCGACTATCCCACAGGAAATAGTAACAGGACACAATCTTTTTTTATTTCGTTATTTAGATTTATTATAATTTATTTAGATTACATCCCGATTGTTATCCCCTCGCTTGTATCTTCCCGTTCCCACCCTTCCTCCCCCTTCTGCTCTATTCCCCTCCACTAGACTTCTGACAGGGGGGACCTCCTCCTCCACCATCTGACCACAGCCTATCATAGCCCATCTCTTCAGGAGCCTGCATCCCTTTCCTCTGTGTGCCCCCAGGGCCTCCCAGCAAAAGGGAAGTGACCAAATGGGGGCACCAGAGTTCAAGTCTGAGGCCTTCCCCACTCTCCCCATCCCCCCCCCTCCCTCTCTCCCCTAACCTTGGAGAATAAGCTGCCCACTGGCTAGATCTGAACAGGGGGTCTAGGTTCCCTGTACGCATTGCCCTTGGTCGGTGCAATAGTTTATGCAGCACTCTCTCCCCTCCTCCACCTTGATGGTCTCCCTCTGCGGCTCCTGAACCCTCAGTTCTTACATAGACTTAAACAGCTCCAAAACTGAGAGTGTCCCGTGGGGTTTCCGAGAAGGCGACATAATAATACTCAGGGGATATCTGCAAGAGCTTTCACGCTTCAGAGTTTCCTTTCCGCTCCGGGATTCAGGAACCCTACAGCACAGATGCCTAGGTCTCTGCTTGAGAAGTAGGAAGGGACACGAGGCAAAAAAAAAAAAAAAAAGCCCTGAGAGAAGCCGTGTGGACAGGAATGGGATTCTAGAGCCAACACCGGACAGCAGCTCCAGAGTGAAGAACTGAAACTTTGAAACCAAACGCTGCAAATGGATCCGTGACTGTTCTTCTTGCCACACCTCCGTCCCAAAGAAAGGTGGGTAACCCCAGAAGGCTGCTCCGTACTCCCAAACAAAGCAACAGTGATGGCGTCTAGAACTCTATTTTGCTTACAGTTAGATTGCCCGGCCTATTAATTTCTCAGGGAGGAGAAAATGAATTTGAACATGAGAAATATTTACTTATATGGAAATAAATATGCATGAGAATGCTAAACAAAACTGTAAGCCCAGCAGTATTTATGCCCGTTTACGTGGAATTTTAAAGCGATATGAATCAAGGAGCTGTAACATCGTCCTCCCAACTTTCTATAATGGGACGGGGAATAAAGTAATATCTACATTCAAATTTATTCTATGTGTGACTAGAAGCACATTCTATGGATGGATTTCTTTGTGAAATAATTGCCTTTTTCTTATAAGCCCAATAAAAACAGTTTCACATCATCAAAATTAAGAGATCAATCTAGCGCACAACAAAGTAAAAATTTCTAATCCATATATGTAAATGAGGTAATGCATTCAACATCTGTTAACTTCAAAATATATAATATTCACTTCATAGGATTTGAAACAGAGACATGAGTGTGGTGAGGGGGAATGTAACTGCAGAGAGTGCTCTGTGTGACATTTTTCATCTCATATTTACACTCAGCTCCATGTGTAAATAAACAGCTAGTTTAATATCTGTGCCAAATGAAAAACGATATTGCACTAGTTGAAGCTTTGACGCACGCGGTTTATGTGTATAGTTTAATTTTGGAAAAGAAAATGATGGAGAGCTTAGCTATGATCAAAGTTGTACCTAGAGAAACGAGGAATGGTCACCTTAGCCACCTTTCTGAATGAGTGGCCATCTGGAGCTCCATGTATTTTATGTCCACAGGAATCACCCCAGCACCCAGGCAAATGGTTGCCGCTCTGAGGATACACATTACTCCTAATTAACACAAAGGAAGACTCTCTCCCCCCCCTCCAAGTCTAGGGGTTCTTTGGTGATTTTTGTCACAACTGATCTTTCTTTAATTGCCCCATTTTAAGGATTATTTATCTCATTGTCCCCCTCTGGTCACCTCCTTCCCGAGCCTTAGAAATCGGAGCCACTATTAGCAACGTCACTAATTTCCCCCACAGATCATCTGAGCATTCAAGTAGAAACATTGTATCCGTTTTATTTTTAGATGGTTTTAGATGGCTAATTTTTATCATCTTTAATGCAAGCCTCAAAGGTAGCCATTCTTTAAAAAAAAAAAAGCAATTGCTTACAACTGAAAAATTTAGCCACAATATTTCAAAGGGAAGATAATGCTAAAATGGAGTTGGTAATAATCATTAAAGCCCTTTGTTCCATCAAAAATAGACTCTTTAGCTAAAGGCCACTAAACTTCACAGGCATACAACAAATCATATTTCAATTTATTGAACACAAATTTCCCCCCTGTGTTTAGTATTTGTCATTTGGATATATAAATAGAGAATTAGATTCAGAATAAATTAAGCATAGTGATAATTTGTGGCAGGCCTGATAAATCATGTTCATTCACTGTGATTACTTGAAATGAGAGAGAGAGGGCCATCCACACAGAAGGCTGATAAATTGTTGCAAATCCAGGAAGCCTCTGATCTGCCCGCCAGCCTTTTCCTTTTCACCCAGGCAAAAGCACACTGACTTGAAAGCCTTTACCTAATATTTCAAATGAAATTTAAAACCCTGCCAGTGCCGGATGATGTTTAGTTATTAGGAATAAACTCAGCAAGATAATAAATATCATTTAAAATGCAAAAATAAAAACTAACGGTGTATGGCACAGGATGGTCACAGGAAGAGACTGGCCCGGCTGGAGTCAGGGGAAAATGACATGGTGCCAAGGACAAAACTGGACTGGAAAGATGTAGGACATGCACACAGTTCATCTGTTGGAGTCGGAGGCCATAGTGGATTTTGCCATGTGAGGTCCTTAAATCATTACAAAAAGAGGCCTGTGGGACCTTGGGCTTTTCTTTGACTTTCATTTTAGTATCTCTTCCACATACATAGTTGTGAAGCAGCCTGTGCTTCCATCCAATCAAAGACTCAAACTAGTTGATCTTCATTTGATCTTGGGCCTTGAACTTGATTCTAAGATTTTTTTTAAAAAATCCTTATTTTCTTTATAAACAGCCCCAGTAACTGTTTCATTATAAGTGGCCAATGGCCTAACTAATATACCCACTCATAGTTCACTTGCATTCCAATCAGCTGGTCTCTGAGGCCATTATTAGCTGCAGTTGGGGGCATGCAGCAGTACCGATAGACTGCTTGCTATGAGGGAAAATACCCACTGCATTTTACATTCTACGTGGAAGGGATGTGTTAAATACCCTGTCAGATTCTGCTACTAAACACAAGTCATGTGGTACTTCCTGGCTTCCAGGAGACAGACACTGGTGCTTAGAAGTACAGTCTGGTAGTTTCTCTCTTGGCCATTAGACTAATTGAAATGTAGATAATTTTAGGCCATGTTAAACAAAAAAAATATTTTAAAAAAATTGGGTCCTCTTAGACACAAATTAGCATATCAGGTCAGTGTGAGAGGGAATAGAAATTTAGTTAAGTGATTAAAGAACCCACAGCTGTACACAGCCAGCTTCCTAAATATCCAATATTCAAAGCAGTTCCCTTCATTTAACAGACCTTTCTCCAAGTTTCTATTGGCAGCTATAACAAGTAACTACAAACTTAGGATTTAAAGCTCTGGTGAAAGGGTTGGCTGAAGTTCATCTAGCAGCCTGGTGTGGCAGAGCATATTTGTAATATCAGCCTTTTACGGGTTGAAATGGGAGCACTGGATGGCCAAGCCATCCTAAGCAACATAGTGAGACCAGCTCAAAAACAAACAAGTAAACAAACTTTAACTGCCTTGTTTCCTGAAGGAGGAGAGCAGCTCCCCTTCTCAGGAGGCACTGGGAACTCAATGTGGACTTTATCCAGGTGGACGAGAAAGATTTTTGGCTAAGATCATTTGAAAAATCATTTAGCGGCTAAGAACATCTGCAGGTGGAGGAACACATTGAAATTTGGATGGGGGGTGCGGTTCCCTCATATTTAGCAAACACTAATAATAATCTGTATTGTTTATAGACTTCCAACTGAAAGGGTCCATGGTCTAAGCAATGGGGCTCCCAGTGGTCAGGGCAGGATTTGCTGTGTATGTCCAACTCCATCCTGTGGAAGAGACTAGAAAGAAAACCGGACATGTATACATTAGATAAAGCAATGAGCTTTCCATACAAGGACGTAATAAATCTACGATTGCCTTTCAATCCTTTTCTCAAGACTCCAGCGAGTGCAACCACATTCAAGACTAGAAGTAATTTTCTTGCAGAGTTTGCCACTAGTTACATGGTGTTATGCTCTTAAACCAATGAAACACTCCAAGTCCCAGGAACTCTTCCTGAATATCTTGATGGAACATCTCAAAAGCTATTGTGTTCCTTTTTGGTCAAGTGCTCTTCAATTATAATTTCACGTTAAACTTTACATGTGAAAATCAGAGCATTGATGGTATTTATGTTCAAATAGGAAAAGTAGACATCTCTACCAGACAGTACTTGAACAACTGAAGATGGGTCATATTGAATGCTCATCAGGAAACCAAAACCAGCGGTGAAAATCAGTGGAGCAAAAGATTTTCTATTTGTCAATATCAGTAGATAAACCTGTACACTTTATTTGTTCTTGAAAGTCTTATCAGTCCTGAATTCAAAAGTTAATAGTAAATGTTGTATGTGGGCCATATCCTGAAGATTCTCTCGGAATCTCCATAAATGGTACGGAATGACGGCCGTCAGATTCTGCCCAGGGTTTTGGAGTGCCCACAGTGGGAGGTACCTGAGCCTGGGAGATCAGCAGCTATCAGTGGAGACCTGTATCCCTTCGAATCCAGAGATTTGTTTGTGATGCTCTATGTCCATTTTCTTATGCAAGCTCACAAAATGCCCAGAAGTTAGTCTGGGGGAACCAATGTATCCTGTTTGGCCTAGAACTAGCACTCAGAATTCTTTTAAACAACCCAAAGCAAGCTCTAGAATCTAGGCCTTCTCCTGTTTCCCATCTCTCAGCCAGTGCTCTAAAACATAAGGCACTCTTGCCTGACATAAGTACAAAGTACCCAGAGTATATGTTAATTTCACAGTTCTACACAAAATGAAATTTTCACCAGAATATTTGCATGTGATGTGATCAGAGTGTGGGGCAGAAGTAGATACTGAGCTTGTACACGATAAACATCTATCCTCATGTTCTATACAGAAAACCCCCGTACAGTCTCATTTGCCTGTCCGTACAACCCAAGAATACACTGTTACTGCTCAGCTCTGAGCCCAAAGGAAACACAACAAAAACATTAAATCTACTCTTATCCTTGTTTGTCTCTAAGCATTGTTCATATGCCACTGCAACCCCTCACAGATTATGCCACCTATGGTAAACATTTTTAATAGCATATGTGAACAAAGGAAAATTCATTTATAGCACTGCACTTTCACTATTAAGATATATTTCCAAGAACTTGTATTATTTGATTTTGATGTATTTTTACACTACATCTTGAACTCTCCTAATTAATTGTGAATATGAAAATATCATGAGGTTAATGACTCTGTGTAAATAACAAATACTTTGCAGTGGGCGGCAGCTTTAACATTAAACAAGCATCCATAACCACTCACTTACTGCCCCTTTATACCACAACAGACATAATCTCTACCTCATTTCCTAGTCTATTACTGTGCAATATATTTTATACATCAATTATTATATACTAATGAGCTGTGTAATATCCTTTTAGGATTTTATCATAGGTATTTTATTAAAATGGATAGATTCAATTGAAGAAAAAGAATAGCCTTTGTGTACTGCTGTTTATTTTAATTGTGAGTAGTTAAAGAGTTTGTATTTTGCATTCTTTGGACCTAAGTTATATATAGAATCCAATTCCTGCTGGCAGCTTTTTATGTATAACTTCTGCATTATAAGTAAGCCACATGTGAATCTCCGATGTTATTCCTTACACATTCTATTATTAGCATATTAATCAGCAGTTGCCAACTTTAGAGTTTTTAATTAGAGAAAAGTAGCTTCATTCATTCATTCCGCATACACTTATTACTTGTCTCCTATGTACCAGACACAATTAGTCATCAGTAGATGCTTCCACTGTGCTTGGAAGTAAAAAGCAAAAAAAAAAAAAAAAAAAGTGTGTGTGTGTGTGTGTGTGTGTACAAGCCATTATGGATACCCTGTGAACATAAAGGATGTAACTGCAAAGGTCATGAGAAAAGATACATGTGTGCTATTCCAAGATTAACCAAAAGACAGAGAGGCCAGAAATAGAGCAAGCAAAAGTGAGAGAAACAACTAGAGGCAAAAAGTAATGGTGAAAATTTTACAGAGTTGATATGCTATTCTATGCTATTGTACAGGGTTGATATTCTCTTCTCTCTCTCTCTCTCTCTCTCTCTCTCTCTCTCTCTCTCTCTCTCTCTCTCTCTCTCTCTCTGTGTGTGTGTGTGTGTGTGTGTGTGTGTGTGTGTGTGTGTGTCTGTCTGTCTGTCTGTCTGTCTGTCTGTCTGTCTCTCTCCATTGTGTGTGTGTGTGTGTGAAATACAATATGTTTTAACTATTACTGAATATAATGTAAGTCTAGTAATATATTTGACAGATGCCCTCGGTGTGGTAATCCAGCAATACAGGCTACCTTGGCTTTTGGCTCTACTAATCCAACATTCACCTGACAGGCATTGACAAAGGGGAAGTCCGCTCAGAGTCCACTGACAACTATTGCTTACACTCACACTAGTCAGAAGGCCAAGGAAAACCAGATTCCAGGGTGTCCTGGTCTTGTCTGTCACTGGTGGAAAATGCAGACAAGGTTAAGCCAGGAGGAAAACAGTCATATTTGTTAGGAGAGGAGATGGCATCGGAACCAGGACAGCACAACTCGTGTTCTAGCTCTGTTTTGAAGGTAGAAACAAGGAGATTTACTGTTTGGTTGAACGGAGAGAATTGAATGAGAAAGAAAGTAAATTGGAGGCGGTTTGTCACTGGATATAAGAGACTTCGGAAATGAGGAGTTGAAGGGAAACACTAAGTTTGCTTCTGAAACACCAAAATGACACTTTCATGAAGTAGCTACACTGAAATGCAGACAGTTGAGTAGATGAATCTGGAGAAGGGAGAGAAGAGAAGAGAGAGAAATTTAGGCATCAACAGAGGCACAACATCTGTTGGCACACGCCTGTAATCCCAGCACTCACGAGCCAGAAGCAGGAAGATCTTTGTGAGTCCAGGGGCAGCCTGTTCTACAAAGGGAGTCTGGGAGAGCCATGGGCTACACAGGAAAACCCTGTCTCCAAAAAACAAAAACAAAAAACAAAACAAAACAAAAAACCCAAACAATAAAAAAAAAAAAAGAAAGAAAGAAAGAAAGAAAAAGAAAAGCTCAAGAGCTAAGTAGAACAGGAAAGAAAAGACTTAGGAAGAAGCAGCTATAATTTAGGAGAGATCATACCAGTGTGATGTTTCAAAAGCCAAGTGGAAACAAGGTTTTAAACTCTCATTTAAGGAGAAAGTGGCAGCTTTGAGAAGTCCTCCTAACAGGTCAAGGTAGACAAAGACAGATCATGTATTGGCTGCAGCAACGCAGAGGTCGTTGGCATCAAGGACAGGGAACGCTTCATGAAATGGTGGAGGTGAAACCCACTGGAGTTGTTTGGGAGTAGAAAACTGACGTCAGAGGTACTGAGGATCATAAAAGAAGTTTAGCATGTCTATATGCTAATAGCGTGATTTGGTACAACAAAGGACCAGGAAGGAAGCAGAGGAGAGGGGGATGAAATGCCTGCTTGGTACCTTGACGATGTGAGCGAAAATGGGAACCTGCTCTGGATTTCACCCACTGAAATGGAGGGAAGTCCAAGTGCAACAAGCAGATGAGAAGAAGGTTTGGTGGCAGTGCTCTGCAAGACAGCCTGCTGACGGCTCCTGACTTCCCAGCACAATGGAGATTGAAATCATTAGCTGGAATTTGAGTGGAGGAAGACCGAGGACAGAGCAATGAACTTGTCATCTCGAGTACCAGAGAGTGATGAGACAGGAAGTGGACATCTATTGCTCTAAGAGACACGGCTAGCTGGCGGTCATGGACTTGAGTCAGAGCACACGGTTCGGGACACTTTCCTATGTTTATATAATTAATTTTAAGCACTTTCACCCCCCCCCCCCATTCTGCTCTCTCCTTCTCCTCCCTCTTTTTCTGGATTCCTTCTCAACTAGTCTCCTTTCCTGTGTTTGTGTCTTCCTTTACTGTGAGTTCAATTCGTTCATTGTCCAGTCGTGACTAGAAAGTAAGTCACCATAGCAAGGGCAAGTTTTGAGTGGCTACACAACTGAAGACACATATAACCCCAACAACCACGCTAATAGTGCCTAAGTGAGAATCATGCTTTGTGGACCCCTCTCCCATTCTTGATGACGTTGCTGTAGCTAATCTAGGTTAGACTTTTGAGTGCTATTTTTTCCCCTCTAGCTATCATCGACTAGGTAGATAAAAAGTACTGGGATTTCACATTTTTCATCCATCATGGTCTTAACATTAATATTCATAAATATTAAATGTTTTAAGAATATTCATCTCTTTCCACTTGTGTTCCTGCAACTGACGAATCACTATAGATAAGTGCCACATACTCCAGTAAATCCTTAGCATCCGTTCTCTCTGCCAGGACTCCTTATATTTCTAGAACTTGCCCTTTAAGGAGATGATTCCAATTCCCCTGTGAAAGGTAAGCATCCCACAGTCCAGTTCCTGATATCTCTCCTCCTAGCTAGCTTGAGGCTAGAAGCCAGTCTGTAGTCCCCCAGTTCAAGCCAGCTCTCTGAGCCCAGAGGACAGGCTGGAACCTTCCATGAAAAACTGTTCCCTGTTTAATAAAAAACTGAAGACATCTTATAGGCAGGGTAAATTTGAGGTCAAAGGTTTGGTAGGTGGATTGGAGTTCCTCTCCCTCCACTCTTAAGTCCTGCCTGGCTAGAAGGTGGCCTCCTCAGTCTCCATGTCCCCCGCTGCTAGAACCCTCAGCTAGAGACGCCCCCATATCCTCTCTGTAGTCTACCCTGTTGCAGGTCTCCAGCTTGTTTCAGAGATGCCCCTGCCCTCATTTCCCCTTTCCTCCAAGCCCTCTCTCCTCCCCTCCCCACTCTCCCCAAATCTGATTCACCCCTCCTTGTTTCCCTCCCCACACTCTCTCTTACCCACTTCCCTGTCTTCATCTACTTCCTCTGTCTATTCTATTTTGCCATCTTATGAGATTCAAGAAGGGCCTTGCCCTCCCTTTTGCTTAGCTTCTTTGGGTCTGTGAATTGTAGTATGGTTGTCCTGTAACATATGGCTAATATCCGCTTATGAGTAAGTACATACCATGTATGTCTTTCTGTGTCTGGGTTACGCTGATCAGGATGATCCTTTCTAGTTCCATCCATTTGCATGCAAATTTCATAGAGCAGAGGCTGAGGGAATGTCCAACCAACGCCTGGCCCAACCTGAGACCCCACCCTATGGGAGAGAGCCAACCCCTGACACCGTTAACAACACTCTGCCATGTTTACAGACAAGACCTTGCGTAACTGTCCTCTGAGAGGCCCCACCCAGAAGCTGATCAAATCAGATGTTGAGATATTAGGCAGAACTCAGAGAGTCCTGTGGAAAAAGGACCCAGAAGGGACAAGAACACCACAAGAAGACCGACAGAGCCAACTAGCCTAGGCTTGCAGAGACAGAAGCACCAACCGAAGAGCATGCATGCACTGGACCTAGGCTCCCTACGCATATGTAATGGATGGGCAGTTTGATCTTCATATGGGTTCCCTAGTAAGTTGAGCAAGTACTGTCTATGACATGGACCCTGTTGCCTGCTTTTGATTCCTTCACTCTAACCAGGCTGCCTTGCCTGGCTTCAGTGAATGAGGATAAGCTCAGTCCTGATGCTACTAGATGTTCTGGGGGTGGTGTGGTAGGGGGTACCCTTTTCTGAGGAGAAGGGGAGGGGGGCTAGAGGCAAGAGGGTGGGAGGGTACGATCGGGAGGAGATGAGGGAGGAAGCTCCAATTGGGATGTGAAGTGGATATATAAATTTTAAAAATTTAAATTATAATAATAAATTGAACAGCATTCGAACACCTTCTTACCATTCAGAGTCCCATCTGCCTTTCTACTTCATCCATCCAAAGACCCAATTCACCGACAGTCTGGATGGTGAGTGACATGGGGCGGCAGATTGGAACATGGAGCCTGTGCTCCTTACCTCAAATTGGACTGATTCTTTCACAGTCCAGATGGTAACGCTGACACACACACACACACACACACACACACACACACACACACACACACACACAAAAGAAACCTGGCTAATACGTTGAGCTTGCCACTACAAATAACTAACTCTTGGGGAAATTTGAGAAATTGGTATCGAAAAAAATGGAAGGTCAGTTTATTTAGTTTTTTGTTGTTGTTGTTGTTGTTGTTGTTTTAACTTTCTATAGAAACATTTGGGCTGGTTTCAGTTTAAGTAGAAAGCATTTCACCCATTCCATCTTAATAGTCTCTGTTGAATAAGCAAGAAAAATGTTTTTCATTAGTTCTTCAATACTACACCTGACAAGCAGGTATAGGTAACAAATGCTTGGTAGAGTGATGGAACAGCAGGGAAGAGTGAAAGGAATGATAATTTTGCAAAATGAAAAGGCTTGGGCCCAAACAGCTCATTTACTACCAAGAAGGAGCAAGCACATGCTGACAAGTGATAGAAAACAAATATGAAATTTCTAAACTGGAGATTGGGATTAGAAACCATTGATAATCAGTCCGAAAACAAGAAGAGGTGCTCTGTTTTTAGTTACTTGCCTTGACCTGACTTATTTGATCACAGGCCACTTTCAACAGGGGACCCCCAACAGTCTTGTTATAAGTAGAATTGTTTGTCCCACGGCCTACATAATGTGTGATGCAAATAGCTTATTTCACATGTTAATTTTATTTCTGGGTCTAGGGCTTAACATTACCATGATTTTTCTCTTATTTGTACTATTCTGAGAATCATTGTACGTGCGGAATATCAAGTTTTGAAATGTAAATGCCTTTGACATTTTACTTTAATTCCAATTTAGAAGGTAAATTAAGGGTTTAATTAACAATAAAAATGAATCAACCTCTAAAAGGAATACATAAACAGGGAGTAGCAATTTACAAAACTGAAAGAAAATTTTTCTAATGCATTCTCTGTAGGTTCTTGCTGGAGTGGGAGAGACTACACAACATCCCCCATGTACTTCTTCAAACAATTAAGACTAGGAATGACAAGATCAGAAAGCTGCCTTGGTTAAATAGCTTCTTAGGCCAGTTAATGGCTCTGAGTAGCACTTATAATAAATAGAGTGGGAGGGAGAAAGCAGTGTAGTTTTTGAAGAAAGAGCCAGTAAAGCAAATAAGCAATTAATTAAAGTCTAAAATAATGCATGTTTCTGGTCATGTAAGCAAAAATGAATAACTTGTTACAGTAGAAACAGTTTTGGGGAGATTTTTTGTCATTTGTTTTGTTTTGTTTGAGACAGGGTTTTTCTGTCCTGGCTGTCCTGGACTTGCTTTGTAGACCAGGCTGGCCTCGAACTCACAGAGATCTGCCTGTCTCTGCCTTCCCAAGTGCTGGGATTACAGATGTGCGCCATTGCACCCCTACAGAAACAAAACTTTTATTAGACACTATCTTTGAGTCCTAGAATGTGCTAAACACTTGCCCTGTTGGCTCATTTCTTCTTACACTGCTATAGAAGAGCTCAATTATTCTTTTTCTTTTAGGTGAAGGGACATAAGCTAACTTTCATATCATCACTTAGTGGCACGGAGAAGATGCTCACTCAAGTCATTCTGCCTCCAGAATTATTTTACACAGAGATAACTTCGTACAGACTGCTCCTCTTCATACATTCTTAAAAACATGTAAAGCGGGTGCTGGAGAGTTGACACAGTGGTTAAGAGCACTTGTTTTTCTTGCAAAGGACTCAGGTTCAATTCCCAGCATCCACATCTGGGCTTGCCACTTCCTCAGGCCCCACACACGCATGTGATACACAAACATACATGCTGTCAAAACACTCATGCACACAAAACAAAATAAATCTAAAACAAAAAAAAACTTTTTGAAAACAGCATAGGGTAGCAAAACAGAATTGTAAAGTTTTGTAGAACATCTTAACACAGAAAGAAAAGATTTTTCTAAATGTTCTGAGAGTGACAAAAGCTCTTATGATGTAGTGGCATCTTATTAAAGGTAGGTATAAATTGTCATCTAATGTTGAATATTTGTCCTCTCATATGAGAGATTCAAAATATTCTGTATTTTCCCTGTGGGTTTTGTGCCATGATAATCTCTCAAAGGAAACGTGAGTTTGCTTGGTGGTGTTTTTTCTTATAAAAGCAAAGGTTACAAGTGTGCTTTTAAAGAAATGTGGGACATAAACAGGGGAAATTAAGTCATCAATAAGCTATAAAGCTTTCATATTCTTCTGACACTCTACGTAACGCTTTCAGATAATTTCATTATTTTGACTCTAATCCTTTAATTGGTCACACAGAAACTAATACATTCACTCAACACAGAGCATAGGAATCTCAAGAAGGCCAAGATACCTATCTCACATTACATGGATTTAAAATACTCCAGTGGAGGCTTTAAATCTGTGCTCAGATTTAATGCAGATAGAATGTTTATATTGTTTGGAGCCATCACAGACAATCGCTTCACAAAACAGGAAACCCCAAAGTACCCCACACACAGTCATCAGCACAGGTGTCTAGGATGCCCATCAGAGGCAGATAGCACCTCACTGCTGAGGACACTAAACACACACAGCTTCGTAAAGAGTGTGGAGAAATGAAGTGGAAGCTGAGCTGTAAATCTTTCTGCTAGCTAGGTTTCTTTATTTTTGGTTTTTTAATTTATCGTTTATTTTGGACATTATAGCATAATTACATCATTTTCCCTCTCCATTTCTTCCTCCAACCCTCCTAAATACCCTTCCTTGATTTTTTTCAAAGTCATGGCCCCATATGTCATTAACTATTGTTATAGGCATATATATATATATATATATATATATATATATATATATATATATATATATATATATACACATATACACATACCTGCTCAGTATAATGTCATTTGCATGTATATTTTCAAGGCCAATCATTTGCTGTTGGGTAACCAACTGATGTTTTCTTCCTTGGGGAAGACTATTTCTTCAATGCTCCGCATTCCTTGGTTGCCTACTGTTCTCTGTGTGGAGGGCTTCGGGTGGGCTTTGCCATGTCCACTTTGGCATCTCTCTTGCTATTGCCCTTGTCCTGCTCATGCTTGAGCAGTCATGTTAGTGACACCGCATGGACGCAGCCTCTGACATGACAAGGGGGCACAATCTTACAGCAAAGTCCCTAATGTTCTAGCTCTTAGAGTCATTCCTCCCCCTCCCCCACGATGACTCCTAAGCCTTAGGTGCAAGGCTTGTGTTTAGATGTGTTCATTGGGACTGGCCTCCACAACTCTGCATTTTCATTGATTGTAGTTTTCTATAATGATCTCGATCTATTGCAAAGAGAAATTCCCTTAATGAGAGGAAAGGCTTCACTTCTCTGTGAATAAACGTCAAGTATTTAGGATGTTGTTAAGGATTATGTTGACTTTGTAATACGGTGGTTGTAGGTTTGCCTCCTAGATTCATGGCTTTACTATCCTAGGAAAGTCTATTAGGGAGGATTTCCCTAATGTTGAGTGGTCCTCAAATCCAGTTTGCTTGGTTGTTGCCACAATATGCATGCTATTACTACACCCTCAGGGTTAACATATCATGCCAGCCATTTCTGTGGTTTCCCCCGTCATCATAGCTAAGTAGGACTATGGATTCACTCCTTGGGAAGCTTAAATGGTGCCTTCAGATACCATGAAAGGTATTCCTTAAGGAGGAGACTTTCAGATCTGTTCTAGATCAGTGGCTTCCAGGTCCTGCTTCTAAAGTGCATGGTGTCTTCAGCAATAGCAACTCACTTTCCACCTCTTCGAGGGCATCCAAGGCAATAACAATAGTCTGTGGTGTTGGGGGAGTCTTTTGGACAACACTGACCAACGATTCAAAAGAGGGCTTCTTGTGCCCAGTATGGGGGTTTTGTTAGATGTTTCTGACTCTCAGAAGGAACATTATCAGTCTAGATGTGAAACTTATTTAAAACTACGAATGTATATTTATAAACAGATTCACATGTATTACAGATTTTTTAGATAGTTAATAGTCTGATTCTTTATGACTTTTTCAGAAATTCTACAGTTATTTTACTATCTTTCCTCATTTTGTATTTATCACCTTCCCTCATCCTTAATTAGAATTCCCATTTCCCATTTCCTGATCACCCCCTTTCCCCATTTTCTGGTCAGATCACTCGAACCTCATTCTTCTCCTCTCTATTGCCCCACCATCACACAAGTAATGGTCCCTTTGTACCTTCCAGAATTTTGTAGTTACTCTACACTTGAAATTTTGGCTCTAGGAGCCTCTAATGACAGAGAATATTTGGTGCTTGACTTTCTGAGTCTGAGTTACCTCATTCAGTATGATCTTTTCTAGTTCCATCCATTTACCTGAAAAGCTCAAGATTCCATTTCTCTTTGCAGATGACTAGCATTCCAAAGGGTGTATCTACTATATTTTCATTATGCATTCCCTGTTTGACTGACATTCGAGTTGTTTCTGCTTCCTAGCTACTGTAAATAGAACAGAAATTAACATGGGTGAGCAAGTACCTCTGAAGCATGATGTTAAATCCTTTCAGCATATAACATGGAGTAGTCTATGTGTGTCATATAATTGATACATTTTCAGCTTTTTGAGACTTGCTGACATCAATTTCAAAGTTTGTACTGAGTTTAAACTGATACAATTGGTGTGTGTGTGTGTGTGTGTGTGTTTCTGAATGGTGCAAGGTGAAATCTCAGACTTACTTTGATTTGCATTTTCCTAATTGCTAGGGGATGGTGTCTCACATTTTTGACATATTTATTAGCCATTCTTTTGTTCTTCTTTTGAGATCTGCTTAGGTTCTAGGCCCATTTTTCAAATGGGTCATTGGTTCTGACTCTTTTGGTTTTTATTTCTTTATGTGTTTTGGATATTAATCATCTGTCAGATGTCTAGCTGGCATGTCCTCTCTTCATTCTGTGGGCGTGCTCTTCACTTGGATGATGGTTTGTTTAGCTATGAAGTAGCTTTTTAGTTTTATGAAGTTCCACTTGTCAATTGTTGGCCTTAATTCTCAGGCAGATGAGTCCTATTCATAAAGTATTTTTCTATATCTATACTTTATAGTATACTATCTATGTTTTCCTTTAGCAGTTTTAGTGTATTAGGTTTCATATTTAGTTCTTTGCTCCATTTGGAGTTAGCTTTTGAGCAAGGTGATAGATGCAGCTCTGATTTAATTTTTCCACATGTGGACATTCAATTTTCTCAGCACTGCTTGGTAATAGATGCTTTCTTTTCTACAGCTTATGTTGTTAGCATCTTTGTCAACTACTCATTGGCTGAAGTTATTTGTACTCATGTTTGGGTCTTCCATTTTGTTCTAATGTTGTATATGTCAGGTGTATGCTAGGACTATATTGTTGTTCTTACTATGGCTACATGATATATCGTAAGATCCTGAATGGCAATCCTTCCAGCATTGTTGGTATTGCTCAAGACTATTTTTGCCACCCAGGGTCATTTACACTTAGGACATAAATTTAAGATAACGTTTTCTATTTCTTTTCATTGGGATTGCATTTAATCTATAAGTAGCTTTTGGCAGAATGGTCATTTTCACAGTATTAATTCTACCAAGCAATGAGCATGGATGTTTTTCATTTTCTACTGTCTTTCTTGGTCTCTTTTATCAGAGAATTAAACCTTTCATTGTAGAGATCTTTCACATCCTCGGTTATGTTTATTCCTAGGTGTGCTGTTTTCTTCGAGGGTTTTGTGAATGGGGGTGTGTATGTAACCTCTTTCCCACATGTTTCTTGTTAGTGTATAGAAAAGCTGCTGATCTGTGCAAGCTGTTTCTGTATCCTGCCACATTGCTGAACTTATCATTTCTACAAGTTTTATAGTAGAATTTGGGTGATCTCTACTGTGTACATCATCTGCAAATAAGAATAGTTTGACTTCTTCTTCCCCTATTTGTATCTCTTTAATTTCTTTTTGCCTTATTGATGCAGCTAGTATTTTGAGACTAGTATTGAAAACAAATGGAGTCAATGGATGTATCTGTCCTGTCCTGGCTTCAGAGGGAGTGCTTCAGGTTTTCTTGCATTTGTGATGACGTTGGCTATGGGTTTCAGCTATGCCCCCTCTAGACCTACATTCTCAGGAATCTCATCATGAGGGCATGTTGGATTTGGCTAAAGAGTCTCTGTGTCTATTAAAATGTGATTTTTGTCTTTAAGCCAATTTCTGTGGTTTATTATATTTATTGACTTGAATATGTTGAAGCATCTCTGAATTTCACATATAATGCCATCCTGGTCATGGTGGATAATCTTTTTGATGCATGTCTTTATTCTGTTTGCATGTGGTCCCTCACTCAATACCTAATCTCTGTGATTATGTGGCTCGTAGCACACCCATCGAAGAATTAAAAGCTAACATCCACATATAAGAGAAAATGAAATCTTTTTTTTTTTAATATATATTCCTGGAAGTTGCTCCTCATGCCACTATTCTCAATAAACTCGAGTCTGCCCTTGGGAGACTCGATTGCTCCTGTTGGTTATAGCCAAAGGATAAACTGCAAACCTGCACCACCAGAAGTTGTGCAACACTAGGAAGGTTGAGAACTGCTAGTCCTGAGGGATTACTTGTAGTTACTCACCATGGGTTATAATTTGAAGCAACTGAAGAAGTAAACTTTCTTCTCCCTATTTTTTAAATTAGCAAATATAAACCAGTTTCTGTTGCTCGTATTGGCATAATGGAATAGAACTGCAATGGAATTAATTATATAGATAGTTCAAAGAAAAATCAGTGTGTGTGTGTGTGTGTGTGTGTGTGTGTATGTGTATGTGTATGCTTTTACACCTATCCATTTTGCATTGACCAACTACTCCTGGGTGGGGGTCAATATGTCAGGCATCACAGCATTAAATGAAATCTCCGTTTCCTCTATCAGCACATATTGAATACAATGGCACCTCAGCTGGAGGTGGGGCTTTGTTTGCATCCATCTCCATGCTGAGATTTTTGCCTAGCTAGATCTTGTGTAGTTCTTGTGCATGCTGTGTGAGCTCGTATGTGCACCTACTCTGTTATGTCTAGAATATGCCATTTCCTTGAGTCATTACCACCTCTGGATCTTACTATCTTTTTGCTTCCTCAAGATTTCCTCAAGACTTGGACATTCCAGTAATGAGTTTCTCTGTTAACTGTCACCTACTGCCAAAAGAAGCTTATCCTATGAGGGCCGAATGATGAACTGATTTACAGAAATGGCAATGTGCCATTAGGATTCATTTTATTTCTGTGTTCATTAACAGAATAGCAGTAGGTTTTCCACAAAAGACCATTACTTATCTAACCTCAGGATCTTGATTCCAATAACAGCGTGAGGTATAGATTCCACCTCATGGAGTGGGCCTTAAAACCAGTCAAAAGTGTTTGGTTGCACAATGACACTTTTATACCACTATTGCACCAGTGGCCAGTCATTATTATAGGTTGCAGGTTTCACGGCTGGTTGATATTGATGGTTACTTTTCTTTTCTGCTAATATCCACATCACCTTCCAGTGCTATGAATGCTACCCAGGAGGAATAAAACTTCCAGTTAAGTACCACTTAGATTTCTTCAAGCTTTATGACTCAAGTATGCGGTATCTTCAGCAATAGAGTCTTACCACCAAATCATGAAGAATAATCAATAGCCTCAGTGCTATCCTATAATGTTTGGGGGTATCTATGATACACCACCGACTAAGAACTCAAACAGAGATAACCTATTCTTGGTACTAGGATTTGTATTTGGTATCACGTGAAATCTACTTGGGGTATTGCCTTCTCCCATTATATATAACTGCATTGAAACTTTTTTAAAAATACGTGTATATGCTTTAGAAATATTCCATAGAAGTAGGATTCTACACGGCTTTTTCAAATTGCCTTTAGTTAGTTTTGCCATTTTGAATATGGCACCAAGTCACTATAAACTTGTTCCCTTATTTTTTTACTGACCTGGCGTCTAAAGGGTGTGAGAACAAATAGAAGCAGCAGGAAAAAGCAGGGCCCCTGTTTCAAAAATCAAGAGCAAATGAGCATCAAGATTGATCAATAATTTCCAGAGTATAATGTTATGTTCTGTAAACACTAGAACCAGAATTACATAGACTTTAAAGACACATTTGAATATCAGAGGTTAAATATCTCCCAAAAGGAACTTTGCATGCCTTTTAAGCATCCAAGGTAAAGGTATCAAGGAAAACATGACTGAGCATATCAGAAGAATTACTGACATTGCAGAAGCAAAACCAGATAACATGGATATGTGAGACCACTGTTCTTTTCTATCTATGTCATGTGGACAACATGTGATATATGATGTATTATATGTGGACTATCTGTGCAAGAGAAGAAGAGAGTCATTTGAATGTAGTTAGAAATTAGAGTAACATCCAACACAAGCCCAAAGCCTGTGCTTACATTAAAAATAATGAAGGGTAAATGAACATGTTTTAAGATTTTTTTTAAAAAAATCCTTGTCTATTACATTTTTCATTATTTAATTTTTAGTAGAGTCATTTCAACCAATATAGCAAATAGTTGTGTATTAGCATAAGATAACATCAGTTAAGAGTGATTTTGTTGAACACGTCCATGAAATTGCAAGTACCATCATGGAAGCCAAAGACACAAATGTCAGAAATACACACCAGGCCACCTTAATTTTGCCTCAACGCATGTTTTTCTTTTCCCATGCATCGTGTGTGTGTGTGTGTGTGTGTCAGCGATTTGGTGTCTTTAGGTTCACTTAGGACCTGAAATGTCCACAATGGCCATCATAACCTTGAATACTGACAGTCATACTACTCCTCCCTTGGTATTGACTGCTGAGTTGTTTTTTGTTGTTGTTGTTGTTGGTTTTTTTTTAGATGCTGTGAAATGATGCCAGCTTGCTCTGCAACCATCCTGTGAGTTAGCTGACACCTACCAAACACTGTCTCCAGCCAACTCTCCCTTCGTGCAATTTCCGACAAAAATTTCTCCCCACCTGCTCATGTATGAACTGTCCAGTTGTTGGCAGTTTATCTACACATCACCCCACTCCTTGTACCTCTCTTCCCCCCACCTAGATTTTCTTTCCTCATCTCCCTTTGCCGTCTCGCTCACTCACACAACATAACAACACAAAGATCTCATTACATGTTCCCCTACGTTGTCATGTGACCGTGGGATATCTCAGCTAATGCTTTACATTTAATACCTTTAAATTATTTTAAGTTTGTTTCACTTGTAGAGAAAAGCCTGTGCTTACATTTCTGTTCTGTCTGAAGTGCTCTGAGGTTCTCCTTGGTGTGCTACACTGGGACGTATAGGGACAAGCCCCATTAACTATGGACCACTGTTTGGTGACTTCTTGAAATTTTAAACCATATAGACCTGGAACAGTAGAGCAGGAAAACCATAAATGTGGCACAAGGAAGTAAATAGCAACTTCTCAAAGCTGAGAAATATGTCCCTCCCTCCCTTGCGCTCGCTCTCCCTCTCTCTCCCTGTCCCCCCCTTCTCTCTCTCTCTCTCTCTCTCTCTCTCTCTTTCTCTCATATGCCTTATTAGGGTTGACTTCCAAATTTTACGAATATTGTTAAAATGGTACCAAATTTTAGTTTCTTTGTGTATTTCAAAAATCCTGGAACAAATATTTTTTAAAGCCCTTTGCTGATAGTTGTAATCTGGCTGCCACATTTTAAAATAAGACAATGAGGAAAACAAGAGATGTGCTTCAAGGGGGGGGGGGGCGGGGGAAGGCCATCATTTCCCATGTCTGACACTCTGAGGACAAGGATCAGGTCCTGGGCTCTCAAGTCAAAGCTACCTTACTGTTCCCATTAAAATTCATGTCACATCCGGGTCGGCTTCTGCAGCATACCGCACTGCTTGATCTGATAACTTATCAGTCAGATTTCAAGTAGCACTCCTCTTACATTTAAGAACGTGATAAAGTTTCCTGCAGAGCCATTAGACTAATTTCATTTTTGTTGTTGTTGTTGTTGTTTTTGTTTTCTCTTTCCAAACTGCTTTTTGCCAAGGGACTAGGTAGCCCTGGGCAAGCCGCTGGGCTCCTAGGCAAGCGCTGGTTGCTCTGCTCTCACTCCAGTCCGCCTGTCCTCCAGGCCTCCTTTGTCAAAGGTAAGGCCATTCAACCTCTGCAGCCGCAACACGCTCACTTCTTTTCTCCCTTGGCCCACTAGAAATTCTCAGAGGAGTTTTGTTCAGGACCCTGCGACGCTGAAGTGGTGCAGGAACGATATGGTAATTGCATGTGAGCTACAGTTCAGGCTTAATGAACATTATGTTTATGAAGAATGTAGCTCTGATTTCTAAAAGCACTTTGGTAAATTATACAAATTAAATATTCATTACTTTGTACTTCATCAGTTCACATTTGGAACACTTTTTCTTCATTATGGTAGCCTGGAGTAAAAGCTTTTAAAAATACCTTTTATTCTGTTATTTTTCTGAGACTTTTTACTTAAATTATTAGAACCAAACTGTATCCCTTCCCCCCTAACACTCAGGGCCTATGATAATCATAACTCCTTTTCTTAAAAAAAAAAAAAAATAGAAAAGGCAACTGGATATTTATTTAACACAAAGGAAAGTAACTATGGGTCTGTCTGTGATTCTTATTGTAATAAGTCAACATAAAAATATGCAACGCTTTAATTCCGGTTTCCATTCAAAGTTTATTTACCACCCTTGTACCAACAAAAGAAATGTAATTTCATTAGAAATAAACCTCAGAACTAAGCCAAGACATTGCAGAGTTACAAAGAATGCATGCTGCTCATGGTTAAAATAACCATACCATGATTTCCAGTCATCAGAGGCCAAGTTAAAAATCCTTTAAGCAAAAGTTGTTTGTCTGAGGTAGGCGATAAATGACAGCCTTGCCAGTCATGGAGACATTCAGATAGAGGGGAGATGGAGCTGCATTTTTTTTTCTCCTTTCAAACACCTTAGTCGGGTAAAAATGCATTCCCCCCGGCCCCCAGACATATTCAGCAAGCTGACACTGATAGGCCTTGGAGAAGTCAACCATATTGCAAAGAGCTGGCTTCAGGGACAGGGCTTCCAAGTTTAAAATGGCTCAGTTGTTTTTGTTTGTTTACTTGAAACTTAAACAAATGACAATTAGTGTTTGGGAGAGAAGTGAATTCTAAAACAGATTTTAAACATTACAGGTAAAATTATCTTGAGTAGAACTGTCTGAGTTGAAAGAGACCCGGCCTAAGCAATGGCAGATACAAGAGTGAGTTCTGTTTACATCTTACACTTTTTTTTTGAGGTTTTTCTTTTCTTTTCTTTTCTCTTTTACAATTATGTTTTAAAAGTAAGTGTGCGTCCGTGTGCACATGCCCATCTGTCACAGCCCAAAGGCGTAGGTCAGAGGACAACTCGAGGGCTTCCAGGAATCGAAGTAAGGTTTTCAGGATTGGGACCAGGTGCTGTAGCCACTGACCCATCCTGCTACCCTTTTCCATTAAATTTTGCAGCATCTCTTAATCTCATTAAACACCACTGATCTAATCCAGAACCTGAGGAGATCTGTCTCTGGTTTGCAGTCACATACAGTGAGAGTATAAAGCTGATAGTAAAAACAAATGAACAAACAAAAAGCCCAGCACCTACAGAACAGACTGGGCAATCTCACACTCACCTGTAACCCAGGTGCTCTGGAGGGGGTGGGGTAACAACAAAAAGATTGCTGGGATTTGCTCCCTGCCAGACTAGCCAAACATGCACTTGTTCTAAGTTTAGGAAGAGAGACCCTGATTCAAAGGAATAAGGCAGAAAGAGATGGAGCAGGACACTAAATGCCCTCCTCTGTCCTGCATACCTGTATGCACAGGCACACATCACACACACACACACACACACACACACACACACACACACACACACTACCACCACCGCCGCCACCAGGAACAAAAGCTTTTCACATGTCAAATATCACATAAATTTGGGATATTAGAAGCTCAAATCATGTTCACAAACTAAAATATCATTAACAAAATATGGACTCTAGCTCGCAACGTTAAATAGACTCAGCAAGTTGTATTTATATATTTATTCACATCTGCGTCTAATGAGATGAATTAAAGGCCAAGAAGCATGAGTTGGAGAGGGAACGGGAGAAAAATGAGAGAGGTTCGAGGGAGGAAAAGAAGCAGATGAAGTTAATATATTTTAATTTAAAATAAAAACAAAATAGGAATGACGTTTGAAAGCACAAGAGCTGAAGAGACAGTTGCAGCTAGGTGACCATCCCTTCTCAGTGCTAACAAATCATCCTGTAAGCCTGTTTGGGCAAGGTGGTTTTTTACGTCATTTAAATGAGCACTTACTCCCTTTCTTTTTTCTTTCAGCATCTATTCCAACTAACTTTCTTGCTACAATTTACTCTAGAAATAGAGTCCTAGGGGTCAAAAGATGTTTGGATTGGGGACGGTAGGACACCTGGTATGAAAGTGGGGAGGAAGCTGGGATAGGAGGGAACAAAATAAGGCAAGGATGGGGGAGAAGAGAATGGAGAAGATCAAGCACGTTTGAAGGTGACATAATGAACCTAACGTGAATGGGAAACAAAAGACCAAGAAATCGAAGCAGGAAAACGGGAGAAACGAGCACAGCTAGCCCTGCGCGTATTAAACCTGCTCATGTCGAGAAAAGGGGGCTTGGGGAGGAGAGAACGGAAAGAAACAACGTGATGACACGTGGAGGTTGGAGAATACGACAGACACAGGCAGGCTGGGAAAACAGAGCTGGCTGGCGACCAAGGGAGAAGCAAGCCAAGAGCTCATGGGGGCTCCCCTCGGAAGACCGCTTAGAGACTGGCTGGAAGCAGGCTTCTGCGTGTCCTGAGGAAAATGATGGTCAGGTAGTTAGAGAAGCCAAAATGGCAGCCTATAAATAGTCTGAAGTTTTTGCGGCTAGGAAAAGCCAAACCACGAAGCTTTCTTTTTCTTTACTTTCAGCACTGAATGCCCACGATCGCTGATGGATGTAGGAAGCTTCCCCACTCTCCAACCAATTAGGGTAGCAGACACCTGCTGGGGTCTTCTAATTCTCCCTCAGTCCTGACACTGCTCACTTAGAGATAGCATCAGGTCCCTCAGGTCTGGTGTTGGCGCTCCCCAAACTGCCCCCCCTCCCATGTGTGCTGGTTGATTTTTGTCACCTTGACACAAACATAGTCATATCTGGGAAGAGGAAAACTTAATTTTAAAAAATGCCTCCAAAACGCTGGCCTGTAGGTAAGTCTGCAGAGCATATATTCTTGATTAACGATTGATGCTGAAGGACCCAGCTCCTGGAGCTGGTGCCACTGCTGTGCAGGTGGGCCTGGGTTGTATAAGAAAGCAAGCTGAACAAGCCAGTAAGCATCTCAGTAAGCAGCTCTTCTATGCCTCTGTTTCAGTTCCTGCCTCTTGGTTTGGGTCTTGAGTTCCAGCCCTGACTTTCTTTCATCATGCTGTGTTTGATGAAACAAACCCTTTCCTCCCCAACTTGCCTTCAGTCACAGAGCGTATCACACTAGAGAAGTAGTTATGACAAGGCCAAATGTCAAGCCCAGCTTGCCTCTACCTCTAGCTGCAAACCAAGATTCCCAACGCCCTCCTCCTAAGCTTGCTTAACGTTTGCTGGACCAGCCCATTAGAACTCGAGAAAATTATTTTCATATATCCACCTGTTAGAAAGGTCATGTTAGTGGATGCGAAGGAACATTGGTGTCAGAAAGCTGCATGAACAAGCCACGAGGAAGACTCCTGTACTTTCTACCCTTTCTCTCAGGGAGACATCCTCTTGTTCAGCTTTCTGGGGCCTCTGCAAAGCCAGATCTTTAGGGGATTTTATGACTGCTTCATTCCACATGTGTAACTGATAAATCATCTGCAGTTATCAACCCAACAACCCGTGTTCCTCTCCTTTTCCAGAGGTTGTCAGGCGAGGTTGAAAATCGAAAACGATTAACATACCTTTTTCTTTGGTGAACCAGCCCATTCTCAGCTACGTAGGAACCCCCACCTACTAGACAATCCCACTAATGCACAAAAGACACTTTATCGTTCCCCAGATTCCAAGGATTTTAGAAGCTCTAAAGCAGGAAATGAGGACGGAGATGGGGCATCTATTTTGCAAACTCACGAGCATGTTAAAGAGAAACATCTGACAGACAGGAGAAGGTTGCCTGAAGGTTGAGGCAAGCTTTGAACTGTTCATCCTTAAACTGTGTTACACTGTGACACCTTGGTCTCAAAAAAAAAAAAATTGTTTAAAAAGGAAGAAGAGGAAGGGAGGGAGGCAAGAATGGAGGGAGGGAGGAAAAGAAAAATGGGGGAGGGGAAGAAATCCACATTTGTCAGTCAATTCATTTGAAGGAGGGCAATGGGAAAAAGTCAGATGATGGGAAAATTGGAAGTCAGTGTAATAGGATAACTACGGGTTTTCTTAAAAGATAAGAATGACAGGATCAGATAAATATTAGGACTAATGCAGAATTGAGAGATAATGCAATCTTGTTCTCAGCTGATCTACACTCAGCCGTGACATCAATCCCTGCCAGTTCTCTTTATTTAACGAGCTTTTCAGAAAATCACAGCATCTTATTCGGTGGTTATCCCAGTTGCTCATCTACCCATCTACCTTTTGAATTTCTCCACCAGCATCCCAACCAGCTAACTGGGTATCTGGCTTTGTATAAGCATCCCCTGTAGAAAGAATCTCTTGTGTGCTGTATGGAGGCATCACCTGTCAATAAAAAGCTGATGGCCAGTTAGACGAGGCAGGAAGTAGGAGGTGGGAGTTCCAGAACAGAGAGAGTTGAACTCTGGGATGGAGAGAGATGGAAGATTCACCCAGACTCTGAGGAAGACGGACACATGAAACTGAGGAGAGGTAGGCAGCCATGCAGCACACGTAGAGTAGAATAAATGGGGAAAATAAGTTATGAGCTGGTCAGGGAAGAAGCCAAAGCTTATGGCTTAGGCATTTATTCATAAATAATAAAGTCATAGAGTCATTATGGGACATGGGATGAAAGGCCTGTGGTTACAAACCCAGGGTGAGATACCCACTAGTATGGGTATGCCCATATTTATACACATGCCACACTCATCAAACAATGAGAAGTCTGTATGCTCTGCTGAAACTGACTTCAATAGCTTCTTCCCATCAGGCTATTTCTAACTCCTTCCAATTTTCAGGCTAATGCCTACCTGGTCTCCCGAGTTCTGCATTCTCTCACTACTTATATTGAGCAAATGTTTACACAGACATGTCCCCTTTTATTTTCAGAGTGGTAGCAGAGGTCCGCCACTAAGCTTCAGGGTTCTGAGACAAGCACACACTTTATATTATGGTTCAGCTAGGAAACGGTCCCCAGAGTCTCAGGTGTTAAAGGCTTGTTTACCCCTGTAGCAGTGTTCAGAGGTGTGCTTGCTAGCTGTGTCTGCGTGAGGGTGGCCTTCATTCATGGGTGGAGTCATAAGTAGACAGCGTTACTGCAAAGTGGTAGAGACTTTAAGAGGTTGGCCAAACTGAAGAAATGAATCTCTGGAATGGTCTCTGTCTCTGTCTCTGTCTCTCTGTCTCTGTCTCTCTTTCTGTCTGTCTGTCTGTCTGTCTGTCTGTCTGTCTGTCTCTCTCTCTCTCTCTCTCTCTCTCTCTCTCTCTCTCTCTCTCTCTCTCTCTCTTGCACACACACACACACACATACATACACACACACACACATTTTTGCACAGATATATGTTTACGAAACAGTACATTCCCATATTTCCATATGGCCTTTTCAAACATCATGAGAGTTAGTTTTCCCTTCTCTTCACCATGCCTCGGCCTTATCCTTCCATGGTCCTCACCATCACCATGTAAACATCTCTGTTAGGGGACAGTGAGAATCAAGTCACCAGAGCAGGAGCCTCTGTGGGCTCTAGTAAAGGGACAAATTTCAATGATAACCAGCATCTTTCTGGAAGATCAGTGTGGACAATCCGAGAGTTAAAAATCCCTCAGCAACACTTACAGGGGGACCCCCTTGAGCTTTTTTGAGGTTTACTTCTATGAACTAACTGTACGAGGTACTGACAATGAATATCAGACAAAGGCTCTGCTTCTGATGTTGCCACAGAAAGGGGGAAATTAAGCTATAATTACCATCATCATAATTATGATGATGAGGATAAATGTGTGTCTGTATATGAGAGAGAGAGAGAGAGAGAGAGAGAGAGAGAGGGAACTTGGTGTTGGTGTTGACATACATGTGTTTGTATATGAAGGTCAGAGGAAGGTCGGGTGTCATCAGTGTTCAAGAATGAGATTCCACTACCCAGGCTCATTGGCCTGGAGCTCACCGATTAAGGTAAGATGGTGAGCCAGCAAGCCCTGGGGGCTCTGCTTTCTCTGCCTCAGCACTGGGCTTAGAGTTGCACACCACCACATGTGGCATTTTCTCCTGGACCCTGGAGAACTTTACTGAGTGAGCCATGCTCAGCCTGAAGATCAGTTAGCTACACACCATATATAGTAATCTGTTTTGCATGGGGGTTGGGGGTGGGGTGGAGAAACCCAACTCCACACCCTCTTGCCATTGTGCGCCCATATAAAGGGGAGGGAGTTCTCTTGGGCTGAACTGGGAAATAGATAAAGTTCAAAATCTGGCTGTCTCCAGGGCCCAACATAAGACCAAAGACCCAATCATAGGACGATAATACACTTTCCTTCTCCCACATATGACCACCACAGCACCAAGGACCTACTTGCGGCAGGCTCTTTTTTACACAGCATTTCATGTCCGTTGTTCAACAAGAAAGGAAAACCAAAGGGCTGAGGGGGGAAAGAAAACACTTGAAGAAAATAAACAAGTGTGAGAACCACTCAGATGTGGAAGGGAACCTGGTAGTGTCAGACAAAAATTGTAAATCAAATAACTGTGGTTCTGAGGTACGAGGGGAAATGCAGATTATCTGAAAGAACAGATGAATAATGTCAGCAGAAATATGAGAATTGTAGGGAAAAAAACTCAAACCAGAAAATACCCAGATTTACAGCTCGGGACAGAAGCAAGGAATCCCCTAGTGGTGGACTGACTAACGCACAGAGGAATACCTCAACCCAGAGAGATGAAAATACAAACCCACAAAGCTGACAAGA
The DNA here is from genome assembly GCF_964271855.1 of Acomys minous. Classification (NCBI taxonomy): domain Eukaryota; kingdom Metazoa; phylum Chordata; class Mammalia; order Rodentia; family Muridae; genus Acomys; species Acomys minous. Next base: position 10,170,051 of record NC_140493.1, on the reverse strand, counting down.
AGAAAGGGAAAGCACACAGATACCCAACTGCTGCTGGACAGCTACAAGCGGGGGATGTCCACAGGTAACAGTAGTGCCTGGAAGAGGAGAAGAAGGAAAGGCATTTGAGGTCATGCCAGCTGACTGTCTCCCAAGCTAGTGTCACACAGACAGCCGTGAGTCCCAGACACCCCAAGAACAAGCACAGAAGAGCCAAGCCAGGAAGTTTATATTCAAACTTGAGAAAAAGTAGAAGGGCCAGTGTTGGTGGAGACTGGGCCCATTTATTCTCTCATAAGATGCAAAATTTGCATCCTTTTGTGTGTGAGATCTTATTATTACGTCTTTATAATGTCACTTCTCAGTGTTGTATTTGGAAAGGACTTAGGAAAGGACAAAAATCACATTTTCTCAGGAAGATCAGATAATGAAAATTGCAGTAATTAACAATGTTTACTTCAGAAACTGAAGCATAGAAGCAGCCAAGGGGAGGGGGAGGGGAATGTAAGGGGAGGGGGAGGGGAGGGCAAGGGGAGGGAGGGAGGGGAGGGGAGGGGAGGGGAGGTGGCACTCCTGTTGATTTTATCTGTGGAAATCATTTTGAATTTCAAGTTCTGACAGTCCCTGTTGAATTTTTCAAATTATGGTCATAATAAGCTATGTTCCCAAATGGCTACGCTATCAGCTATGTAAAATCAGAGGCATAATTTCAGAAAGGGAGGTAAGTGAGGCGCTTTGTTACGCTAGTAGTGCAAAATACAATCCTCTGCTTGCCTCATAATTGTGCAAATCAATAATACATGAGCACACAGGGGTTCTTTTAACGATTTGAAATTTATTATAAAGCTGTACATTCTTTGAGATTCTTCTTAAATGAAGACATCTTTTATATGTGAGAATCAGGTGTTTTAGTGCATCAAAATTTATTAAAATCTGACGGTTGAAAGAGAATTCACTAAAATTGATTTGAAATTTTTTGAAAGCCTTCATCCCTTGGATTTCAAAAGTGCATGGCAAGTTCAGCTGCGTTTCTCTGTTTCTTCCAGGAATTGGGAAATTGAAAGTGTAAGCCAGCTCAGTCCCATTACACTTCAAAAACCAATAAGAACTTTTTTAACTTTTTATCTTCAGTTATGATTATTTTCTACCTTGTATCTCCATTCTGCCTAATGACAGAAGTTTCATCTTTATCAATGCAGAAGAAAAACATTTATCTTAACCGACTTACACTTTTCCTGAGTCAGCTTGTATTATTTCCTTGGAAGTCATGATCTTGTGCACAAATTTGGGACAGATTTTAACAAAGGCTTCTACAAGCTCATCTGAGTCTCAGATTGTGTTTGTACATGCTAGCCTAGACCGTCTTCAGATAGAATCCAAAAGACATCCTGTTTTTTCACACGGTCTCCAGCCACAAATTTTAGGCAAATCTCATGCTTCTACGTGGCCATACCTTTCCAGGCTACCTCTGTGTCCCTCTTCGGAGCGTGGACTTCAGATCGGATTGTAGCTGGCTGGCTGTGTTCTTCTCTGAGTAGTTAAACCCCAAGAGAAAGCCCTATAACTTTAAGACAGAGGTCATAATGTGACTTCCTCAGAAGTCAAGAGCTTTGACCTTCAATCTCACTGCCGAGAAGGGTCCAGGGATGAGCTCAAAACAGTCTGCATTAAGCTCGAAAGTGATGGCTGAGAACTTTCGGCCTGGGATGTTTTCCAGTGGCCACTCTGTGCCTCATGTACCCATGGGACTGTGGTGCCAGGAGCCGAGAAGAATGGTCAATCTTCTTCTGCCTCAGGAAATAGGCCTTTTGGGTGTTGAACAGCATCTAAACTCCTCACCCAGGAGTGCTCACCATCATCCCCACTGAATCGTTCTCTCCCTGGGATAAGAAAGACAAGTTTCCTTGAAATCAGGCACTGCTCCCATGGAAATTGTCATGCAAAACTCTTGGTCATAATTACTGCGAGGTCACATATTTTGAAACCAGACTCAAAAGGTATTGAGACTTAAAAGCTCTTCCATCTCTACCATGAATTTGTAATTTTATTGGACTGACTTACTAGGAAACTTGAAACATTCCACAATTATAATTTATATGTTTTCCCATATTTTAACTTATGAACATTTTAATCCAACCCATTTGGCTGTAAAATAAATGTATTTAATAACTAGAAATTATGTAGGTAATTTCCTCTGAACTGTCAAAAAATTAACTTTAGTATAATGTTTTGTGTACTTGATTGGAAAAATTAGAGTCTTGTTAAGTTGTTTTATACTCTGTTTTCTGATTTCTTTTCAGCATGAACATTTTGCTAGTAGTTTAAAATTCTTTTTTTCTCATGTAATTTTAGCCATAGAAATTAGATTTTTAGCTAGGATTAAAGATATCTCTTGTATCCAGATTTTAGACAATATTCTTACAATTTTCAGGTAATTACATAAATAAACTTGCACCCTCAGTTAGTAGTATATAATTTACGATAGCTTTGTTTCACCTATATTATTATTTCGTAAAAGGCTTTGTTCCAGTTATTTTTCCCCAAACTAACTTCCACTGGGAAAGGCTGAGCCTGCTTTTCCAGATTAACAGACTACAAGCAAAAGTGTTGTCCCATAATATAAAAATGTCTTTCTTAGTCAGCTTCTAACATGTTAATGTAGTCTATCCCTCAATAACTCCGGATTCACTTTCCCAAAGTGCTCTTCAACTTAATAGCTCTCCACACATTTCTCAAATACACTCCAGTTAAACTGCTCTGCTCCTTGCAAAACAAAAACATGAAATGCATACGTAAGTTAGCAAAAAAAAAAAAACTAATTAACTATAACCTATGGATAATTTCCGACCCAAAACCATCACTGTTGGAAGTAATAAATAGTATATAATTGTGATTAATGCATCAATGTCTAAAAAATAATGAATGGTTTACCCTAACACTCAGCAAACAATTTCTGGGTGAAGATATGTAACTATGTCCACAGGAGACCTTTAAAATTTGATTTTGAGCTTTATTCCAATAGTAAAAATCTCCCACATACGCTTTATTTATTCATATATTCAATAGAGAAATGAATAAAATATCTATATTTTAAAGCAAATAAAATGAATTTGGCCTCTATCAATATTAGTAGATCTCATAAAGATAATGTTAGGAGGAAAACACAAGATGAAATCTCAGATTAATACAGAGTCTGGTGTAAATCAGATGCATATAAAAGTAACCAACGCTGGCATGAAGAAGACACATAGCCAACAGAAAATCCAGGGAAAAAAGCCCTTGAACATACAGTCAGATGATTTCTTATGAATAATCCATATCCTTTAGTGGGAAATAACCATCTATGGAGCATCAGTGCTCCGCAAACTAGACAGCCATGTGCCAGCCGCAGCAAAAATGACACTGAAGAAACTCAAAATGGAACAAACACCTGAAACTACAGAATTCCAAAGAAAATATCAGGTTATTTCTGGGATATGATATCAACAGTGCATATAATAAAAAGCAAAAGAGTAGATAAACTGGAATCCATGAAACAATATCATTAGACACTACTAGCAGAGTAAATATGCTGTGTAGAGAGGGAAAAATACTTGCAAATAATTTTGTCTGAGAAGAGACTTTCCTAGTTTGATTTCTGTTGCTATGGTAAATACCGTGACCAAAGGTAACTAATGAGGGGGCTTACAGTATATATTCATGAAGCAAAGTCAGGAATCTAGAGACAGGAACCAAAGCAGAGACTGAGGAAAGTTATCGTGTGCTGACAGGGATGAAAAGTGGAATGGGGGCTGCCAGGAAGTGGAGAGGGGGAGAAATGGGGAGACTTTGCTTAATCAGGGTAGAGTTTCTCTAACAAGATGAGAAGAGTTCTGAAGACAGGTACTCAACACTGTGGGTATATTTAATACTACAAAATTGGGCATTTAAAATTATTGATATGGTTGAGTTTTATATAACATCTATTTTTTAAAACTATAAGTAGCAAATTTAATATGCTCAGAATTGTTTGTATATGTATAAATATAAAAATAGATGCATATAAATGTCTTCCCCTACAATGTAAAGGATGACTAAGAGGTCAAGAGTTTTTCTGTTTTAAAAATTTTTTATAATGATATAATGAGCAGTAACCCTACTGGCCAATATCCCTGTTATGCATAATTGCAAAAAATATCCAATAAAATGCTAGCAGAGCTAATTCAACAGCATATTTAAAGTATCATCCATTTACTATAGCCAAGTGGAATTCATCCCAGAATGTAAGATGGTGCAACATATATAATTCAATATATATGATATATTCACAGTGCCAGAATGAAAGAAAAAAAGCATAGATCATCAGAAGGATATTGATGGAATAAAAATTCCTCTGCAATGAGAATTTCTAACATAATAGGTTTCAAAACATGCACTTCAAGATAAAAGGTTGTGTGTGTGACATGCCCACAGCAGATATCATACAGCATGGAGGAAAGACAGCTTTTCTTCTGAGACTTGGAACAAGGATGGTCCTTTGGTCTGCATAAGGATTTGCTTTGATAAGCCCTCCAGAAATATTCATGCCCGTAATTGCAGCACTTGAGAGAGTGAGGCAAGAGAAATGCCACGTGTTCAAGACCAGTCTGAGCCACATGGTGAGTTTAAGGCCAGTCAGGGTTACTAAGCATGACTTCGTCTCAACAAATAGCTAAGTCAATAAAAGGGCTTCTAAAAACACAGTTAACAAAATAAAAAAATGCAAACAGGATTACATTGAAGTAAAGAGCTTGAGCTTAGAATAGAAGTGATTAAAACTAAATATATGTCCAAAGAAGTAAAGTCTGTGTGTTGAAGAGACATGTGCAGCACCATGTTTGTTGAAGCGCTGTTCACAATAGCCAAGGTATGGAATCAAACTAAGTATCCATCAACTTGACAAGAGACAAAGGAAGTGTTTCATGTGCACACAGTGAAAATCCTTAGACCATAAAATAGAATGAAGTCTTGTCATTTCTGGCAACATGCATGAAACTGGAGGACAATAGGTTGATGTAAACAGGCTACATGGAAAATGACAAACAATGTCTGCTTTCCACCCTAGGCAGACTCGGAAGAAGCCATTCTTGCAGAAGTACAGAACTGAGTGGGTTCCAAAGGCTGGGCAGGAAGGAGATAAGGGGCTAAGGAGAATGATCAATAAATACAAGTAAATACAAGCTAAGCAGGAGGAATAAGCCTGGTTGCTCTACTGCACGGTGGAATAGCTACAGTTTACAATAATGCATGTTGAAATAATTAAGAGTACACTTTGAGTATTCTTATTGCAAAGGAATTCTACAATGTGTATACATATAAAAATCACACTCTATTCCAAAAGATGTACGAATTTATGTATAGCTATAAAAAAATCAGTTTAAATGTTGATATAGCAATCAGCCACAGCTCTACCTAATGCTTGACAGCATAGACTTTAAACACGCACTCAAAAAATAGTGATTTCCTGGAAAAGCATGTGGGAGGGAAATGAACTTGGACATGAAGAGCAGTGATGTGCCTGTAATGCAATACTCTCCTTCTCAGGGGAAGGGAGGGTAAATTTAGAACAGTACAGTCCCAAGCTTTCCCTATACTCCTATCACTCAGCGCTACATAGAAGACAAACACTTCAATTATTAGTAAGACTATTTTAAGCCAAGCATGGTAACTGCACATCCTGTAATACTGGGACATGGAGAACGGGAGGCTCTCGGGGATAAAGTCAGTTTGGTCTACATGAAAAAACCCAAACTCAAGAAAATAAAATGAATGAATGAATGCATATAAACTGATTTTAGTGAAATTCAATGGCAGCACCTTTGTTAAATAATAAACTTACTCTTACAGTTAGACTGTAGCTATTTCGAGTGTTGCTCATGGTGGTCTCTCCTTCCCATTGTGAACACTCATGCTAAGCCTCTGTCTTTAATTTCTGTCATAGTTCTATAATCTCTAAATTCAGAAGTCAGACTGGCTTCTAGCCTTACCTACTCCACTTAATTAGTGTCGCTATTGTCAGGGAGTTGTCAAGTCAACATGGAACTTTGCAGTGAAGGCAAGGCAAAAGGTAGCATTTGGAGTTCCTCCCATATTAAAGGCCAGAGATTTGTAATCTGCATTTCCTTTCCATTCCAAACTGTGATCCTGGTTTGTCAGATACCTGCTGCCTCATGTTTACTTTTTATGTTTTTTGTACCAGGAAATATTCCATCTCCCCCCGACAGGGGCTGTAAACTGATGGGACAACACAATAAACATAGGCTGTTTTAAAAGAAAAAGAAAAGAACTCCTTCAATGTCAATTATGGTTTTTAAAACAGAGAGACTAATGTCAGCTGTGTGTCGTCATACATGCTAGGCTAATTCAAGCCACACAGTATCGGGGAAGAGGCGTGTTCCTAGGATAGCTTGCCTACAGCAAATCAATAGTGGGGCAGGGAACACGTTCTTCCTTGTCTCAGAAGTGCCAGGGATTGATAGAGCATGCTCATTGCCTTTGAGCAAAGATAGATCAAATGGCATGTAATCATGACTCTCTCCCACTCGACACAGTCCTTTTGAAGCCAGGGCTAGATAGACTTGTTTCTGTGTGGCTTTCAAGTTCTATTTCCACAGTCTTGCTTGAAAGTCCGGTTGCTATGGTGATATGTACCTCTGCAAATACTCTCCTTCGAAGCAACTAAGTTACGCCCTGTTGAGGAGAAGTGGTGCCTATGGATCTATGCTCTGATTTCCAAGTGGGAGGTTTTAGTAAGCAGTTTTCAGCTCCCGGAATCTGAGAAGGTGGGCTGAGAATGGTTCCCAAATTCAGCAGGGTGGATCTGAAAGGCCATTTCCTTTCAGTATGGGTTGAAGTATCCTGAATTGGCAATGCCGCCATTGGACTTGTTTCTGGGGTACTGGAAAGGGAGATGGACTGTTTCAAAATGAGCACAAAGGCCTCAGTGAGTAACAGACACCCCTACTCCAGTGTTGGACTCTCCTATATACCCCATGCTTACCCCCTACTCAACCAGACACTCACCACACTAGGTTCCCTCCCACTTGTTTCTGGAGCCTCCCACTAATCTCAGGAGGCAGAGCAGCAGCAGGAGGGTCAGTTCCTGGCACAGTTGAGAAGTGATCTCAGTGTCAACAAGGCATCGCTGAATGCATCCCCCTAAACAGAACCACATCCCATTGGAATATTAGTTTCAGTAACAACACATGTCACCGGCTAGGCAGGATTATGGCATTAATATCTCTGTATTTATGTGACAAATTACATCCTCAGTTCCAAATATTAGCCTTCAAAAAAAAACTCTTGAAACACAACTTATTATATTAGATAACATCGCAGCTTACCAAAACACAAATACCTCCAAAGACGTAAACTGCTTCCTTCCTTTTTTTTAACACATCTAGAAATTTTCATAATCCTCATTAACATAATGAAAGGCTTGTGGTACTTAATTGTGTTTGGGCTGAATATATGGAATACACAAATAAATCTAATGCGAAAGTCCTCTAATATGGGAAACATTTTAAATTATACTACACAGGCTTGACACATTTCATCTTTAGCTTTTTTCTGGAGAGATTTTTCTACAGCCTAAAAAAAATGGCCAGTCAAGCACTCCCATGCAGGTACTAACAAAAAAACCAAAAGCAAGAAAGGTCTGTGCTAATAAAATAGGCCAATAAAATCTTCGTTTATGATCATAGACTGCAAATTAAAACGGTCACAGTCTATGAATAAGAGCATCTGATGATATAAGCATTAGCATCTCAAATTAATCTCTGCTCTGAGATAACCGTGCACCTTGAGGGAAAGTGTAGGCTCTGGCAATTCTCCAGAAGTGAGAGAGCTGAACCAGGATAGGTCTTTATCATTAGATAGATTCTCCCACCTTGGAGACCATGGTTTAATTGTGATCTCTGTATAGAGTTGCAAATCCAAATGCATAGGTCAAACAATAATCTTTTAATACTATGGTTTGTTGTTTTCATTCTGATAAAAGACTTAATCCTTTGTGTGTGTGTGTGTGTGTGTGTGTGTGTGTGTGTGTGTGTGTGTGTGTCTGTGCCTGTGTCTATGTGTCTGTGTCTGTGTGTCCAAGTTTGGAGGCTGGCTATACAGAGTCTTGTTCAGTCATGTGTTTTTGCTTACTTGAAATCCTTCTGTTGCTCAAGTAAAAGCAGACAAACAAACAAAACACACTCTGCCAATAAAAAAAGAAAAAGAAAAAGGAAGGGAGGGAGAAAGAAAGAAAGAAAGAAAGAAAGAAAGAAAGAAAGAAAGAAAGAAAGAAAGAAAGCAAGCTTGTCTCAGTGGCCAATTTCCCAGCTTATCTATAGATCATCACAGTTTATTTGGCTTTAACTCAGAAAAAGAAATCTTTCTGTACATCAGATTCACAAATTGTACAGTTCTTCATCCAAACATTTGGCAAAACGTATTAAAACAGATTTTGAAAACAACCAATTCAGATGCTTCTTCTCCTTTCCCTGTCAGCGAGCCCAGTGTTGTAGTCCTTTTGTGGTTCCCTCTGTTGCTTCCTGCTGTGGACCCTTTCCCTCTGGTTTCACAGTGTGAGCATTGTTCAAGGTGCTGGCCAGAGCGCAGTCCCTTCCCGTTCCACTCTGGTGCCTGGGGTGTGATGCCTGAGATCTACCTTTCCAACCCACCTTCTCTTCCAAGCCCTGCAGATGCACTTAAAAAGTTCAGTAAACAATAGACAGAAACAATAAACAAAAGTCCCCCTCCCCACGGTCATCTTCCGCCTTGGTCGCCTCATACTATGAATGTCTGTTTTTGGAACTACAGCCCCAGGATCTTGGACTTGTTTTCCATCCTCTTACCCCTGTCTTCACATAAGCTTAGTTTTATTCTGCAGGGTAGGCATAACGTTTCCTGGTTTTGTAACCTTGTCTTTTCTAGTCCATTTGTCTTAACTCAAATTCCTCTTATCTTTCATGTACACTAATGGCTCTCAACATTCCTGATGCTGTGACCCTTTAATATACAGTTCCTCATGTTGTGGTAGCCCAACTATAAAATTATTTCATTGCTACCACTGTAACTGTAATTTTGTTATGCATCATAATGTAAATATCTGTGTTTCTGACGATCTTAGGTAACTCCTGTAAAAAGATCTTTTGACACCCTCCCCCAAATGGTTGCTACCCACAGATTGAGAACCACTGATGTATACTAAGACTAGAGTTGTTCAAGTGGTCACTCAACTCCTTACTCCAGTTAACCAAACCTGTGCTTCCTTTAGTGACTTAGCCACATGATAAATTACATCACACAAAGAATTGGATCTTTAAGTCCTTCCACATTTTGTTAATTGTGGGTGCAATATAACTCTATATTTGATTGTTGATTTCAATGTCAGTTGGTCCAACACTGCAACTCACACATTGCTGGTGGAAATACACAATGCTATGAGTCCTGCTTGACAATTTCTTATAAATAAGGCATATGCCTACCATATGCCCTGGCCATTCTGTTCCTTTTTATCTGAGAGAATTAACTTAGTCACTTTTGTCACCCTAAAGAAAATTAGCCAGTATTAAAAGCAATGTCTTCCTGCATATAACAACAGTCTAGGAGTATACACCTGGGGTATTTCACAGGTTTTTTTCAAGCAAGTATTTTCAAGCACTTGAAAGAAACAGAACTCAGAGAACAGTGTGTTTGGAGAGGCAGGCACATCCTCTCTAATTACATTAAGGAAACCTGCAAGACTAGAGTGCTAACTTCATTATTCCCTCCCAAAGAAATTGGACTTGTCTTTAGTTTTATTGGCAGACACGATGTGTGTTAAGTTTACTCACTGTCTTGTTGATCCAGCTGTTCCCTTTACAGTAGACAACTAATAAACACAGGGAAGAGGTGACAGCTGGGAAGTCGAAAACAGGCCTGTTAGTCATTAAATCTGTACAGACTATGGCAAGTTTCCTTTTCTGAATACCTCAGAGCCATTACAAATGTCACCCCTTAGACCTGTTCCGCATTGATGTCTGGAGAGTAACTACATCACCATCTCCTTTGCAGGGTTGGGAAGCCACACATACACAGAAGCATGTGTGCACATGAAGGTTCAGGGCTGGGAACCACTGTGCACACACGCGTGCGCGCGCGCGCACACACACACACACACAAATGCATGCACACAGAGGTGTGTGTGTGTGTGTGTGTGTGTACATGAAGGTACTTGCTTACTGGACAACTAGAAAAGCAGCCAAAATCTTTATTCTAAGTCCTTAGTGTCAACTTCAGGTGTCAACAAAGTGACCTCAGGCCATCTACACAGGGGAAGGGAGACAGACGCCTACCTTACCATATGCCCAGTGTTGCAATGTTGTGGTCATCAACTATATATTGTTTGTCACTGTAACCTTGTATGGCACATGGTATGTGGCTTTTTTCTCATCATATGTGTATTTTTGGGAATTTTGCTGATTTATATACTTACATGGCATCCACGTAAGATATGCAGAATACATTTTAGTAGATGCGTATAATGACAGTGGCACGACTATCATGACATTCCAGACTCATAGCACTTTGAGAAGCCTCCGGATATTATCAAGTCCACCTGCAGCCAAGTGCCACTCCCAAAACACCAGACAAATGCTGACCTGTTTTCTGCTCTTAGAAATTTCACATAAATCGATGTTACACTATACATTTTTTTTGTGTCTTCCCTTCGCTCTGAGAGCTGCTCAAGTTTCATTCTTGTTTCTGTACACATCAATGCTTTGGGGTGATAATGATTTTACTGTGTGAGTATTCTGTTTTTTTAATTTTTATTGAATAGTTGATAGAACCTTCCATTTATTTCTCATTTATAATAAATAAAGTTACTAAAAACACTTGCATATAGATAATATATATATATGTGTGTGTGTGTGTACATATACATCTGTGATAAGAACCCACAAAGTGAAATCACTGAGTCAGTGATATCTATATGTTCAGCCCTTGTGAACAACCCAAACTGTTTTGCAGGGCACCTGTGACATCACATCCCCACAAGCAGTTTATAAAACTTGCAGGTTCTAGACATTCCTCCAGCACTTACTTAAATCTTTTTATTATGGTCATTTTAGTATTTGTATAGTAGTTGCTTTCCATTGTGTCTATATTGCATTAACAGATTTCTTGGAGGAATAATTCAGATAAAATAGACTGAGCAATTGAAGTATGCAATTAAATACACTTTGTCATAAAAATGAACTGAACCGTGAAATAGGCACTACATGTCAAAAAAGAAATAAATGACGGCGTCCACTCCATCTCACAAGAGGAATGTCCTTTTGGTCCTGATCACCCCTTCCCTGGAATGTTACCAAGGACCCAGAGATCTGCTTCTGTGAGTTAACTGTGTATTCCAAAGGCTTTATAAAAAAAAAATAAAATCATATGATAAATATTTTGTGTCTGGCTTGTTTTGTTAGGCAGAATTATGCTGAGAGTCATCAAGAATCACCTAAGCATATATCCTTATGTAGTTCAATGTTTTCCCCTGCTGGACAGGAAGTACTCCATGCAGCGGGCAGACCACAGTTGCATTGCCTGTTCATCCATCGATGGATAGGGGCACTTCTTTCATCTTCTTACTTTTATTTTAGCCATAACAAATAAAGCTTCTGTGAACCCTAATGTATATCATTTCATATGGACGTGTGCTCTCTCATGAGAAAGAGCCTGGTGTGGAAAGGCAGAGCCTTACGGCAGATGTGGTTTTGCTCTAAGGAGTAACCAAAGTGCTCACCAAGGTGGTTTTATCATTTCACACTCATACACTAACCCTAGAGTTCTAGAGAGCAGATTTGGCTAAATCGCTCTATTTCTATTTAACTTAAACATTCTGGAACGTAAGGGATGTTTGCGGGGATTATTCACATCTCCTACTATAGACAGAACTGAATTCGCCAAGATTCATATAATGAAGCCTCAACCTATAATGTGGCTGAAGTTCAAGGCAGGGCCTTGAAGGATTCATTAGGCCAAAGAGAGTTAAAAGGGTTGGACCTGGATTAATAGACTCGGTGTTCTTCTACGCAGAGCACATAGACCTTGAGCTTGAGTTCCTAGATGCCCTATCCTCATTCAGAGGAAAGGCCATCGGAGGACAAAGCATCCATCAGCAAGCAGGAAAAAAAAAAAAAGAGGCCCTAATGATTCCACAGCTTTAAGATCCTTGAATATTGAGGAGAAATCCTTAATTATTCAATAATAAAATTGAATGTGTATATTCCAGTGTAGTAAGATTAAGGCAAAGAATGTCAGATGAGATGAAAAATAATATATAGCTACGTGCTGGGTAGCAGAAGACCTTAACATATCTATAAAGTCTCCTTGCTGTGGAAAATAACATATTTGCAGGTTCTGCATTTGACACGTGAATATTGAAGGGACCGTTGTGGCCTTTAAGACCAACAACATCTCCAAAATGGTGAATTGTGCTTTCATTCTATTTTACCCAAAATTCTCTCTTACTTATATTTTTAGTTCATTTTGGCTGACTCACTTCCAGCTTTTGTTTGCCACACATATGAAGACAATAATATATCTTTCTATTATTGACTTCTAATCAACTTCCTGTTCTGGGAGGACATTTTTTTCATTATTTGACTGCTTTAACAGATTTAGAGGTACATTTTATTGCCCATAATTTGTATAATTTTGGTAGATGTTTTAACTGTCCTTTACCCCACTACTGAGTATACTGTCCTTTGAACATCAACTAAGTCCAATTGGCTGAGAGCATTCCTCAAATCTCCAACATTGCTAACTGATCTCATTTCTAATTGTTTGTCAGTTTTTAGGTATTGGACTCTTATCTAAAAATATAAGTCTGCCTATTTCTTTCTCCTTCTACTTAATAACTGCTGTACCCACATACTCTGAAAGTCTGTTAGGTACACAATGAGGAACATGGAGGTACATTTTTGCAATGAACGGAAACTCTCATGATCATTGCGAGAGTCTTCTCATGTTTTGCCATGTCTTTTCCTTGCAATACCCTTTGATGGATCATGGTAAACATGCCTCTCGGTAGTAATTTTCAGTAATTCTTGGAAAAATTGAGAATTCCTATGCTCCTGGTGAACTGAGGGTTCAATTTAATTTTATAATGACCTATAGAACTAAAGACACTGGGTTGAAAGAAATCTGAGATACATACAGACCTCTCTACAAGCCCGTTTTCATGAAGCAGAAGTGTTTGGTTGCTCTCTTGGCATTAAAATATTATATTCAGTAAAATTCTACTTCAGATACCCCGATATAGACTATTTTTTGTTCCTTCTCAAGTTGCTCTACCACCAAGTGCTCATCACAAGCGTTTGTACCTAGCAGATGGTGGCTTGCTCCTTTTCTTTGTTGCATTCTCACTCCCTGCACTCAGCAGCGCATAAGCATCAAGTGCAATAAACATTTCAGCTGCTCAAAAGCTGTCCTAAAAATTATGGCAGAGTCAGTTCAATTCAGAAAGGCAGCACAGATGCATCCACGCAACAGAAAGGATATTATAATTAAAATACTCATTATTAACAAGGCTGAAGTTACTAATGGCATTTCACGGGTTTTTTTTTTCTGCACCAACCCCCACCATTTAATAAGCAGAAAATCTAAAGAAGTTGGAAACAATAGGACTGTTAATCATGCCGATTGTTGTGAGAGACTGAGCCTTGATTAAGTACCAATGACTTCTCCAAATAACAGATATATTTTAAGGAGGACAGTTCAGTATTTCAGTACAGTGATTAGCAATTAAACATGGGCAGCTCTGAGCAGGGAGTTATAAAAAAAAATTTATTAGGGAAATCTTCATAGAAGATGTGTTGTATAAATTGTACCATAAAGTAAGAGTAATAGTTTACTAGACAAATATGAATGTAAGGAATATTCTAGAAATAAAAGATAGTACATCAATCAAAGACCTAAGTGTCTATTGTGCATATTGATAACATAAAAATTTAAGTGTAACTTTTCCAACAGAATATCTTAGACAACTTCTAAGAGGGAATATTTATTTGGACTCACAACAAACTCAGAGGTTTCTGACCCTGGTCTTTGTATCCGTGATTCCTGTGCCAGTGATGAGGTCACAACAAGAAGCATGTTGTGGAGCAGCTACATTCACCTCTTTGGGAGGGAAAGAGAAGAAGGAAGAGGGGGAGGGCAAAAAAAATGAAAGGAGGGAAGGATGGAAGGATGAAGGAGGACAGTGGGGAGAGCAGGATACAGAACCCCATTTGAGGATATGTCCCCAGTGACCTTCCACTAGGACATCCCATCCTAAAGTTGCCACCACCTCCATTATCACTAATAATGGAGAACCAAGCTTTCAAGTCAGAAGCCTTTAGGGGCCAGTCCAGATCCAAACCATAATACAGGAGGGAGATTATAAGGACAAGTTGTGGAAGAATCTACCTCAAAGATGACAGTTTAACTATGGCTCAAACAACAACATGATAAAAGTATTAAAAACAAACCTAGCAAAGGTGAATACCACAGGTTTTGTGTATTGTGTGCAAAGTTTATCCAAACTATGGCTTCATTGACTACGACAAATTATTATTCCACAGCCCAGGAAGTCCAGACATTAACAAGCTTCTTCCTCTTTCTTAAGCAGCCTTTGTATCGACAATCCACCTGTCTGATAAGTCAAACTGACTGACTTTTCACCAGAGCTTCAACTCAAATATATGCACTGTGTATGCCATATGCTTACCTTCATCCCTCAAAAAACAAGCAAACAGAAATCGTGCCTTCCTTTCACTACCTCATGAACCAACACACACACTTGTGGGCACACAAGGTGGGTGTGGCACAGACACACAGACACACACATAGAGAAAGGGGACAGAGTCAGGAACACATAGAGAGAGGCCACTGGTGCCTCAGGTCACAGAGCAGTTCCCTCCTGCATCTCTACTTTGTTCATCACAGATTAGAATCTTGTCACAGACAATTAGCAGTGAAAAGCCAAAGAATGCTTTCAATTGAAGGGAAAAAGGATAGAGTCCTTGGCAGTATTAATCTAAGTTTCTTACTATTGAATATAAAAACAATACAGTAGCTGTGAGGCAAATGAACCAAAAGATGAGGGCAGGGGGGAGGGGTCCTGGCCTGGAGCAAGAGTGGTCAAGACATGTCCAAACCCTAAAAATCTCATCTTGAGACTGGCAGGATAAGAATTGTTCCCTCCCTGTCTTGAGCCTGCGTGCCCCAGTGCCTTGCTACCCTCTGCCACCCTGAAAGCAGTCATGAAGCTTGAAGGCCAGGTTCCAGGTTAAAACTTCCTATTTCCTTATAAGGATATGTCCAGCTAGCACCTGGAACTCCTCCCCATGCAAATGAAGTATCCCCAGCACCTTAGCCCCAACCAGTGATTTACATTAACCCCCCCGAAAACCCCTGCCCACTTCCCCGATGTTTATATAGCCCTTACTCCCCCAGGGAAGAGGAGCTGTTTTACTGAAAACCTACTCAGAGCTGGCTTCCTCCGCCCCACTGAGACCAGCATCCTGCTGACCCACTTGCCCAGTTGAGTTTCACTCTTTCCAGCACCGGTTCCAAAAGGTGTCTGGATGCCCCAAGGCTAGAAGCCAGCCGGGAACAAGTAACATATTAAAAGACTAGAATTCTAAGAACTCCAGAGATGAAACTAGCAAAATTTATCAAGTAATAACCTGTGAATGACAAGTTCTAACAAATTAATTAAGAGTATAAAAATATACCCAAACATGATAAGAATTTTTAAAAAAAAACCAAACTCTTCAGTGTTTTTTTAATTAAATATTTGTCAAATATCTATCTTACCCTCCCTTTCCCATTCATTTCTGTGAATTTCATTAATCAAATTAGCATGTGAAACAGAGGGAAACCAGCAGAGAGTGAAGGGCATGCTTTAAGAAAACAAATACAAGTGCTCATGTCCAGACTGTGCTGCAAAATAATATTAAAACCCAAATCTCAACAGCATGAATTTAGAGAGATTTGCATGATATCGAGAAGTCACTTATTATTAGGTTTGTTTTTTTTTTTTTCTGCACTCACAGATAAATGGAGTCAAGAATAGCTCCATTCCCCAGCTGCATAGTTTCTGAGCATGGGAGAATATTAAGTAATTGGGCTGAAGCATTGTCCGCGTTAGCTGCTAGTTTTGAATATAACATGAGTAATCAACGCGGAAGAGTATTCTTAGGCCTCTCATTGTAATCAGCGTGTTATTGTTACAATATCACGGTATCCAAATAAAGCGGAGTCTCCTCGCTCTTAATTTTTGAATGCGCTTTAAGGATAAATTATAATAATTTCCAAAGGCATGAAGGACAGCGTCATGAGATTACATCTTTCTGTTTAAAATGATAGGGAGTTGACTGATGAGTCCATTAAAGGGGACAGGACAAAGATGTCTTGGAGACCTCATCAAGTGAAAACAATGTGCAGGATTAATTCGCATCTATTCCACTTCCCCGTGTTTAAATGGGAAATGAGCTTTGAGTGACAACTTTATTTAGTAAGTCAAAGGTTTCTGAAATTTTTTTATGAAAAAGGTGCAACTTACATGGAAAAACAGAAGGTTTTTATTAGGAACATTTGATGTAATACGGTAGAAAAAAAAAACTCATTAGATGCCAGTTAATAAAGGGCACGAAATACAAATCACCTGCAAGTTCGAGCTGCATGAAGTCTTCTGTGTTTGCAATCATAGCCTCATCACTGTGTTTATTAATATCGATCCCATCTATTGCCCTGTCTCCTTTTATAGCTAACTCATTTAAAATCATAATAGTTTCCCATAATTTGGTTTTATTTAAAACTATTGTTGATTGTTTAGACATATATCCATAGGAATTAATTTGTAACTATAATTCTTGGAGCTCAGCTATTTTGTTTCAGTCAAGAAAAACAACTTAAATTATAAACATAGATCTCATATATAGAAACATACAAAATATTATGTAACTGCTGGTATTATGTAACTCAGAAGATTGAATTTTAGACTTTTAAAGGGTTAGTAAAAAAAATAGTCCCATGTAGCTAAATCACTTAAAATCCATTGGTGGTAATAATGCACGTATGTAAGTATTATTATAAAATTGAAAGAACTAAAATTGTGCACATATTCATTAAGTTATAGTCAATATAATCATAAGAGAAAATAAATCTTCAAGTAAGAGTGTGAAGACAAAAGCAACTTTTATCAAGGGCTTTGCTATTTTTCTGACAAGACAGTGTTCTCAGGCCCACAAACATGTTTTCTATCACTTGATGTTTTACATTTACTTAGGTGTCTTACCAACATACAAATCCCACAGGCCTTTGTGTATCCAGAAGACACATAGACAGAAGAATAGTTCTTCTGTAACCATTTGCAGGTTGCCAATATGCTAACCAAGCTGTACCTTAAAAAACAGGATATGGTTAGCAAATCCACAACCAGCTATGTTACGCTCTTTTTTAAATGTGCCTGCTCAGTTAGTTAGGCTCATTAGGAGTGTTCCAGTGACTTTGCTTGGGTACCCACGTGTCTGACACCCTAGCACATCATTAGATACAGGAAATGATCCCAAGTACAAATGACAACACGCACTGAGGCTCTGACCTGCTGCCCTGTCGAACCATCAGCAAGTTGGGATCAAGCCAGTTGTCTGATGAATGAGGCCTGTCTCAGTAGTCGGTTGTGTGCTGTGGTCATCTTACTGATCCTCCGGCCCCAGCATGTGTTCTGAACAGGCAGCAATCTCAAATTGAAGCTGTCCAGCGGTGTGTTCTCAGGGATGCCTTGTGCTCAGACTGCATCTTCTCAGGAGGCCAGCGATGTTAGGTTTCCTAGCTGTGCTATTGATCGATCACCGAGTTAGATTGGAATCTCCATCTGTTATCAAAACCCTCCCCTTTGTGATTAGCAGGACATCTGGAGGCTGACACTTGGTACCTATGAAATCACTGGCCGGGACCCGCCGGTTCTCATGCTTGCTTGAGTCAAATATTTTATGGGTTAAACTGATTTTGAATTATGTCATCTTTCTTAATCTAAGTGATATTCACTGGCAAAGTTCCCTCAACCCACAGATTTATTTCCTTACCCTCCATTCTATTCTCTGAAAAGATAAATGCTTGATTCTTTTCCTTTAATGACTAACTTTTAGATGAAGTGGTAAAGTCGAATAATACTTTCCAAACAGCGGTAAACAAAGCTCATGGTTTTTGCTTTGTGGACTTGTCACTGTTCTGCAGTCAGGGACTTTCATTCATTATAGACTGGCCAATTGCGTCCTTCCAAATTGTTTCACATGACACTTTCTGTTAATTGTGTGTATTTTTTTTTTTGTGGCGTTGGGGGTGGTTATATACCTGTGTGAGCACACATGCCCAAAGACACCTGAAGAGGACACTGGATCCCCTGGAGCTGGTTAAAAGTCATTCTGGGTGGTTCTGGTGCCCACTTGTGCTCATCTGTCTACATTTGTATCCACCTTGAAGACCTTGAAGGCTCGTTTGCTCTAGTCACAGCTATGTCATGCTTGAAGCGTGGATATCCTGTGATTGCCCAGCCACGCCACTAATAACCCATCTGCAGGGTTTCTTCTTCTTCTTCTTCTTCTTCTTCTTCTTCTTCTTCTTCTTCTTCTTCTTCTTCTTTTTGCCATTACACTTTTAATTTATTTATCAAGATATGCCAATGGCATAGTCTCTCCATGTTAACATTATGAAATCAAACCCCAGAGAATTTGAGAATCTGCCATCACCACATTCCTTGGTCATTTTCTGTTCCCTCTGATTTGTAAAAATGAAAACACACACACACACACACACACACACACACACAAACACACACACGGAAAGAAAAGCAAATAGGAAAATCATCACATGTATTTCTGGGTGCAACTGGGTGTGTGAAGAGGGCCTGGGCAGAAAGTTGTTACCTACAGTATGAGCTGGCCAAACCCTGGCCCTGCTTTGGCAGGGTTGTGCAGAGCTTTATGAAAGAATACAGCCTTGTTAATTTTGTCCTATATGAAACTGTGTGTCATCTACCAAGTAATGACTCGATTCTCAGTACAACATAAAATTATTAACAAAGAGAAAAACAGTAAAATTTGCTCTTGTCAGGCATAGTGGTGCATGCCTTTAATCCCAGCACCCAGGAGACATAGGCAGACAGATCTCTGTGAGTTCGAGGCCAGCCTGGTCTACAGGACAAGTCCAGGATAGCCAGGGCTGTCCTGGGGTTTGGCTGTAGTACTCCCAGACAGGAAATAGACGTATATGTCTCTCTCCCAAGCTGGTTTGCTTCCTGAAGGGAACAGAGGAGCCCTTGATCCCAGGGTTCCGTTCTCTCAGGATGGACTATAGGGCTCAAGCTAAGGCCCTTTCACTCACCAGGGCCTCACTGGATGTTACGGTTAGCTCTTTTAAATGAGATTGCTAGTACCAGAGGCCCCGGCAAGACTCAGGTCAGATGCTGCCGCCGAGGAAGTTCCACACGCCAGTGAACAGCAGAAGCTTGTGGCGGCCATAGCTCGTGGCTGACTGACCTGCAGTCAAGCTCAAGGCATTCAGCAGGTCTTCTTCAGTAACCCTTCCTTCCCCCAGAGTAAATGACAAATCTTAGGCAGTCATGGTGGAGGAGTGGAGTGAGAAGGCATTCATTTCATGAATCCAGGACTTATAACCCTCGGGCAGTGGGAGGAGTTTTGAATGTAAATGTGTTTGATTCGCTGGGGCTAGGGTTACCAAGGAGACTTGATCTACAGGTAACAAAACAGCCCTAGCATAAGAGGAGGAAAACAGTATTTAATTATTCTAAAGCTGGGGAAAGAACTCCAGGTATGGTCAAGGGTCATTGGTTGAAAGCCAAGACACCAAGACATCTCATTAGCATAGGGTGTTTCCAGGAATCCCTAGGTGTTTGATGAATGGGTTTCTTTCCAGGAAAGGGTTGTGATGCTCCTTAGAGGTTCTGGGATTTCCTAGATTGGACAGAGAAGGAACCCGGGTGAGAAAGGGAGTTCTTTGTCTTACACCAACTCCAGAGGCTATTGGGAGATGCCTGCCTTCAACCCTGATAGCAGGATCCTACACTGTTACACAGAGAAACCCTTGCTAGGGGTGGGGTGGGGAGGAGGATTATTCTTGAAGCCCTAATGAATTGTCTTGACCATGGAATATTTTTATATGCGAGAAATTGGGCAGAACTGCAGGATAACTGCTAAGATATCACAATTTTTAAAAAATCCAATGAGGGATGACTTACTTTTCTATAGGGAACATCTCAGATGGATGGATGCACACATCCTCGGCTCCTGTTCCCTGATACTCTAGGGGCTAGAAAAAGAGTAATGAAGTGAGTCTTTCTCTAAATAGAAAGAGAATAGACGGCTCCCTTTGGCTTAAATTTATGTTTAATTTTCATCAAGTTTGTTTCTTCCTGGGAGATGTGAATGCCGCAAAGTTTTCACCTCCCTGACCCGTTATGACAATCTATCTTTTTTCCCTTCATCTAAAGTCAGAACTGGCAGCGTTCTCCTTATACTATGAGCTACTTTTAAATGACATGCGGGAGAAGAAAGACACTGCAGTTAAATATATAAAAATAAATTTTCTTGGCTTACTGGGGTAACCAACAAATATCTATGAGTAATGCCCCTGTATCACGAGCTAGCAGGGCACTTAATAAAACCCAAACAACTGTCACACACAGGTTATAAGGTCATTTCTCACATATAAGATAAACTAGAAATCTATCCAAAGGATAGAATCAGGGAGAGTGTTATGAAGTTTGTTGGAAAATAGAGAACGAGCTCTGTGCATTATTTCATTTCCCAAGGGCACTTTGATAAGCATACACACATATTGCCAGTGCATCCTGGGACCCCGGGTGCTGGGGCAATGAGGAAAACAAGCAAGTTCAAACCCATAAATACCATTTAGTAACAAATTAAACTTTTGCCATGGGAGACAGGAAGACAAATATGTAAAATAAAACTGTATATTGTTTTTTTCTTTTGTTTTTTTTTTTTTTTCTGTCGGCTATGTGGAAAATGATGGAAGTGTAAACAAAGAAAATGAAGATACTGTCCTTCAAGAAGTTAATGATGAGGTTTCTATTTATAGCATTTGCCTGAAAAGAATCACAGAGTCTACTACCCATCAGGGCTTGATGAATGAAGGCACAGAACGAAGCATTGCATGAAAGCGAGTTTGTGGAGGTTGTAGGAAAGAAATGGGAATTCACAGGCGTGCTTTATTTTAAAAACCAACGATCATATTTCCAGTTGTATGATCCTACAATGCCATTTTGTCCTCAGTAGCACAACAGAAAAAAAAATTTTACCTGGTGATACTCAAACTCCACTGTGAGTCAAGCATATAGTTTAGTTCAATAGTAGTGAGCTTGTCTGACACGTGCAAGGCTTGGGCTCAATCACTACCACTGAAAATCAATTCTAAACTGGGTGAGAATTAAGATTCACTTCGAGTGGAGGGAGGGGAACACCAACCCACCTATAAAAACTTTGACCCCAAAACTTACCCTGCCTGCAAGATGTGCAGGGATAAAGATAGAGCAGAGATTGAGGGAACGCCCAACCAATGCCTGGCCCTACCTGAGACCCACCCCATGGGAGAGAGCCAACCTCTGACACTATTAACAATACTCTGCTAGTCTTGCAGACAGGAGCCTAGCATAGCTCACCTCTGAGAGGCTCCACCCTGCAGTGGATTGAAACAGATGCTGAGACTCAACGGCTAAACATTAGGACTGAAGGGGACAGGGGGTCGACAAGAAGACCAACAGTGCCAACCAACCAGGGCCCAGAGGGGCTTATAGAGACTGAATCACCAACCAAGGATTGTGCATGGATTGGACCTAGGCCCCCTACACATGTATAGCCAAAGGGCAGCTCAGAAGTCACGTGGGTCCCCTAGTAAAAGGAGCAGGGGCTGTCTCGGTTGCCTGCTTTTCAGTAGCTTCCCCCTGGTGGGGCTGCTTTTTCTGGCCTCAGTGGAAGAAGACGCACCCAGTCCTGATGTGCTCAGAGGGTTTGGAGGGCTCGCCTTTCCTGAGAAGTAGGAGAGAGGGCATGAGAGAAAGGGGGTAATGGTAGGACAGAGAGGAGGAAGGGGTAGGCGGAGTCTATGATGGGGAAATAAATTGAACAAATAAATATTTAAAGAAAATATTTACTTTGGATGTTTGCAGGATATGAAGATTCATATTCCGGCTCAAGCCTCCAGGTCTGGACGTGCCCGTGATTCTGCAATGTAGAGTCCATGAGAACCACGGCTGTTTTCCAGTAGCAGGCTCAAAGACAGCGGTGTGGCTGTCTCCACTGTTCCTTGGGCCTGAATTCATAAAGGTTGTTTTGTCTTCATTTTAGTCTGTGTCCTACCTGACAGTTCCAGAAGCATGGCCAAATTCAGCCTCCCAAGAACACAATACCATATCTAGTGTCGGAATTCAATTCGGAAAATATAATTTTAATTTAGAATTATTTCCACAGGTGACAACATTTAATAGGGAAAGTCAGTGAGTACAGGGTTGTGATTTCGTGGCAACCACATGGAGTTCACGGAGTCCAGAAGCATGTGAGGAATAGGGAGATGAACTGTGGTGTGCTTCACACAGACAACAGCACTGTGAAAAGGCTGAAAAGTGTTGACATATAAAACCTACTTTCTTTATATTAAAACTTAAAGACTATACTAAGGTTGACATATAAAAGAACAGGATGATCGGTTGGTTTTAAATTTCAAATACATCGCAACTACCTTTCTAATTTAAATGGAAATTTTAACCAGGTATCTTATACTTCCATTTGTTAAATCTGAACTTGGAATGCTCCCTATGCAAAGCAGAAGTTTGCCTTAGTTTTTCAGGTAACAGAACACAGACTATGGAGTATGCACCTTTGCACGGTACATTGACACAGCAGAAGCCAAACTCACACTTGCAGGAAATCTTGCAAGGTTTTTCTCACACCTTGGAAAGCTGCCAGTTTATTAAACACCCAGGCATTTCCTTGTAGATTATTTTATCCAATCAACACAGTCCTCTACCAGTAAAATCTCTTAATACCCCACAGACCCTTTTAATGACGGATGCAGAGAGCCAGCTACTGTGCACAACCCCACTCACCATCAAAATCCATCTGATTATCCAATGGGATGCTGTACAGCCCACCTACCTAGCTAGAGAAAGCACCTCTGTGTCCTCCTGCTTTAAATATTCTTAATTTTTTGAGGTTTGGGGATGAAAATTATTTTTATTTTTCTCTTTTTTATTTTAGTTCCTTATTCCTGCCTCCAAGGTATTGACATTTAGGGTATCTGTTGCTAGACTATCCTGTGTATTTCAGGAAATTTAGCAAGATTTTTGGCCTCTAGCTTTCAAGGTAACAGATCCATGAACTGTGACAACTAAAAACGTGAGCAGACCTTGCAAAGTGCTGCTCATGGGGCAGACTCCTGTCCTCTGAGAACTCCTGCTCAGCCAGGGCTGCCCATGATGCTATAGCTTCTCTGTCCTCCTGTCAGTGATGGAAAAGGTAGCAATCAGCTCATAATAGATACATAGAAAAATTCATAATTTTTAATATGCACAAGAAGGCCTGGAAGGTGGCCCAGAAAGAAAATCACGTGTCTTGCATGCCATAAGGACCTACTTTTGGATCCCCAGAGCCCACAGAAATGCCAAATGGGTATGACAGTCTGTCTGTAATCCCAGGCCACTGAGACAGAAATACCTGGAGCAAGCTGCTTAGCCAGACTAGCCAGAACAGTGAACTCCAGCTTCACAGAGAAGACGCTGCCTCGGTGCATAAGGTGAATGAAAATACCTGGTGACAATGACAGGCATCCACATGTACACACATACCTGCACATGGACCCACACACACATGAACTCGCAGTGCACATGCATGCAGTGCAAATATACATATGTACGTATATACATACATACATACATACATACATACATACATACATACATACACACCATTAGTTATACCCAAAAATCTTACAAAAAATTTTAAAATTTATTTATTTATTTATTTATTTACTTTGGTTTTCTGAGACAGGGTTTCTCTGTGTACTTTGGTTGTCCTGGGCTCACTTTGTAGACCAAGCTGGCCTCAAACTGATAGAGATTGCCCTCTCTTTGCCTCCCCTAGTGCTGGGATTAAAGGTGTCTGCTACCACACCCGGCTAAACCAACATTTTTTAAATCATAAGTTGTATTGCAATTAAATGATAATGAACTTAGAAAAAGTGGCTTCCTAAATGCCAATTTAAAATAGTTTGAGATTTCCTCTTACCTTAGACACAATTGCCATGGTCAACTCTATACTTGCTCAGTCGTGTTTATCGCTACTCTATCCATAATAGCTTATCCTTGGAAATAGCCTAGATGTCCATCAGCTGAAGAATCGTTAACGAAAACGTGGTGCATTTACACAACGGAATCTACTCAGTTGTTTTAAAAAAATTATAAAATTTGTAAGTAAATGGATAGAGCTAAAACAATCATCCAGAATGAGGTAATCCACACCCAAAAAGACAAAAAAATTTGCATGTTTTTTCTTATATACGGAAGTCAGTTTTCAAGCCTTAGATGAATGTTTCAATCCAAACAACCACAGAAGTTGAGTAGCTATTAAGGGACCAGGGGGAGGAAAATGTCTCCCATGGAAGGGCAACTAGAGTGTAGTGTTATAAGGAAGCAAGGGAAACCAACCAGAACAGAAGTGTTAAAGATGGAGAGGGATAGGAAGTCAGCGTAAACAAGGTAATATGGGAAGAAGCAGCTGACACTGAAAGCCTTTTGAAAAGCCATATGCTAACCTATTACTGTAGAAGAGAGAGAGAGAGAGAGAGAGAGAGAGTGTGTGTGTGTGTGTGTGTGTGTGTGTGTGTGTGTGTGTGTGTGTGTGTGTATCTAAGCTAAATGGCATCACCATATAACAAGGGAGACTGTGCCCCAACTAGACAGCCTATGACACCACGTGATACCTCCAGTGCCAGGAACAGATTACGTCTTGTCAGGGTCACAGGCCAAAAAGGGGGTTTCATGGGAGCACCTCAAACACCACAGGCCATTGGTAAGGCTGTTGGCTGTTCTCCATAACCTAGTGGTAAGGCCCTGTTGCTGGGACACAACTTACTTATGTCACAGAACCTGGAGAAATGAAGCTGGTACCCAAAAAGAAGCATCATACTACTGACTGGTGTTTATGGTGCCGAAGGGTAGTCTGTCCACTACTGGGTGAAGAAGGTAATCATCAGTATCACTGAGGAGGGAAAGTGGGCACAAAGCCCTAGTCCTGAGCGAAGAGATAGTTTCCATTGATATCTGCTGACAAAGTGAAGTGTCTGTCACTGAGTATATTAACCACACTTTAAGGCAGACTCCAAGCTCAGAAGTAGTTGGCTAACACAGAACAAATACACTCCGTATGCATGTGCATGGTGTGTGTGTGTGTGTGTGTGTGTGTGTGTGTGCACTTTTTGTTTTGTTTTGCTTTTTTGTATTTTTGTCTTGATTTTCTTTTTGTTTGCTTTGATTCTTTGTTTTGTTTTGTTTGGTGGGATATAAACAAGGATAGCCTCGTAGGCTCATTATTTGAACACTTGGTGTCCACTTGGAACGGTTTAGGAAGGATTAGTAGGCGTGGTCTTGTTAGAGGAACAGTGTCATGGGGTGGGGTGGGGGACTTTGAGGTTTGAGGTTTCAAAATCACGTGCTATTCCCAGTTAGCTCTCTTTCCACTTTCGACTTGCAGACACAAACGCAGCTTCTCAGCTTCCTCTCTGTCACCATGCTTGTCGGCTGCCATGACCCCCATCTTGTTCGTCATGAACTCTAACTCTGTGAAATCATGAGCCCCGAATTAAATGTTTTCTTTTATAAGTTACCTTGATCCTCATGTTTTCTCATGCAATAGAAAAGTAAAAAACAGGGGTTTCTCTTTGTTTTTGTTTCTTGGTGGGGAGAAGAGAGAACGTGAAGTGAGGTGGGGAAGGAGTTGAGAAGGAGAAAGAATAAGATCACAACATATTATATCAAAATAATTTCAATTAAAAATGAATTAATAACTTCATAAATATACTCTCTATATAAATACATGACAAACTAATTCATAAACTAAAAGACATAAAATTTAACCATAGATATTAAATATCCACCTAATATAAGTTAGAAAAATACAGAATTTAAACACTGTAAAATGGGTCTTTTTATTGAAAAGAACATACAAGATAGAATATGAAGGTACATAATTATAATGGAGAATATTTTAATATTCTAATATTATTCTTCATAACATTCTATATGAAGCTACTGCAATGGGAGTTATTAAGCTAGTAAAACAAAAAAAAAATCACTTTCAAATTATAAGTACCTTAAACACTTGGCTTAACATACAACATATAGTGCATGCTGCTCAGCAGCCCTTCTGTCTGTAGCCACCGCCTCAGTTCTGAATGTTAGCTCATGTACAGGCATTCCACGTGCTTGGCCCTGCAGAAACAACGCCTATATGCATCCACAGTGACATGTAGGATTGTTTTTCAACATGAGAGTAAAACGTTATCAATATTACATTTACCCGGCCTATGCTCCTACCCTCAGTCCAACAGCCCTATCTCCCAAAGCAATTTAGTCTTTATTCCATTTTTTTAAGGCCTTCAGTTTAGTTTTTATAGAAACACCACTGTTTTCAAACTCATACATCACTGTTTTAAATAATGTGAAACTGAAAAATAATTGCACATTGTGAATCAGTTTCAAACACCATGAACAAGGCCTAGGGCTGCAGTCCAGGGTGGAGTGTGTGCCTAGCTCACCCTCTTGGCCAGTGTGGAGCAAACACTTCCTGTATAAGAGCACAGATTTTCTGCATGAACCACATTTTTTTTTGCATTTTAACTATGAAATCTTTCTGAGGACACAAAGCTTTCCTCTTGTGTGTGTTTTAGAGTGCCTTTGCACTCAGCTCTATCATCCATCTTCAATTCCTTTGAACACAGTTCAAAGTACAGAGTGGATTTAGACTTGTGCTACCCCCAGAACAGTGCTGAGACTATGAAGAATCAAACTAGAGGCACAGAGAAAACACTCACAGATCACATCCAGTAATGAAGTTGCATACAGTATGATTTTTATCCAAAATCTCTTCAGAGTCAATAACTGAACACCCTAGATATTACAACGTACAAAATATTTGAGCAGACACTTCACCAAGGACACATAAGTATGACAAATAAGCACATAAAATACTCTCCCCATCACTAGCCTCCTGGGAAATGTGAGCATTAACACCAGGTATAAGTGCATGCCCATCAGGACGGCTGCCATTAAAACACCTGGCCACACCAGGGACCCACACTGTGAGTGCAAAGCAAAGCTCTACATCCACTGCAGAGACAATTACACACCTTCCATGATGTCTCATGGGATTGCAGGTACAGTAAGAACATACAAAGTTAGTCCCTGGTGTGCACAGAGGCTCCGGACTTATTCTTATGTTCCATAGATGTAAATTGATATGATATTTTCAGAATACAAAATAGCATGTCAAGAAACAAACACATTTGTCATAGAGATGTTGGCTTTCTTAGAATCCAATCTTGTCACACACACACACACACACACACACACACACACACACACACTGTCGAAGGCCATATCTCCCAGCCCCTTTGCAAATAGGTATAAATAGTTCATTAAGTTCTCACCAAGAGGATGTGTGCCTAGGAAATAGTTGCCACTTCCACATCTAACACAAAGATCATTGGGCTTGGCCTTCTCTGCTCACCATGAAAATCTGAACACAGAGCAGTCCTTGATCTACTTGGAACTATCTAATGCTCAGGAGATGGTGGAAAACCAAAAAGAGAGAATTGGATTCCTAGATGGCAGGGAGCAGAGATGAAGTAAAACCATAGTCCATGCTTCTGAGAAACCTTACATGAGAGAGATAGTAATGTCGCTGACCTTGGTATGAGTAACAAACCAGTCTTATAGGAAAAAAAATGGTATGACAGAAAAAAAAATATAGCTCTTTCATTTGTCACAAGACAGACCTAAACACACACACCACACACACACACCTTTACCTGGCCAAAAACCAAAATATTGGAGAGTCCAGAAGCTGTGCTCTTGTCTCCATTATGAATCTACCACCTCCACCCCACCCCACTGCCAAGTTGTTTTCACCACAGAGGCTGCTGCGTGTCCTTGCCTTGTTTTCAGTGCAGAGGCCTCCTACAGTATTTCATGCATCATTACAGAAATGGAAAACACCATGTCGGTGCCTCTGCCTTCAGGTCCCTTTTATGACAGCATTTTAGCCTTCAGACTGACAAGAAGATATTTATAAAAGGGTTCAGTTGCTATCCCTGGGGGCCCTGCTCTTTTTGGAAGGGATGTGGGGGAGTAGAGGGGGCCATGGAACATTTAAGGAAAACTAAGAAAACAGGCCATGTCAGACAACAGGACAAAATGCAACCGTAGCACATGATATGTATTTATTACGTTTCTATAAAAAGTTTGTACAGCTACTGAAAAACTGTATCAAGACCAGAAATATAAGGAATGCTTATGAGATGTTTCAAGACAAATACAAAGCAAGGTCTTATCTACTTAGCAGAGCCATTTCTGAGGGACTGTACAAATAAAGGCTGGAAAGGAGTAGGAAAATAAAGTCTTCTTGTCTTGTCATGTATTTTGAGTGAATGCTTCTCTTCTGTTTCCTTAAGTTTTATTATTGTTATAGTTCTTATCCTAAAGTTGTGATTTTATCTTAACGATTTATGGCCAATTCACTTGCAAAGATTCAATGCAATGCAATTCTTTTACAGAGTGACTTATTTAATCATTTACTTTAAAAAAAAATGTTTATCATGTACAAACAAAGTTACCAAACTTCATATCAGATAGTGTTAAAATAGGGCAAAATATAGATGGACCACATGTTAGAATGGGAGCACTCATAAGCAAAACAACAGCACGGGTGGGTGCTTAAACCGAAATTGTAACTCCTTATTCAAGCTGCACCTTAAAAAAAAATGAGTAGTGCATAATACCTCCTGTACATAAGACCTCCTGTGCATAATACCTCCTGTAGGTAACTTCAGAATTGACATTCATCAAGCTGAGAGCTGAAGAATATAGAGCTGGTTAAAATAAACAGACTTAGTAGAGATAATATCAGAAAATATCGTCCCAATGATAGTAAGAGGATGGGAGTCACTTACTGGACAGACTCTTCTTGACTTGCACCATAGACTTTTTTAAAAATGAGATATTAGCCAAAGGGCAACCTCCACGCTCCTACCAATCAGACGATGCAGTATACAGGGGACTGATGAAGACAATGCAGTGTCACACACAGGTGATCACAGAGGACTCCAGATACTCCATGTTTAGAAAGTTAGAGAAAGAGTTTGACTGGGGGGCACCAATGCTATGTACAGAGGAATGCCAGAAGGGGAAGTGAGACCTTAGGCACTGCCAACTCAAGCAAACTGAAAGGATGGGAGCACTGCTTGCAGCCTCTCTCCTCTTTCCTCTCCCCTCCCCCACTCCTCTCCTCCCTCCCCCTCTCTCTTCCTCCCTCTCTCCTTCCCTCCCTTCCTCCCTTCCTCCCTTCCTCCCTCTCTCTCTTGCCTTCAAGTAGTGTTGCACATTGGCAAAAAAAAAAAACAACAACAACAACAAAAGGGTCAAGAGAAAAATCAGGATACGTGGCACCCCAGCCAGTCTCCCGTGGTGGTGAGAAAAAAAGTGGAGCAAAGATGCAAATGGGAAGTATGCAGCATAGATGGCAATAAGTAGACTCAGTTTGATTCTATTCTCCACTGGCAATGAACCTGAGACAAGTATTCCAGCAACCATGAAACCAAGGCCCAAAAGGGTCACCATCATTGAGCTCTTTGATAGCTAGATCCCATCCAAGGTCAGTTCCTGAGACATTCCTTCTTTCAGGAGAGAAGCACCAGGGAAAACCACACACACACACACACACACACACACACACGGGGGGGGGGGGAATGAATATATGTGAATGCTCTAAAAAATAATAGCAGTTAGGTAAGTGTCCTATAGAATAAATTCAGAGACGTACCACTGTTTCTTTATCTGAGTGACTATTAGTTTTAAGAGACTGATAATGGCAAATGTTGGCAAGAATGTGGGACAACGTGAACAGGTTTACTCCAGTACACTTAAGGATCACTTTGGAAAACTGGCACTATTTCTAAAGCTTAAGACATCATGTGACTATTCTAAAAGGCATGCTCAAAAGAAATGTGTGCACACATCACAAAACACATATTACAGAGTATACTTTTTAAGAGAAGTATGGAGGAGATCCAAGATGGCGGCGAGCAGTGTGGACCGTGTTTGAAAGCTCCAGCGAACAATTCAAGGAATTGCACAGATTTCTGAGCCAGGAACACCAAGGTCCCCACACCATGGCAGCAGAAGTGCTCCACGGTTCGGAGGGACCAGGGTGCGGAGGACCTGCCTGCCCCTGCACACGGGAGGAGTGAGGACTTTATCAGATCAGAGCGGCGGCGGTGAGGACAGCAGTGCCATTAGCGGCTCCAGCAGCGCCAGCAGCTCCAGCGGCGCCAGTGGCGGTGGCTGAGGTTTGCAGCTCAGAGCCTTCCAGTGGAGGTGATTAGTGTGGTGGACGGTGGGAGTTGCTGCGGGAGAGGGGACTCTGGACAGGATTTGGGTCGCGTGGTGCCTTGAGACCCAGGCTGGACTCAGCGGACGGTTCGGCCCAGAGTTCTGGGTTTGCTCAGTGAGCTGTGCTGTGGAGAGGCTGGTTCGGCTCGGCGGGCAATTCTGCACGAGGCGCAGCTCCCCTGCTGTGACGCAGGCTAGGCGGAGTGCCCGCTTCCACCCTGGGCTCCGGCTCAGCGCAGACGCAGTTTTCCTGCTGTGACTCAAGCGGGGCGGAGCGCTCAGTTATACTCCGGGTGCTTGCCCAGCACAGACGCAGTTTTCCTGCTGTGACACAAGCCTGGCGAAGCGCTCACTTCTACCCTAGGTGCTTGCTCAGCGCTGCCGCAGTTTTCCTGCTGTGACGCGGGCTGGGCGGAGTGCTCAGTTATACCCTGGGTGCTTGCTCAGCGCAGCCTTGGTTTTCCTGCTGTGACACAAGCTGGGCAGAGCGCTCACTTCCACCAGGTGCTTGCTCAGTGCAGTCGCAGTTCTCCTGCTGTGGCAGATGGTTCAGTCCCTGAGAAACTAGCTGAGCTCGATGCATGGCTCGGGCCCAGTATCCCTGGCTGGACTTGGCAGGGGACCCAAAAGGTTGTGGATACCTTGGCCTGACCCAACGATCATTCAGAGACCCAGAACGATTGCAGGACCCACAGCAAAGGGGAGCTGAGGATCACTGGTGATGAGAACCCAAAACTACAGGGATAACCTCCTGCCATCCACACCAGTGAAGTATCAGGGCTTCCAGCCTACGGAAATCGTGAGAAAACAAGTGAATCTATCATCAGACTCCCTCCACTCAACTCTGGAAGTTACCCAACAAAAACAGAGACGGCAAGATGTCTAAGGGACAGCGTAAAAGCATGCGCAAAAAACCCCAAAACAACATGACGTCTCCAGTTCCCAGCTATCCCAAAGAAAACAACCCGGAGAACTCACATACAACGGAAACACAAGAAAATGACCTCAGATCCTTGGTAATGAAGATGTTAATGGAGGAAACAAATAAAATTCGAAATCAGATGCAGGAAGAAGCAGCAAAGCAGGTGCGAGACATAAAAGAAGCACATAGAGTGGAACTGGAAAATTTTCAGGAAAATATAAACAAACAGATGAAAGAAATTTAAAAATCTGTTCAAGATATGAAAATGAAAATGGATTCAATGATAAACACACAGACAGAAGAAAAACGAGAACGTGAGGCCTCAGAGAAGAAGGCGAATGACATAGTGCTGAGCTTTTCTAACAGAATCCAAGAGATGGAAGAACGAATCTCAAGTCTAGAAGATACAATAACAGATCTTGAAGCAACCAATAGAGAAAATGCCAAATCTGGAAAACTCCTGACACAAAACATCCAAGAAATTAAGGACACCATGAAAAGAAGAAATCTGAGGATAATAGGCATTGAAGAAAGAGAAGATATCAGACTCCAAGGCCCAGAAACTCTTCTCAGCAAAATCATAGAAGAAAATTTCCCCAATCTAAAGAAAGAGATGCCTATAAACATACAAGAGGCATACAGAACACCAAATAGAATTGACCAGAAAAGAAAAACTGCCCGTCACATAGTAATCAAAACACAAAACATACAGAACAAAGAAAAAATATTAAAAGCTGCAAGGGAAAAGGGCCAAATAACATTTAATGGCAAACCTATCAGAATTACACCCGACTTCTCAGCAGAGACCATCAAAGCCAGAAGGGCCTGGACAGAGATCCTGCAAACCCTAAGAGACCACAGATGCCAGGCCAGACTACTTTACCCAGCAAAACTATCAATAACCATTGATGGAGAAAACAAAATATTCCATGACAAAACCAAATTCAAACAGTACCTATCCACAAATCCAGCTTTACAGAAGGTACTAGAAGGAAAACTCCATCCCAAAGGGTCAAGCTACAACCAAAACTACCCAGGAAATAGATAACTATACCATGGCAAAAACACAACTACACAAACGCGCAACTGGAACCAACATCAAAATTAAGACTCTTAATAGTAACTGGTCGTTAATATCTCTCAACATCAATGGTCTCAATTCTCCAATAAAAAGACACAGACTAACTGAATGGGTGCATAAACAGGATCCAACATTTCTTCTGCATTCAAGAAACACATCTCACCCATAATGATAGGCATTACCTCAGGATAAAAGGTTGGAAAAAAATATTCCAAGCAAATGGACACAAGAAGCAAGCAGGCGTAGCCATTTTAATATCGAACAAAATAGATTTTCAACCAAGATTAATCAAAAGGGATGAGGATGGACACTTCATACTCATCAAAGGTAAAGTCAACCAAGATGACATCACAATTCTGAACATCTATGCTCCCAATACAAGGGCACCCACATTTGTAAAAGATCTGCTAAAAAGGCTTAAACCACACATCGATCCCCACACAATAATAGTGGGAGACTTCAACACCCCACTCTCACTGAAGGACAAGTCATCGAAACAGAAACTAAGCCGAGAAATAACATCAGTAACCAATGCCATGGGTCAAATGGATCTAACAGATATCTATAGAACTTTTCACCCAAACAAGAAAGAATATACCTTCTTCTCTGCACCCCATGGAACCTTCTCCAAAATTGATCACATTGTAGCTCACAAAGAAAGCCTCAACAGATACAAGAGGATTGAAATAATACCTTGTATCCTATCAGATCATCATGGGCTTAGGCTGCAATTCAACAACAACAGAAATAACAAAAAGCCTACACGTATGTGGAAACTAAACAACTCTCTGCTAAATGACACCTGGGTCAGGGAAGAAATAAAGAAAGAAATCAAGGAGTTTCTGAAATTCAATGAAAATGAAGGAACAACATACCCAAATTTGTGGGATACATTGAAAGCAGTGCTAAGAGGAAAATTCATAGCACTAAGTGCCTTTAAAAAGAAATTGGAAGCATCGCACATAAACACCTTAACGACACAACTGGAAGCCCTAGAAAAAAAAGAAGCAGAAACACCCAAAAGGAGTAGACGTCTGGAAATAATCAAACTCAGGGGTGAAATTAACAAATTAGAAACTAAGAAAACAGTCCAAAGAATCAACAAAACCAAGAGCTGGTTCTTTGAGAAAGTCAACAAGATAGACAGACCATTAGCCAAACTAACTAAAAGGCAGAGAGACAGTATTGAAATCAACAAAATCAGAAATGAAAAGGGAGACATAACAACAGACACTGAAGAAATACAAAGAATCATAAGATCCTACTTTGAAGGCATATATGCCACAAAATTTGAAAATCTAAGGGAAATGGACGATTTTCTTGATCAATTTCACTTGCCAAAGTTGAGTGAAGAACAGATAAACAAGCTAAATAGTCCCATTTCCCCTACAGAAATTGAAGTAATCATTGATAGTCTCCCAACCAAAAAAAGCCCAGGGCCAGATGGCTTCAGTGCAGAATTCTACCAGACCTTCAAGGGCAAGCTAATACCGATACTCTTCAAGCTACTCCAAAAGATAGAAAGGGATGGAACATTACCAAACTCATTCTATGAGGCCATAGTCTCATTGATACCTAAACCTCACAAAGACTCAACAAAGAAAGAGAATTTCAGACCAATTTCTCTGATGAACACCGATGCAAAAATACTAAATAAAATACTTGCAAAACGAATACAAGAGCACATCAGAGATATCATTCATCATGACCAAGTAGGCTTCATTCCAGGCATGCAGGGATGGTTTAATATACGGAAATCCATCAATGTAATCCACCACATAAACAAAATGAAAATAAAAAACCACATGATCATCTCTTTGGATGCAGAGAAAGCATTTGATAAAATCCAACACCCATTCATGTTTAAAGTTTTAGAGAGATCGGGAATACAAGGCACTTTCCTCAACATAATAAAGGCTATATATAGGAAGCCAATAGCCAAAATCAAAGTAAATGGTGAGATACTCAAGGAAATTCCTCTAAAATCAGGAACAAGGCAAGGCTGCCCACTCTCTCCATATCTCTTCAATATAGTACTTGAAGTTCTAGCCAGAGCAATAAGACAACATAAGGAGATCAAGGGTATTCAAATGGGAACGGAGGAAGTCAAATTATCCCTATTTGCAGATGATATGATAGTCTACATAAGTGACCCTCAAAATTCCACCAGAGAACTCCTACAGCTGATAAACACCTTCAGCAAATTGGCTGGATACAAAATTAACTCAAAAAAGTCTGTAGCCTTCCTATACACAAATGATAAGCTTGCAGAGGAAGAAATTAGGAAAACTACACCCTTCACATTAGCCACAAGCAATATAAAGTACTTAGGAGTTACTCTTACTAAGCAAGTGAAGGACCTGTTTGAAAAAAATTTCAAAACCCTAAAGAAAGAGATTGAAGATGACATGAGAAGATGGAAGGATCTACCTTGCTCATGGATCGGGAGAATTAACATAATAAAAATGGCCATCCTACCGAAAGCACTCTACAGATTCAATGCAATCCCTATCAAAATACCTACACAATTTTTTAAAGACATTGAAAGTTCAATTCTGAACTTCATATGGAAAAACAAAAAACCCAGAATAGCTAAAACAATCTTGTACAATAAAAGGTGCTCTGGAGGAGTCTCCATACCTGATCTCAAACTGTACTATAAAGCAATAGTAATTAAAACAGCATGGTACTGGCACAGCAACAGGCCGGTTGATCAGTGGAATCGAATCGAAGACCCAGATATGAATCCACACACAATATGGTCATTTGATTTTTGACAAAGAAGCCAAATCCATTCGATGGAAAAGGGATAGCATCTTCAACAAATGGTGCTGGTCTAACTGGATGTCTATGTGTAAAAAAATGCAACTGGACCCATATTTGTCACCTTGTACAAAACTCAAATCCAAGTGGATTAAAGACCTCAACATAAAACCAGAGACACTAAATCACTTAGAAGAAAAAATGGGAAAGAGCCTGGAACATATTGGCACAGGAGACAACTTCCTGAACAGAACACCAACAGCCCAGGCATTAATGTCAACAATTAATAAATGGGACCTCATGAGGCTGAGAAGCTTCTGTAAGGCAGGTGACACGGTAAAGAGAACAAAGCGACAGCCTACAGACTGGGAAAAGATCTTCACCAACCCCACATCTGACAAAGGTCTAATATCCAAAATATATAAAGAACTCAAGAAATTAAATACCACCAAACCAAATAACCCAATCGAGAAATGGGGCATGGAACTAAACAGAGAATTCTCAACAGAGGAATATCAAATGGCTGAGAAACACTTAAAGAAATGCTCAACCTCCTTAATCATCAGGGAAATGCAAATCAAAACAACGCTGAGATTCCATCTTACACCCATCAGGATGGCTAAGATCAAAAATTCAAGCGACACCACATGCTGGCGAGGATGTGGGGAGAGAGGAACACTCCTTCATTGCTGGTGGGAATGCAAACTAGTACAACCACTTTGGAAATCTATCTGGTGCTATCTCAGAAAAATGGGAATAGGGCTTCCTCAAGACCCAGCTATTCCACTCCTTGGAATATACCCAGAAGATGCTCCAGCACACAGCAAGAAAATTTGCTCAACCATGTTCATAGCAGCCTTATTCATAATAGCCAGAACATGGAAATAGCTTAAGTGTCCCTCAATAGAAGAATGGATAAAGAAACTGTGGTACATATACACTATGGAATACTATTCAGCTATTAAAAACAAGGAATTCCCGAAATTTGTGGATAAATGGATTGAGCTAGAAATGATCATAATAAGTGAGTTAACCCAGAAGCAGAAAGATTCAAATGGTATATACTCACTTATATCTGCATATTAGCCCAACGGGCATGTCCCACGAAAGCCTTCACTTACCAGGAAACTGCGACAGAGGAGAGGACATTCTCGTGGGACTCTAGATGAGAGAATCATGGGAGAATGGCAAAGTAGAAGGAACCAGAGGGTCCTAGAAGCCTACAAGTAGAACATTATGATAGGCAGATTTGGGCACAGGGGTCCCGCTCAAACTAAGGCACCAGCCAAGGACAATACAGGCGGTAAACCTTAAACCCCTACCCAGATCTAGCCAATGGACAGAACACTCTCCACAGTAGAGTGGAGAGTGGGATATTACTTTCTCACATACTCTGGTGCCTCACCTTTGACCATGTCCCCTGGACGGGGAGACCTGGTGGCAATCAGAGGAAGGACAGCAGGTTACCAAGAAGAGACTTGATACCCTATGATCATATAGAGGGGGAGGTAATCCCCCTCAGGAACAGTCATAGGGGAGGGGAATAAGGGGAAATTGGGAGGGAGGGAAGAATGGGAGGATACAAGGGATGGGATAACCATTGAGATGTAACAAGAATAAATTAATAAAGGAGGAAAAAAATTGAAAAAAAATTAAGAGAAGTATGACTTTATTTCCATGTTTCTCAAGTTAAGCTGGCTTTGAGAGGTGATTTGTCAAAGAGACCAAAGCCCATTTCCTCATCTGATTCCTCCCACTCTTCCTCGGCTTTAGCCTTGTCTGGGGCTGCAACGGCAGCAGCCACAAACACTGATGGATCAGCTAAAAGGGCCTTGACCTTCTCAGCAAGAGGGAAGGTGTAGTAAGTCTCCACAGACAAAGCCAGGACCCTCTTGTACCCACTGATGATAGGATGTGGCACCGAGGCAACAGTCAGAAAACCAATCTGCAGACAAATGCTGGCAACATTTCCAGCACCCTCTAGGAAGCCAGAGTGAAGAGTCTGCTCAGTGATGTCAAGCTCATCAGGGCTGTAAGTGCTGCCATTGTCAAACACCTGCTGGATGATCAGCCCAAAGGAGATGGGCGAGATGTTGAGCATGTTCAGCAGTGTGGCCTCGCTGGCGCCTACATTGTCTCCAGTTTTCATCAGCTACACATCACAGGCTACCAAGAAGAGACTTGATACCCTATGAGCATATAAAGGGGAGGAAGTCCCCCTCAGGCACAGTCATAGGGGAGAGGAGTAAGGGGAAAATGGGAGGGAGGGAAGAATGGGAGGATACAAGGGATGGGATAACCATTGAGCTGTAACAAGAATAAATTTTTAAAAATAGAATAAAAGTAAAAACTCAAAAAAAAAAAAAAGAATTTCAATGGTGTCTCTGGAGATTCTAGTGGTGATGCCCAAAGCCTGGAAGAAGGAAGTTTTCTTCTCAGGCCCCAGACCTGTGTTCTGAGCTGGCACAGTGACCTCACAGGGGGCGATAGCACAAGCAGGAGCAGCAGCAGGCACCTAATTGGCCAGCAGCATGTCCCTAATCTCGGTGAGGTCCTCCTTGGTGAACAAAAAGCACACACTCCCCCAGATGTGAGGCAGCAGCTTCTCCAGAGCGGGGTTGTTTTTCAGGTGGCCCCTGGTGGCCTTGCGCATCATGATGTTCTTGCTCATCAGCACCATGGCCTTCCCTTTCAGGGACATGTGCATCTGCTGCATCTGCTTGGAGCCCCACTGTCTGCTCCCACAATGAAGCATTTTGGCTAATCATCCAAAAGTCGGATGATCTTAAGGAAGCAGCTGGCCTTCCAGGTCACCCTATCTTCCCTGGGCATCATGGCGGTGCATCAGGGATTGCCATGCAGGGCTTAAAGACAAAGTCACTCTAATGAGGATGCCTGGAGAGCCAGAATATTCTTAATAATTCTATTCACAGTATACCTCCTAAGCCACCTAAAAGTACAGTAATGAAAGAGAGGGAACTAGTGTATTCACATAATAGAAAGTTATTAGAGAAGGAAAGAAATAAGATGTCACCTATAACAAGGTGAAGGAGACTGTCATGGGTATTATAACAGGTAAAATAAAGAGCAACAGAACCCATATATCATACAGGATTCATATGTATGAAGTCAAAAATCATGCAAAAACTAAGCTACATAAAGATGATGAACAACACTATTCTACCATTGTGTTTACCTCTGAGATAAAGACGCTGACTGAGTAAAGCCTGGGGCACCTCTGGGAATGCAGAGAAGGCTTCCCTGCCATCACCAAGATGAGTGTTATGTAGGATGGACACACATGCCAGCACCCCGGAGCTGCACACTGGGCACAAGCACAGTGTCTTCCTACTGCTTATACGTAGTGTGTCTAAGCTGATGAGAGTTTAAAGCAGTCAGACTCCATGCCACCAACTTCCTGAGTCAGGAGAACCTCACACAGACTTAGCAAAATTAAAATGAACACAGTCGAAGGTGAAACTCTGATGTGGCAGGCCACCACAGGGTCCATGAGCAATTGAATTGACTCAGTGCTCTCTCATAATGAGATTGTGCAAGTTTGGATTTAGCTGAGAGCACAGAGAGACTCCAAAGGAGCTATTAAGGACGGTTGAGCAAGCTGTTATATTCCTTTTTTTGAACATAGTTTTTAACGAAAAGGATATTTGAATACCTAACTGTAAATGAAATGGATATTTGAATATACCAGTTAGGTAAGGCAATGGAGATTCATTAATGTCTAATAAACTAATTCAAGGATTTTACAATGGAAAAGGATAAGAAAAAAAAATGGAAGGTGCTTTTCACTCATTTACAGACAATTCAATAGTTTTCATGCAGAAACCCAAGGGAATTTTTATTGAATTCAATCCTTGAATTGTTTCTAGCTAACAGGCCCACTCCTATTTACATCATTTTCCATTAAGTACAACCCTGAAAGGAAAAAAAAAATCAACAGCCTTTGTTTTCCTTGAAGGACCAACACTTCCTTGGCTAACTTTACTGCCTTCTTATAAAAGCATATCTCTTATCAGCTAAGCTGGACCCTTCCAAGAACTGAAATTTACATAAATAGTTAGCGATGCTAACTATAAAAAGGTAACCAGGCCAGGAAGAAAGTTATCTATGACCTTGAAGGGAATTTCCTGGAATTGGTGGAAGAGTTGGTTAAGAATGAGACTTGTCCACGCCTTGGCAGAGCACCAGGGATCCTCGGGAAGAGTGAGAAGGAAGGATAGAAAGACCCAGAAGGACAAGATCGCAGCAAAAAGACCAACAGAAGAGTAGCCTAGATCCATGGGGGCTCACAGGGACAGAAGTAGCAACCAAAGAGCATGCATGGCTGGACAGACCTAAACCCCCTACACATATGTCACCAGTGGGCACTTTGATCTTCATGTGGGTCGCCTAGTAAGTTGAGTGGGTACTGTCTATGACATGAACTCTTATTGCTACAGAACTTCAGCACCGTGTGTGGGGCTACTTTAAGCAGTGACATCAACCAAAAGGATACACATGCGTTTTTCAAGCTGCCACTGTTAAGACATGCTGATGGTATAAGAGCTAAAATAGAAAGATATGGTGGCACCTCTCTCTCTCTCTCTCTCTCTCTCTCTGTCTCTCTCTCTCTCTCTCTGTCTCTCTCTCTCTCTCTCTCTGTCTCTCTCTCTCTCTGTCTGTCTCTGTGTCTGTGTCTGTGTCTCTGTCTCTGTCTGTCTCTGTCTCTCTGTCTCTCTGTCTCTGTCTCTGTCTCTGTCTCTCTCTCTCTCTCTCTCTCTCTCTCTTCTCTCTCTCTCAACTGAAAATGTAGGCTTCACTATCCCATACCTGTCTACAAATAACCATGAGAATAGGTTGAGCATTATTTAGAGGCTGTATATAAATTTGAGAAAGGAGACACATTCACAAATATATACCCTGAGAACAAGGAGACTTGGCTGTGTTTTAGAAACTCGGTGTTTTCCCAGATTGATCGGAATCTACTGCCTCTGCTTCTAGATCTATCTCTCCCCAACTCAACTCACACTGGTTCCTTTCTTCTTTCTTTCTTTTTAGCTAATAAAACTAAAAAGCAGGGTTGACTGTGTGTCAACCTTTTAAATTATTTTTCACTGATTTGTTGTAAATTTCACATCATATACCTCAATCCCACTCATCTCTTCATCTTTTCATATCCACCCTCCACCCTGGCAACCCACCCCCACAAAAGAAAAGAAAATAAGACAGAATAAAAATATATATGGAAGCTGTAGTGTGTCACACAGTGTACCCTTTTGTCCACACATCTTTACCTGCAAATGTTCATTGCAATGAGTCGTTGGTCTGTTTGGAGGCCTCTGGCTTCTGCTGCTCTATCAATCCTGGATCCTCACCAGGACGCCCCTTGGATATCATGTTGTTTTCCCTGTCTCATGGAGATTCTGCAGCTTTGGATCTGTAACAAATGACTTTATAATGCAAATTTTTTTGTGAAAATGAAAGGTCCCTCAGAGTCCTCTTGTGGGAAGCATGC
This sequence comes from Acomys minous, assembly GCF_964271855.1. Taxonomy (NCBI): domain Eukaryota; kingdom Metazoa; phylum Chordata; class Mammalia; order Rodentia; family Muridae; genus Acomys; species Acomys minous. The sequence goes on along the minus strand of NC_140493.1, from coordinate 10,129,073 downwards.
AGCCAGGAACCGGCAATGCTACAGGTCAAGGTCAGCATCTGTCCATCTCTACCTGTACAGCCCTTATTCTCATCCCTGTATCTTTACCTACAGCATTGCTGGGATGGAGACCATTTATAGTCTCCCAGTCAGCTACACTCCAAGACCCACAGCCCATGTGTTTACAGGGATGTATTAATTCAGACACATCAATACAAGAAACCAGAAACAGATTCCAGGAGAAACGAGGAGAGACTAGGGCAGGAGCTCTCCAAAATAACCTACAGACAAATCTCTAGTACAATCCAGTAATGAAAAGGTTTCTCTTATCTCCTAACCCAGCATATAAACAAACCTGGCATAAACATGAGATTCATCATTAGCTAAAAACATGGGAAAGACCATAATGTTCACTGTTTTGCATCTGTTCTTCAGAGTTTCCAGGAGCCCTATAGTTAGTGCCATGGGGCCAATTGTATACCTGAGGTATTGGAAACAGACTGCATGCCAGCTCCCTGATACTTGGATAGAAAGAGGATTCCGCCTATTGTGCTGAGGGCAGTTAAGTCCAGGAAGATGCTCAGAAATGAATCTGTCTAGCATCAAAATAAAACCCGCGCTTATAGCAGCTGATTTATTTGGTTGATACACGCTATTGCTATAGCTTATAATTTTTAAGGCATGTGAACTGGGACATATTAGATATTACCAAAGGAGCGATCTGATGATTTACAGAACTTCATATCGGGCCTGTTGACCTTCCCAATAAGAAAGGTTGGTGGTCGTAACAGCACTGAAAAACACAGCCCTTGGGAATCAATTTAATGTAGAATAAACTCTTTAACAACCAGTGAGATAGCCATATCAGCTGCGCCATCTGCAGATTATGCTGCTCTTGTAAAAAGCACGTTTTTAATAAAAAATTCATAGACTTTATTTTTGAAAACATATGTTCCCATCAGAAACAATCGTGCAACTTCTCTGATATAAGCATCCTCGCTTTATAAGAACATCTTGTTTAACAACAAGCAAACAGAAGCATGAGATAGGGAAAGGCCACTCATTCCCCCCAGGAAAAGTGAGCGCCTGTGCAATTTTCTTAATGTCCTAAAATACATCACTGGTCACAAAACAATGATACACCTGTGTGCCCTTTGTTCTGTTTAAAATGCATTCGTCTGGTCCTCACTGCGAATCCTGTGATTTTTGTGGACAAGCCAATACAACCAATAGATGGATTTAACCACCGCTGATGCTTCACGTCAGCATCCTCACTCAGAAGCTTGTCTTTGGAGGTTTTGTCATCTCAGTTAGCAGAATCACATGCCAAAGAAACATCCAAAGATGTCAATCATAGCATATCTTTAGCAAGATCAAATGCTTTCACAAAACATCTGAGAGTGTCCATTCTTGTTAGCACAAATATTCAGAAAGTGTGTTTGCCTCTCTACCACTAGCATGGGTTCCTTGAGTGCACCTGCAGCTGGGTGGATGTTTGGCTGTGGTTTTTGTTTTTCATGCTAAGGCTCTACTGTGGTTTTTGTCTATGAAACTTGGCCCTGTCGAGGCATTGGATCAAGTTGGATCTATATACAAATCTATATACAATAGTTGAATGAACGTTGGGGCGCACACTCAAAAGCAGAGTGGAGGAGTACAGGCAGGTCCCTGCAGCTAGCTTGGCTGATCTTTCTACTGTGGCAACTGTTTTGCGGTATACTATTCTACTGTGAAACTTTTCTTTTACTTAAAGATCCTGTACGTGTGTCTATCTTGGGATTTGTCCTACTACTCCATGTCATCTGTTTGTGCCTGTGTAACCCCATTACATAATAACCTTCCTCGGTGATTTATGCTTTCTCTAGGCCTACCATACTCTCTGGCATATAATGCTCCCTTAATGACTACATTATAATTGGATGAAGTGTTCATACAAATAGACTGCTGGGGTCATGATCACTAGGACTCACCAGAAATCTCCTGAAACTCTTCCTAAAAATCATTCAATAAAGTAAAGTTTGACCATAATTTATTATTTAAAAAAAAAATACCCTGAGCATCTACAGGGAGTCCTGTGAAGAATAAAGAAAACTTAAGATGCAGTTTTTTGCCCCCCAAAACGTCTTACGATAAACCAAGCCGCAAAGCTTAAATCCAACAAGCTAAAGAACACAGAGACTAAAGCATTGCATGTAGATCGATGAGTGATTGGCATGTGAGCGAGGCAGGTAAGAGTTGTTAAGAAGGCAAAGGCAGCTCATCAAGCTGAAGTTCTGTAAGGAGGAAAGAGTCATATACCAAGTAGGATTTGACACAAGTCATAGAGGGGAAACGTTCTGTACTTTGCACAGAAAGAGAAGAATCCAGGAAGGATGCACTCATTTAAAGGAATGCTGTCTGCTCTTTCCCTCTATGCCTACTTCCAGTCAGCACTAAAATGGAAATAGTGGCAGGGTAAGTATTTGCAAGCACTCCACTGGCAAGGAGGGCACCCGCCACAATGGATGCGATGGATGCAATGGGTTTTCTTCCCTAGTGCGAGCAACTCCAGACAGTGGCAATTGCTGGAGATTGTCAGGGTGGTGGCCTGCGGCACAGCCCCAAAGCTCCCAAATGGTCTTCTAAGATTTGATCTTTCTAACATTAATTGTAGTTGCAATTAAGCTTCAAAAGTGGACATGCCATGAAATAAACTTCTAAAAAACAAAGAATGTTCTAAAAAATGTTAACTTTGCCAGACCTGCTGATGTAGGCCTTTAATCCTGAGTTGAGGCAAGAGGACCATAGGGCGAAGGCCTGTCTGGACTACCGGGTGACTTCCAGACCATTGGAAGCAGTTTAAGCAAGACTTTATCTCAAACTGAAAACAAAAACAAAACTATAATTAAAATAAAATGAAAGCTGAGGTGTAGCTCAGTGATAGAGCTTGTTCATAGGTTCGATTCCCAGCACCACACATGCACACAAAAGCTTAGTTTTAGCTTGAAAGCATGGAACCTTAAAAGTATATCCAGGGCCTGGATAGATGGCTCAGCAGTTAAGCGCACTGACTGTTCTTCCAGAGGACCCTGGTTCAATTCCCAGTACCCATATGGCAGCTCACAACTGTCTGTAACTCCAAGATATGACACCCTTACACAGACATACATGCAGGCAAAATACCAATACACTAAAAATAAATTATTTAAAAAAGAAAAGAAAATATATCCATAACTCTCATGCCCTTTAGTAAAATTTCACAAAAAAAATTTTGAGTGAGTACAATCTTTTCTCTTAGAAATTCTCTCTGTGTATATCTGTGTCTTTGTGTTTCTGTCTCTGTCTCTGTCTCTCTCTATATATATGTGTGTGTGTGTGTGTGTGTGTGTGTGTGTGTGTGTGAGAGAGAGAGAGAGAGAGAGAGAGAGAGAGAGAGAGAGAGAGAGAGATGTCACAAAAACTCAGATTTTCAAATTTCCTAGAATAATCAGTCATTCAAAAATAATCCACAAATACTTATAAATCCTTAGTGAAGTAATAATTTTTATAGGACAAGAAGAGCATTGTCTTCTCTCGAGGTGGTTATATTTTAAGCCTTGTCCATATGGACTAATTAATATTTATGCCAATGCTTAAACATTCTTAACCTGGATATTCTCCTAGATGGACACTCTGCCAAAGGAACCAGGTGAAAATGTATGGTTCAGTTTACTCTTTATTACCTTTGGGACACCTTGATCTGGTCTTCCCTAATTATCTACACCTGGGTTTGAAATCAAGTCATCTTCAAATCATGGGGCTGGGTTGTGAACCTTGATAGAACTTCAGTGACAGAAGATCAGATTATTGCCAAAAGTATCTCAAGGGCATAAATTGCTTTGAAGTCATCTACACCACCCTAAAAGTCCTTTATTATATTACTATAAGTTATACTGACCTATCTCCCATGGTAGCTGATCTTCATTTTCAACTTGACTAGAGTTTAGAATCACTTAGAAGACAGGATAAGCCTCTCCCTGCGTGTGCCTATGAAAGCTTTTCCAGAGGGGTCTAATTGAAAGAAGAAGATCCATCTGGACACAGGCTGGACACAGGGCAGCCTAATGAGTGCCCGTAGCTATCTCTCTGCCTTTTGACCATGGATACAGTGGCTAACAGCCTTGGACACTTACCACAGCAATTAGAGGCAGTCTCACTGCCATGGCTTCATTGCCATAATGACTGTGCCTCCTGAAACTGTGAGCCAAAATGTCCTTTCTTAGGGTGCTCCTGTCAGGTATTCAATCACAGCAACATTACAAGTATCAATCTCCCCAATAAACACACAAATAAATAACCTTTGGCTACGTACTCTTAAAGGCATATCATGTGATTTCAGGCCCCAACTCAAGAGTTTGGGGATCACACACACACACACACACACACACACACACACACACACACACACACACACACACACACACCCTGCATTGCTAGGATGCTGAGATAGAGAAACTCACACCTCAGCACAAGACATGACAGCTTTCAAATAATTTTCTGGTGAGAGGAGAGCAGCGGCTACTCTGAAATGGCTTGACGTAGGAGGCAAGAAGATGGCTTTGGCAGCAGTGGAGGACACAGAGGCAGAAGGCAGAGTTTCACTGTCACTCACAGCAGCCTGGAGGTGGTTTCCCAGCCTTCTAGGGATCTCTACCTAAGCCAGACTGGGAGTCATGGCAGTATCCAGCATGAATAAAGTCAAATAATTCAAATAAAGGTTTTTCAATGTAGGTTTAAGGTGAAGATTAAAGGAAGGGTTCTCAGAAGAAAGCTACACCCCAGGCCAGAGGTGTGTGCTTCTCTTCTCTGTTTTATAAAAGTCATGCAGAGGAGACTCACAGCAATAAGGTAACAGGACGCCCACTCGGTAAGCAGAGTTGACAGTGGGGACACTCAGCAAATGTCTGTGGAGATGAATGAGGCCCTTCCCAAGGCCATATATAGCTGGGCCTTAAGTTATTGCTATTTAAAATTAAATATACTCATATATAAAAGATATATTATCTCCATTTTGTCAGCCTTCATACAAAATATTGCTTGCACTGGGATTCTTGCCTCTCAGAGGGCAGGTTCTTCGCCAGACCCCCAAGTCAGAAACCCTTTCTTTCCACATGTCCCATAGCGTGTCCCGTCTTTCTATCTCCTGCCTCAGTTTTGGTTTTATCGTGATTAGGAAATGCAGTTTGGGTAGAGGCTCCCACCTCAATTCCAGGGCTTGGATGGATAAACTTCCTGCTAACTGGAGGGAAGAGGAGTTGGCTTTTTCTAATTGCCTTAGCAAGAAGAGAAAGGGGGCTTATGAAACATAACAGGTACCACCTATCAGTTATCAAGAATATAGTAGTGAGCTTCCATCAAGTTCTAGTGAGCTCTGCCTCAGAGGCTTGGGAAGAATGGTGGAAATACGTCATGTGTCACCCTTCATATCAATCACTGTGGTGCTCCAGGATATACAGGATTGATGCCTGCAGCACGGTCAACATTGGTACAGGACTGATGCCTGCAGCACGGTCAGCATTGGTACAGGACTGATGCCTGCAGCACGGTCAGCATTGGTACAGGATTGATGCCCGCAGCGCGGTCAGCATTGGTACAGGACAGATGCCTGCAGCACTGTCAGCATTGGTACAGGACTGATGCCTGCAGCACAGTCAGCATTGGTACAGGACAGATGCCTGCAGCGCAGTCAGCATTGGTACAGGACTGATGCCTGCAGCGCAGTCAGCATTGGTACAGGACTGATGCCTGCAGTGCGGTCAGCATTGGTACAGGACTGATGCCTGCAGCACTGTCAGCATTGGTACAGGACTGCATTTTTACAAGTGAAGTTTCTTATCATTGCTATAACAGAATCACAAATCTGGTAGCTGAAAAAAAACCATAAATTTATTTTTTAATATTTCTAGAAGTCAGAAGTCCAAAATTTGTCTCATTGAGAGAAAAAAAAAAAGCCAAGCGCAATCTGAGACTAGTCTCATAGTCTCACTCTACCTGGGCCTTCTCCCCGCACTTCTCACCCCGCCCCTACTGTAAGCCACCCCTCCCAGGGGCGGAGCTTCTGTTTCCTCCCCACCCCACCCCCATCCCTTTCTAATTCCTCCATTTTGGCTATGCGGGTCTCTTGGCCTCTTGGTGGTCTATTGCTTCTCTCTTGCTCTTCCTTCCTTTCTCTTCTCTCTTGGTCTGGCTTAGCCTGCCGGCCATGTTCAGCCTGGACCCTTCCCTCTGCCTGCTCTCTCTCTTGTATCTACAGTAAACATCTTCCCCATGTTTTAGGAGCAGTCCATTCCTCTTCCTTTTATTTCATCTTTCATTCAATCATCTCGTTTGGCTTCTTTGGAAACCTTAAGGGGAAATCTATTTCCTTGACTTTTGTGGCTTGCAGAGGCCACTTGACCCTTAGCTTGTCGCTCGCTCCTCTGTCTTAAAGGGCAGCAGTCCTGATGTCTCCACCAACCAGGGATACAGGCACATGTGTGGCTGAGCCTGGCTTTTGACATGTCTATTAGAACCTGAACTATTACCTCGGTCCCCCAAATTCCCTGAATAATCCCTGGCCACTCAGCTTGTCATTGGGACCTTTTCAGAGGTGGTTGGTGGATCTAGAAACAGACGAGTGCCAATTTAGAAGGAAGAAAGATCAATCTTGGCTCACGCATGGTTTCAGGGGTTCTCCGTCAAGGCATCACGGCAGTAGAAGCACACAGTGAAAAGGAGTCCTAGCTTCATGGAGGAGAGCAGGAAGCAGCATAAGACGTACAGGATGGGGGGATGGAATGTGCTAGAGGCGCAGGAGAGGTTCTCCTCTGTGGGTGCTGTTTTTACTTCAATAAGGAGTTCACTGTTGCTGTGGTAGGCTTCCACAGAGTGTTGTCTCAATAACTCAAACCATAACGGGCAGCTTGCTCAGGGCCACACCCTCGGGATCCATGAGCAACTATCGCCCAATAGCGCACTGTGTGACCAGGAGAACTGCAAAGGGCAGCTTGTTGTACCAGGAGAAACTGATGATGACCATCGGGGGCATCTAAAGATCCCAGGAGGCTTGAGACGGTCTGGGTGACAGTAATGGCTGAAACGAATGTGGATAGAGGCACTTAAAATGTTCCAATCTGTGAGAGCATAAGTGTTGCAGGTGAGAAACATGCCCCCTCCTCCAAGGGCTGCACATGGTAATTGTGGTTCACTGAGAGTGATGGGAGGTGTAACAGCTGTTTCTGAGAAGGAGCACGGTTAGCAGAAATAATAACTAGACCTGGTGGCTCCTGTCTGAGAGAGGGACTATCCTCTCTACTCATATTATTGTTCTTGAGTGTGTTAAACTCTGAGAAGAACTCCCGACAATGGAATGGCATGCCTGGGTTCCTAGAATAACTTCGACATGGCTGAAGTCCTGCCTGTGAGGACTGTGTCCAATGCAGGGCTTATCGAGATGTCAAAGGCAAAGATAAGTTGTGGATGGAAGGCTGTTCAGACACTGGACAGAAATATCTCCTAAAGCTGTAAGAACAGAATGTTCCTCCGTGGCTGGTTGGAGTCAGAATTCTAACCAGAATAGTTCTGGGGATTCCCGGGAGATACCATGACATCGAGGATGTGGCAGTTCACTGTGCTGTGCTGTTTATTTAGATTTGAGCAACTGGCCAAGTTGGCTATGCAAGAAGAACGCCATGGGGACAGAGTGGCTCCTTCCTTCAGAGGATTTTTTGTGGGGTCTTTGTTCCTGTGGTTCAACAATGTAAAGAAGCTGCAGGGTCCTTTTTGTCAATCTGTCAGTCACTGCTAAAGACACAATTTTTATATGTTAATGATTCACTGGGTCAGGCTACCTAGGTCTGGTCTAGAATATTCCAAAGCACCAAGAGCTGTAGCTATGGGGGTTTCAGGCCAGATAATTGATCCTGAGCAGAAGGGAGTCATGCCTGCCTCTTTCTTTTCTATATTTCATAATACTTGTGAATGTGGAATGGCTTATTGTTTTAAGTTTTGTATCAAATTATGAGTGTAGCCATGAACTAAGAAATAAGAGTTTAAAACCTGTGTGGTACAGGTACATAAACAACTACATCATTTCTTAAATCTGTTTTCATCTTTGTTTCTTTTCCCTCCCTGGATCAAATGTTTGTTTTATTTTCATTTTTGTTTTGATCTGCTGGGGGAATGCATATATTTCTGGAGAAATATTAAACTCTCTCTAACCTGCTCATATTTTCAAATTTCTTTTTCCTGGGTGTCCTAAATCAGTGTCTTCGGTGACAGTGAAGTCGCCCCTCGTAGCCCTTGCTTTTCCTGTGGTTAGGAACTTATGATTTGAATATAAAATAGCTCCCATGCTTCCATGTTGAAGGCACTGTCTCCAGCTGATTGGCACCATTTCAGAGAGACACTAGAAACATAAGGGGGTGTGACCTACATAGAAGGACCGGTCACAAAGAGGTGTGGTTTTGGAGGACATATTGTCCCTGAGTTCTTCTTGTCTTTCTTGCTCTGTTTCATGGTTGTTGTGAGTTACGGAGCTCTTAGGGAACACATTTCCACTGCTCTGATGTCTTTGTCTCACCTCAGGCCCACAGCTATGATGACAAGTGTCCACAGACAGAGGCCTCTGAAATCATAAGCTGAAATTAAACTTTTCTCCTTTTCAAATTGCTTCCATGGTCTGTATTGTTAAAACGAACACGGAGACCCTGAGCTAAATTGCCTGGATTACTCCCTCATCATATTGTTAAGTCGAAGCTTTCAATAGGACCCAGTCTTTCCCAGTCTACTTCACAGTTGTTCCTTAAGGCAATGGTATCTTAGAACTCTTTATAGGGCATGAAGCTAAGCATCGGCGACTGCTTTTCCTGTCTGTGCCATAGGTACATTCCCCTACATTCCTGAGGATCACAGAGGTGGTGCTGATGATGCATGTACATGCAGCCGCAGCAGCAGCAACAACAACAGAATATGAATTCTATAAAATGCTACTTAGCCATGGGTGGAGAGCACGGGGTTGGAATTTGGAGCTCAGCACGTAGGGATGAGTCCTCTCACATGAATGGTTCCACAATGAGCCCCATTAGTGTAGAGGACCTGAGCAGTCTGTGGAACCAGGGCCAGTCCCTGACTGAAGCACACAGCCAACACACATAGGGAAAGGCTCTTCATGTATCAGTCACTGTACTAGACTCCAGACGAAGTACAAGACTCACACAGGTGTCCCAAGCTGAAACTCACAGCCCAGTGCCATTGTAACAAGGTGTCAACATTACACTCTTGCCGCTAAATCCTAATTACTGGAAGATGCAGATTATATCAGTGAAATCCGACAGAGGTTTCCCAGGAGTTGGCAAATGAAGCATGAAGCCCCATGGCTCAAGGCACGTGTCCTAGCAGGCGGCAGCTCAAGGCATATGCCCACCAGCAGGGAACAAACCACATAGGGAACAGACAGAAGAATCCAGTGGAACCGGGTTCTTCAGGACTAAACTTGTACGGCTGGACTTCCCTCTATGAAAAGAGAACACGTAAGTGTATGAGGGCCTACAAGATGGCTCAGTGGACAAAGATGCTTGCCACCAAGCCTGGCAACCAAAGTTCAATCTCTGAGACTCCCATGGTGGAATGAGGAAATTCCTGCAAGTTGTCCGCTAAGCTACACACACACACACACACACACACACACACACACACACACACACACACACACTAAATGTAATGACATTTTAAAAAAGAATGTGTGGGTTTTCTTAATTTTATTCCCAGAAGTGGGGCAGAAAGAAAAGGGCTTGAATATACTCTTTGGGAAAAATATCAAAACTGGACCCAAACTCTGTATTAAAGATAGTTTAAGACCCTTGACACTAAATTAGTTGCTTATAAAAACCCTCTCTTGGTTAATTGAATGATAATGTTCCTTCCATGTCATAAAACACAACTAAGAGATCTATCCTTTGGTTCCCTGAATCACCAGAACTTTTCCTCATGCCAGGAGAATATATTTAAACCCTACATGTACAAATGATAAATGGTTAGAGAAACACCTGAGGCTTCAGCAGAGTAAAAGGCACACATTTAAAATCCTAAAAACTTCTTGTAGGTTTCTAGGATCCTCTGGATCCTTCAACTTTGTCATTCTCCCATGTTTCTCTCATCTAGAGTCCCAATAGGATGTCCTCCCCTCTGTCCCAGTTTCCTGGTTAGTGAAGACTTTCATAAGACATGCTTCTTGGGCTAGTATGCAGATATAAGTGAGTATATACCATTTAACTCTTTCTGCTTCTGGGTTAGCTCACTCATTATGATCATTTCTAGTTCAATCCATTTGTCCACAAATTTTGGTAATTCCTTGTTTTTAATAGCTGAGTAGTATTCCATAGTGTAAATGTACTGCAGTTTCTTTATCCATTCTTCTACTGAGGGACACTTAGGCCATTTCCATGTTCTGGCTATTATGAATAAGGCTGCTATGAACATGGTTGAGCAAATTTTCTTGTTGTGTGCTGGAGCATCTTCTGGGTATATTCCAAGGAGTGGAATAGCTGGGTCTTGAGGAAGCCCTATTCCCATTTTTCTGAGATAGCACCAGATAGATTTCCAAAGTGGCTATACAAGTTTGCATTCCCACCAGCAATGAAAGAGTGTTCCTCTCTCTCCACATCCTCACCAGCATGTGGTGTCTCTTGAATTTTTTATCTTAGCCATTCTGATGGGTGTAAGATATGTACTCTGGTGCCTCATATTTGACCATGTCCCCTGCATGGGGAGACCTGGCGGCACTCAGAGGAAGGATAGCAGGCTACCAAGAAGAGACTTGATACCCTATGAACATATACAGGGGGAAGAGGTCCCCCTCAGTTACAGTCATAGGGGGAGGAGAGTAAGGGGAAAATGGGAGGGAGGGAGGAATGGGAGGATACAAGGGAGGGGATAACCATTGAGATGTAATATGAATAAATTAATAAAATAAAATTTTAAAAAATAAAAAATAAAATCCTAAAAACTGATGTGTTCTATTTTCATGCTAGGTGTAAGAACTAGTTTGCAGTATTTTTCTCTTTCAAAACGAATGTATTCATTTTTACTTTAAAAGAAAGGAATTAAAACTTATGGTGTGTGGGAGAGAGAGGAGCAGAGAGAGAAAGAGACAGAGAGGGGGAGGGAGAGAGAAGAGAGGAGGAATGGAGAAAAAGGGAGAGGGAGGGAGAGAGAGAGAGAATGAGAGAGAGAGAGAGAGAGAGAGAGAGAGAGAGAGAGAGAGAGACCCTAGATCCATAAATGTAAAACAACGTTGAGAGAAATAAAGAATTTTGTCCTCACTGAAGCACTTACCTTCTCAGTTGGGAAAAGGAGAGGTAAGATGCATCCACAGACAGAATCCAGCCCTCAGGGACCAACACTGATGCTGACCCTGTCCAGCCTAATTGTTCTTTATTATGTTTCTTCCAAAACAACTTAGAAAGATTTCTTCACAATCAATGAACTCAGCTATCTGGTCAATTCAACTTAGTTTATTCAGAAGGAAAACCCAACGAACTGACTACATTTCGATCCAGTCATGTCATGGGAGATATTTCACTCTGAAAGAGGCAATTGTATATTTTCTTTGAGAGGAAATCTGGTGGGAAAAGAAACGGTTACATTAGTTAATGAATGTTGTTTCAAACCCACTAATCCTCTGATTTCTCACTGTCTGGAAACTTCGGGTTACATCAAAAAGAAAAGGAAATACATTAGCCCCTTGAAGCTGTGTTAAGGTTTTGTCAAAGTCACTTTTAAGAAGAGCAATTCCACCTAAAATTAGAAGAGGGGTTGATCGCCAAGCTGAGGGCTCCCAGCAGGGATCCTGCTCTGACGTCACAAAAGAGGGGATACATCCAGGCACCAGGGTCAAGCCTGTCTTGCAATAAGGAAACCCATCTGTGGTGGAATCCAAAAGATGTTCGCAGACGTCTTCCCAGAGGAAATTCCTGGAATAGTCACCTCGAGCTAATCAGGGGGAAACGAAAACAAGCTAGTGGGCCCATCTCTTCCTTCTGTAGGCTTTGTCTTCCTTATAAACTCCCCAAGCCTAAGTTGAGAAACCCCTGTTCATGGTGGATGATCTGTTTGAAATGTTCTTGGATTAAATTGCTCATCTGATCTTGATTTAATGTTGGCAGATTGGATATTCTCTCTCTGCCTTTTAGTTAACTTGGCTAAGGGTTTGTCAAACTTACTGAAGTTCTCAAAGAACAAACTTTTTGTTTCATTAGTTCTTTGTATTGGTTTTGTTGTTTTTCCATTTTATTAATTTAAGCCTTGAGTTTGATTATTTCTTGCTGACTATGCCTTGTGGGTATTATTTCTTCTTTTTGTTCTAGAGTTTCAGGTGTGATGTTAAGTTACTAATGTGATATCTCTCCAACTTTTTTATGCAGGCACTTAGTGCTATGAAACCTGCCTCTTAGAACCACCTTCACTGTGTCTTATAAATTTGTGTATGTTCCATTTCCTCAGTTCTCTAAGGCAAAGTATTTTTTTTACCATTATTGAGATGTATGCTAAGATCCAGAGAAACAAAATATTCAAAGCAACTTCTCTAAAACTTTGTATAAGTGACTGTAAAATTCAACTCTTGGTTACCTGAACAAGGAACCATTGATGTTGAAAATTGGAAATGCTTAGAAGCTAATGTAAAAAGAGACTATAAAAGGGGAGATAAAATCCTTGTCAACTATTTTGCAATCTGGACTGCAGTGATGCTTGGATCCACTTCAGGGGGACCAGAAGGATCCTTAAAAAAACGTCTTGGTCAAGGGTAAAGCAGGCTAACAGGCTAGATGGCTCCCACTCCTGGCCTTTGTCCAGGGAAAACACTGGGCTAAGGACTGAACTTTGTGGGGGAAAAATTTAAACAGGCCCAGCTTCTAGTACAGGAACCATTGCAGCTAAGACATACAGAACCTTCAGTCAGTGCTTGGGATTTCTCTAAGTTTTGTCATTCATAAAAAGACAAAGAATAAATGTCAACTATTACATGATCTTGTGGGCATAAGTGCTACTATGAAAACAATGGTGTCCTCCAGCCAGGGCTTCCTCCTCCTGTTATGATGTCTCAAGGACATTGCATTATTGTACTTGGTTTAAAATACTGGCTTGTCCCTATTCCTTTACATCCTGATGATAAGGAATAGTTTGTACTCTCTGTTCCTACTTTAACAATCTAGTCAGTGATCCAGTTAGCAAGGGAAAATTTTACCACCTGGGATGAAAAACAGCACCATTATATGTCAATATTATATACATAAAGCTCTTAAACTGGTGCTGGCTCAATTTCCTGAAGTATTAGTCATTCATTATATGGATGATACTTTCCTCTCTTATTCCTCTAATCAATGTTTAAATGGGTGCTTAACTTTCATGGTAAATAAACTAAAAAGGCAACATTTAAACATCTAAAGGCAAAAGACATCACCATGTAATTATTTAGAATAACTTATTATTCAACAACAAATTTACCATCATCCTCTCAGCTTAAAACTTCCCAATGAATGTATCTTCAATTGTAGGGGGCCGGGCAGGTGTTAGACAGGGAAGTGAACCAAGCCAAGAGATAAGAATGAAAACCCAGTTTAGGCTGACTCAAGAGGCTCAACGCCAGCATGTTTAAACCACACTACAATTTGCAAAGAGGTTTCCAGGCAACACTCAGTCCAGCTTAGGCGTGACTACATAGGAAGTCTTTTACACAGAACTACATGTGACCATGAGGGCGGGCTCTATAGCTAAAAGGCCTAGAATCTAGCATGGTTCTATGTGGCTGATAGCATGGAGTCAGCAGGCCAGAGAGCACATGTGACATCTCTGCTAAGGATGGGTAATAATCTTTGGAGGAAGAGTCTGGGATAATCATGCTGGGGAATTTGGGTGAGCTCTGCCTCTACAGTAAAAGGTGATTTTGTTTATATTTTTCAAAGAAATAATTCTTAATCATTGATTTTTGGAGAGTGCTTCCGTTTTATTAATTTCTACACTGATTTTAGTTACTTGTTTATAGCTACTAATGTTGGGTTTGGCTTGCTCATATTCTTCCAAGGCCATGTGGTATATTGCTAAGTTATTTATTTTAAATCATTAAGTTATTTATTTGAAATCCACTCATTTTTAAAACGTAGGCATTTGTAGCTATAATCTTCCATCTTAGGATTGATTATCCCACGGGTTTAGGTAAGAAGGATTTCCATTTTCATTTGATTCTAATGTGTTTTTAATTCCTTATTGATTTCTTTGATGACATATTCATCACTCAATAGTATGTTGTTCAATCTCCATAAGTAATTTGTCTTATTATTGACTTTTTGTTTGATCCCATTATGGTCATATACAAGAAATTATTTCAATTTTCTTACACTTCCTACATTTGTGTCCTATTATATGATGTAGTTTAAAGAATATTCCATGTAGAGTTGAGAAAATATATGTTCTTCGGAGTTTGAAGAATGGGATGTTCTGATGATGTCCCTAATGTCCCTTCGATGCACAGTGTCATTTTATTGAACTATTACTGTTTTTTTTTTTTTTAAGAAATAACCTAAGTAGGGTATGAAAGTCTGTGGAGGAATGCTAAGTAAATGTATCAACCATCAATAAAGCGCTGTTTAGCCAATCAGCTGGGCAGAAGGACAGGAAGTGGAAGGCGGGACTTCCTGGAGGAGAGGAGAAAAAGTTTGACAGTTGGAGAGGGAGAAGAACTTTTGGACAGTCGGAGGAGGATGGTGGGAACTGGACGCGGACCGGCACAGGGGTCATAGTAACAAGTGTTCAGAAAATCCAGCATCATGAAGTCTTTGCCCTATATTTTCTAAGAGTTTTATACTTTGACATCTTATATTTAGATTTGTGATCCATTTTTAATTAATTTCCACATGGGGTATCAAGCTTATCTTTTGGATATGAATACCCAGTGTTCCCAGGATCCCTGACTGAAAAAACTGTTCCTTCCTGCACCAAATCCCTTTGGCATCATTTTCCAAAACCAAGTAATTCTCTGAGAAGGCAGATCTCTAGACTTTTCATTTTATCCCAGTGGTGTGTGCATTTGTCTGTATACCAACACTACATAGTTTTGATTGCTCTGTGTGCTTTGAAGTGTGCACCCTCTATCTTTCTTTTTCTTATTAAAATTGTTTGGATAATCAGGTTAAATGTAAATACTGAAATGGGCGTCCATTTATGACAATGGCAATAAGAAGCCCATTGAGAAATTAAATGTTTTGAATCAAAATGTGTCACATGGCAGGAGAGATAATGTCTTTGAAGGAAAATAAGACCTTTTGGTGTTAAGTTGGAGATGGAGTTGCAAAGTCTGAAGAAGTGCATTGTGGGGGAAAGTTGTAAGTCTGAGTAAAGAGTAGATGGGAAAGAATGCAGGGCACAAGGAACCATCCGGGAGAATCTGGAAGATAGGAACCCACTTCCAGTTCTGTTTCCAGGGAAACGGCACACGGGAGTCATTTAGGATTTGAAGTAGGGTAGCATCCAAAAACATTGGCAAGGACAGGACAGGGACGCTAGGCAACCTGGGATAGCTTGGTAATGATCAGAGATGGGAAGCCCAATTAAGTTGGCCCACGTGAAGTAGACTGGGTGTTGCCAGAACATGAGCTTTGAGAGAATTACAGGGGGCTGAATCGTTTCTCTGGAGACCCCAAGGGAATCCTCAAATCTGCATAAGATCACAATACATAGTTCTATACATCATTTCCCCCATTTTTATTTCCAGAAGAAAAGGTATGCTCACCATGATATAAAAGACCACGAAGATCACAAATGATGTCACCATGGTTAAACAGAAATGTTTTCACTTTTCTAAAAGTTATTAAGTATTTTATATTTTGTTTACAGGATTCATTATTTATAGCCTAAGCTGGGCTCAAATTTATGATCCTCCTGCCTCTGCCTCCCAAGTACAGAGATTACAAGTTGTGCACCAGGAAGCTCGGCTCCTAAATTCTCTACATATTGTAATGCTGCTATTGTAAGTGGGAAAAAGGAACAATACGCATTGTTTTAGTCACAGAAGTATTTACTACAGGAATGACTCAAAGGAATGAGCTCCACAGGTTAATGAGTGCTGAGTGGACAAGCAGATGGGAGATGGAAGCATCACCTCCTGTCTCTCTTAAGGAAGGGTCCAGGTGTGTGTTTGAGAGCAAGTTAGAGACAGCTCTGTCGATGGTGACATTTCTTTCTGTTTTACCCAGCTGTTGGCAGCAACAATACTCTCTATCCCCCTCATTGAAAACAGAGAAATTGCCAAACTATAAAAAAATGGGATGCAAAATCTACAATGAGTAAAGTACAGGCATAAATGTATCCCTTTTACATAACATAGTTGAGTTTAACAACTCCCATTTAGTTCTAAAAAAAGTGTCAGGTGACCAAGTCTTCCTCACGAAGTGATATGTAAGTACGAAGCTCAGACACTCTTTCTTGGGAGCCATACATAGACTTCACCACCCTACATCACATAATGCAGAGAATCGAAAACATAGGAAAGGGGGGTTCTTGAAACTGTCAAAAGTGAAATGGAACCCACACAGCAAATATATATTAAAGTTTGCACCCCCCAGTATGATAGTATTTAGATACTGGAACAGCAATGTCTGTGGCTTAGGCTAGCCCACCTGCAGTATTTCTTATGGAAACCCAAGCACTCTAAGAAAAATTGCTTCGTCTCAGCTCCTTCTGCTCCTATTGTCTACACCATCTGGAGGGGGAATTATATCCACCTGTGTTCTAGATGTGATTTAAAGCTCTCCAGTGTGTGGCTACTTGGGAGTTAGAAGTCTCTTCTGAGACAAGTTTATAGATGTACTCATCTCTCAGTCAGAAAGAAAAAGTTAGCAGGAGCTACCACATCCTAGCCATGCCATTGAGTCCTCTAGAAAGATGCCAAGTTCAAAATCACAAAGGCCCAAAATAGTCAGGGTACAGTATATCAGGACAGATGTGTATCTAGACAAACCTAACAGGAGAATGTACACTCATCTCATGGTTAGTGGGGGAAGTACAGGTATACTAAGACCCCCAGGTCCAAGAGCTTAAAGGAAATGACATCGCCACAACTGAGGAGCAAGCTTTGGTAATACGCAGAGGGAACAGTGTGATACTGAGCCCAGAACACATCAGGGGAACAATAAGCTCTGTGTGTGTGTGTGTGTGTGTGTGCAGAAATAATTAAAGTATGGTGACTACTGACTTGCTCATGAATGATTGGCTCAGCCTGTCTTCTTTTACAAAGTAAAACCACCCACAGATAGCTGGGCCTTCCCACATCAGTCACAAACCAAGAAAAAATGTCCCACAAACTTGCCTACAGAGGAATTTGATGGAGACAGTTCCTCTGCTGAGAGACCTTCTTCCCAGATGTGTCTAGACTGTGTCAAGTTGAGGGGAACTACCCAACATGGGTGTAGAGTGAGCATCTGGGTAGAGGAAAAGAGCATTTAAAATAATAAAGAAAAAGCAATGATGTGACCAGAAGACAGAGCTGAACACACAGCAACAAGCATTTAGACACTGACAAAAGAAAATGAATACATTTGAGATGCTCTCACTTAAAAAAAAAAAAAAGAAAAAACAGGCTCTCACTGTGCAGCTGTGGCTGGTCTGGGACTCACTCTGTAGACCAGGTCAGCCTGAATTCACAGAGGTCTGACTCCTGAGTGATGAGGTTAAAAACATGCACCACTATGCAGACCAAGCTATGTTAGTCCAGTTTATTGGTGTTGCAGACAGTGTCTGAGGAAAATAGCTTAAGGAAGAAAGGCTTATTTCGTTTTACACATTCAGAGGTAACAGTTCATCCTGAGTGTGTGTGTGTGTGTGTGAGAGAGAGAGAGAGAGAGAGAGAGAGAGAGAGAGAGAGAGAGAGAGAGAGAGAGAGCTTACACCACCTAACATCAAAGCTTACAGAAGTCAAAGAAACAAAAGAGCAACCACATGCATCGGTAATGTTCAAATGCCTGTAGTGGATATAAACATGTTTTTGTTTTGATCCCAAGTATGGGATGGCGAACAGACTTGTGAGAGAGCAGGTGATGTGTATCCACTTATTCGTGGGGGTCTTGGTTTTTGCCAGCTGAAAAACATCCTAGTACAGACTCTGAGAGTAGATATACACATGATCCCAAAACAGGAGGCAGGGCTTTTGGGGTATTGGTGGTGTTTGGCTGTTCATTGCTTCACTCAGAGATGCTCCTAGAGAGAACTGCTCCAGTGAAGGCTTCAAGGCTTTGGCTCCAGCTGGGGCTCTGAGTTCTGATTGTTCCAGATGCCAGCAGCAACTTTGGTGGTATTGCATGTCTGCTGAAATCCTGACAACTACGCCAGGGAAATCGCTCCCAGGAATTGAATCCAATAAGATCTACTTCCCCTGTTCCAATAAACCTCCTTTCTCTCCTATCTAGGGTAGGTGGGTTGGAAGGGAGGTATAAGCATTTAAGGAACCCCAGATAAAGTAGGCTTGGAAAAGTTGGAGCCCACAAATGCCCTTAGTAAGGGGCACATGCCTGGCAGGTTATACAAAAGGCAGAGCAAATGAGCAAACCAAAACAAACCAGCAAGCAATTTGTAGCAGCTGAGTTAATGACAGGAATAAGAAAGCCTTTTCACTGAAGTTGCTTTTCCAGTGTCAATGCCCAAGACACACCTATCAGTTCATTCTGTTCTGAAAGAAGAGCCAGCCACAGTGACTCTATTTTTAGAGAATAATAAGAAAAGACATGTTACACTTTGGAGCCTACCTTGTGCCCCTGTTTTTTTGTGAGGCAATCTCCTTTGTTAGTCTGTCCCTTGAACCCCAACCTCATGGCTTGCTTTATTCTCAAGTTCCACTCATGGGAACACGTATGCTTGTCTCTGGTGTGAAGCCAAATGGACCAGAGCCTCAAAAATATCTGTTCTTACACTCCCTTTGCTTTCCGGTATGTCACTGTGGAGAGATGGTCTATGGTTGCCATGGCAATGATATCTTGCAACAATGCTGGGCAGCCTTCCAGGAGCTGAGGTTGGAAGCAATGAGGCTAAAATACATCTGTCAGGGATAACAAAGAACTTTCTGTGCAACCATTTCTATGAGGTGGCTCTACCACCTGAATGGATCCTAAAGCAATGAGCATGGTGCAGGGCTGGGAAGCTGGGGCTGCGGGTGATGGCCTGAGACTGTCCTGTTACAAATCATGGTCTCAGTTTCTCTGTTGTATGTCTCATGATAAGGCCAAGACTCCACACAGATAGATGATGTCATCCAGACACTGAGTTGAAAACTGATGCTGAGTGTGACCCAGGGAAGCCTCAGATTCAAAATTCACATTTAAAGTCACTTCCTCATATTTTCATTCCTTGCCATCTCTAGTAAATAAGTTCCTTGTTCTGAATTTACTGTTTCTATTAATGCTATCCCCTTATTATATTTTATACATACTTATTATACAATATGTATTTAATATTGCTTATTAAAATATAAGGAGGCATTCAAGTTGAGCTTCTCATCCCATCTTTAAACTGAGTCAAAAAAGAAAAAGAAAGGAAGGAAGGAAGGAAAGAAAGAAGGAAGAAAATCCCTATGAGACCTGCAGTGATAATTCAGGGGTGAAGTGTTTGCTACACCATCATAAGGACTTGAGTTTGGATCCTGAGCACCCACATAAAATCTGGGTGTGGTGATGCATCTATTTGAAACCATAGCCCTTAGGTGAGTAGAAATTATTTCCCCAAAGCTCACTAGCCAGCCATCCTAGTCAATCACAGAGCTCCAGGCTCAGTGAGAGACCCTGCCTCAAAAACTAAACTGGGCCTCTCCATCCCCAACACCCACATGTTCACAAGCACATGCCCACCTACCTGGACATAGACACTGCCATTATCTTGGGTAACCACTAGAATACATTTCTTCTCATTCAAGCCAGTGGTTCTCAATCTATGGGTTGAAATGCCCTTGGTGTGTGTGTATGTCGGGGGGGGGGGGAGGGTCACATATCAGATATCCTACATATCAGATATTTACATTATGATTCATAACAGTAGCAAAATTATAGATATGAAGTAGCACCAGAATAATTTCAGGGTTGGGAGTCACCACCAATACATGAGGAACTGAAGAGTCACGGCATTAGGGCAGTTGAGAGCCACTGATTTAGACCAAGAACATTTCTAGTTATGAAGATGAAGTACTAATGCTGGTAGGATGCTGGAATACAGCATGTAGTAGAGCAAACCAGCTCACTGCATGGTTGCTAGGACGCAGACACCCTCACTGGAAGAGCAGAAAAGAGGTGCATCCTTCAAAAGCATTCCACCACTGAGTACTTCCTCCAAAATGCCCTTCCACCAGTTCCATCAGCTCCCAACAATGGCATCAACTTAGGTATCTTAATCATTGATCGGGTCGGATGCCTCCTTTGATCTAATCATCTGTGGGAATGATCTCATGGATGAATACAATCAAGTTGATGATCAAAATAAGCTCTGAGAGTCCCATTTAGTTATCAATACCACGGGCCAAATACCTCTCAATATCTAGATATTCATGATGACATATTCTGTGCATGTAGCCTCTTTCCTGGACATATCTAAGCCCACAGTGGAACTATACTCTCCACCTGACGGTTGCTACTGCTGAGCGTCTAAGCTTACAACAGCAGAGACTGACAGTGAGCCATAAATGAACTACCATTTGTCAAGAATAACAGATTACTTATTATATTGGAACTCTGCAGCAGTTAACTAATAATCATCCTGTTGAATAAAACCCAGGACAAACCCTCAACTGTACAACCACATTGTCCATGCTATAAATTTGTGTGCAGGAAGACTTCTGTTGTCCTCACAGTCTCACTGTTGGTTTGCTTTTCTCCAGTGGCTCTGCACTATCAGTACGGTGAGATGGGGTGGGAACTTGTATAGTTTACAAGTCTTCTACAATGCAAATACTCCTTTAATTATGCAGAAGAAACTTTATAAGAGCTATGCAAGTATTTGGGGAGGAGAATGGGAAGCATGTCATCCTTACCAATACATATTTGCACAAGTAATTGAACTGATGTCTTAGAGTGAAGGGTGGCAGCTCTTATTCAACACACAGACCCCGGTTACTGAAACTGAGGTATGTTCTGAGCACACTTAGTGTCATAGTCAGGGTTACTACTACGAGATGAAACACCATGACCAAAAGTGACTTGGGGAATGAGTCTATCTGACTTCAGCTTCCATACCACTGCTTATGATCAAAGGAAATCAGGACACGAATTCAAATAGGGCAAGAAACTGGAGGCAGGAACCAGCCAATGCAGAGGCCAGAGTACAGCTTACTGGCTTGCTCCACATGACTTGTTAAATCTGCTTTCTTATAAGGACCGCCAGTCCAGGGGTGTCACCACCCACAATATTCTGGGTCCTCCCCCCATCAATCACTAATTTAGAAAATGCCCTATGGGCTTCCCTACAGCTGCACCTTTTGGAAACATTTTCTTAATTGGCGTTCACTCCTCTCAAATGACTTAGCCTGTTCCAGGTTGACATAAAACTATCCAGCACACTTGTATCCATCAACTTTGCTTTTATTTCAGAATTGTGGGGAGTAAAAGTAGTTAAGGTAAAAACCAACATCTTTGTTTTTTGTTATTGTTTTTGTTTTTGTTCCACTTTTAACCATTTTTAGAGTGAATTTTTAAAATTATTTTATTTTTGTACATATATTATTACAAATATATACAATAGATTACCAATGGCAAGAAGAACCATGACACAATCATGAATTATATACATGTTACATACTTAGTGTTTTGGCTATTTGTATTAGACAGCCTTGAAGAAGACATCTTTCCTAGCTTGGTGTATCTAAATTTCTGAATGTAAATCAATCTCCATCACATAATGTCATTGTCAACTTAGAACACCTATCTGAGAGTTTTGGGTTACTATTCAGGTAGAAAACGGTCTCTGTCATCTTTTCATTTGGAAAGCTACTAACCTGCACTCCTGGCATACTCAGGTCTCTGAGAGAGTTGAAGACCAGGTAGCTTAGTTTTACAATGAAGCTGAACTGTTTAAGGGTAAAGATGTTTTTAAACCCACATCTTTGTATCACTAACCGTCTGTATAAGCTTAGGGCACAGGCTCCACAGGCACAAGACTCCTCTAACTGGATATGACAGAGGCATTATCCCACTCACAACAGAACGAAGCAGCTGGAGGGTTCTGAAGAGAGGCTATAATTCCAGTGAACGGATGCTGAATATGCGGCCCAAAAAAACGCATTGGTGAGAAGGGAACTGGTTTTTCTCTAGAAACATGAGTATCACAGTGTTGTTCTTGCAGAAAAGGCAGGAGCGCCCACTCCATGCCACATAGGTCCAGGCATGATGCCATGGAGAGATCCAGGCACAGGGGCAGACACGGCAGTGTTGCTGCAGGAAACAGTATCAGGGAAGGCAACCAGAGCTCCACAAACCACATGGGGCATGTGGGGTATTCCTTTGAAGCTCCCGTCCTTGCCTCTCCCCAAAAAATTAGGAAGAATTTTCAGAAGGCTGGAGAGAAAATTAAAAACTGTAGAATATAGGAGAAGTGGTTCATGGTATCCCACCCAAGGTAAGTAAGTGCTTTAGCCTTTTCTTCTAGAAGTTTCTAGAAGTGCATTTAAGTGCTTCTAAACCATATGTTAGATATGTCATCATATCAAAGACTCACAACTCTACGTGTGGATTCTGTCTAAATACAGCACCATGCTGAAGGCAATAGCTACCTGGCAGCCTTTGATCTGTCTGCTATACAAAGTGGCTTGCCAGCCCATCTACGGTAACTTATCAAATCATGTTTCATGGATTCTTGGGGTCCAAGTGAAGGTGCCTCAGGAAGACAGTGGTGTCTGTGAGAGGGGTTCCAGTGTGATGCCAAAAAAAAAAAAAAAAGGCAGGTTTTCTCAAATCAGGTCAATGTTTTATGACAACATAGATGAACTTGTTCTTCAAAACAGTCATCCTCAAAATACTTGAAGACATCTGTCACACTGTGCATAGTAGTCTCCTCTTCTGTGTATACACCTCACACATCCATTCCTCAGGAAAGGTTGCTTTCTAGTCTTCATCAGCAGTGGGCTTTTAGGCTGCCCAGGAGTTATTCCCTCTCTCCCTCCTCCTGCCCTTCCTCTCTCTCTCCTCTCTCTCTGTTTGGGAAGATGGTAGAACCTTGAGGAAGCGGAGGCCTGCTAGGGAAAGTATGTCACTAGGACAACAGACATAGAGGTTTTTGCAGCATGATCACGAATTCTATTCTGTGCTCAGTTCCCTGTGTGTGTATAAAATGTGGTCACACTCCTTCCTGATTGCCAGGCTGGCCTCACATCCCTGCTCCCATGCCTTCCTCAACATGAAAGACTATATCTCCTCTGGAACCTGGAACTGTGAGCCACAACAAACCCTTTTCTCCTCTAAGCTGTTTTCGTCAAGGTAGTCTATCACAGCCACAGAAGAGTAACCAGTATGGTGACCAAATCAAAACATTTTGTCTATAATTAACTTTGCATTGCTTTCAAGCTCCTTTATAGTTCATACTAATTTTAAAAAAAATGAACTTTCCCAACAAACTCCTTTTGTCCTGATTGAAAACATACAATGTATATTTTTAAACTATAAGTAGAAGTAGCTACAGCTATTTCTGGGACACTAATTACATAGACTTGATTAATGGGAAAATGAGGGCTATGGTTTATGTCCCTCTAAGGCTTCCATATTGGGAAAAAAATCAGTTCAAAAGTGTTAATGGGCGTGACCTTGAAGAGATGATATCTCCATCGTTATGAGTGAATTGGCATTGCTATTGAGGGTGTATGCTGGGTAGCACGAAAACGAGCTATAACTAAAGGAAGGCGGTTTCAGCTCCTTTCTTGCCTTTCTGCCTTCTGCCATAAATCACGCGTCATCAAAGCCCTACCTAGAGCTTTGCTCTCAGGCTCCCCAGTCTTTAACGCAATGACCCAAATAAGTGTAAGTTTAGTCTAAATTACTCAGTCCATAGTATTCGGGCTAAGAAGATTCTGGTATAAGTGGGAGCTGCTTTGTCAATACATGGCTTCTGCTAGGAAGCAGGTAGAACTCGCGTGTGAACTGAAGTGCAAACACTAACAGGATGGGGAAACTAGCATTTGGCTGGGCAAATGATCAGACAGACTGTGACTCTACCTTCTAAGAGAGCTAAAATGGACATGTACCGAGAGTCATTTCTTTACAAATGAGTCTCTGAGTATAGTCCTACATATTTGGAGTCCCAGCTCTTGGGAGATAGAGGCAGATAGATGGTCAGGACATCAAGAGCATCCTTGGCTACGGTGACTTTAAGGCAAGCCTGGGCTACAAGAGACTTTGTCTCAAGCAAACTGTCTCTGTGGAAATGTCCCATGCCATCTGATCTCTGGCCTTGGGCTGCCGACCTCCTGGTGTGAGAACAATGTTGCAAACTAGTTCCTTCTCTTCCTCATTTGTAGTCCTAGTAGCCCGGCCTGCTATCCTCCACCAGCACCCCAGATCTTGTCTGGTCCACAGGCGCCCCAGCACTTCCCCATTTTCTCCGTGGGAGAGGCAAAGGTCTGGTTACCCTATTCGCCCTGTAGAGAGCAGAGGCCACAGGCCCAGGCTCACTTTTCCTGTACCTCCCTCACCTGTACTCTCCTTCCGCTCTGACAGAACAAGTAGGGTGTGCTAAGGACTTTCATTTCATCTTTGTACTCTGCCCTCCCACAGCCTGGCTTCTCTGGCAGATTCTCAGCGTTGGTACTCGCTATGTAAAGGCAAACATTTGAAAACTTGAAATCCCCTCTGTGTCTCAGAAACACCTGGCTTTCAGGGTTAATATCTCTGTGGTTTCAAAGACATTCACAAATGAGTCTTCAAGACTGTTCCCAATGATCTTGCCCACTCTCGTTTAAGCTGAGGTAACATCGCCAGTGACTTGGATAAAGGTACTCTGGACAGTGAAGAGCCCCGGGGCCTCAGGAATCAGGTTGCTGCCGTCTAATTTTTTTAATTGCATTGCTTCACTTGAAGACCAGATCTGAGCATGTCAGTTTGACCAGTCAGTATAAAAGTCAGAGTGGCTAAAAGCAGAAACGAGCTCTCTCCTCATAACGCGTGTTGCTGTTCTCCTAACCTTACCTTTGCAAGCCACGTAACCAAGTAAGAAGGGAAGACGTGGACCACCATCAGTTCCTATGATCACACCCACCAAGTCATCTGAGCATGCGCACTGGTTGCAAACCCTCATCGGCTGTCTTCTCTGCTGTGCAGCTAAAGCGTTATTGTTTCTTATTTAGCTTGTACCCCATGCTATTTTGTTTTGCTTGTTTGTTTCAATTGGGTTATTCCGGTTTTCCTCATAAGAGTTCCATATAACTGGCAAGCACAGAAAGTGAGTGATCCAATCCTTCCTGTTCCGGAAGCCGCTTAGCATGCCTGGAGCAACCCTCTTCTAATAGCTGTAGACTGGCTTCTTTTGTCAGGTAGCTTCGTACCCCACCCAGAGCTGTTATTTCAAAGACTAAATTCTGTCATATTCCAAATCTTTCCCCCTCGAAACTTCCCAGTAGCTTCGCATCAAGCGTACCGGATACCTGATTGACTACTGCTTGGTGAGGTAATTATAGATATTAACCTGCTGGACACTTCTCAAGGCTAGAAGAAATGGGTTTGAAGATTTGAGGAGACATGTGTTGAGCCAGATGCCACGTTATACAACGTGTACTCACACCAGTCCTCATGCAGACTGACGTTGATATAATGCTATACAGTGTAGACACACATCAGTTGCTGTGCATGCCAAACCTTATGCAGGGTACACAGTTGCATTATACAGAATGGATAACACTGGCCATCCTGCATGCCGAAACCAATATTGAATTCTACAGTGTAGGCACATTCGAGTCCGAATGCATGTTGAACCCAATGTTATATTACACAGTATAGACATATATCAATCATACTGTTTCATTAATGAGCACAATGTATATGTTTTCCTGTATTACTTACATCTTTAAATATCCAGAGTTAATGTCTGTAATTTATTTTCTTTTCTAGCCAACACCCCTACCATTATGACACATTGTTCTCAACCCAAGGCCTCTACTTCACCTTCCCACGTGGTGCTAAGCACCATCTTCCATCACATGATAGAACATGTTTATCATCATTTCTCCCTCCACTAATGGTGAAAGTTCTCTAAGAGTGAAGATGTGTCTCCTGCATCCTCAGCTGTAGAACACTGCCTGGCAGAGTAGACACTCAGGAGACATTGCTGAATGCGGGAACGGGCACTATGAAACTGAACCTAGTGTCTCCATGTCCCAACACATAGAATGTAGGTTACTAGGTGCATATTTTCCAACTATGCATTTTAAAACCTGTCTTCCTTAAGTTCTTCAACACTATGACATGCATTTCTCTGAATTACGCTCATACAGAATTATGGTTGACCTCATGCTGGTGCAGTAGAAATGTAAGGGCACTGATCTACGGCTCTCCTCTGCCGTGCCCGACTATTTATAACATTCTAAGAGCAAAATTTGGGAGTCAATGAAGGCATTGGAAGCTTGTATTAAGAGAAGAAATGAAATAGAAAGGGCGTAAGGGTAAGTGTGGGACTGCAGAACTTAGAGTGGATATCAGAAATTATGGGAAATTGTGCTGTCTCTCAGCCACTGTGCTGGGGAGCAAAAAGGGGGAAAATGGTTTGGTTTTGACGTGTGGTTTCACAAGTCTCGGTCCAGAGGGGCAGTGGGAGCGGAGTGGGTCTCCCTTAGCTGCAGACCCCATCACTCCCTGATGCGTTGCATTTAAGCATGGAAAGCACTGAGTAAAATGAGCAGCCATCAGGAAACAACACGAGGACAAGTGGAAACTCCCCCGTTTGCTGAAAAGGAGCAAAGGGTTCAACACAACCTGGTCTGTAAGAGCAGCTGCTGAGGCACAAGGGGCACAGCAGGACCTGGAATTTGGGAGGGAAGGCTAGCCCAGTATAAGAAGGAGTGACAGACTCGAGAGAACAAACCATGAGTGACCAAAGGGCTGCTAGGGAGGCATCTGGAAAGGAGAAAAAAAGGAAAAGACAAGGTTCTTTCCAAAACTGCTTCCAGTCAGCCCTGGCTGCAAACCGTGCTGAGTGAGGCCCTACTCCCATGCCTGGCTTCAACACCACATTTCTGATCATTAGATGAAAAATGTCATTGACTGTGCCTCCCAAATCTCAAATATAAAGCTCTCTCCAATCATCCTCAGAAACGAGGACAAAAATAATCAGGCTATTTATGCACCATGGGATCCATGGAGACCAGAGGCAGGTGTATTTTATAAATATCAAAGCTGACCTAAAAACATGTTTAATAGTGAATCTTTTGTAAGAACCAGAGCTATCAGATGTGCCTAATGAAAGACCAAAATAGTGCTCATGCAGTATTAGGTAATTGCTACAAAGGCCTTGAAGAATTTTTCTGACCTGCTGTTTTGTTGATTTCAGGCATAATTCAATAAGGTCATTTGTAGAGAGTTCTTTTTGGTTTGCAAGCCTTAGTTTAAAACTCATTTCTGCTTTGTGTCTTTGGTGCTTTAGTGTCTACAAACAGCAAGGGCCACCTGAGGATAGCACTCAACACAAAATGAGAACATGACAAACACAGGCCAAGAGTGTTCACGTAAATAACTTGGGGTTGCTCAAATGAGAAAGTATTCTAGTAAAGAGAGTAAATTTTCACCAGCTGTGTTTTACCTGATCATAAAAAAAAAAAAGCAAAGAGAGAAAAAAAAATACACATTGAAATATCCCATTTTGACCTACACAACACAACACAACCACACAGAACACAAACAAAAAAGACTCTTTCCAGAGCAACCAGCATGATGACCGCATAGGTGGGGCCCACGTGCCACTGAGAACCTCTGTCTCTAGGGATGACGCCATAAAGTGTTGTGCTGCATAAGTTTAAGGACCGGGTTCAGGTCCCCAGCACCCCATGTAAATGCTGGGCAAGGACAGCTACCTTCCTGTAAGCCAAGCCTTGAGAGGTAGACCAGCTGACGCTGGGGGTAGGTGATAAACTAATCTAGAATCAGGGAGCTTTAGGTTCAAATAAGAGACCAGAGCAACTGAGGAACACACGTGACCTCAGCCTCCAGCTTCCACATGCACATGTACACATGTGCCCACGCACCCACATACATCCACAAACACCAAACACAGACGCATGAAAAGAAAAACAAGATCACCCTTTCTCTCCACCCAGTTTCTGCCAGCCTCGTGTGTGGCATGCCCGCCCTTCACAGTTACCTCTTGGGTGCATAATATGCCTGCTTTCTTCTCCCAGCTAACTGAAAGAGTTACCTCCAGGGCAAATCACCTGGAGAAATTGTTAATACGAGCCTCCAAGAGACTAGAACGTCTGTCTGACCCAATCAGCACGGCAGACTTCGAGGAGACTGCTGGCCTCTCCCTCCTTGCTTTTGTTTCCATGGACTTTCATTTTCAAGGTCATTAGGATGTTTCAGCAGAATGTTTTCCTTCCTACAAAAAAAAATTGCCTTAAGTTTTGCTTCTCGAGCATATACAGGGGGAGGAAGTCCCCCTCAGTCACAGTCATAGGGGAAGGGAGTAAGGGGAAAATGGGAGGGAGGGAGGAATGGGAGGATACAAGGGATGGGATAACAATTTAGATGTAATATGAATAAATTAATAAAATATATTTTTTTTAAAAAGAAAAAAAATATTTGCTTCTCTCGGACTCATTTGTCCAAGTGTCTCTGCCTCTTTCCTTCGTCGATATTCCGTGTATACACTCTCAGATTTTGTAATCTACCACTTATTGAGTCAGCATCTCTTGAGAAGACAAGAGCGAGATCTAGAGTAGTCACTGGAGAACTCTGAAGCAAGACAAGCGCCCCTCTGCTCTGGAAAGCAAGGTAGTGCGCACACACAGGCACACACACACACACACACACACACACACACACACACACTGGCTTACGTGTGACAGCATGCATGTTAGTGTGCTGGAGTCACCCTCTTCAAGTTCTCGGTATTGTCCTGCTTGCCCTAATTCAGTGATGTATCATCTTCTTGCATGTGTCTGAAACGGTTCAGCAGCAGATAAATCATAGCTTGTCTTGCCCTTGTCTTTTCACTCTGTTCAGATCATCCATCTATGCATGGAAGACAGACAACAGCTGCCAGCTCAGAGGAATAAGGTGCCCCCTGCTGTCTTGACAGTAAAGCCTTTATGAAACACTGTGTACAAATGTGTGTGTGTGTGTGTGTGTGGGTGTGTGGGTGTGGGTGTGGGTGTGACACAAAAAGAGAGTTTGAGTGTGTGAGAAAGCATGTGTGAATGAATGTGAGAGTATGTGTGTGAAAAGGTGAGTACGTGTGCGAGAAAAAAAGTGTGTGTGAGAGAGGTGTGTGTGTGTGAATGTGAGAGTATCTATAAGAACATGAGTGTGTGTGTGTGTGTATGTGTGTGGCTACGGATCCATGAAACACACTGACACCATACACCAGAAACCACTTGAAAGGAAAGGCATCAAAGCCACAAAATATTGTTCTTTTTTTTTTTTTTTCCTCTCCCTGTAAAGAAATCAAACAC
Organism: Acomys minous; assembly: GCF_964271855.1. NCBI lineage: Eukaryota > Metazoa > Chordata > Mammalia > Rodentia > Muridae > Acomys > Acomys minous. Next base: position 10,099,432 of record NC_140493.1, on the reverse strand, counting down.
CGGTATCAATTCTTCCTTTCAAAAAGAAATTATACATCAACATTTCAAGAGCCGTGTGAGATCCTATTGTTATATGGTCAGGAAGTAAAGGAGTAGAAAATTTGATTCATTAACTAGCAAGTTCTTTGTCAGACAAGTGCCCCCACCTCTCAGAAGCCTGATGCATTTTCTCGCCATGATTTAATGCGGGAAGGAGGGTAGGATGGAAGCCAGCACCCAGGTGAAAGTGAAGAACACAGCACCTGGAACTTGTCTCTCTAATTGCTTTTACTCAACCCACACAGACTCTTTAATATTTTACGCCCCCCTTTGAAGACTCTAACCCTGTCATCTAGAAAACATGCATTGAAAAATAAAATGTTTTGTAAAATGTAAGGACAATGTCTGTCATGGAGAGCCCATTAGCACTGGGCCCCTGGCTGCCCAGAAGGAAGTAGAGCCAAGACACACAGACTTCAACACTCTGCGACAATGAGTCAACAGGTCAAGGCAGTTAGTTCCTCACTCCGTGAAGAGCTGGCTGTGGGGCTCTCAGTGCACCTCTCATATTCAGCAGAGAATCATGAAAAACTCCATTTTCCCCCAGAACAAAGTAAATGACCAGGAGCCTTCAGGATTCTGGCTTCGCTGTGTAGCTAGGATAGAAGCTCACCTGAAATCTGCAAAATTACTATTGGTATTTTAAATTTCTCCGGAGGTAAAAGGTAACAGAATATGGATATGTGGTGATTGTTTAAACTCACAATTTTACTTAAATACAACTTCCTCCACCGTGTCCCTTTTTAAAATTATAACACAATTGTTCATACCATATCTAAAATGATATTTGCTAGACTGACTTTCTGGGCCTCTATGCACACTACACAGACACATGCGCACCCACTCTGGTCCTGTGGAGCTTTATTAAGTGTGTTTGCTTTGGGCCCAGACAATGTTAAAACACTGGGAAGGAACACAGGAAAGTGTGGGCCACCATGGGAAGAAAAAACAAAAACAAAAACAAAACAACAAAACTAAACTAAAAAAGCAAACCTTTAAATGACAGGAATAGATGAGAGAAAAGAGTCACAAGTCAATGGCATGGACTAGACATCCAACAATCATGGAAGAAAATGCTCCCAAACTAAGGAAAGTGTGTGTGCTTTCATCAGTATCCACAGCTCACTGTCTCTACAAATCCTTCTGTGCGGTAACTATGTCTTCTCCTTCTTCTCCAAAGAAACCCTGTCCTGATACTTCCTTGACTGTCACTCCAAGGAGAGAAACCATAAGTAACCCTAAAGGTTTAAGTCTTCCAATTTGCAATCAAAATGAATCCGCCTTGAGAATCTGAAAACACATAACAGAACAGTTGATAGAAATCACTAGAGTCCAGAAGGTTCCTTTTCAGATACATGGGTGAGGTTTCAGAATGCCCTAGACAAACGACAGTTGCTCCAGCCCACATTGAATACACAGCATGATGTGACCAGGTTCATATCTGTGAACCATTGGCCATGGCGTATGCTGTGTTCTCATGCCATGGACAAGCTTCTGGAAGATGTGGCCCTGGGAGATATGCGCCACTTCTCTGCTTACAGGATTCTCTTTGATGAACTTAGCTCATCACACAGGACGAACACAGCTCCAACACCAGAGGTGATCATGCTATAGTTCATGATTTCTCCTCAACGAGCCATTCTAATCTCTAGTTAGCACCTCTTTCCCAGATATCGGGCAGCGTCTTTCATGGTCAAAGGTGTGTCCAATCTTTAGGTACTGCTACACAATGCCATAATTTACAAAGTCTGCACTTGAGAACTGTGTGATCATGTCGTAGGGGAAAAAAATCACAAAAATATCTCATAACATCAAGTTAAGAAGGTTTATGATTTTGTGTCAGGTCTCGTTAATAACCATCCTCGCTCACTTACTGTAGGCTAGATGTGCCTGGAAGGAAGGTTAATAAGCAAAAATGTCCAAGAGTCTCAGATTTCCCAAGGTAAATGTCTTAATATTAATGTCCACATTACACCAGGACTTATTTGAGATTCAAAGAGGCTTCTGAAGACTTCCCATTAAAATGGCTCAATGAATACACATTTGCAGTTTCTTGAAAGTATTTGGGAGATTCCAAGCACAAAACTCAGTAAGTGGCTTTTATAACACCACAGATAGTCAACATGGAGCATTGGAGCCTGGCTACAGAGCCCTGCCTCTTTATACCTTTCCCCATGGGTGTGTCCTCTTGTTATACAGCAAATAATGTGTTAAGGATTGTGTGGGACTATGAACTATACTACCAATGTTTCTAATGTTAGTATGAACCATTGAGGCATTATTTATACTATTTAGTTATTGCTCACTGAATCTAAAATGAATACTCACTGAGGAATATAATCAAACTCTGCTCTTCCAAAGAACCTCAGTTCAATTCTCAGCACCCACATGGAAGCATACAATTGTCTGTAACTCCAGTTCCAAGGGATCTGACACCCTTATACCAATGCACACACACACACACACACACACACACACACACACACACACACACACACACCACAAAACATAATAGAAAGACACAACACCTTCAGTGATTCTCCTTTTAAAGTAAAAATTAAAAATAGTGGCTAATGGTGCCAAACATATACATAAAATATAGTAATAGCCTAAGCTTTTAAAAAGTTTAAATAAAGATATCAGCCACTCACCAAATACTTCATATACTAAAGGGAATTTAAGAAATGGAATTACATATTCTTTACACATCCGAATGAAATCTTTCAGCACCATGTGTTCCACACAATTTAGCTAGAGCTCTCAGAGGATTCCGGAACATAATCATGGTAAGAGTGCTGTTCCAGAATAAAGTCTGAGCAAGCAATGAAAGGAAAATAAATGGATTACAGCAAGCATACTAAAAAGGAAAAATAATGTTAGATAAATTCCCCCCAAGAAACTAGTGATAAGGAATAGATTGTACTGTGTTTGCCTAGTTTGCTTTGTCTTTTATTTGCAAATAACATGTTCAGCTCAAAAGAAAAGATAAAATCAAATAGAATTATTTGCCAGGTTTTTTTTCCTGAGGTACCACAGTACTTTCAGATAACAATAACAAACAATAATATTTCCAGGATTTAAAGTTGATTTACAAAGACGTTTGAATGGAGCGGGGGGGGGGGGGTCCACAAAGGCCACAGTTCCCCAGTTCCCAGTCAACCTCTGTAAGTAGCTCTGCCTTAGCAGTGTTCCTAAGGGGAGGCAACTTCATTAGCCTAAAAGCAATGCACAATGGGGCTCCTTAACTAACATAGGACACATGAGTCAATGGGATCACAAGTGATCCCATTAGTTGAGTGCAAGTTTTAGGAACTTTTTAACTTTGAAGAAAAACTTTGAGAAAGGGGACAGTGTAAAGCTCTCTGATCTCTAGCAGTAGCGCAACTGCCTGTATTCTGGGGAGAGAGATGAGTGGACAACTTCAGTGCTTATCAAGTGTTAGCACCTTCTGGAAGCCGTTGGTGACAGAATCAGCTACAGTGTGCATAAACGAACTGTGAGCAGAAGCTAACTCTGCCGTTGATGGCTTCTAAGTGGTGCTGAGACCTCTAGGAGAGCTGCAGAAATGCAGCATGGAAACAAGCCTGGCTTATATTTACTTTGAGAGACACAGTTTTGGAAGATAGGTTTATCAGCTCAAAGTTCCACACCCATACACCATCATTGCCCTCTCTCTCAGAGCCAACATGAAGGTCCTTGGGGCTTTTGTTATATGTTTAATTAGATGGCAAAAGCAAGTGGAGAGGGAAAAGCATGGTGTAGAAAAGGCAGCCTGGAGAGTTTTAGACTTCCCCCAGACAGGCCCCAGCAGAGAACTGCTACTATTTTTCTGCCAAATTGACAGAACATTAAACCAACTTGTAATATGGCTTCTCATTATACCCAGATTCATGTGTCTTTCAAACTTCATCAGAGAAGCTTCCATCTGCTTCCATGGAGATTAGCACAGAGCTCCACCCCGGCTGAGATACAGAAGTAAGAGACTGCAGATTGCTAAGCCATAAATGGGATATCTGCAACACATTCCCTCCTCCCAAGAAGGTTCAATAATCATTACAGAAGAGGGGATGGGAAGTCTATAAGAGACAGAGGTGGGACGTGACTATGTGGAGATAGTGTGCAAAAGATCCAACAGGGTAGCTACATGTGAACTCACAACCATTGTGACAGCATTTACAAGGCCTAGGCAAGATCTCAGCCTCTCTTCAAATCTACCTCTCCATTAGCTCAACCTAGAAATGGGGTTTATACAAAAATTAAAACTTACTTTCCTAAAACAAAAAAAACAAAAAAAAAAAGAATCAAGGATGAAACCTATTGACTTCTTTGGTGGTTTCTCAGAAAATTAGGAATAGTTTTACCTCAAGACCCAGCTAATCCCTCCTGTTCTCTCATCTCCTATATGTGTACCACAGCAAATTCCACCATACCCCCAAAGACACTTGGTCAACTATGTTCATAGCTTTATTCATAATAGCCAGAAACTGGAACAACCCAGATGTCCTTCAACCAAAGAATGGATAAAGAAAATGTGGTATATTTACACAATGGCATACTATTCAGCTATTAAAAACAAAAACATCATGACATTTGCAGGCAAACAGATGGAACTAGAAAAGATCATCCTGAGTGAGGTAACCTAGACCCAGAAAGACACACATGGTATGTAGCCACTTATAAGGGGATAATAGCCATATAGTACAAGATAACCACACTACATTCCACAGACCCATAGAATCTAAGTAACAAGGAAGGCTGAAAGGAGGATGCTTAAATCTCACTGAGAAAAGGAAGTAAAACAGCAATGGGAGGTCATAGCGAGAAGGAACAGAGTGGGAGAGACAGTGCTGGAAGGAACAGGAGGGGTTAAGGATGGGGAGAAAGGAGATAGAGAACGGAATGGGTGGGGGTGGGGCATCCCTGAGAAGAGCAAGAAAACTATGACAAGGGAAATGCCAAGGGATCGATGAGGGTGACTCTACCTTAGACTCATAGAAATAAAGGATATGGACCCAGAAACAGCCAAGACCTCCCAACAAGCAAGACCTCCAATGGAGGGGTGGGGACCCCAACCCACCCACAAAACCTTTGACCCACAATTTATCCTGCCTATAAGATGTACAGGAATAAAGACTGGGACAGAAATTGAGGGAAGGGCTAACCAGTGACTGGCTCAACTTGAGACCCGTCCCATGAAAGAGCCAACCATGACACTATTAATAATATTCTTCTATATTTACAGACAGGAGCCTAGCATAACTGTCCTCTGAGAGGCTTTACCTAGCAGCTGATGGAAAGAGATGCAAAGACCCACAGGCAAACATTAGGTGGAGCTTGGGAAATCTTGTGAAAGAAAGGGAGGATGGATGCCTGAAGGAGCCAGAGAGGTCAAGGATACCACAAGAAAACCTACACAATCAACAGAGACTCAACCACCAACCAAAGAGCATGCTTGGGATGGTGGTAGGCCTCCTACACATATGTAACAGAAGTGCAGGTTGGTCTTTGCATGGGACCCCGTAACAGCAGGAACAGGGGCTGTCTCTGACTCTTACCTGCCTTTGGGTCCCTTTTCCCTAATTGGGCTGCCTTGTCTAGCCTCAAAAGGAGAAGACGCACCTAGTCTTACTGCAACGTGATATTGCAAGGCATGTTTATATACATGGGAGGTCTCCCTGTCTCAGAGGAGAAAGGGGGGTGGAGATGGGGGGAGAGGAGAGGAAGAAAGGGCTAGAAAAAGAGGAGTGAGGGGAAGCTGTGATCAAGATGTAAAGAAAACAAACAAAATAATTTTTAAAAAAATTTAAAAGAAAATTCTCGAATATGTAAGTAGCACTCCAACTCTCAGATTCAAATTATAATTCCATAATGAATTATTTTTTTCACCTGATCACGATTTTCTTTTTCGTTACATTTTATTTACTTGAGGGGAAGGCACCCATGGTTACACATGTAGGAGGTCAGAGAACAGTTTGCAGGAGTCAGTTCTTCTACTACGTGGGTATTTGGAAACAAATTCAGATCATGAGGCCAGCACCTCTAGCAACTGACACTCGGGAGCCTCTCTTCTAGAAACTAACCTTGGCTCTGCCCTTCACTTGCTCAGTCCAGCTGCTGCAAGATACCTGTTCAGAATCCTTAGCAGAACTCTCCTACTTATAAGACATGACCAAACCCTTCAGGCCCATTGCCAACACCACATTACACTAGCCTTTCCTCAACATGAATCCTGTCAAGTCAGTTTAGCCACAACCTGCCTTCTACCCTGATGTCCAGTAAAGGCTTTTTTTTTTTTAACCTCTTGAGGACAGATCCTCCCTTCTCCTTGCTGATCTCAGGGTTGACCTGTGGCTCTTCCCATTGCAAAGCCCGCACTGCAGTGTCTGTCTCTCTAACCACCCTTCACCAGTACCGTGATTCATTTTTCTCTTTAACATCAGGACTCTACAAAACCACCTAGAAATGTCAAATGTCACAGGATGCTGAGAGAGGGAATCAGTGGGCTTCTGTGGTCAGTCTGAATCAGCCCCATATCCCACACCTGAGATTACAACAAAAACATGTTTACATAACTGGGTTTTTCTTTTTTAAACACTAAAACTTTCCACTATAGTACGCGCTAAGCACCACAGATGCCCCCAAGGGAGTTCAAACAGGAAATCACATATCTGCATGAAGCCCTTCCTAGTCTGAATATTTGGCATAGAAGAGAGAATGAGGAACTCTATGTGTTAACTCGAAGTCATTAAAGTAGCTTATGGGCCTGGAAGAATGGGGCTTGTTATTTAACCATGGGTTTCAAGAGGGGATTATTTTCCCTAAGATGGATGTTTGGCTCTGTCTCAGTCCACACTAACTGGAAAGATGCTCGAGGCGAAAGGTTGGGACCAGAGATCCTTGCAACAAAGCCCAGAATAGCCCTCACAATCAACCAGTCCCAAACTCCAACCTGCTACATTTGAGAAATTCTGGGTTAGAGAAACAACAAGATGTGTTTAGGTAGTTGCCTAGTAGAAAGTGCTGTGGGGAAGGCATTGTTGGTCTGCTGGACACATTATTAACAGCTCTTTGAGCCTTCTGGTCAACCTGCACACTATCTCCAGTGACCACAGCTGAAAAGCCAGGGAAAAACTGGCGTCCTTGTTAAAATCACACCAGAAACAAAGAAGGCTGCTTTCTCAGGGCTGTGGGTGCTTCCCAGACACCGGAGCACAAATCATTAGTGTGTCTTAGATACAATGTTTTCCTACAATTACAGATAAGAAGGGGAAAGAGGATAGCGAAGCCTGGTTGTCTTGAGACTCTTTCCAAACATTTGTTGTTTGCTGCCTGTAGCCTTTTATTTGGAAGATAACAAAGTATGTGTGCACACTGAGCCCATCCTTACCCAAGTGCCTAAGAATATGAGTGTTTGTGTTCATCAGTGGCAGGGGCTCCTAAATATGTCACATTGCCTCTGACTGTCGCAAAGAATTATAGTGGCAGTGGCTTGCACCATAACAGCCACTATTTGTGATATTTTACCCAAATGTATAGCCCTAGTGGGGAGAGAAGAGAAATAATAAAACATCTGCCTGGGGCTTGCTTGAAGGAAGGGATTCTGTGAGTTAGAGGGCTTCAAATTAAAGAGCAAAAGCTTGCGTGTCAAACACTACAGGATGTGCATTCACTGGCTGCCTGTAGTCTATGTCTCTGCATCCACAGGGGGAAATTCTAACCTACTTGTGTTACTTTCTTTGACAAATAATCATAGGCAATGTCAAGAATTACAAAGAGCCTAATTTTGTTTTTTCTACCTTCCTACACTGAGGTAGGGAGGGCCACACTAGAAGCACATACAAAGGACTGTCCCCCTTTAGTGAGTTTTACTCTGTGCAGATTCTTGCAGTAGCTTTTTTGGTTTTTTTTTTAATTGTTTCACAGCAGGAAGGGAATGTGGCTGGGGAATTGGCTGTGTTCTTTTTTAATGAAAAACCCAGTGTCGGAACTATCACTAGGATTTCTTTTTTCTTCCCCTCCAGCCTATCACAGTCAAGTGTTCGCCACAGGCTCAGAAGCAGTGAGCCCCAGTTTTGTAAAGACCCAGTCTAATAAACAAACAAACCGTGTCATTTCACACTAATTCAAAGACTCTCTGCAACTGCTGTGTGCTGAGGAAGCCAAGAACTGAACTGTAACCCAAACAGAAACACATCTCATCGCCAGGAAATGGCTAATGTGCCCTCCCATAACAGATCTTTCTGAATGTTTTAAGCACTGATGAATACATCGTTTTTGGAAAGAGTTCAGACATATGCAGCACTGAGTCTACAAATGTGTCCTTCTCACAAAAATAACCCCACTTGCCTTCACTGTGGCTGGAGAAACAGTATATGAGTGGAGGCCATACTGGTGCTTTGGCCCCACCTCCTCATCCTGTGCTTTGATTGTTTCTGGGAGCTCAGTGGTACCTCCAGCTCCATTTCTCTCCCTCTTGGAAAAGAGTCCAGCTTCCTGAGAGTCTTACCCATCCAAAATAGGAGGTACACTGACAACCTCTTTACAGCTCTTGTGTCAGCTTCAGTGACAGATACTTACAACTCATTTCTGGTGAACAAAGGTGACATCCTCCCTGAAAAGAAATTCATGTAGACCAATAGAGTCCCCCTCCCCCCGCCCCTGCCCCCACTTTGTGCCCATTTATAGGAAGGTAAAATCCACAGAGGCTATGAGCATAGAACAGCATTTCATTCCATCATTAACCATCAGGCTGCCTCCAAAAGTAGAACTGGGCCTACAGATTCTGAATAAAAAAACGTTCATTTTTGGAGGTCTGTGCTTAGCAATTCTCCAGCAAGTCCAAAGCCACCGCATGTGACATGTCAAACTGAGCTAACTCGGGAGTTGACAGTTAGAGGGTTCTCATGAACCCAAGCAAGCTTTTCCCCAAAACACTCCAAGTGGGTACCACATAGCTGGTGGGGAAACCAGAGTCAGGGCCCTTGGCACTGAGACTTCGGCTTAGGTAAGCTACAATATTGTTGGCATAGTGAGAAGGGGGGGGTGGCGTATTTTAACATGAATCTGCCAACTGCTTGCCTGTTTTCTCTCTGTGGCCCTGCTTTGGAAGCCCAGTCTAGTGTGCTGAATGCGGCTTCCTTTAAAGTCCAAACAGTTCAAGAAACTGTCAAGCGGTTGGTGAGAGAAAGGCAAAAGAGTTCTCCTCCATTTGTCCTGTCCTGTCACGTGAGCATCTGTAGACTCGGGTACCAGCATGAGGCTTCCTAGAGATCTCACAGAGCTTTCTGCAGTGTTTTCATGGGTATTTGTAACTTGAACAAATTGGGTGGGCCCCAATCAGCTAATTCTGGGTGAATCGCTGACACTCCTTTGGTGTCTCCTAATACCAAGAGCAGTCGCTGCTATGCTTGAATTTAAAATGTTCCCACAGGCCTCGTGTAGTGTACATTTGGTAGGGCTGACTAGAGAAGGCTGTTATGGGATGTTTAAAAGTTAAGACTTAGTTGGAGGGAGGGAATAGAACAAGTTCCAGATGGTTCCTGTCCCTGACCTCTGCTCGCCACCTCTTTGCTTCTCATATACTAATAAAAAAAAAAAAAAAAGAACTTCATCCTCCTGCTGCCCAAGTGCCTGGGCCAAAATACAAACTGGAACCTGTGACACTGCAAGCCAAAGCATGTAATTCTCCCTGCAAGTTCTTTTGGTCAAGTGTTTGGTTCCAGAAACTTTAAAAGTAATGCAAAACTTACTATTTTATCAGCGTCCCCCTTTCACCTTTTCAATCTACCAACATCCATATAATGAATCCCCACTGTTCCAACTGTTTGCATCTGACCTGACTCACAGAGCAAAGATTGATGGGAGGTGGACACTTGGAAGCTAAGCTGGGAGGAGGCAAACATAACAGAATCTCGCTTTATTGTGAGGTCTGGGACACTTGTGAGTGGATCAATGGGAAATGTGGACCTAGACAGACAGCAACCCATAGGCAGCACTTGGAATATATGTGCAGTGGGCGAGGGGCTGCAGGTGACTTACCTTTTCACACTCAGCCTAGTAATTGACCCACTTCTATATCTGGAACAAGTTAAGTATCCATGCAGCTTTCACCATACTAATTTTATCTGTGTGTACATGTGTGTACATGTGTGTACCATGGCAAGTGTCTGGAGGCCAGAGGGTGGCTTTCAGGAGTCATCTTTCTCCTCCCACCCACATGAGTCTCCCCTGGCAACTAGGGAGGTAGAAGCCATTGTCGGCTGAGCCTGTGAACAGCTGGGTTCAATGTTGTAAGTTTTATGAATCCAGGTATAGATGATGTCTCTCTCTCTCCCTCTCTCTCTCTCTCTCTCTCTCTCTCTCTCTCTCTCTCTCTCACACACACACACACACACACACACACACACACACACACACACACAAGACATGACCATGTGAATCAAGATAGTCTGTGATAATTTTAAAATACATAACCTCTAGTTAAAGTGATGCTATTTCATATACACTGCATTCAATGGCATATATTCCTAAATTTTACTCTTTTAACTTTTTGTGGATTACTAGAAATTTTAAAGTGGCATGTAAGATTTGCATTTCTGTGTCTGGGTCCTCCACTCCAACACTGTCTATGCTTATTTGGTAGCACGCACTACAAATCAACTCCCAGCAGCTTCAAGAAAACAAACTGTGTGGTACAGACAGATAGCAAAAGCAAACAAAAACCCAAGGCAAAGACTGTAGCACGAAAAAACCTGAGGAAGCTGGGCATGGTGGTTCACTTGTAATACCAGTCCTGAAAGTCTGGGGCAGGAGGGTTGATGTGAATTCAAGGCCAGCCAACACTGCATAATAAGTTCCAGGCCAGTGAGGGTACAAAGTGAGACTCTGTCACAAAAAATAAATAAATAAACCTGAAGAACAAGACACCAGCCTCACTCTGGCCTGAAAGGACACAACCTCTCTATGAAAGCTTCCTAACTTCACAGCATGTTATTTTTTTTTTGGCCAGATGGCAAACTAAATAACAGGAAAGCATAAACAGCAACAGCCAGACAAAAGAATATCCTTTTAATTCAATCCAACAGTTGCACATAATTAGCTTATGATGTTGCAGCTATTCGGTATACTTTCAAATTTCACAATAAAACCATCCAAATGATTATAACTCATTTTGTTGCATGTCAAGGTTTTCCTGTACAACAGAGTGCGGAGTCTGGATTTAAGGTGGTAGGGAAAGAAATATAGTGAGATAGCATCAGCAATTATGCCATACCCTTAAATTGTACATTTCTCCACATTTTCCATGAAGAAGTCTTACTATTAATGTTGTCTTTCTTTCTAATAACAAGAAAATGAGTTTGCATGTAAAAATTATCTGTGTTTCAGCCATTGTGTCTCTATTACAATTCTGTGACAACATTAAGATGAATCAAGTAATATGAAAAAATAAAAACCATCTACCATGAAACAAAGCCTTGGGTGGATGGAAACGGGTACTAAGGACAACCTTTTGGCATGGAAGTGGCAAACAAGAGACAAAATATAGCATAGTATAACTTTGGAATAGACCTTGGATGTCACTAACACCATCTGTTGACTTGGTGTTTGCATTGCTTTGATTTTTAGCAAGCTCTTTGTGCTAAGTTTAAAAAAAAAAAATGCACCCTTAGAGAATGGAGAGAGACCAGAGGCAGGGACAGAGGGAAGAGAAAAGAGACACGGAGTCACCACTGGTGAAGTATAAGGCATACATGTAAAATGGAACCCATTAGTGTGTGCAACAAATACACACTGACAAAAAAGAAAAATGCAGCCTTGTAGTTCCTATTCCCTGGGCCCCTTTGCATCTTTCTCTATGAATAGCTCTGCCTCACATATTTAAAGTTCCCCTGTCACACCCTTTGTCATCCTTTCACTGACGTTACCCTACATTGCTTCATGTGTGGCAGGCGAGCGCTGTACGGTCCCATGGTGAAATACACTTAGGAAACAGCACCTTGTGCCTGGGGGCGGGGGGCAGGGCAGGGGGAGTGGGGATAAGTGGGGGGCGGGGTCAAGGAAGCACAAGCAGCTCCTGCCTGCGAGGCCAACACTTGGGAGACAGAAACAGGATTGCAAGTCGGAGGCCAACCTGGCCCTGCCTAAGAGAAACAAGCACAACTGAATGAAGAAAACACAGCAAATTCTAACCCTGTCTTGAAAATTCGGTGTTACCAAATGATGACTCCATAAGAAAACACACCCCAGTTGACCGCAGACATCGGATTTCTCACTTTTACCCTGCTAACCTCACACAGATGGGCACTCCACAGGAAGGTGTACCTGTTCATTCACTCACTCAGCAGGTCCCCATGTGTGCTTATATCTTATTTCAGGTACTAGAAAGGCTCACTGCATTGAGCAGAAGTCATTTTGGATGTCTTTAAAAAAGGCTTGTAAAAAGTGTGGAAGAGGTAAAAAGAGGAATGCTACAACAGGGATTGTGAGAACACGCTATGGGTACTGTGGCTTGGGGTGGCATGGTCTTGACTCTCCTAACGGTCTCCAGGATTTTTTTTCCTGACCCTTTTTGCACCGTCCAGATAAACGCTAAAACAAAATGCAGAATTCTAGGCGCAAGCTGACCAGCTTAACTTCAAGCAATGTATGCCTTTCTTTGTTTTAGGTGTTGAACTTCTACTAATACACCCTACAACCAAGATAGACAACACTAAACCAGGCTATCTCATTCAAATCTAAGCTGTTCCAAGATGGTCTCTTTTTTTTTTTTTTGGTTTTTCGAGACAGGGTCTCTCTGTGTAGCCTTGGCTGTCCTGGACTCACTTTGTAGACCAGGCTGGCCTCGAATTTACAGTGATCCGCCCACCTCTGCCTCCCGAGTGCTGGGATTAAAGGCGTGCGCCACCACGCCCGGCTTCCAAGATGGTCTCTTACATCAACCACTACTGAGATAAAAAGGAACAATGAGAGTTCTCCGCCACCATGGCAGACCAAACTGGGCTTCTAGAAGCACATGAGCAGGGAGCAGAGAGTGAGGAGCACCTTCTCCTCCCTCACAGGAAACAAACCAGGTGAGAACTGGAAATCCAGACTCAACCGGGGACCTGTGAAACTGCTAAGAAACATCGAGAACAAAGCAAGGAGTGTGGTGATCTCTGGCAGCTAGTGATGCATTCCAAGACCCACAACGAATGCGGGGAGCCCATCCCGAGACTTGTATTTAGAGTGACACCGTCTGCCCGGTCAGTCATCTTGAAAGATCAAAGAATCTGCTTCCTCTTACCTAATGGAGGAAGCTTAGAGTGGGGTGAAAACTGGGGACCTCATCCTGGCGGGTGGGGAGCTGGGGTTAGAAACTGGGATACCCTACCTTGCGGGGACACAGAGGTAGTTTTCCAGCAGCTCCAGAGGTCACAGGCTCAGAGGGCTTCTATTCTTACTGGCAGCCCACACTGCCTCTAAATTCTTTGGAGAGTTCTCAGAGGGGAGAGGAAAAAAAAATACAAAATTGTATCCATTTGTGCTTGTCTTTTAGCCCTGATTAAACGGTAGAGGATACTTAAATCTCTATTTTGGACGGGTATTTTATGATTACTGTTAGCATTCCTCCTCCGTGCCTCCTGTCTCTCATTAGCATGGTTAATTGAGAGCTATAGCACACTGCGTTTAAATCTGTAACATTTAACACTTAATAGCCTGATTCTGTTGCCACTTCCTGGCTTCCCAATGGTCTGACTGCACCTAAGGACTCTGAAGGACAGGAATGCCCTGATGTCATAACTGGACACAACTATTGGTTACACATGAGAGGCCCGGCTCTGTTTACTTTTAATTTGAGTTCCAGAAATGGTTCTATTCATCATCATTCAAAGGCAAATTCACAAGGGCAAACTGAAAGCTATTTGCCAGGCACCCTTCTGAAGCCGGACCGTTTAAAGTACCATTCCGAGGCATCTCCAGTACCCCGGGGTGACGACTCCAAAAGTTGGCACTCACGACAGCCACCTGCGCTTTCGCAGTTCAGTCCTGTGACCTCCCTGCTTATTTACAGTTCCCAAGTGGAGTATGCCAATGATCTAAATTAGCTGTGAAAATGACCAGTAGCAAAGCGGGGTCTCCTTCATTTTATCCATCTGTCTCAACTGCTAGACAGAAATAGGAAGAAAGGAAGGAGGGAGGGAGGGGGGCAGGGGCCGAGGGAGCAGATAGAGGAAGGGGAAGCATACCTCACGGCCAGCCTCGTGTACAGAAGGTACAGTTCTTCTGTCAGCTTTTGCCATGTAGTAGATAGGCCTTGCCATTCAAGATTTCTGTGTATGAATGAGTAACAGGAATGAAGACCAAGAACATGAAATCTGTTCTCTGGCCTCAGATAACTAAACAGCCATGTGTTGAGATTTATAAAAAAGAAAAAAAAGAAAAAAAAAAAAGAAGCAACAACAACAACAAAAAAAAACCCTCTGTGTGGTTAACATACATCACTGGTCCCTCTGAATAGCTAGGCCTTAATTCTTAGGACCAAAGAGTGCTTCCGATATATGTGATTAAATCAAAGTCCTGAGATGGGGTTATCCTGGGAGATCTGGTTAAGCCCTAAATGTTATGGTGTCTGTTCTTAGAGGAAGAGAGAGGCTTGCCTACAAGTAAAAGAGATACGTATGTCCTGTCAAGCATCAGGAACTGCAGAGATGCTTCCTCAGTGGGGCTCCAGCAGCCCCCAGCGGCCCCCAGCAGCCCCCAGCGGCCCCCAGCGGCCCCCAGCGGCCCCCAGCGGCCCCCAGCAGCCCCCAGCAGCCCCAGCGGCCCCAGCGGCCCCAGCGGCCCCAGCGGCCCCCAGCGGCCCCCAGCGGCCCCCAGCGGCCCCCAGCGGCCCCAGCGGCCCCAGCGGCCCCAGCGGCCCCCAGCGGCCCCCAGCGGCCCCAGCGGCCCCCAGCGGCCCCAGCGGCCCCCAGCGGCCCCCAGCGGCCCCAGCGGCCCCCAGCAGCCCCAGCGGCCCCCAGCAGCCCCAGCAGCCCCAGCAGCCCCAGCGGCCCCCAGCGGCCCCCAGCGGCCCCCAGCAGCCCCAGCAGCCCCAGCAGCCCCAGCAGCCCCCAGCGGCCCCAGCGGCCCCCAGCGGCCCCCAGCAGCCCCAGCGGCCCCCAGCGGCCCCCAGCAGCCCCAGCAGCCCCAGCAGCCCCAGCAGCCCCAGCAGCCCCAGCGGCCCCCAGCGGCCCCCAGCGGCCCCCAGCAGCCCCAGCGGCCCCCAGCGGCCCCCAGCGGCCCCCAGCAGCCCCAGCAGCCCCAGCGGCCCCCAGCGGCCCCCAGCGGCCCCCAGCAGCCCCAGCGGCCCCCAGCGGCCCCCAGCGGCCCCCAGCAGCCCCAGCGGCCCCCAGCGGCCCCCAGCGGCCCCCCGCGGCCCCCAGAAGCTAAAAGTCAAGCGCAGGGTCTCACCCGACACTCCCAAAGGACCCATAACCCTCTTGAGTTCATCCCAGTGAAGATGATTTGGATTCCAGGCCACCAGACCTGTATAAAAATATACCGTATGGTTTCTGAGTCACTGAGTTTATGGTAATTTGTTACAACAAACATCACCCACCCACATTAAAAAAGAAAAAAGAGTACCCAGCAGGTTTGAAAGCAATCTCAAGTGAAGGATCCCTTGGCAAAGCAGTCCACCCCTGCACAGTCCCAAGCTGCAGGTCCCTCTTAAGATCTCCTGAACAACCAGCTCCCAAGGGAAAGAGAGCAGCAGGCCCAGGCAACTGCGTGGGAAATAAACGCCAAACATCACCACAGGCAGAATGTGTCGTGTCATAGAGACTCTTTAGGAGTAAGGAAAGGTAAGATAACACAAAATGTCAGGAAACATGGGTACTTCAAGAAAAGACAGGATGATGAAAGCAACGCCCTAGAAATGGAAATAAGAAGAGCAAACTGTGCGTTCAGCGAAGAGGCAGCTCCCAAAGACGTCATAAGGTTAATCCGATCATCTTTTTTTTTTTTGAAAAGATTTTTTTCCTTTATTAATTTATTCTTGTTACATCTCAATGGTTATCCCATCCCTTGGATCCTCCCATTCTTCCCTCCCTCCCATTTTCCCCTTATTCCCCTCCCCTATGACAGTTCCTGAGGGGGATTACCTCCCCCTGTATATGTTCATAGGGTATCAAGTCTCTTCTTGGTAACTTGCTGTCCTTCCTCTGAGTGCCACCAGGTCTCCCCCTCCAGGGGACATGATCAAAGGTGAGGCACCAGAGTATGTGAGAAAGTAATATCCCACTCTCCACTCTACTGTGGAGAATGTTCTGTCCATTGGCTAGATCTGGGTAGGGGTTTAAGGTTTACTGCCTGTATTGTCCTTGGCTGGTGCCTTAGTTTGAGCGGGACCCCTGGGCCCAAATTCTTAGGATTTCACAGCTCTGTCATGATGCAGCCCTTTCAGAACCTTGCGGGCCTGGCTGCATGTCCTGGGTGAATGGCTTGGTTTGGGTTTTGGTTTTGTTCTGTTTGGCTTTTGCCTGCACACTTAGACATTTCTGGTGTTGGAGCCCATGAGCACACAGACACAGAAAGTGAAAACTACATTGCCAAGGCTTAAAACTGCCAACAGCAATGAACAGAGAGCCTTTCACCTGCCTAATGGTTCCTGATCAAAATGCATTAATCAAGCCAGGAAACAAGAGTCCTCTGTAGCCCCACAGGGTGGTGCCTTTGATCCCTACACTCAGGAGACAGAGGTAGGTGGATCTGTGAGTATGTGGCTAGCCTGGTCTACATAGTAAGTTCCAGGATACCAGAGCTGCATAGTGAGACCCAGTCTTAAAAATAAATAGATACAGATATAGATAGATAATAAATTAGATAGAGATAGATAGATAGATAATAAAATAGTCACTTGTAAATGTTAAAAGAAATTCAGAAAAATAAATGTAATTAATGCAGCTTAGCTGAAAAGTATTCTTAACAAGTATGCAATTTACATAAGACCATAAACTAGATTTAAGAGTCAGTAGTCAAAGAGAAGAGACTCGTATACAAAAAAAGAAAAAAGAAAAAAAAAACAACAAAAAAATAAAGCAGTTATGTTACCTGATACATGTCTACTATATGCCAAATTTTGTTTGATGGTACAGGCCTTTAATCCCAGCACTAGGGAGGCAGAGGCAGGTGGATCTCTAAGTTCCAGGCCAGCCTGTTTTACAAACCCAGTCCAGGACAGCAAAGGCTACACAGAGAAAACCTGTCTCAGGGAGAAAGAAAAAGAAAAAGAAAGAGAGAGAAAGGAAGGAAGGGAGAGAAGGAGGGGAGGGAGAGAGAGAGAGAGAGAGAGAGAGAGAGAGAGAGAGAGAGAGAGAAGAGGGAGAGAGGAGAGAGAAACATTGTACTTAGTTCTGTGTGGGTGAAGTCTTTGCCTGTCCTCATCTTACTCATAACAAGAACCAGAACACAGAAAAGCTGTAGTTCCCAAGCCTGTTAGCCAATATATACCACAGCCAGGATTTAACCCAGGGCTTGAAAACCAGCAGGGCATTTCTAGCAGCACATGTCAGGATGCGAAATCAAGGTAGTTCTGGCAGGCGGGGGGAGTGAGGAGGCTAAACTTTGCCCTTATTAATCAGAGTCATAAGCCCAGCCAGGCAAAGTTTGCACCATCACTTTCTCTTAAGTAGCAATTTTCTTGCTAGTCAGGTGGAACACTTTCTTCTTGGGGACCTGAAACAGCCCCGGTTTGGCACTGGGCTCTCGATCTTGATCTCGGTGTGTTCATTTCGTTTGGGTTAGATTTTCTTTCTGGGAGACGCTTCCAGCATTCTCCAATGTGCTAGGATTTGGAGGTTTCCTGTCGTGTTTATTTTTCACTGGATTCACTGTCTATCACTGTTATGACCACACACTTGATGGCTAAGGAAATACAACTCCATTATCTCACAGGTGTGTAAGCTCTGGCTGGTGTCTGCTCAGTCACAGTGAATCTCAGGGACGCTCACGCCTCTTCATTGTCTCTGGGGATGGATCAGCACCTCCTCTCCACCCCCATGCCCACCCCCGCACCCACACTGCTGACGCACCCTAGATCTTGTTGCCATAGGACCGAGATCCCCCATCCTTTCGGCTCACGGGTGGGATGGACACGGTTCTTTCTCAGGCCCCATACTTCTCACCTCACACTTCTGGCCCCGTGTCATACATCTCTTGCTGACGTCACCTTTCCTGTAACGTGTGGTATACTTTCTCTCCTGCTGCAGCTCTCTGACTTTGCTCTTCTGTACTTAAGGTCCATTTGGGACCTCAATCTGAATTTAAGGTCAGATGGCTGGTAACCATAATTCCATTTGCAAGGCCCCTAGGCTCCAGAGTCTAGGTTAGCATTTGACCAAATAAGCAGGAGTGGAACTCTGAAGCTACCTGCCACAGGGCTTATCAGACGGGTTACATAATGCTGATATTGTATCATATCAATAGCAAAGTTAACTGCATTCAGCAAAGAAGTTATTTCCACTTCTTTGTACAACACACTCTTAACCACTGCCCTGGACTTGGGGAAATTTGAGTCCCGCCTGTGAGGATGAATCGTGAGTTTTATAGGACTGAGAAAGCCTCAAAAAAACAAGTTGATGCTATCAAGTTTAAAATTTTAAAGCAGATCATTCTCTAGAGAAAATGCAACTTTCTTTTTTTTAATTTAATTAATTTATTCATATTACATCTCAATGGTTATCCCCTCCCTTGTATCCTCCCATTCCTCCCTCCCTCCCATTTTTCCCTTACTCCCATCCCCTATGAAATGCTCAACCTCCTTAGTCATCAGGGAAATGCAAATCAAAACAACTCTGAGATTCCATCTTACACCCATCAGAATGCCTAAGATCAAAAATTTAAGTGACACCACATGTTGGCGAGGATGTGGGGAGAGAGGAACACTCCTTCATTGCTGGCAGGAATGCAAACTAGTACAGCCACTTTGGAAATCCATCTGGCGCTATCTCAGAAAACTGGGAATAGGGCTTCCTCAAGACCCAGCTATCCCACTCCTTGGAATATACCCAGAAGATGCTCCAGCACACAACAGGGATATTGGCTCAACCATGTTCATAGCAGCCTTCTTCATCATAGCCAGATCATGAGAAAATGTAACTTTCAAACACTAGCCAGAGGCTAGAGAGGTATCTTGGTACTAAGTAGCATTTGCTGCTCCTGCAGAAGACGGGGTTCAGTTCCTAACACCCACATGATGGATGGTTCATGACTCTAGGTCTAGCACCTCTATCCAAGGCCCTCTTCTGGTCTCTGCAGGTACCAGGCACACACATGTGCAGGACATACATGGCAGACAAGCACTCACACACATACAATAAATGAATCGGTAAAGGAAAATGGTTTCTGGGCTAGAGATTACTCTTCATGTGTAGGATGTGGGTTGGGTTCCCAGCGTGGCTCACATCCACCTATAACTCTAGTCCCCAGGTACCCGACACCTTCTTCTCTGTTCCAAGGGCCCGTGCAGTCTACATGAGCTCAGGCAGGCACATAAACACCCTAAAAATAAGCGTAAAAATAAATATTTAAGAACACAGTGGCTTCCGTACTTTACAATTGATGGCTGCCGGGGTGAGTTTTCTTTAACACCTTGCTCCAGTAGATCCGCCTCCGGACCCTGGAGTGTGTGGGAAGTATAAACTGAACTCAACTGACATGAAATCAGGGTGGAGGAGTAGATCCAAGAGGAGTTAGGAGGAGGGATGAAGTGAAGGTGGATATGATCAAAATACATTGTACATATGTATACATTTATCAAAGAATTAAAATATTTTTTTAAATGTAGGTCAGCAAGATGGCTCAGGGGGTAAAGAATCAAGCCACCAAGCTGGCTGACCTGAGTCTGATCCTCAGTACCAGCGATGGCCGTGCAGTATCTGCAGGGAATGGCATATGAGCGCTTCACCGATGGGACTCCACTGTGGCCCAGCCCCAGCCCCTGGAGAGCCTTTCCAGCTTGCCAAGGACATGCGGAGAATTTTAGTGGCCTCTCTGCTTACTACCTAGATCGCACATGCTACAAGCTCTCCTAGCTTTCACTATGTGGTTTATACTCACAATATGGTTTCACTTTTTACGGTCATGGGCAGGCCCGGAATCACACAGGCTGAAAGCCCTGTGGATGGTTCTGTGTTTTCCTCGATACTCTTCCAAGGGGTAAAAACCCTGCCCTTCTCTCTCTATCTCCATCAATCCTCCAGATGTCACCATTAATCCTAGGTATTCGGGGACACGTAGTCATGTCCCTAGAGAAACAGTTGCAGTCACACTGAGTAAGCCTGTGGTGGTTGTGAAGAGCAAGGGCTCCTGCTTGTGTAACTGTTCTGAGGAAGCCATCTCTGATTGGCAGAGACTGAAAAAATGGGGAAGCTGTGCCCGATGAATAGAAACTGAAAATATGGTTCTTAGAAAGATGAAACCAGAAACTAATAGGTGCATATCAGGAAAGGTTGCGTGGTACAATGGGCTCATCTCTGTGGATAATTTGAAAGTACTGTGGCAGAGGGATGCTGTTTGATGAATGGACTCACACCCACAAATGGGTATCCTGTCTCCCACCTTGCATCACTGTCTAACCGCATTGGCTGCCAGCTGGGTGTGTGCTCAGGCCCACAGGACACACCTGGCTAGACATGTATTTTCAGCTTGCTGAAACTGCTTTGTAGTACAAAATATGGTTGTGGGAGGGGGCTGTGACTTGACAGTGAAATGGGGGAAGGAAGAGGGAAAACTATTGGGGGGGCTTTTTTGGAATGAGAGGGGGGATTATGTAGTGCTGATGTTATGGTTTCCTTAAATAAAATAACCAATGATGCCACTGCTCAGGAGAGCACGATTGTGTTTGTATAAATAAAGAGAGCTCGGGCTATTGGGGGCCACTTGCTTGAATGTCAAGAGATGGTCAGTGTCCTCACTTTACGACCACACCCCTGTCCCTTCCCAGGATCTGAACCCTTGCAGCTGGAGCTGGTCTCTGGCCCCGTGCTCACAAAGACAGAGCTGACTCATACAACTTGTCTACAAATTCACTATGCCACATGCACACATGTGCACACACAAACAAATAGACACAGCAAAAGATAACTTAATGAAAAATCGTTTCTACCTTAGTCCCCAGACTATTATTTAGAAACTGTTTACATTTTTATTTTATTTTCCATGTTTGACTTTTTTGCCTGGCCATGTAAACGGGCATCCCAGGTGTGCAGTGCACTGACGAGCAGAAGAGGGTGTCAGATAATCTGGAACTAGAGTGGAATGTAAGCCACAAGGTGCTGGCAACTGGAGCCAGGTCCCCCGGCAAAGTATCAGTGCCCTCAACCACTGAGCTGCCTCTCCAGCCTGAAAGGGGAGGGAGGAGGGAGAGGAGGGGGAAGGGGAGAGGGAGACGGAAGTGGAAGGGGTAAGGGGGAGGGAGAGGGGGGAGAGAGAGAGGAAAGGAGGGGAGGAGAAAGGGGGAGGGGGAAGGGGAAGGGAGAGGGAGGGGGAACAGAGACAGAGAAGGGGAAGGAAAGGGGAGAGGGGAGGGAGGGGAAGAGTGTGTGTCCACAAAAGCCAGAACTACAGCAGCTGTGAATCACCTCACTTGGGTGCTGGGAGCCAAATTTGCCTCTCTTGGAGAAGCAACAAGAGCTCTTTGCTTCTGAGCCTTCCCTCCAGACCCCATTTGTAGGTCCTGTTTATCTAACTATTCTCCCTCAGTCATACTGTATTGCTCCTGATGTATATTTAAGTGGTTCCGTATTTGGGGGGGGGGGATGGTGGCTGCTGGGGGGGTGTTGTTGTTGTTGTTGTTTGTTTGTTTAATCACTGTACAGCCTGGTCCCATCCCCTCCCTCTCCTCCTCCCAGTCCTGCCCTCATGCCCCCTCCCCTTATTCCCTCCGTTCCTTCTTAGAGAAGGGGAGTCCCCTACTGGGTACCAACCCACCCAGGCACCTCAAGTCACAGCAGGACTAAGTTCATCCTCTCCCACAGAGCCAAAGAAGCCAAGGAGGTCCTAAGGGAGGATGCTTGAGTCTCACTCAGAAGAGGAAATAAAATAGACATCTGATGTAGGCGGAGGAAGAGAGCTGTGTGGCACAGAGAGTGGGGAGGGTACCAGGGGTGGGGATCAGGTGTGGGGAGACCTGGGCGGTTGGGGGAGGACAGGGAGAGAGAATGGAAATCTGAGAGGGAGCATCTCTGGGACAGAGGAGGCCCCCAGGAGTCTATGGGGTGACCCTAGCTAAGATTCCTAACAGCGGGGATATGGAGCCCGAAGTTGCCACCTCCTATAGCCAGGTGGGACTTCCAGTGGAGGGAGGGGGACACCAACCCACCCATAAAACCTTTGACCCAAAATGTGTCTTGCCTAAAAGAAGTATAGGGATAAAGATGGAGCAAAGACTCATGGGAATGGCAAACCAACGACTGGCCTAACATGGGACCCACCCCATGGGAGAGAGCCAACCCCTGACACTATTAATGATACTCTGCTAGGCTTGCCGACCGGAACCTAGCATAACTGTCTTCCGAGAGGCTTCACCCAGCAGCTGATGGAAACAGATGCATTGACCCACAGCCAAACATTAGGCAGAGCTCAAGGAGTCTTGTGGGAGGAAAAATTGAGAAAGCTGGAGGGGTCAAGGACACCGCAAGAAGACATAGGGAGTCAACTAACCTGGGCCCATGGGGGTTCACAGAGACTGAACCACCAACCAAAGAGCAAGCATGGGCTGGACCTAGGCCTGCTGCTATTTTAAAATCTTCTATTCTAACTCAGAAAGGGGAGGAAGCAGGAGTGCCTGAAGGACCAAAAATCTGAATCACCAGCTTTGGTCCTTTCTCTGCTTCTGATGTCATCTAATTACTCTGGTGAAATTCTTGGAAATTCCCATTATTTCAAAGTCTACAACAAACAGCATAGACCTTTCACATGCTGACAGTTGGAGGGGTACACCTCTCCCACTCATGTGTAGGTAATCAGAGAATAATCTCCATTTGGGGCTCTATACAGACTTCCTTCAGCCACTAATCTGTTAGCGGGTAATTAAAAGAGCTTTAAAAATCATCAGTCATCTTGCTTGGGGTAAGTAATAATTTATGCCAAGGGAGTCGGAAAGAGTGCTGACTTCATTTATTTTATCTCCTTGGAGGGAAGGTGAGCTGATAAAGCCCTGTGCAAGACGCTACGTTTTAAGACTTATTCAGAAGGCTAAATTAAAGAAGCAGACATATTGATGACTTGTGGCTATCCTTAATCTCTCTGTGTCCTCCTTTTTTTTAAAGTTTTGCATAAACATAACAATCCTTCCCAAATCTCCCTCATTTGTGGTGATAGTTGACTTTAAAAAAAAAAACATTTTTAAAGCCAGCAACCACTTCATTTTTTATTAGTGAATAAATAATATATGTAAAAGATATTTAAATTTTAGATATATTCGCATTGGGTAAGTGCTGGTTCACCCACATATTTTCTTTCTGAAAAACAGCGTTACCACCCCATTTGGGAGAAATGAGCTCTCTCTCTAGTTAATCATTTCTACAAGTGCAAGGTGGGAGCCGGGAGATAGGAAGCACATGCTTTGGGAATGTGGAACCAGAGCAGTAGAAGGCGGGGATGGGGTAAGTAATTTGCATGGAGTACACGGGGTAAACAGCCTGGCCCAGCCTGATTAAGCCACCTTACCAAGATGGATTCAAAATCAGCCTACTTTGGCATTAAAATTAGCTTAACCATATCTTTAAAAGGTGCATGTTGAGATCATTTTCTGCAATATTAGAAATATAATCTGGTTAATTGTATAACTATTTGCTATTTTTAAGAGAGCCAAAATGCAGTATTTAAATTAAGGCTCAAATGTATTCATTTTTTTTTAATGTAGTGTGTGTGTGTGTGTGTGTGTCTGTCTGTCTGTCTGTCTGTCTGTCTGTCTGTGTGTCTATGTGTCTGTCTGACTCTGTGTGTGTGTGTGTGTATGTGTGTGTGTGTGTCTGTCTGTCTGTCTGTCTGTGTGTCTATGTGTCTGTCTGAATCTGTGTGTGTGTGTGTGTGTGTGTGTGTGTGTGTGTGTGTCTGTCTGTCTGTCTGTCTGTGTGTCTATGTGTCTGTCTGACTCTATGTGTTTGTGGGTGTGTGTGTGTGTCTGTCTGTCTGTCTGTCTGTCTGTGTGTCTATGTGTCTGTCTGACTCTGTGTGTGTGTGTGTGTGTGTGTGTCTGTCTGTCTGTCTGTCTGTGTGTCTATGTGTCTGTCTGACTCTGTGTGTGTGTGTGTGTCTGTCTGTCTGTCTGTCTGTCTGTCTATGTGTCTGTCTGGCTCTGTGTGTGTGTGTGTGTGTGTGTGTGTGTGTGTGTGTGTGTGTCTATCTGTCTGTCTGTCTGTCTGTCTGTGTGTCTATGTGTCTATCTGACTCTGTGTGTGTGTGTCTGTCTGTCTGTCTGTCTGTGTGTCTATGTGTCTATCTGAATCTGTGTGTGTGTGTGTGTGTGTGTCTGTCTGTCTGTCTGTGAATAGGGAGGGCCATCAGGGGGCGGGGTCATGGAACAACTTCATGGAGTTGATTCTCTCCTTCCGCTTGAGTGTGGGTTCCAGGGATGTGACTCAGGTCAGCAGGCTTCCGCGGCAAGGGCTGACTCTTCAGCCACCGATTCTTTTATCAGTTACAGAAGCTGAGCAACAATGAGCAGGGGACGCTGCTATGGAAGTGTTCAAAAATGTCAGAAGAGCAAGCGAGCCACGCCCAGGCCCCTCCAGTGTGGGTCTCTGACACCTTACTCTAACTGGAAGGAAAATGGTCGTAGATTAAGAGAACATGTGTGCATTAAACAAAATCCCAATTCAAGCAGGCCCTAGCAGAAAAAGAAATGCATGCCTGAGAAGTCTGGGCATCACCCTGGAATCTGTTGTTGTTGTTGTTGTTGTTTGTTTGTTTGTTTCCAAACTGAACCATGTCACCAAGATACTCCATCACTGCACTGACTCCATTACCATGCCCAAGAGGGATCCTGGCCAGGCTCACATGTCCTTGCTGCTCACAGTTTCAGCAGCAAGGACACCTGCCTGTTTCCTCATGTGTCTTTCTCAGAGTGGATGGTGTGTTGGGAGTTAAAGCTAGAGAGTATACTACACACATGTCAAACCATTGGCAATGACAGCTCTGCCGAAGACAGTGGGCTCCTTACACAGAGAAATGAAAAAATAAAAAAGCCTGGACTTCATCCAGCAGCTGATAGAAACAGATGCAGAGACCCACAACCAAACAATAGGCAGAGCTCAGGGAGTCCTGTGGAAGAGTGGGAGGAAGGATTGTGGGGCCAGGGGAGTCAAAGACACCACAAGAAGACCTACAAACTAACCTGGGCCCATGGGGACTCACAGTGACTGACCCACCAGCCAAAGAGCATGCATGGGCCAGACCCAACCCTCTTACATATATGTAGTAGCAGATGTGCAGCTTGGCCATCATGTGGGTCCCCTAACAATTGGAGTAGGGGCTGTCTGTGACTCTGTTGCCTGCCTTTGGATCCATTTCCTGTAGCTGGGCTGTCTTGTCTGGCCTCAGTGGGAGAGGATGACCTTAGTCCTGCTGTAACTTGATGTACCAGGATGCGTTGGTACCCATGGAGGGAACCACCCTTCTCAGAGAGGGGGAGGGATAAACAAGGAGACAGGGATGTGAGGGAGGCAAGAAGAGAGGGGCTGGGATCAGGCTGTAAAGTGATTAAATAAATTAATGAAAAATAATAATAATAAAGCCTGGAGACCTGCTTACCTCAGTGAAAGGTTCAGACTGAAAAATCTGAATGGTTTTTTGCAGTGCTGATCCTGTGAGTCCATAAATCACATTTGTTGTAGCTTCATACTCACCTCAGAGTAAGTCTGTAGAAATAGGACTCAGGAGAATGTTGGATGTGGTCCTATGAGTGGGTCCATGTCCAATCTCAGCGATCCTGGAAAAGAGTAAAATTAGGATGGACCTATACTGTGGACACACACAAACACACACACATACACACACATACATGCACACACATACATGCACACACACAACACACAACACACACACACACACACACTACAGAAAAGAGACCATGTGAGAACAGAGAGAAGGTGTCCATTTATGAGACAAAAGAGAGGAGCCTCCAAAACTACCAAACCTAGCAAAACCATAATCATGAGCTTCAGTCCTCCAGACCCATTAAAATAAATTTCTGCTGCTTAGGGCCCCCTAGTCTGACTTTGAAATGGCAGCCCTGACAATACAACATACCTCCTGAGTAAGGCATGACCTCTTCCCAGCAAATCCCCCCCCCTTTTTTTTGAGAAACACATTTATAACCCCAATGTTCCTCAAACAACACCACCCCCATCCTGGCGTGTACACTCCAACTACAGATGCTGCTACGGGATTGATCCAGTCAACCAAGAAAGACAAGATCCTGTCCCTATTTCCAGATGCTCTGAGTCAGAGCTAAGGTGCAGATGAAAGTTAATACCCTTGATCTTTTGGCTTTAGGCTCCCTGGATTCCATACTAGATGCCAGACCATCCTCAGCTGAGACTTAGTGCTCATGGGATTGTCCAGTGGAGGAGCTGGTAGTCATTCTCTCTCCCCCACCCCACCCCCACCCCTGCTCCTGGAATTGGTCCCCAGATACCTCCATCTCACAGGTACCACAATCAGAGGACATGCGACTCTTTCATATCAGATTGTCTAGCATTTGCATATACTCAACAAATATCCCTTTCGATTCAAATCATGTCTAGATTTCTCACAATTAGATGTGTGGGGCAATTTAAGTGCAGTGTAAATCCATGCTATATAGTACACTCTTTCAGGGTAATGGGAAGAGAAGAGGTCTGCATATTCTGTACAGATGCACATTAGAAAAAGAAAAAAGACATTTTCCACCCACAGTTGGTTGAACCCACAGATGTGGAAGGCCAGCTGCCTTTGCCTTCTCACTCCTTGTGGCAGCTGGGCACAGTAAGAGCCCTGGCGCTGCTAACTAGACACACCTGCCTGCATTAAGGATGCAGCTAGAGAGGCGAACAGGTCAGGCCTAGAGGGGACTTTCTGGAATCAGCAGCAGCTGCAGTTCGTAATGGAGGTAGGAAATGGTAGCAGTATGACAAAGCTGGGGCTGGGGAGGGCCAGATGTCTGTGGGCGTCCATGAAACATGCTGTAATATTCAGGCCTGCTGTGTGATGCTAAAGACCTAAACCTAGTATCAGAGATCCTAGTCCAGCCTTCCTGGGATGAGGCACACTGTCCTGAGGCCTTTTAACAACGTTACTCTCTTCTCGAAATCAGAGTCCCTCTGTACTTAAAATGACAATCCAGCCAGGTCTACTGGTGCCTACCTTTACTCTTAGCACACGGGAGGCAGAGACAGGCAGATCTCTGTGAGTTCAAGGCATGCCTGGTCTACAGAGCGAGGTTCCAGGACAGACAGAGCTACAATACATCTACTTACGTGGGCTCAGAAGGGCTCCCTGTGTCAATATATATATTTCCAATGTATTCATTAGAAAGAAACTAGGCTCCAGCTGTGGGACTCAGTCCCACATCTCTGAGCTCTGAAGCAAAACTGGTTTGGAGAATGAGTTGATCTATTTGGGTTCTAGAGCAAAGGAGACTCAGTCAGCGCTTTCCCATCAGCGATCACTACAACCTTCGGAGCTCAGTCCGTGAGTACCTCCAAGGTACCCACACCTCCCTCAGAGATTTGTGCTACTCGCTGAACAACCAAGGAATATGACTTTGCACGATGAACCTAGGCTCCAGGTGTTGTTCAAGCTGACCAGTAAATGGAGGCCCAAGTTGCAAAGGCAAACTGTTTAAGTCCACTGAGCTGCTTTATAACCAATTAAACTTGAGAGAGGTGTGGTGCTGGGAGCCGTTGCAGCAGATCAAGCATCTGGGCTTCCTGAGGCAGAGTCTACAGACAGCAATGAAAGCGCTGAGGGGAGACCAGACAGACAGTGGTAGGACGTGGCAGTGACGCTCTGGAAAAGCCAAACAGATGCGCTCCCTTTCTCGGTTAATGGGCTCCTCCATCCATGGTTGCCTCATATGTTTCTGTCCGGACCTGCCGGACAATCAACTGGGACCCTCGGACCCCTAGGGAGCGAATGGGGGACAAGAGACGTGAAGAACAGACAGCAAGTCAAGGAGTCTGATCAAGCTGACCAAATTTTTTTTCACAGGCAATTATATACCATTGAAGCAGGAGGCTGAGTGGGGTGATCCGGGTGGGCGGTTTTCACAAGATATCAGGAAGTCAGGAAGTTTGGCAGGGCGAGGGCCCCTGTGGTTCTGGGGCTGGGTGGAATTGTTAGGCATCTGGAACCACAAGGTGTTATCTATAGACTTTGTTTCGCTCATCCTCTGCAGGCCTCAGTAATTCCGGGAATCCTGAGAACAGCTGGAGAGGACCTTGAGGGAGGGGAAGAGGTTGCAAGGCCGCCTTCTGGAATGTACCCTGAGGCAAGGAGGGAAAGAGGTCACAAGGCAGCCTGCCCCAGGTCCACTCGATGTATTATGCCAAGGCCCGAGATGCTTGCCGGCTGTGGTTTTGGCTCCCCGCAAGTTTCAACCTCTTTTCTATAACTCTTTAAACTTTCTGATAGCCTTTCATTGTTTATCTTCAAAGGCACAGTAAGCCCTCGTAGGTACCCGTCTTGCTGTGTTAACTATGTTCCCCAACAGAAACAGTGCCTACCAAGCAATGAGTACTAAAGAAAAAACTTGTGAGAGAGAGAACAGAGGTAGAGAAGCCATGGCAAGTCCTTTAATCTCAGTCTGAGGAGTCTGTGGCTCACTCTCTCTGGAGCACAGAGATGCAATCATCAGCCCGCGACCAAGGAAGGCACCCACCTGGTCTGCTTCCAAAGACTCAGAGACATTTCCCAGTCTGTTTGCTCTTCTACCACAGCCACCCACTGCTACATTCACAGACAGTATCCCTGAGCAGGCCACAGCGATCGTCCTGAATTTGCAGAACTTCTTCACTCTTGACATCTGGGGAAGGGACAAGGCTGGGTGATTAAAACATGTCTGGATGCACCTCCTCAGAACAGGGAGAGATTCTCTGTGATTTTATCAGTTAAAGATGTACCAGCCTGCAGGAAAGGAAGAACACCAAGATACAGAATTCCATCAATCAGGGTTTTGATGTGCCATGAAGGATATGAATTTAATCTTCTCTTTAATTATTTGTCATTGCATCCACGCTGAAAGCAAATGTGGAGCTCACAGATCTGCCTTTCTTCCCAGGAACTGATTTTTAATATCAGGGCAGTGAAGGTCACTGCAGAATTTGTCTCATATTTGTGTGAGCTAAATCTGGAGAGAATCTCAAATATTTACACTTACTGGCAACTCAGTGTTTTGAAGGGAAGGACAAAGAGTAAATGCCATCCTGCAGATGTCCCCCCCCCCCCACACACACACACAGACACACTCACTTGTTCCTTTCTGGAGGAGAGGAAAGTGAAAGTATAGTAAGAAGGAAAAAAAAATGCTGCTGGGAGAGCCCCCTGTGAGCTCTGAATCACTTCTGCATCCCAGCTCCAGGGCTACTGACTCAGAAGCAAGATCAGGTGTCAGGGTTTACTGTACAAACTCACAAAGCAACCAGACTGCATTACCTTCAGTGTTCTATCTAATCTTTAGATGAGCCGATTCTATTTCAACATGTGACTCTAAATACTACAGGGATGATTTTGTTAATGAAACCCGCTTTTAAAAAAAACATTTATTATGCAGATGAGGTTTACTCCCTTAAATTCTTACTCTTGATGTATTAATCTACTTTTGTTACCAAAATAAAATGCCTGAGGCAGAATACTTTGCTAAGAGATTGAGGAAGAGGAGGAGAAGGAGAAGAACTGGGAAGTGAGGCTGTTGTTCGGCTGTTAAATCCCGAAGGTGAAAAGGGAGAGAGGGCTGCACCCGATGGTGGCTTCATGCCAGCAGAGTCCTGGAACCGTTGATGGTATCCTGTGCCAAGAGCAAGGGAGCATCTCTGGGTGCGTCTTCTTCTGCCTGTCCACCAGGATTCAGTCTCTGACATTATGTAATCGCCTCCCCAAAGCCCAAATCTAAAACCCCATTAAAGTTCCACCCTCCCAACAGCTTGCGATAGGGATCAGGTTTCAAGAAACCCAAAGCCTTGGGAGACACTCAAACCATCTGGCCCATGGTGTTTAGAAAGTATATATTTATTCCAGGGCTCGCCATAGCACAGGAAATCTCCAGAATTCTTTCTTAGACATTGTTTTTTATTATGGAGAGTACGTTTCACAGCTAAGTCCACAACGATAACAAGTAATTCTTCAGAATTGCAATTGACCTAAAGTACCTGTTCTCACAGGGTTTGTTTGTTTGTTTGTTTGTTTGTTTTTGTTTTGTTTTATGTTTTTTTTTAAGCCGTTGCACTGTCAGGCTAGCAGAGCAGCTGTGTTTCCGTGCGGTTCTGCTCACAACTCACTGCAATATCATGTTAACTGAGTACATGGAGAACAGCTGGTCTTTCATAGATTTGTAAGTGAAAAGGGGATTTGTTCTAGAAGTCTTTCCAGACCATTATAGCCTTCTTTGAAACAATGCCAAAGTTCAGCAAATGGTAGTTTCTTGGTAGTTCCTAGCAAAGTGGAATTTGAAACAAAACCAAACTTCTCATGTTTTGCTACACTGAAACCTGATCTGTCATCTACTTTAAAAAAAAACAAACAAACAAACAGGTACTTCCTGGTGCATATCTGTGACATTGTGTGCTGGCTCTTTAGAGAATGCTGATTCACTGGCTCGGGCAGCTCTTCCAATACTGACACACCTACTAGGCTGTAGAGTGTTATTGAACATCATAGAGCTCTGGAAACCGCTGTCCTCTTTAGAAGTTGAGAACGAAAAGGGAAAATAATATCTTAGTATTATCTAAGAAAGTATCACGTGGCATCTGATCATGGGCCTGATGCCCCATTAAGACACTGTTCACACCCTAAAATCTCAAACCAATATCGTCAGCCTAAAGAAATAGACTCCATGCAGTTGGGTCTCTTTGGAACAGACTTAAGAAGCAGTGCTGTGTTGGAGCCTAACCACCTCAATTTATGACCATACCTTGTACCCGGCTTCCTCTGTGCTCTTTGTCATTTAGGCCACTGCATTTTCAATTACAATGTTTTGTAGAGGAATTCCCCATCACCCTGAAATGATGCAAACATCCAATAGTCCTATATTTTCCTTTCTACACGGAACTGTCATGAAGGTGTCTCTCTGAGCCTCCATCCCTTACTGCCTGGATCCCATGATCATGAAGCCACCTCTTTCCTTATGAAGCTCATCTGTGAGGGACAATTTTGTGCCCATTCCTTCCTCAAAACTAATCTCAGCTCCCAGGTGTGGCAGGATATTTTAACTCATTGTGAACCCTGAGATTGTGAACTGTAACAACCTGTTTCTTGTTTGGTGTGGCTCAGCCCTAACACGTGCCTTTAATCCAACAATTTCTGTTTATTGTAAACAGGTGATTATGGTGTGGCTCAACCCTAGCACATACCTTTAATACAAGAGCTTTCTATACACAGGATTTAATAAAAATTAACCCTAAGAAGCAGATCAAGAAACCAGCTGACAAAAAAAACTAAAAATTAAAAATTTTTAAAAATTTAAAAATTAAAAAAAAAAAAAAGAAACCAGCTGACAGGGATTAAAGAGTAGGAGGTACTTTGAGTTGAGGGGTATTTAAGACAGCGTGGTTAAGAAGGAGGAGCTCTTTGGCTCTTTAGCTCTTTAGGTTTTAGGTTTTTTGGCTTTTTCCTTCTGGGACATGAACTGAGTAGGAAGGTCAGTTTGGTGCCTCTCTGAGATAGCAAGTTTTCACCCCAGCATCTGGCTCCTGGGTCTTCATTGGTAAAATTGAATGGTTGGGATTTTGTTTTTGTTTTTGTTTTTGTTTTTGTTTTTGTTTTTATAACAATACCCAGGGTTTCCAGACCGTGCTTTAAGAACAGATGAAAGAAAGTCTTTCTGCATCAAATCTCATCAAACACATTCACAAATTATTCGAAGGAAAACTGAAGCTAACAAGTGTAGTAATTTCAGCAACTAAAATGTTTCTGTGAGAAAATTATCTTTCTATCCTTTCTTGTCATATAGTTTAATTAATACGGAGCTTCCTCTTTTGATGTCAGTTGACACAATTTGTGAAGATGACCTACTATAAACATTAAGATTGTCTCCAGTCAGACAGCGTGAGAAATTGGTTGTGTCAAAAGCCACAAAACTTAACACTGTCAAATAAAAGAAAAGTGTGTTTTATCCCAATGGGGCTCATTTGCTTTAAGCCATATTCTAATGTCTCTGTTTGGTATATGGATGTTTTAGACATCCTATGGGGTCTACTGAAAAGGGATTTTTCTATTACATTAGCGCAGACTCTCTACTCTGTTCTTTCTTTTGGAAGTATGATTCGTAGTTACAGAATTTAATGGGGATGTATCATTAAAGAGGCTGCAAAGTCCAGTGACCTCATTTGACTTTATGATGATAGTAAAAAGGAAAAAAACTAAAGGAGAAGGCCACCCTGAGACTGAGCTGACCAAAACCTAGGTCACATAACCTCCTTTATAGTATCAACTGAGCGCTCCAGCACTAAACTACTTTATCTGGCTTTGCTTTCTCATTCATTACCCAACCCCAATTGTGGAAACTCAAACTTGTGTTCATTGACTCAAAGAGAGTTAGACATTTTATCATGCAAAAAAAAATGTCACTTTTTAAACTATATTTTGTAGCCCACCCATAAGTCAGTGGTGACATTTTACTGATACAGAACAAAGAGGTATTGAAACAATTTTGTGATGCTCTTATATATTGCAAAATTAGCCACAATCGAAGTTATTATCTCTTTTATCTGTCTTGATGATATTCTTTCAAATATAATAAACTGGGCTCAGGGTCTTGGAATAGGCAATAAAACTGATACTTACAAAAATGACTAAGGATAGGTGGAGTGCCATTAATTAAGCAGTAATCCCTTTGAAATCAGTCATTACCAGCAGTTTTTTTTGCTATGGGCCATTAACACTCTAACTAGCAAGTCATTAATAGTGGTAATAACCAATTCTGAGGGGATTACTGCTTGAATAAACTATATATAATAATTTTAAAATCCAAAAAAAAATCTCACACTTTTATGTTATCCCTTTGAATCATAAGTGAGCGTGGACAGAATTGTCTGAGAATATTACTGGCTCGTTTTCAAAAACATAAATAATACCCTTCTCCTTTTATCTGTTCCCATGGTTTTGCCTAAAATGTCTTTGTATTTGAGGATGGTGTCCCTCATGCTGCATGGGTACAGAGGGATTTTCCATCCTTTGCTATACAAATCTGTAGACAAATGGTATCCGCACTGCCTTCTCTCCTTTAGACCAAGCACTACCACTGACTTCATCTTTAAAATGTAAGCTCACTCGAAATGCATTTTTGTCCAGTGTCACTTCGCTAATATTTTTTGCATTGAAGAAATTTTGCATTGACCATAGATAAACCATAGATAGGTAGATAGATAGATAGATAGATAGATAGATAGATAGATAGATAATGTACTATGCTGTAGGTACAAAACCAAAAGCCAATATGGGAATAGATCCAGTTAGGGGAGGTAATGAAAGCATTCCTGATTACTGACTATCAGGGTAGACCAGTTATACCATGCTCTCTTCCACTCCCCCCAGGCCCTGAATGCTCCAATGGAAGTTTGAACAGAAGCTTCATTTTCTGAGATTATAATTACATCATTCCCCACTTCCATGTCCTCTCTCTAAACCCTTTCATATACCCCTCTTGCTCTTTTTAGAATCCATGGACTCATTTTTGGTGAATTATTGTTACACACACACACACACACACACACACACACACACACACACACACACACTCCTAAATACGTAAATACACCCTGCTTAGCCTGTAAAAAGTTGCCTGGATGTCTGTTTTCAGGTCTGACCATTTAGTGTTGGATAACCAATTAGTGTGCTCCTCCCCAGGGGAAAATATTTTTTTCTCAGCATTCCTTTGGTGCCTGTAGTTCTTTGCGTAGAAGCTTCCTGGGCTTTCCCCTGTCCGCTTGAGCATGTCTACTGTTGTCCTTGTTGAGCTCATGTTTAGGCAGTCGTGCTGGTGAGACTCTATGGGATGTAGGTGCTGACATTACTAGGAGACACAGTCTCACATCAAACTCCTTGGCTCCCTGGCTCTTGCAGTCTTTCTGGCTCCCCCATCCACAGTTATCCCGGAGCCTCAGATGTAGTAGAGGAGTTGTGTTGTAGCTGTATCCCTAGGACTGGTCTCCACGGCTCTGCATTTTGATTGGTTGCCGTTTTCTGTAATGGTCCCCATCTGTTGCCTAGAGACGTTTCTTTGGTGGGAGATAAGGACTATACTTACCTGTGGGTATAAAATTAGAATTTAGCTGGGAATTATACACATTTAGTAAATTAGCAGTAGTAGGTTCTCCTCTAGAGTCTTTGATTTTTCACTAGCCCTGGGTAGTTGGTTGGGTTTCCAGTTCCAGGCAATATTTTCCTCTTGTTGGGAGGGCTTTAAGTCCAATTAGAGAATTGTTAGTTGCCACCAACATGTGTGTATCACAACTGTGCCCTCGGGGGTCACTGTGCCACACTAGTCATTGTCACTCACAGGCATCATAGTTGCACAGGATTGTTGGTCACTTCCATCCTTTAGAGACTTGCGTGGTGCCTTCTGGTACCATGAAAGCTAGTCCTCAAGATGAAAGCTTTTAGGTCATTTCCTGTTTGGGGGCCTCTGCGCTCTGTGTCTCAAGTGCATGGTGTCTTCAGTCACAGGGACTTATCATCCACCTCTGGAGGGGAAGGCAACCAAGGGCAACAGCAAGAGTCTGTAGTATTTTGAGATTCTCTTGAACAACCCTGACCAACGACTCAGAACAGGGCTTCTCATGTCTGATGTTGTTAAAAGAGCTTTGGCTCTAGGAGAATGCATCATCAGCCCAGATGCACTTTGTGTGTGTGTGTGTGTGTGTGTGTGTGTGTGTGTGTGTGTAAAGAATATATGTATATATATATATGGCATTTTAGGTAGAGAGTTAATAGCATGGCTCCTTATTAATCTTAATCTTTCAGGCATCCTCACTGCTATTTTATGCCTTTCTTCTTTATTTATCTTCCTTCCTCTCCCTGATTACTACTCGTGGGGTTGCAGACTGGTGCAGCCAGTGTGTAAGTCACTGTGGAGAAGCCTCAAAAATCTAAAAATAATCCTGCAACATGAGCCAGCCGTCCCACCCTTGGCATATTCCCAAAGAACACATCCTACTCAACAGATACTTGCTCAGCCATGTCCAGGGCTTCTCTCTTCACACTAGCTGGCAGTGGAAACAATCTGAATGTCCTTCAAAAGAGGGATGGCCAGCGAAAGTGTAATGCATATTCACTATGCAATATACTATTCAGAGGTAAAGAAAAATAAAATCATGAACTTATAGGCAAATGGGTAGATGGAACTAAAAAAAAAGATCATACTGAGTCTGGTAACCCAGACCCATTAAGAAAAATGTCTCATGTACTCTCTCATCTGAGGCTTCTAGCACCAAATATTTAGATATGAAAACATACCAAGAACTGCAGAAATCAGTTAAATAAAAAATGTACCTTTGGCCTGCAGAGACTGATGCACCAACCAAGGACAGTGCATGGAGAGAAATGGGCAGCTCAGGCTCCACGTGGGTCCCTAGTAAGGGGAGCAGAGCCTATCTCTGACGTGGACTCTGGTGTCTGTAATTTGGTCACTTCCCTCTCATGGGGTGGCCTTGCCAGGTCACAGAGGAAGAGGATACAGGCAGTCCTAATGAAGAGTCACATGATAGGAGAGGAGGGCTCCCCATTTCAGAGGACTAGGGGAGGGGGAGGGGAGGGAAGAGGGAGGGAGGGTGGGAATGGGAAGAGATGAGGAAGGGGGTTACAATCAGGATATAATGTGAATAAATTATTTTTTTAATTTTTTAAAAAAGAAAACAATGGACCTTTGCGAGGGTGGGGCTGGGAAAGCAATAGAAAGTGAAATAGTAGACTCCGAGTAATCTGAAGGGGGAAAATGGTCACCACAACGTTTTCTCAGTTTGCCTTCACTATCTTGGAGCCCAGAGGGAATGCCTCTCTGATACATTTGCTGCTGATAAATACATCTTGACGCTTAGATAATCTTACAAATTGTAGATTAACATTTGGTCACTCTCTAAAATAACCTCCAAAAGAAGGATACAGACAATGAAGCCATGGAAAACATGAAAAGCCCAGCTGCCAGGGGACAAGACAGAGATGACTGGGGAGAAAAAAGGAATTCTCCTTCAAAAGCATCTCTGTGCCTTCTTTTCTCAGAAAGGGCATTAAGGCATAAGAATATTTTATTAAATGTGTGCATAATGTTGTCTTAAATATTCAGGAAAATGCCTCCTCTGGGAAATCGACAAATAAGAGAGCATAACTCAGGGTAAAGAATGGCTGCCAGTTTCCAGCCACAATACAAGAGCGGAGAAGTAAATTTAACAGTGCAGAATAAAGAGCAAGTTAGAAGATAAAATTGAAAAAAAAATCTTAGATAAAAGGCTAAAGTGGAGGCCAACCGATAACCCCTATGAAGATTCAAAGGCACTGTCATTAGTTCAAACTCCATAAATTTCTTAAAAACTTGGAAAACATCTGCCAAAATACAGTCTTAGTTTTAAGGATCCTGTAGGAAACAGGCAGAGAAGGCTGCCTCCCTAGGGTGAGTGAGCAGCGAACGATTCAGAAAGGTGACAAACACGTAAAGCCTAACTGCACTCATTAGTAATAAAAAATGCATAAATTAGCCCTCCTCGCTATTGAACTGAGAAAACTAGGAAAGCCTGTACACTAGGCACAAAAAAAGGAAAAAGCCAGAGCTCTCATATCCTGTTGGAGGGCATTAGAGGAACCGAACCACCTCACTTTTGTTTGCTAAGAAATGTGACAATTTGGTAACAAGGTAGCATATTTTGAGACTCTAAAACTCTATGTAGAAGAATGGGATTGACACATCACCCTTTGAATCACAGACTACGCATTCACTGCCCTTGAGCCTGAGCCGTAGCTTATGACCACGGTGACCACTAGAACATGGAAGTGAAGCATCCACATGTGGTCCAGCTACAACCTCAGCTGCTTTAGCCTCCCCGTCTAGCGTGAGCCTTCATAGCCAGTTATCAGCAGGCTCAAGGAGAAAAGAGAAGCCTTTCTTCACCACAACCTCTCAAGATGTAATATTCATAAGCAAAATGTCTCTTTCCCATCTCTACCGTAACTGGCATTGACTTAAAGTCTTCAATTCCCAAGAGGAATGCTTCCAATAAGTAATGCAATTGCCCCATTGAATTACAAGTTAACACTACTGTCAGGCCTTTGGCCTCTGCAGGTCTACTAAACCAAAAAACCGAACAAGAGAGGCTGCTCTACTGGCCTGGACAATTAGCCTTTATTAGCAGTGGAAACTGAGTTTACTTGCTTACAGTACAAGGCCGGATGATGTAGCATATCCTTTTAATCCCAGCAGAGGCAGGGAGGTCTTTGTGAGTTTGAAACCAGCCTGGTCTACATTGTGAGTTCCAGCCCAGCCAAGTCTGCGTAATGAGAACCTGCCTCAAATAAAGAAATGAAGGAAGGAGGAAGCAAAGATGGAATACAGCAACATATTGCTGGTGGGAAAGACTCTTGAACTCCTTGGAGATTTGAGCAAACAGCAGAGAATGGGCAGCGGGTGGGGGGGCGGGGAGGCGGGCAGGTGGGCACAAACTTCCCAATGCAACTTACCAGCTCCTTCAACACACATGAAAATAAAAGGAACAATCTCACCCAACAAATGTTTGCAGACAGCCAAGAGCGCAAAGATCCGCTACATAAGATGGACAGCCCCGTCCACATCAGCCCTCAGGAGTAATGCCCTACAACTCTGATGTGGCTCTAAAGGATTGATTTCAAGTTAGAATAGAGAAAAGAGGAGGGACAAAGTTATTTGTCACCAATCATTCCACACCCGGATACAGCACCAGTTCTAATACCTCCGAGGGATAAATGTTTCTCCTTAATTTAACAACTCAGTATGATTTACAAAAGCATCCTGCTTACCCCTGAAACTTAGGATGCTATTTCTGTTTCTTTATGAGGATATTCAAATACTCAGAATCAGGACCTCATTACCGAAAAAAGAAGCTCTCATGTTTTTATGGCCTTGCAGCTTTCAAAGATAGAAGCTAAATAGACCTTTAAATAAAAATTTGTCCTCTGTTTGAACTAAGTGATAGAAAACTTACTTTATTAGCCAATATTCCTGAGTGTATCCTTCCTAAACACCAACTATATTACCTCCATCTATTAAGGGAGTAGTAATTGCTTTTTGATCCACAGGGCTTTTGAAAAGTCTAGAAAGGCTACTGATCAATACAAGAGTGCTTAGAAGTTTAAAACAACATTGTATTGAAAATCAAATCTTTGCTGGGCAGTGGTGGCCCAAGACTTTAATCCAGTACTTGGGGGTCAGAGACAGGTGGATCTCTGAATTCTGAGTTGAGGCCAACCTGTCCTGCAAAGCAAGTTCCAGGATAGCCAGACCTATACAGAGCTCCAAAGACAGAAAAAAAAAAAAAAAAAAAACAAAGAAAGAGAATAGAAAGAAAAAGTCTTCAGACATTTAGGTTTATTTTAACAGTCACCTAATATTAAACAGAAATATCTAATTTTTAATATTCTCTCTTTAATGAGCTTCTCTGTACCTCTCTTCTGTAAGTAGTCCCTGGTGATTACACTCCAAGAATATCACCATCCCAGTCTATGGAAAAAAATAGCTAAGGAAACATTGCACCCACCCACAGGATTCTTTGCACCACCCCCAAAACCCTCCTCCATGGCCAGACTTCCCAAGTCCTCCTTCAGGGTCGACCCTGGTGAGTACCCATGACCTCCTCATCCACGCCTTTTCCATAATCTACCAGGTTTAGCCAGGGTTACACAACCAGCTCCCCAGCCTAGTCTGGCCTTCCCTACTGTCATGGCTATTTTTGGTTACCAACTTAAGTACACCTAGATTAAACTAATGCCCAAGCATCTGGCTACACCTGTGAGGGATTATTCTTGGTTGAATTATTTGAGTTACTATCTCATTGGTTCTGTTCCTCTAAAGAAACCTGATAATGCACCTGTCTCCCCTACAGAAATGTCTAAGCTTGGGGTAGGATCCTCCCAACCTATGGCACTAATCAGTGGATGCTACTATACCATATCCCACCTTTTCATAAAGATTTATCTAGCCCCACACCACATGCTTGGAGTAAAAAGTGCATCCTGTTTACCAGTCCTGTGCCCTCTGTCCACCTGAATACATTCCACCCAAGACATTTTCAACCCTAGACACAGCCTGCTCTCTGCATCTTTTCTTCCTCAACCTGCTTTATCCATAACAAAGTCAGAACTAAAAAAGGAAGCCCACACAACCAGATATCATCCCAGGAATACCAACAATATGAAAGATCAAACAAACCAGTTCTGCTGAAATGCTTGCCAGTGAGTATTACATAGATGGACTCCAGGACCCCGAAATTAAAACACTAATCATAAACTTCCTCAAAGATGTCGATGAGCTTAAGGAAAATACAAAGAAACAGATTGATGAAATCAAGGATAAAGAGCAAATGAAGAGTAAATGCATGAGCAATACCCAAAAAAAAACACAAATAGAAGGCTGCTGGAAATGGTAAAGACAATCCAAGAGTGGAATTCAGTCAGGAGATAGAAACGCTGAAGGGGGCTCACGCTGGAAAAGAGATGGAATTACAAAACCCAGGAAGCCAACTAAATACTCAAAGGAAACCCTTGCACATGAGATGAATTAGGCAGAAGACAGAATAAGAAGACTCAAAGACAAAACAGAGGATCTAGACCAAACCAGCAAGGAGTATAAAAAAAAAAAATTAAGACAGGAAAGTACTCACAGAAAATATGAAAAACTATGGAGAAAAAAATGAACTTTTGAATAACAGGCATAGATGAGAGAGAGGAACCACAAGTCAGTGGCACAGAGCATCCTTCAACAGGATTATTGAAGAAAACTTCCCCAAATCAAGGAAAGACATACCCAGACAAATACAAGAAGCACACAGAACACCAAACAGGCAAGACCAGAATAGAAAACTCCCACATTATGTCATAGTTAAAACACCAGGTATACATAACAAAGAAAGCATATTAAAAGCTGCAAGAGAAAAATTTGAATCACATACCAAAGAAAACCCATTAGAATAACAGCTGGTTTCTAGAATGGAATCTTTGAAAGCCTGGAGTCAGTGCACCCCGAGCCCTAAAAGACTGCAGGAGCCAACATAAAATAATATACCCAGCAAAACTAACTACCATGATTAAAGGAGAAATTAAGACTTTCAATAACATAAACAGCCTTTATAATATAAAGTGAATATCCAACAGACCAAACCTAAAGAAAAGGAAATATTCTATCAGGCTAAAGAGAGGCCTGAGCAAAGCAGAGAGGTTGTGGAAAGAAATATAACGCCAAAATATTATTAAAACACAAAATGCCACCTGGAGCACAAAGAACACCAATAACCAACAACGTGATGACCACAGCTAACACAGACATTCCAATAATAATTTTTACTATCAGTGGCCTTGATTCTCCAATCAAAAGACACTGACTGCCTGAACAGCTCAAGAAACAAAATGTGCTGCCTATAAGAAAGACAAGTTAGTCTTGAAGATAGGCACCAACAAAGAGTAAAATGATGGACAAAAGTATTCCAGTCAAATGGGACCACAAAGCAAGCAGGCATTCTATCTTAATATTTGGCAAAATAGACTTCAACCTAAAACTAACCGAAAGAGATAAAGATAAAAATCAAATGATCATCTCTCAATAGACGAACTGGTGGTGGGGTTGCAAACTGGTGCAGCAGCCGCTATGGAAATTGGCATGGAGAACCTTCAAAAAGCTAAAAATGAGCCTACGGTATCACCCAGCTATGGTACCATATCACCTCTCTGTTGGGGGGGTGGTCTGGTGCTATGTATCCATAATGCTAAATACTGGTCCCCTCAAGATCTGGTTTCTATCCAGATGAGCACATTCTCACATACAATCTAACCTAGGCCTAGATTGAGACTTACTGCTTAATAAGCTCGCCCTTACTTGTTCTTTCTGAGCTCTGGGCTGGCTGGTTCAACTCAGCTGTTCTGGCTCAAACTCCTCTCACAGCTGATTTATTCAATCTGGCTTCACTCTCAGTATCTGAATTGCACTGCTTGGTCTCAAACTAACTCCAGCAATCTGCTCTTGTCTTCTGGCTCCTTCTCATTCTCTGGCTTATTCTGTCTTCACCTCAGTTCTCTCTCTCTTCTCTTCTCTTCTCTTCTCTCTCTCTCTCTCTCTCTCTCTCTCTCTCTCTCTCTCTCTCTCTCTGTGTGTGTGTGTGTGTGTGTGTGTGTGTGTGTGTGTGTGTATTCTTAAAATAGCTTTCTTTTTCCTCCTTTTCCTCTCTTCTCATGAGAGTTGGGCATGTCTTCTTCTGTCAAATCTCTCTCTAATTCATCACTTTTTCTGCCCCTCAATTACACATCACTTTCAAACATGGGTGCTTCCTTCTACAAACTTTACCTCCATTGTTTGGGATTAAAGGCATGTACCACCACGCCTGGATCTAAATTCTTCTTTACCTGAAACTTGCTTCATACCAGGCTGGCCTTGAACTCGGATCTGTTTGCCTCTGCCTCCTGGATTAAAGGCGTGTTTGTATTCCAGCCAGATCACACAGACTTAGAAGGCCTTTGGATGAGACCTCTTGCCAGGGCAGCCATGTTCTGAACTAAAATTCCTCTATACAACTCTATTGCTGAAGACAACACGTACCTCTGAACCACGGCCCAGAAGCCCATGAGCTGCAACTGACCTAAAGGGTCCCTCCCTGAGGACTAGCTTTGATGTTCCCAGACGGTGCCAAGCAAGCTTCCAAAGGAGGAAGGCAACCAACAGTCTTAACTGGCTAAGATGAATATGAGCTGCGTCAACAACCACCAACACTGGAGTGACTGGTAAAGGTACTAAAAACGAAGGGGCATAAACTGGTGCCTGAAGAGCCACAGAAGCCTAATAGAGGTTGTCAAGCACTGCGGAAAGTAATATACCTGAGAGAAATGCAGGGAAAAGGAAACCTCATGGAGCCTGCGAAATGCCCTATGTCGTTGTCTGCCATCATTCTGTAAGCCAGACACCATAAATGCATCTTAAGCTACAAGACCCTAGCTCAAAAGGATTATTATGGTTAG
The DNA here is from genome assembly GCF_964271855.1 of Acomys minous. Classification (NCBI taxonomy): domain Eukaryota; kingdom Metazoa; phylum Chordata; class Mammalia; order Rodentia; family Muridae; genus Acomys; species Acomys minous. The sequence goes on along the minus strand of NC_140493.1, from coordinate 10,056,997 downwards.
TACTGAAAAAAAAACACACAGTGTGTAACATGACTGTGGGCGCCCCTTGTCCCACAGCCACCTTCTACACTAGCATGCCTCCTCCCTTCTCCCACCAGTGTTTCTCTCTGTCTCTGTCTCTGTCTGTCTTTTGTTAAAAGTTAAGATTTTTTATGATAATTCTTTGTGGTTACAAGGAATCTCATTTTTGGTGAACTAAAATGCTAATATTTTTAGATTTAAAAATGTTGTCTCCTTTTTAAAAAGACACCCAATGGATTCTAAATATTTGTGCATTTTTTTTTAATCTAAAATTTTAAAGTGTCTGAAATTTAATTGACTCTTATTACAGGATAATGTGACAACTATGTTTAGGGGTGTGAGAGACTTCGACAAGCATTCTAGAGAAGCCAATAACCATCAGATGCTGGCGCACTGATGCGCTTCCTGGTTCAGAGAGGAACAGAGTAGGCAAATTCTGACACTGATTGACAGTGAAGCCAAAAAGTGTGTTCACAGACAGAGACACGGAGAGTAACCAATTTCAGTAATACCCCAACTCATTTGTCTTGCTTGTATTTCCAGCTATGGCAGTCAGAATGGATATAAACATTCTGTATGTATGGGCTGTCAAGACAGCTCAGCAAGTAAAAGGGCTTGAATCACAGCCTCACATCCTGAGTTCAGTCCCTGGAACCTACAGTGGGAGGGGAGAACTGACTCCCCAGAGCTGTCCTCTTACCTGCTTGCACACACAATAAATAAACAATCAAATTTCCGAGTGATAAAAATCAGGCCATTTTAGGTCACATAACTTTCTCTTAGTAGTGCAAAAGGAAGGGAATTCATATATATATATATATATATATATATATATATATATATATATATAATTTTATTACATAATTCTTAAAATACTACAGTAACCCATAGAACTGCAAGTCATACATATCTGCAAGGATAAATTGGTTCATAGCTGTGTGATTTTGATTCCTTGATCCACAGACACCTTTTTTTGTTGTTGTTAGTATATCTCTTCCCCTCTACCAGTGTTTCTCACTCTGTGTCTGTCTCTCTTTCTCTCTGTGTCTGTCTGTCTGCCTCTCTCTCTCTCTCTCTCTCTCTCTCTCTCTCTCTCTCTCTCTCTCTCTCTCTCTCTCTCTCTCTCTCTCTCACCCATCATCAATATTTTGTTAGAAGTTTAACATTTTATAACAATTTTATAATAAAGAGTGAGCAAATGACTTCTCTAGAATTTCATACTGAAAAACTCAGAACTACTTACTTCACAGACCAGTAGAGAAGATTAAACCACCAGTCTTTCAAATGCACTGGATATAAATATAGATCCCATTGAAAATGTACTGTGACGGAGGGGAAACCCTGTGCAGGTGGGGACTTCTGGAGATGACCGGCAGTCCAGACCACCTCAGCCCTGGGTTCAACGTGACCAGGTTTGATAGAAAATGTCTGCTTTGTATTTAAATATAAACAGAAGTAAACTGTGGACTGCGTGAGCAGCCAGGGTTTCAACACCAAAGAGCTAACTGACAGCCCTTTGGCCGTCTGCAGAGACAACTATGCTAGATCTACCAGGAACCTCATCTTCAGGCTTCCTAAGCCAGCAGCGCCTTTCATTCCCAGCTTAGCTGCCCCTTACCTTCCATCTTTCCTTTCTTTGAAGAGGAAGGGAACCTCAGGCCACCCATAGACCACCCATATTTGAGAATATGGGGTAAACAAAAAGACAGAAAAGAACCATCTGTTGCCTGATATCTCAATTGTCGTTTTGGAAAGTAGGAAATTATTAAACACACATCATTTTAGCGACTACTACTAGGAAAGCAATAAAATGTTAGCTGCCACCTCCCTCGATCTACTCTCACTTTGCAAGAGCATCAAGTTCCTTCAGCATTTCCCCAGGGCCACTTCCAGGGAATCCTCACAGGATATCTGGAATCTGCTGCTACCAGTTATATATCCTCTGAGATATAGCAACTCTGTTCTGTGTACAATGAATGTAAAGTCTAAAAACTCTGCTTTAAAAAAAAAAATAGAAAAGTACTCATTCTGCACCAAGTATGGATGGCCCTGCCCTGGTTGCATTCTGCCATGGAAACAGTCACAGGAACCTCTGTAGCCCCGGAACAAAGAAGGTCAAGACCAATATGCAGACGGAGCACTGGGAAGGAAAGCAACAGGAAAGGGTCCTTTTCTATGGCGAAGCAACACATTCCCTTTGTTTAGTTTAATAGTCATGAGAACACTGGTCCAGATACAAAGATGGGAAGGGAATGGCCACTAAGGGGATAATAGCCCGAGGTGATTTCCACTTCTGGCCTGCAGTATTCCATCTCTCCACAGTGTCCTGCCCCACCAAGGTCAGAAGTCTGCAGCATCTTTAATATAACTACAAACTTCAACACCACACACCATCTGGAGTTCTGCAAAACACCACACTCGTGTGCCAAGACAGAAAGAATTCCTCTCTCTCCCCTTTGGACATTGGCAGGGGGAGGGGGCTCTGTTCTGTGTAGCGATGCCTTACGTAATTAGGGTACTCTTTAAAAAAAAGCCCTGGGAACAGCTGTCTCATCATCTTCTCTGCTTTCTAATGAGAGAGCCACTCAGCAGAGCAAGAGGCTCAGACTTGGTGGAGCTCAGCCCCTCCTCTCAGACTCTGACATGCCTTTGAGCCCAGCATGCCATCTTCCTTTCCATGGGATTCTCTCCTCCCCTGTCCAGACACATACTTCTGTCTCTCCCACTCCCAGAAATGCATTTTTACTCAAAGAGAAACTCCATTCCAAACATCCCATTACATGCTCCTGGTGTAGAGCACTCGGAGCTATAAATGGCCACGTGACGCAGATTTAAATATAGATGCCTCCACCCGCTGTGTTCAATTCGTGAGGTGAAGATTGTGGGCCTGAACTGGCTGCATAACTCAGAAACCTCACGATCTCTCATTCCTTACCAGTGTATTTTAAGAGTTCACACAAGCCCCCAAGGAACCTCGGCAGTGCCACCCTTTCTCTCTCCCACTCAAGAAGAGATGCTAAAATGTACAGGAGGATGAAAGATGTTTAATTACAGATGGAAGCTTCGTTGTGCTCCACTAAGGTAAGGAAGCACTGAGTGCTAGTTCCTATCCGCCGTGTCACATGCCTCTGGCAGACAAAACGACTCATTCAAATCCCTCGGCTTACCAAAAGCAAACAAAACTAACTTGGGAAGGAAGGGTTGTTTTATTGAGAGAATATGGAAGACACGATCATGGTGGCATAGACCTATAATTCCAGCACGTGGGAGCCTGAGGCAAGAGGATCACAAGTTCGAGGCCACAGTCTGATCTACACCGCAGAAGTGCAGTCCAGCCTGCAACCCTGTCTCAAAAAGAGAGAGGGAAGTGGGACGCGGGGAATAGCAAAACGCAGGGGAGAAGAGGGAGAATCTCAAGAACGCAGAAATGTAGAGTAAGGTTGGATCTCAGAGAGAACACAGGAGCTGGTGGGACTCTGCTTGCCTCTGTTTTCCACCTTCTCCTAGAAAGTAGCTTCCTCCACACTGTAGAGAACACCACTGCTCAGAAGTCCCATGGGTCTCGGAGCAGAAAAGGCTTTCCCCTGGTCACCAGAGGAGAGTCCAAAGAAAACGGGCCATCAGCGAAATCCAAAAACCAACAGCCAAAACCTTGAGTCAGACCCAAAGGAGATGCTGTTAGTATGTGTTACATGCACACAGTTCTTGTTTTGATCATGACATTTACTGAATTCATAGGGTTAAAAACTAATAATAATATAGTAATGATAATAATAATAATAATAATAATAGAAGCTGAAATCAAAGCCAAAAAGGAGAGTCCAAAGAGGGTTTTTGGGTTTATTTGTTTGTTTTTCAGTTAAAACTAAGCCGATATTAGGTTTAAATCGGAGCTGGATTGAACCTCCTAGCAGTGTAAAGTGAAAGGAAGTTGTCTGTGACAGTCTGATGGCTCCCCACGATAAGGCACTGATCCCCATCTTTAATAAGAACCAACAATAAGTACGTCACAGGACTTGCTTCTCTCTCTAATATTATGGTTAAAATTGTGCCGGCCGAACCAAATGCAATTACTGCTTAAGGCGGGATAGATGGAAGCGCCCGGCGTCTGCACATTAAAAAGATTCAGTGGGCGAGAGAAGGAAGGAGAGAGACATAATAATGTTTTTATGATTATTACTTGCATTGTTATCATTTGGGTTATTATAATTATTAGTATGATAATTACTTTTTTATTGATACTTCCTTACGTTTGTCTTGAGATGGAAACAGTAACTGCCCAGCTCTCCTTGTAAAAGTGCCAAGGGAGTAGTTGGAAGTGACGATGTACATACAACAAGCCTTTCTTTCTCTTCTGTGTTCCTTCTGCCGGGCGCTTCCTCTTCCTACATAGGAAGCCTGTGTCACGGAAAACAAAGGCACGCATCTTTCCCAAAGCTCTAGAAGCTGGAAGTAACTTCTTTCCCTTGAAATGGTGTATTTGAGCGGCTAGCAGTCCCTGCCTGCAGCCCCCTTGCCCGGTTTCTATTTGTAGAGTTGGGGTTTTCATGGCCATGTGTCAGGTCTGCCCTTGTCTCCGCGTCCCCATTGGCATTGCTGATTAAAGACTCACATGGCTGGGGTCTTGTGTGATCCCTGTGTTTAGGAAGGAGAAGAACAGCGATGAAGCGATCTCTCTCTCTCTCTCTCTGAATGATTATATTATTTGATGGAAATTTAATAGGAACTGGGTAGATTTTAATATTACCAGAAAGCTGTAAAGAACTTGACATTTCAATTTGTTTCTGAATCATTCAGATAGCTAGATAGAGCTGGAAATCTACATACATTAATAAGGTTTCTGACAGAGCAGTGAGGAGGAGAGGAAGAAGAAGGAGCTACGTGCTTCAGTTGTCGTCAGGCAGTGATGGGCTTCGTGCTCGGGTGCAGCTTCTAGCCTCCTCCTTATCAACTCACATCCTCCCTCAGCAGGATGCGTCTCAGGACCTCCTCAGTGTCCAAAGCCCTCCAGACTCAGGAAGCAGTGAGCTGCATCACCCTCCCTCCAAGGCTATAGTGACTGGACGTGTGGCCTCCTAGGCATTTGTCATCAAACTGGAGAGGATCTCACTCCCTCATCAAGAACAATGCCTTATCATCTACTCCGGCACCTGCCTGTCTGACTCTGAGAAACTTGGCTCCACAGCCTGATAGTCCAATTTAGAAAGCCCTAGATTCCTATGGAAGGAAGGTAGTAAGACTTTTTCCTACACACGTCTGAACTCTCTCTAAGCAGCCTTAATAATTCACTTTACACAAGATTTGATTTACAATTCTCATTAGAGGATGACAAATACAAGTTTACTTAAGTAAAGGGTTTTTTTTTTTTTTTGGTTTTGGTTTTGTTTTAATTTACACACACAAAACTTCTAGAGGAGAAAAAAAATGGACAAGCAGAACTTTGCTAAGCTGAGAAGTGAATGCTAAACACAGAAAACAGACAGGCTGTATCCTTTTATGACTCCTCCATTATTGAAACTAACAGACCATTGTCACCCATAGAGGACTCTGGGAATGGAACAGCGGGACGGCCTTTGCAGACCGTGCTTGGTCATCACACATCACCCAGCTCTACCTCTCCTTCAGGGATGTAACACCACAGCCCTGTGGTTCTCCACGCTCATTTATCTATGAGATTAGTTCTTCAGCGAACTGCTGGATTTTAGGCTTTTTTTTTTTTTAAGTTTTCCACTTGTGAGAGGGTCTCACGATGGAAACCATGCCTTCTGTGAGCTGGCCTCCTCTCCCTTCAGGGCTGGGATTACAGGACAGCACCATGATGCCAGCCTGCTTTTGCTTTGTTTGTCTGCAATACGTTAACCAGGAACGATCAGGGAAGAGGCCTGCCTCCCCGGGGATGTGTGCACGCCATCCTCTGTGCTCTGCTCAGCTCAGCTAATACTTTACTCACGTGGGAAAACACTTGCCAGAGTAAGAAACTTACAGCAACCTTGATGACGCAACCGGTCCAATGCTGGGACCACAAGGATCCCTACAAAGGCAAAAGCAGTGGAAGAAGTAAGTATCCACCAGAAGGGAGGTGGTGGAGAACAGCAGCAGCCACCTCTAGGGACTGAACCAGAAGATGCTTCCAGAAAGAACAAGCCAGCCAACACCTTGACTCTAACCCAGTCAGAGTATGCCAAACCTCCAAACCCTAAGAACATCTGGATAGCTTTAAAACACAAGATTTAGCCTAATTGCTTAGAGCAACAGGAAATTAACATGTCGGGTAGTGAATATTTTATTATCTCACAGACATACAAAATAACCACACTTAAAATTAGGAAGGTATTTTTAAGCTCTAGTGCTATATTCATTTGGGAAGCTTAAAAATACACTGATTTTATATTAAAATATAATTCTGATTTCAAAGTTATATAAGGTAGTTGATAACAATATCTATCAAATTCCTACTATGTAAGGCATTATATTGTGATATACAGTGGCATAAGGAACATTGCCCTTGAACTACTTTGTTTTAATAATAATAATAATAATAATAATAATAATAATAATAATAATAATAATAATAGAGAAAATACACAAAATTTAGTTACCTTGACCATTACATCCTTCTCACTCTAAAATTCTTTCTGACAGACAGTGGGCACCCTGTGCTTTCTACTGACCCATGTAAATTAAGCTCATGGAAAGCAACAGCAATGGAGTTGTCATGAAACAGCCTGTGATGTCATTTTTTTAAACTAATAGCCTAAGAAGTGAAAAAGAAAGAGGAGGAGGAGAAAAGGAATGGCAGTGGGAGGGAGATGGAGGTGGACCTGCCAGCCAGGCTGCCCTGAGGATGACTGGCCTCTTCAGGAGAGGATCCATAGGCGCATCAAGGCGTGACCCTTACTGGGACATGTTCAACACTCAGTTTACCTGGGCTTATTAGGATCCAGAAGGATCTTCAGACCTAGAGGGTGTGTTTGGAAAGTCCTGGGTTCACACCAGAGATTGAGCATGTGAGACTTGACACTCTGTTGGGAGGAAGGGAGTAATTAGGAGCATGGGTTTGAAGGAGGTCATCTCTGTGCAAACATTCCATCCTCTCCCTCCCAGTCCCCTCCCCTCATCTTTCCCTCCACATCCCCCCTCCTGCACCTCCCTTTCCTTCTTTCAGTGCCATGACGTGAAAAGCTTTGCTATGTCATGGCCTCTCTTGCAGGATGCTCACTATCATCACAATGCACCAACAGCACCTAAAAGTATAAACCAAGAAAAGCCTGTCCACCCCTTTATATCCTTGAATACTTTCCCCCCCCATTATGTCCTTGGATACTTTGTCAAAAAGACCAATCCTGTAGGTTTGTGTTAGTTGGGGTTTTATTGCTGTGAAGAGACACCATGACAACTCTTATAAAGGAAACATTTCATTGGGGCTGGCTTAGAGTTTAGAGGTTTAACTCATTATCGTCTTGGTGAGAAACATAGCATACAGGCAGACATGGTCCTGGAGACAGAGTTGAGAGTTCTATATCCAGATCGGCAGGCAGCAGCAAATGAACAGAGACACAATTTCTCCAACAAGGCCACACCTCCTAATATTGCTACTCCCTATGAGCCTATGGGTCGGTGGTGGGGGGAGCATTTTCTTTCAGACCACCACAAGGGCACAGAAATAAACAGTAGTGATAAAATTCCTAAAAATTAAAAACTCACAGAAAGGAGCTCATGAAGGGTGAAGTGTAGTGGGGGAGAGCACCAATTCCACACACGGAGATAGCAGGGCAGAGATTACTCTGGCTGTGTGCAAGCAATGAGAGGGTTGCAGGGCAAGGCGTGGGGTGGGGGCGGGGACACAGCATAGACAGAGTTTTGGGGATCTGGGCTTATGGCGTTCATGTGCAAGGAGACTGTGAGAGCTAGTTAAGTTGTAGTGTTCTATGGATGCACACCAACAGGACTAGGCATTTAGACCAAACTTAGTCAAGTCCTAAGGACAGCGAACTATTACTGAGAGCTTGTGTAGGCTATGGCTGTCATCAGGACTAGTGGTCCATTTTCAAACTCTATCTTGACCAAGTGTGTTTACTGTCTCTCCTATTGCTAGCCTAACCCAAATTGTCACATCTCACCTGGACTACTAGAATAGCCTCTTACTTATACACATTCCCCAGTAGAATATGTGCCAGTCTTCCCCTTCCCCCCCCCCCAAAAAAACAAACTATACCTGAAGGATCCATAGGTATACAAAGGAATGGCTGGCTCAGTTACTAAGCAAAGAAGTTCAAGACGACATCACAATGAAACATCACTACATAACCACCACCAGATTGCTTCAGGTGAAAAAAAAAAAAACGCCAAGTATTTCAAGTATAGGGGCAACTGAAACGCTCGCATAGTGGTCGGTAAAATCATGGTGGAGAAGTATTTGTTCATTTGAGCTTCCTTTCTCATTGTTGTAACAAAATCCCGGACAGAAACAACTTCTGAGAGGAAAGGAAAGATTGGTTTCAGTCAGTTTTTAGTTTCATGGTATTTTCTGTCATGGTTAGAGGTGGGACCTAATAGCATGGGGGTGGGACCTAATAGCATGGGGGTGGGACCTAATAGCATGGGGGTGGGACCTAATAGCATGGGGGTGGGACCTAATAGCATGGGGGTGGGACCTAATAGCATGGGGGTGGGACCTAATAGCATGGGGGTGGGACCTAATAGCATGGGGGTGGGACCTAATAGCATGGGGGTGGGACCTAATAGCATGGGGGTGGGACCTAATAGCATGGGTTGTAAAACATGGGACAGCAGTTGTTGTTCACACTGTGGCCATAGGCCACACAGAAGCAGAAAGAACAGGCAGAACCACAAACAGGCATAGTCTTTAAGGGACCAACTCTGCTAACCTACTCCCCTCACCCAGGGGCTCAGAACAGTACCGCAGAGCTGGATGCTAAGCATTCAAGCATGAGTCTGTGGGTGGCATTCCAGACTCAGACCAGAACATCGACATCTACCAAGGGTGAGCGTGTGCTGTAGCCCAGCAATCGCACTCCCGGGCGCATATCTAGAAGATACACACTCACCCAGAATATTACCCAAAAATACCAAACCACACCCTATTTAATAGTTAAACCCAGAAAAAAATGCTCTGGCATTTACCTTGAACAGAGAACTCACATGACCAAATGCCATGTAGCAATGGAAGCAAACATACCATAGAGTATATGAATTTCATGTTGTTCAAGGGAAGGATCCAGTGATGAGCAAGTACATATCTCCAATATCAGATCTAATTTACAAGGTAAGATGTTCGATTACAGTTATCCCTGTAGAGGACAAAAGGTTAGGGACTGGAAAGGAGACACAGAGAGTTTAGGAGCTGGTTGAGATGCTCTGTTGCCAGAGATGAATACTAATTATGCATAGGTTTTACTTTGCAAAAGCTCATTAAACTCTTACATACATTTATATGTGTCCACTATATTTACATATAGCATATTTATGGACAGAGACTCCATGACTTAGAATGATACATTAATCAACTTTCCTTTACTGTAATGAATAGCTGAGACAATAAACAATATGAGAAAAGATGCATTTTGCCTCACACTTTGAGATCCTCCAATCCATGGCCAGTTGTTCCCCTTGACTTGGGGCCTGGAAGAATATAGCGTAGTCCAGCAGAAAGCCTGTGGTAGAGCAAAAACATTTACCTCAGAGTCAAGATAGGGAAGAGAAGAGCATGGCCCTAATAGTCCCAGCAAGGGCACACCCCAAGACCTTTCACTAGACCCTAAATCAGTTCTCAATCTTCCCAATTTTGCTACCATTTAATACAGTCCCTCCTATTGTGGTGACCCTCAGCCATAAAATTATTTCATTGCTACTTCATAACTGTAATTTTGCTACTGTTAAAAATCATAACATAACTATCTGTTATGCAGGATATCTGAAATGTGACCCTCAAAGGGGGTCATGACCCACAGGTTGAAAACCACTGGCCTAGATCTAAAATGTTGCACCACTACTCTATAATACTATGGACCAGGTATGAAACTTGTGATGCATGGATGTGTTTTTCTTTTACTCTCAGGTGTGGGATATGGGGCTGCTTCAGTTTGTCCACAGATGTTAACCATGACTGTCTCATGCACTATCCGGGGCATGATCTTTGACAGTTGCAGAGAGTTTAGTTCTGGAAACTTAAAAGAGTATAAAAGATCCTTTTACATCCGGAAGCCCCTGTGGGTTTTATTATCCTGTTTCAATTGTTGTCTTGGAGGTTTACCACCTCTGTCTGCTAACCTGGGCTTATTCATGGAAGCTTCTAGGCTCCATACAATCTAATCCAGGCCTAGAATGTTCTCTGCCACTGAGACTTACTGGTGGGTTCAATTCAGCTGTTCCGACTCAAACTCCTTTCAACCTGGCTTCCCTCTCAGCCTCTGAATCGTTCTGTTTCGCCTCAAACTAACTCTAGCAATCTGTTCTAATCCTCTGGCTCCTTATTCTCTGGCTCCTTCTGTCTTAACCTGTGTCTAGCTTGTTCCCTCTCTAAAACCTGTCTCTGTAAAACTCTCCTGGTAAAGACTGCCTCTGAATTCCATGACCTGAATTGCCATGAACTCAACTCTCCTGCACTGCCTCTCAAATCAACTGCCAGAGGGGAACTCATCAACAGAACTAACTAGAAAGAGCTGAGAGAGCTGCACGCCTCTGTCTCCTGAGTGCTAGGATTTTCTTTACCTGAAACCTGCTCTGTATCAGACTGGCTTTGAACTCAGAGATCTATTTTACTCTATCTCCTGGGATTAAAGGCACGTCTGTATTCCAGCAAGAGTAGCCATGTTGCTGGATTAAAAGCCCTCTACCTCCTGTTCCATTTTTTAAAAAAATTTTTTATTTAATTTTATTTTATGTGCATTGCTGTGGAGGTGTCAGATCACCTAAAACTAGAGTTGCAGACAGTTGTGAGTTGCCATGTGGGTGCTGGGAATTGAACCCAGGTCCTTTGGAAGAGCAGACAGGATTCTTAACCACCGAGCCATCTCTCCAGCCTCATGCTCTTCTCTTCATGCTCACTCCAAAATGGCCATTCTCTCTCTCTCTCTCTCTCTCTCTCTCTCTCTCTCTCTCTCTCTCTCTCTCTCTCTCTCTCTCTCTCTCTCTCTCTCTCTCTCTCTCTCTCTCTCTCTCTCTCTCTCTCTCTCTCTCTCTCTCTCCTAAATAGCTCATCCCTTTCTCACCTTGAAATTTTCATGCAAATTGTATTTTTGCTGAGAAATTTTCTGATCATTTTATTTAAAAAGACAACTCACCAAACACCAAACCTTTTTCCTCCAGTTTTATTGTCCCTTATAGGATATATTGTCTTTTAGTTTGCCATTATATTAGTTACTCCTCTCATTGTTCAACAATTTACCTAGAAAAAGCAATTTAAAGAAGGAAAGGTTTGTTTAGCTTACTGTTTGAGGGTGGTACACCATGGTGAAGAAGTCATGGGGGAAGGGAATACGAAGTGAGTGGTCACATTGTGTTTATGATTTCTAGCATTCAGCTCCTTTCGCCCCACTCCTCCTTTCTCCAAAGAGATGGTGCCACCCACATTCAAGATAGTTCTTCCCCTTTCAATTATACCTTTCTACACACACCCAGAGATGTGCTTCTTAGGTGACTCTATAGACAGTCAGGCTGATAATGATGATTAACCACTGAAACCCCGCCCTTTGCAAATGTTGACATCACTTTAAATCATAACATTACATCCCTGTCCCCTACAATCTCATTTCACAATGTAAAACACATTTAGTCAACCTCTAAATGTAGTCAACCTCTAAATGTCTCCGTGATCTTGAACAGTCCCAAGGCTGTTCACTAGTTCAACGTCTCTTCTGAGATTTATGAAATCTCTTCACTGTGAACTTCTTTTTTTAAAAAAAAAAGTGTGCTTTCAAAATACGATGCTACAGAATAAATGTTCTCATTTCAAATGAGAAAATGAGTGCGTGGCAAGGAAATACCATACTAAAGCAAGAATAAAACCCAGCTGGAAAGACACCAAATACTCTATGTCAGCCATTTGGAATTAATAATGGAATCATCCAGACTCCAATGGGCTTGGGGTTCCATCCTGGTAGAGCCTCTCTCTTGGCCTCCTCCACTCTGTGCCTTTAGCTTTTCCTGCAAAGTGAGAGGAGAGTTAGGAAATACTTGGATCGCCAGCCTAATTGTAAAACTACATTGCCAATGTACTCGATGATTCCAGGTAGCCACATGAGCAGAAATTATTTAGCAAGGAACAGCTCTATGCATCATAGTAGTAGAATGTGTCACAGACCTGAGAGTCAATAAGGACAGAAGAGGTTACAGGGGTAAAAGACCTGAATGGTAAGGTCAGTGAGGGACCGAGGTAGAGAGCACTACAGGTGCCTGGTCCCTTATGACTCTTTAGAGCAAGGTTCACAGGTGAGCAAATGACAAGCCTGTGATACACTAGAAACAAGGAGAGCAGATGATGGTAGGAGAAAAGGTGAATGTGTGGAAAACGAGAAAACCAAACTCATACATTTGGCAGGCTTCATGGAAAAGAGACAAAGAGGAGATGGGTTTTCTGTACATTGCTGTGAAGAGCTGAATTTATGTTGCTGGGTCAGTGTATAAAATTAATGATGATAATTTAATAATGAAGTAAGTCATTAAGCATTGTGATTCAAAAGCTCAATCACACTGGTGACTTGGACTAGCTGATTGTTCCAGAATCCTGTCTGGTATTCTGAAGGCATAATGTTGTGCTCGCTGTCCGTATTACACCTCTGAGGGGAAAGGCTTCCCCCAGGGAGGTTTTGCAGTTCTTAGGAAAGATATCCCCAGTGCAAGTGTCAGAGGCCTGAAGAGGGAGATGTATCCTGGCAGTCAGGAGCCAAGGAACACCATAGAGTTGCAGTACACAACAAACCTCCCACAAGAGATACACTGAGAGAGACACAGGAGGATGAGAAGCAATGGAGAACTGAGCAAAAGGGAGATTTTACATCGGGTTTCTTGTGGGGCAGTCTTCCAGGGTGGGGACTGGTGAGATTTCACGCTGAGGGATTGGTGGGTTTTGGTGGGTTTTCAAACCCAGAGGTGGGCTCAGAAATTTTTTTTCCTATACTCACTTTCATATCAGTAGATGTCCTATGATAGCAATCAAGAGTCCCATCTTCCAATGATACGGTTTGTGAAAAACTGGGCGAGTCAAATCCTTGAGCTATTGACTTTTGTGTGGCCTCATGAACAAAGACTCATATCTTATATAGCCCATGTATCAGGTTTGGGGATAGGGTAAAGTTTATATCTTAGAGATTGTTCGCTTTATGAAGACTTCCTGGTAAGATGGTAGACTGTTGGCTCCTCCCATGAGACCCAGTGAAGGGACAATTCAGAATAAGAAAAAAACAGGCTTTAACCCAAAGAGAGAAATATATGGGATGGGGAAAATCTTCAGAAATTCACAAAGGAAATGAAATGCAAAGGATCACTGCTTGTACCCATCTTGGGTCCCTGCTTGTGTCACACACTCACCATACACCTGGGGAATACCCTTCAGCTCAAACAGGTGGTATGATCTTGGCACTCTTGGGATTGGAAAGGGAATCTGTCAAGCCTACAGAATGCAAAAATCAAGTGAAGCTAGCAGAGGTTCCTAATACACAAAGGAAAGGGTCAGCTGTAAAGATAATTCTGGCATACATCAGACATTTGGCCAATACAAAGTCAAAAATGGCATAAATCAAAGTCAAGACAAGAGTCTGAAGGTGGACAGAGCCTGCCCCATGTAACCAGTTTTAACAGTACTCAGCTTTTAAAAACCCAGAAAGAAAACCACTCCCATGCCTTTCTCTTTTCTTTCATTTCCATTTTGTTGTTCCTTTAGAGTCTATCCATCATGGGTTTGATACTGTAGCTTTTAATTTTGATGTTTTTATATTTTATTCACCTATGGATATTTGGCTAATTTTGTTGGTATATTTTCCCATTTCTTAGTGTGTGTGTGTGTGTGTGTGTGTGTGTGTGTGTGTGTTCATGTAATTTTTCACTTTATACAACTTTCTTCAGTAGTATTGCTGCTTCTGGTTCCATAACCATCGGTTGTAAATTTGTGAGCTATAATAGATTTTGTGTGCATTTTTATTATCTTGTATAGTTTGATGGTGTCATGACTACATTTTTGGTCTCCTCCTACTGAAGCAGTACTTGGGACTGAGCCTTCAAAGTGGGCTGTTTTGTAACCACCCTCCTAAAAACCCAGGAGAGAAATCTAAACCAATGCAAGCTCACATCACAACACAGAAACACAAGAAATATGGACAAGCCCAAGGCATGACTCCTGTAAAATTCTAACTTCTCAACTGCCAAAATCAGTGACACTAAAACCAGATTAAATGCTGGATGAAGATTTCAATTTTTCTCTGATAAAAAACAAATTGCCAATGACCCAGTATGGATACAAGCAAAGTGATGAATTCTATCCAGAAAGTAGAAAGAGAGAGAGAGATCAGCAATCTAGAAGAAAATCCTAGCAAATGGACAAGAGAGAGAAAGAGAGAGAGAGAGAGAGAGAGAGAGAGAGAGAGAGAGAATAAAACAAGATCATGAAAAAATAGATGTTGGAAGCAAAACGTAAATAAATCAAAATTTAAAACTTTGTGGAAAATATCACAAGCAAACTCAACCAAACAAAAGAAAGAGTATCCAGGAAGGATGGCAAGATGAAATGTTTCATTTAACCATCAATTAGGAAAAGGTGAACGAGTATGAAGGCAGCATCCAAGAATCCTTGAATATAATCAAAAAGCCAGACCTAAAAATTTATGAGATTCAGAATAAAGCACACAGATGCTATTCATTGAAGTTATCCTCTGAAAAAAAATCCAAATCCAGAAAGAAACGGACATCTAAACACAAGAAACACTTATAATCCAAAATTAATATAACCAGACAAAAAAACTCTCCACAATATATTATAGTCAAGATGTCAAAAATACAAAGCAAATAAGCAAACAGGGTAGAGCAGTCCAAACCTCCTACAAAGGAAAAAAAAAAAAAAACTCCAGAAACTCACCAGATCTCTCATCAACAAGCCTAAAAGCCATCAAAGCGTGGAAGGATATATTACAAGCCTGAAAGCGAATAACTAACTGGCAACCAATAGCGCTTCAGCAGTAATGCTATCATTTAATATTGACAGAGAAATAAGGGTACTTCAAGATGAACACAAACTATAGGCGTCCATGAGCACCAAGCATGCAAAAGGAACTGAAAGAAATACTAAACAGAGAGGAGGACTAATGGCCATTTAATCACTAGAGCTCAGGAAAGAATAAACTTCATGAGAGGAATGGCTGAACAGAGGGGAACTAAGATATCTTAAAAGCAAATAGCTTCAATTTACCATGAGGAGACATAGACCATTTGACTGAACTAAAAGACAACTCAACCTCTGTTGTCTCTAAGAAACATGCCTTGCTGGTAAACATACTCACAGATGGAGAACCAGAAAACAAAAAACAATTTACTAAGTAAATTCAAATTAAAAACAAGATAGAATAATAGCTGTTATGAAATCAGATAGCGCAGGCTTCAACCCTATGTTAGTTAGAAGAGATTTTTTAAACCACTACATATCAATAAAGAGATCAATTTAAGAAGAAGATATAATTATAAATATATACACCAAATGTCAGTACACTTAATATAATAAGACAAACATCAATAGACATAAAACATCAAAGATATCTTGTTACAATAACAGTGGGTGGTTTCAGTACCCAACTGTTTCTGGATAGGTCACCCAAACTAAAAATCAACAACAACAACAACAAAAAAAATCTTAGAGTTAAACTACAGTTTAGAGTACATGGATTTAATATCTTCAAAACATTTCATCAAACATAAATTGAACACATATTTATACCAACAGCCCATGGAACCATTTCTAAAGTAGACAATTTTCTAGGTAACGAATCAATCTTTAGCAAATGCAAAGTACTTTAAAGAGGTATGCACCTTATTAGATCGTAGCATGCTACAACTAGAAATCAATAGCAAAAAATTGCAGAAACTACACACACACACATATGTGTGTGTGTGTATATATATATATATGTATATATATATGTATATATATATATATCAGCTGATATATATATATCAGCTGGCAAAGACCCCACCTTGCATGAGGCAATTATAGTTAACAGCTGTGGATAAACTAAGGCAGCCCCATATCCTACACTTGGGATTAAAACAAAAACATGCTTACATAACATAACAGAGGTTTTAGAGAAACCAAAACTTCCACTACAGGGCAGCATTTGGGGTTTCAAGTTCTGTCAGAATATGAAACTTCATAAAACAGTGTCTAGGTGGATGTCCTTCCTCTGGGTGTGGCTGTGTTGCTCACGCCATGCCCTGCCATCGTCTCGGGTATGCTATCCCGTCTAGATTCCTGGGAGGAGAGGACTGTGCAAGTTATCCATGCACTCCCAGCCCCTTGTACTCTGGAGAAGGGTGAACCATCGTAAATGTTGACTGAAGAAATACCTGGATGAACAGAACCTTTCCTATAAGCGACTGAGGACAACAGTGTTTCCAATAAAGGTGAAAAAGATCTGGAATCCGTGCTTGTGACTGCTTGCAGTAGAGACTGGAGACAAGGAAATCTAGCTGTAAAAGCTACCGTGATGGCCTGGCAAGGTTTCACCACAAGGCTTTACAATATGTCAAGGGATATGATGTAAACGGAGGCATGCCATAGCACGCAGCAACAAGCCAAGTCCTCTTACGCTCAGGCAGGGGGCTGATTACAATTGCACTCGGTATCATTTCCTTCTGCACAGAGCTGCGGTTTATCCCGAAGCCCTCTCTCCTTTCCCACCACGGGACACGTGTCGTTTAAGCTTCACAACTTCCAAAACCCTATTCCATTGCCAACAGACCGTGAGCTCCTAGAGAAGGCCTCGGGGCCCTCATTGAAGGGCTGCTGTGCTGTAACTGGTGTTTCCTGGAGTGACACAGAAGCCATGGGTTGGATGCTTTATGCTTTTACCCACAGAGGAGTCATCAGGAAACGTTTGCAAAGGCAACTGTGTCGGTGTGGGTGGTGTCGGTTGTACAAGATCCCAGGAAGCAGCCTTCATCCCACGAGCTGTACAGACAGAACAAGCCACGAGAGATGACAGCAGATCTGTCAACAAAGTTTTAATAAGAACGCTTGGCACCTACGGCGAGTCCATCAGGATATTGGCTAAATACTTCATACGTATTTTTTTTTTCTGGCTGAATTTGGGGCACAGATCCATGAAGCCGGCACACGCTTCATCTCTATCCTTACAACCTACGGAGCTGAAACTCAAGTGAGCTAAACTCCTTGCTTGGCATCGTATGACTCACAGGGGCTAGAACCGATTTTCACCACATTTGGTGCCTCTAACCCCTTTGCCTTTTGCTGCCCTGCAGGACACTACGCTGGCAGCTGATTTTGCCACAAAAAGGCTGCCTCAAGCGCGGAGCCAAACCCAAGCCAACGTTTTCTATGCCATCCATTGCTCATTTAAAGAAATTGCTGGCAAGTGCTGTGGATCCCAAACTTCATTTCCTCCTTTCTAACCATATGTGCCTCCCCACTTCGGAGCCAAGAGTTCCTGGACTTTCTTCCAGCTGAGGTCCTTCTTTCAGGATAGTCAGGGTGGCGGCGAGCAAAGCTCAACTCAGTCAACCCAGGGGGTCTGAATTGGCAGAAGAGGCCACCAAAAAAAAAAAAAAAAAAAAAAAAAAAAAAAAAAAAAAAAAAACATCTAAAGCAGATCCACGCCGGCATCCAAGAGGAAAATCATTAAACAGGCCCTGCTGAGACCGACTGCAACCAATCAGGTCTGCGCCTTACGGCAGCCTCTGTGACAGCACTTTTGCTTAAAGCATCCGGTGTCCGCTTCTGGGAGTCACAGCAAATAACTACCAGAACCATGCTGATTTCCTGTTCATATGAATACTTTCCCTTAAAAAAAATTCTATTATGGAGGAAAAGATACAAGTCCCATAAGGCTGAGAAGCAATTTAATAGAGCACTAACTACTGTCGGAAGACACTCTGAGAACACAGAGTGGCACAGGAGAACCTGGTTAGCAGAATATTTCTAAGCAGCGATGAAGAAACTGAATCAGAACCAGAAAGTATTAGGCAAAGTCCAGTGGTGTCAGTAGGGAAAGCAGATTATACGCTAGAAAGTAAAGCAAGTCTTACAACATATAAGAAAGCTATCTCACCCCAGTGTAGTAAAAGTAGGACTCAAGAGCACAAGAACCTACGGAATGGAATATTCCCGAAGTCCAGGAGACGGAAAGAATGATGACCAAATCATCAAAGGAATCAAGGAGGGAATAAAATACTCCTGGGATCAAGTGAAAACGGAATAAACTGTTCCTAGAATGAAAAATCTCATGCTCAGAGAAGGAAGAAGTTGAAGTGCCAGAAGGCGAGCATGTTTCCCAGGAAGAGATTCCACGCTGTTCCGATAATTTGTGGGGCTCCGTGACAGGGAAAAGTAGAGCCAGAGAGGGCTGCTCAGTTGACCAGACCTCTTGTCTTCCGTGTAAGCCTAAACTCCTACAGGGCCCCACGAATGAATAACTTAAAAGGTCTTTGAATCTCCGTGCTCCTCTTCACAATGCGGCCATATTGGGTAAGTCTCCTTTCTCTGTTTCTCTTTGTTACTGGTTTCATCAACCAGCTAACTAAGGAGAGGTGGCTGAGCCTAGCTGGTTAGGACCACCAGGATCCAGGCTCTCATCCTAACAACTCCTAGAACATCAGCCGCTAAAATAGGCGGCACCCAGTCAGTGCTGTGGGGCCCGGCGTCTGTTCAGTCTTGCTTTTGGATTTTAGCCTGTGGCAGTCAGCGGCAAAGCTCCCGCTCCGCTGTCACGCAGTCTTAAAGGGCTTCGGCGCAAGGTAATTGACCATGGCTGGTGGGAATTTTCTCCGAGTCTATCATTTTAATGAAGAAAGTCAAATGGAAATGATCCCGTGTAATAGAAAGATTGGTTCCAGTCAAACAACTTCAGAAATGTCCCTCTTCCCCCCTTTGTCGGGCGCTCTACAGTTGAGGAAGAGTGTTTATATATTTAAAGAGGTGAGGGAAGGGCACCAGGGCCGATGACTCAAAACATCCCATGTCTATCACCCTTTCCAGTTGCCCAGAGATATCAAAATGGTTCTTTTCAAAGTGGTTTTTTTTTAACATGCCAATAAGGAGAGACTTATTTCATATCTTGCCCCCATATATTTTCCATTTTATTTATGAATGCAGGCAGTGACCCACTAAATTGATTTCTGTAACCCCCACAAATGGTTTGCATAGTTTGCACCCTGCACTTTTGAAGTTACGAGGACAGAGCACGTGGGAAACTTTTATAAACTACCAACATTCGTTGGTTGGTTTTACCCACTGACCTATAAAGCCAGGCTCCTGCTTTCTTAATGCCCACCCCCCTCTTCTCCAAGAGCAATTGATGTGATTCCACAACACGGCAACAAGACAGTCTAGCCACAATGTACCGCGAGCCAGAGTTAAGGAAAAGGCAAGCATCCTCTGGGAAGGGATAAAGCACAGAAGGGGACACCTCCCTTTGGGAATCTCTCTTGATGCCTTCTCTGTGCTTTTCTCTCTGCCGGGGTGAGTTTCAGGTAGTTCTTTCACACGCTTGTGTTGAAATACAAAACTGTAATGCAAACGGGTGAGCAAAGGCTCTCCAGCCTCTTGTGTTTGGGGTTGTTTTCTGAGCTAATGCTACAGCTGAGGGCTTTCAGCTGTGCTGCTACCAACTACCTCTGCCATCCAGGAAATTTTCTAGTAAAGAGCGCAGCTTTTCTTATGTTTCTGCCCTACCTCTCACCCCTGCCCTGGGACTTAAAGACAGTGAGGATGATGTGATCGGTGTATATGTGTCTGAGAGATGATCTTGTGATTGATTTCCCTCTGTTTCACATTAAGTGAACATAGTGATCATCTTTGGCCAACATCAATGTGAGGTAAAAACAAACCAAAAAGGATATTTTACCTCCTACAACCTGAAGCCTGTTTTCTTAATTTATGTGGCCTACCGTCTAAAAAAAATCAAAGATCCATAGGTAATTTTGTTAACATGAGCAAAATTGAGAGAACGACCCAAGTTCAAATACCATTCAATGTAATCTGATTTAACAGCTTGGGATCTCGTTAACTCTAACTTCTCCAGAACAGAAAATAGAAACCTCAGGATGGCAAACATGCCTCTTTCTGCCTCACTAAACAGTCAACAGTGCATGGTTTTGAAAATGCATCAACTCGCTGTTGGGTCAATACAAACAAGATGAAAAACAAGTGTTTCTCCTGAGTAGGTTCTAAATAGAATCTAAATCAGTATACCCCAGTTGTAACTCACACCCCACGTCATCATGGCACCACTCCCAATAAGCAAATTACAGACTCAGACTAGATGTCTTCATCACACAAGCAACTTTGAAGGGATGTTTCATTATCCAAACCACCATAATAACAGGAGGAAGACAGAAGCAGATGTGTTAGCAACAGTAAAATGTGACTAAGCCAACAGCCCAGGACCCAATACCCCTTGGGGCTAAGGAATAGGGCTATTCTATTCAGAGACTCCAATTCTACCTCTGTTCTTTCCCCCACAGAATCTGGAGATGGGGAGGCAGAAGACTAGCTTGGTTTCCTGCCAGCCAAGGCTGATTTCAGAGCTCTCGAAGTAACTGAATGAAGTATCATAAACATTCATGACAGTGAGCCCAGCCCCCCAGAGCATCAGACTCGGTGGCTCTGAGCAAGGCTAATTCGAGCCGCCACCACTAACCACTGTCCAAGAATGACTTTCAACCTAACATCTCGAGACAAATATGTATGTGACCAGAGGTTAAGAGCTTTGCTCTCAGTTGCTAAGGGCTCTGGGCTGCTTCATCTTTAATCATCTGTTTTATCTCCACTGCATTGTCAGAGTCCTTGCTGTGGCATCTAGCATGTTTTTTTGTGTGCTCGTACAGATCTTTATCAGCTGTGAGAAGTGTGCTCCTCTGGGTCTGCGTGGGATTAATTGTGGGCCACTTGACCATTCATATGATCAAAGGACTTCAGAGGCCAGGATCATAATTCAAGCCAAAGCAAGAGTTGATCCAAAGAACCCGTTCAAGAAAGAAAGGCTTTTGACAGCAATGGGAAAAACCTCTTCCCAAGATCTACACAGAACAGGGAGTCTAAAACAGGCTCATGTACAACTTCATGCTTATTAAGCCAGGGCTAAAGATTAAAACAAGAATAAGAGAGACTCACCCATCTGGATTCTCTGGTTTTGTTCACTTGTAGCTCAAAGACCAATTTTTGCTAGCTGTGCTTTAACAATGGAGTGGCATGTCACACTGAAAAAGACAGCATGGTGATTTCAAATTGATAGATTGTATGCACGTATTGGTATCTGGCTGCGTTAAATCACTAAAGCTAGCACTACTTAATGCAAGCTCATGAAGTGAGCTTTAGCATAAAATTTCCAGCAATCAGTGCTGCCGTAAAAAGAGATTGCAAGGAAACTTTTGTCCTTCAAATAAATAAAGGAATCTCAGTGAAGCAGACTGTCTTCTCTCTTCCCTGACTTAGTCTGTCCAACGATGAGGCCTACAGCCTGGGTTTCCACACTTAATGTTTTGAGGAAACTTCACTCCACTTAGCAGGGTGATGTGGATAACTAGGGGACCATGTTTTGTTCTTGATTTGAAAGTTAGAGGTGCTTCTACTTTTAAGTCAGAAAGCCATCTTTCTACTTTTCTGGTAAGATTTACAACCTTCTTTAGGGGCAGATTATTCTCATCATCTTAAACAAAAACAAACCCACATCCTGGTGGCCCCTACAAGCCAAGTAATTATGACATTCTCCTGGATCTGCTGCCTGTCTGAACCTTGTACCACCTTCCCTTTGTCTTTTTTTTATGTCTCTTTTGGGTGCTGGCCTAGATGTGCTTTTCCTGATACTCTGGGCCTGTCTTTCACTAAAGCTCCCCTCCCGTCATGTGGCTGCGTGTTCTCTATATGTCTGTGGTCCAGCTTGAAGAGCACAGGGCTCTCTCCTTCCCTCCTCCACTCTCCTCGTGACAGCTGCTGAGATGTATAGCTTGTCTGTCCTGGGCTGGTTTTTGTTTTCTTTTTGTTTCATTATTTTTAAACTCTAAGAAATTGTCCCTGAGCTTCTGTTCTTAAGCTACGTTACTAGTGGGACCGAAGAACACCAGAGAGGATCCAATTTCCCCTTTTATTATTGGGTGGTCACAAAGGGACTCTCACAACTTCTGGTATCTAATTTGTGACCTGTGCGGGGATCTTCAAGAATTGTCTCTAAAGACAAAACAGGTAGGTGCTTTCGTTTGTCTTGCCTTGAGGCTATAAAATGCTTGCGTGGTACTCTGCCTCCCAGAGAAGGAGGAAAAATAAGCCTCTTCATTGCAATACCTCTCTTGCTTGTGCTGTTTTTCTGTGTCTGTGTCTGACTTATGGCTGTGTGGTAGAGAGCTAAATAATGTTGTTTTAATTCCCTATTCTCTCTCTCTCTCTCTCTCCCCCTCTCTCCCTCCCTCCCTCTCTCCCCACCATCTCCCTCCCATCCACCCCTCAGCTTTCTCTTCTTTTCCTCTCTGCCACAGGTCCCTCAAAGGACTGAGGAGGCTGTGGATCAGGTTAGGAGGAAGGTGAAAGGTAAAAGTGGCTCTGTGTGGAAAGGCCAGACACTGCCTTGGGTCACATGGGGAAGCTGCTGCCTTGCTTGGAAAAGCACCAAACAAAGAGAGTAAGGTTTTTACATCAGGATTAACTCGTTTTAGCAAGTTGGTTTCTTTGCGACTTAAATTTCCAGTATGGAGTGTCACAGATCTGTTTGATTTCAGCCCAGACCATGCTGAGGCGGGACAAAGTGGATCCAATGGTCACTTTCTCATTCTCCATTTCTCCATGTGCTCACACAGTAACAGCGCCACCTATAGGTGATGGCACACTGTCCCACTCCTTCTGCTTTGCTTTTTTTTTTTAATTAATTTATTCAGATTACAACTCAATTGTTATCCCATCACTTGTATCCTCCCGTTCCTTCCTCCCTCCTGCTTTCACCCTATTCCCCTCCCCTAGGTCTAAGACCAAGGGGGATCTCCTCCCCCACTATACGGTCAAAGGCTATCAAGTCTCATCTTGGTAGCCTGCTTATTCTTTTTTTGAGTGCCATCAGGCCTCCCCACCAATGGGAGGTGGTCAAATAGAGAGCACCAGAGTTCATGTCAGAGTCAGTCCCTGTTCTCCACATAACTGTGGAGAATGTCCTGTCCATTGGGTAGATCAGAGTAGGCGTTTGATGTTTATTACTTGTATTATCTTTGGTAAGTGCAATAGTTTGAACAGAGCCCCCTGGGCCCTGATCCACCCATCATGATGAGTGAGTTAACCCAGAAGCAGAAAGACTCACATGGTATATACTCACTTATAATTGAGCACTAGCCCAAAAGGCATGGACCACGATAGTCTTCACTTACCAGGAGATTGGGATAGATGTGAGGACATCCTACTGAAACTCTAGGTAAGAGAAACATAGGAGATGGGGAAATAGAAGGGCCAACAAGGTCCTAGAAACCTACAAGAAGAACATCATTCCACTTTCCTTAAGACCCTTTCCCAGCAACAGCTTGCTCCTGGGAGCCAAGGGTAATTCAATACATCATCCAAACATCATTCGGTGTTCCCAGTTCTAATGACTATAAGGCAGATGGGTAAAGGAAAAGCTTTTTCAGAAGGCCTGGGTGCCTCAATAATCCTGTCTGCCTGAGGGAGAAGCACACAAAGAGTAAAGCCCATGTTTGTCCCTTGGTTGTAGAAGCCATAGTGACAGTCCATTTTGTGTAAATACATAACAAATAGCCACAGTGAAACTTTCAGTGTACCAGCCCCTGGTTTCACAAATCCCACTTCTCAGAACAAATCTGTGACTTGTTGTCCCCATTTATTTTTAACTTTTCTCCTTTATCTTATATGTTGTATATATAATTGTTTTTGCTTGTATGTATTGTCTCTGAACCGTGTGCATGCAATGCCATGGGAGGCTAGAACAGGGCATTAATTAGATCCCCTGGACGTAGAGCTACACATGGTTATGAGCTGCCATGTGGGTGCTGGATATTGAACTCAGGTCCTCTGGAAGAGTAGTCAGTGCTCTTAACTACTGACCCATCTCTCCAGCTTCTGTGAGTGCATTTTAAGTGAGACTTTAAAAGCTTAAAGACAAAGACAAACAAACAAAAACCCCAAATCACTGATCTACCATCATTTCAAACCAAAGTTATTTTGAAGGATCTGTAATTTGTCAGTCTTCATTAGCTAAAACATATGAGGTTGTATACATCTAATGGCAGTTTAGTCTCCTTCCAGTGGTCAAGGGTGAGTTAGCCACTGACAGGTGACATGCAATTAACCAATCAGACACTCTCTTCTCCCCAGCCATTGTTACTTGCTGGCACAACTTTGGGGAGGGTCTTGTATGTCATGTAAGTTTTGCATACTTCCTAGAGCCTTAGGCCCCTCCTTCCTTCCCTAGGAGGGAATGGTTCCGTTCTGAGGAAGTAGCTGTGCAGTATCTTGCTATGGAACTCTCTCTGCTGGTATCCGATGTGGCATTGAGTTGCAATATTTATGAGTGAAGTTGAGCCAAAGTTTGGGGCTTGATACATTATTGACAGGATTGCCTGTACTAATATGGTGGGTTTTTCATTACGCTGGTTCAGTTTAAATGGCTTTGGAATTACATGCATTTGAAAATTCGGGTAGACGTCACTAGATGTTTTTGGGAAAGAACAACCTTTGACAACTGTATGTTGTCTATAAAAACCGTCTATTTCACGTTAAAATCTGAGGAGTGCATTGCACTTTCATGGCCCCTGTCCTGGTTATTTCATCTTCTAATTTGCAAGGAATTGAACAAGATACCCTCGTGACATTTATTTTACCTTGATTTCATGATGACTTGCCCTGCAATCATTTCTTGTTCTTACATTTTGACATTCTCCCACCTCTGGATTTCTTCAAATTGCTTTCACTTTGTCTCGTTTATTGTTCATTTTAAAAAAAAGCTTGACTGCATTTACTCATTGTTTGCTTATTTTTAAATCATTAATTTAGTCTTATCTTTTGGGTACTTTTCACTTACTTTGTTATCTATAAAACTTCTTGATTTAAATTCACAGTTCAACTGTTTCGTCCTATTTTTATACACATATTTAAGGCTACATCTCTGTAAATATTGCCTTTCAGATGTTAATACACAAAGTTTTCATTAGTGTTTTTAGACATTCTGCAATTTTAACTGATGTATTGTCTTTGAGCCAAGAGTTATTTGGCAAAAAATAATATAATTTCTAACAGGAAAGGGCTTTGAGTATTTGTTCAGTTTTTGATCTCTTGCCTAAAATTTTCCCAATTTAGTTATATTGTGATAAAAGAATTCTGTGTGCTTCTCTTTCTCTCTCTCTTTCTGTCTCTCTCTCTCTCTCTCTCTCTCTCTCTCTCTCTCTCTCTCTCTCTGTGCACACACAGACACACATGCACGCGCGCACGCATGCACACACACACACATGTTGTTCATTTCCTTTTCCACTTGCCTAGTTTATCAATGGCATTGTCCTGTTACCCCATTCCGTCCCCCTTTTTCTTGAGTCTTCTTTAACAAACTTTCTCCTCCCTAGGCTGGTCCACTTCACTAGCCACAGCCAAGGGGTCCCGTAGCATCCTGTCCCCTCACCCACACCGGGAATAACAGACACTATTTCCAGTCTAAACGCTAAGCCAAAGTCCAAGACTCATTCTGATTCGATTAGTTTGGGCTGCAGTATCCATTTCTGCACATCAGTACCATGCCCAGAAGGAAAGTCTCTTCACTGACTTCAGGAATATGTGGTCCTGTGGAGCTATTATGGAGACCCCCTACTCAGAAGAGTTTTGATTGCCGAACAGAAATAACATACTATTGGTATGGGTGTCCACCGAAGAGTATTATTCATTTCAGTAGATCAACATCAAATTACTTTGCAGAAAGGCTGCCTAATTTACACTACCACCAACCATGTGTGAAAGCAGCTGTTTCCCAATATCCTCACCAATGTTTTCTAACGTTTATATTTTATTCGTAGTTACCTAATTTCATGTTTATAAGTGTCTCTTCACGTGTTTATTGGTGTTTGGTATTTCTCCTGTAAATTGCCTATTTATATGGCCTCTGCTCGTATTTTTGAATGATTTATAGAAGCCCCATATATGCTCTACACAATAATCAATCAACCATTAAATATGCTGCCAAGAGTTTTCTCAGCATGTTACACGTCTTTTAACTTTATCGTGATTTTTATTGTGCAGAGATGATTTTTAATTCTTGTGAGTTTTATATGTCAATCATTTTCTTGTATGGCTCCTGGTACTTATGTCCTATTAAGGAACGCTTTTTCTGCTTTTAGTTTTAAAAAAAAATACTGCATTATAGTCCCCTGAACACTTCCAAGTTCCTTGTGTACTCAGTTACTTAATTCACCCGATGTTTATTTGTATGGCTGATAGAAAGTAATAGTCTGCTTTTTTTTTTTTTCCTGAATCAAAATCCAATTTCCTAACATTATTTATTGCCTGGCTTGCACTTTTCCATGTTTGAAATCTACCTTCATTATAACGTGTATTTAAATAGATGCTATTTAACTCTGTTCTGCTCTCATCTGCATACAGTCTACCACAGTTTGTTCTTTTGTTGTTTCTTTTTTTAAATATATTTTATTAATTTATTCATATTACATCTCAATGGTTATCCCATCCCTTGTATCCTCCCATTTGTCCCTCCTTCCGATTTTCCCCTTATTCCCCTCCCCTATGACTGTTCCTGAGGGGAACTTCCTCCCCCTGTATATGCTCATAGGGTATCAAGTCTCTTCTTGGTAGCCTGCTATCCTTCCTCTGAGTGCCACCAGGTCTCCCCATCCAGGGGACGTGGTCAAATATGGGGCACCAGAGTTCGTCTGAAAGTCAGTCCCCACTCTCCACTCAACTGTGGAGAATGTCCTGTCCATTGGGTAGATCTGGGTAAGGGTTTGAAGTTTACTGCATGTATTGTCCTTTGCTGGTGCCATAGTTTGAGCAGGACCCCTGGGCCCAGATCTGCCCATCATAATGTTCTTCTTGTAGGTTTTTCTAGGACCCTCTGGATCCTTCTATTTCCCCATTCTGCCATGCTTCTCTCACCTAGAGTCCCAATAGGATGTCCTCCCCTCTGTCCCACTTTCCTGGTAAGTGAAGACTTTCATGGGACATGCCCCTTGGGCTAGTGTCCAGATATAAGTAAGTATATACTATGTGAGTCTTTCTGCTTCTGGGTGAACTCACTCATTATGATCATTTCTAGTTCAATCCATTTGTCCACAAATTTTGGGAATTCCTTGTTTTTAATAGCGGAGTAGTATTCCATAGTGCAAATGTACCACAGTTTCTATAGCAGCTTTATTCATAATAACCAGAACATGGAAACAGCTTAAGTAGAAGAATGGATAAAGAACTTTTGTTGTTTCTTAATTAGCATGCAAGATCATGGGGTTAATTATAACATCATCATCATCATCATCACCATATATGAGTGTTCATATTCACATTCTCCTATGTTTCAATGCTCCAACAGTCCCCTTTCTTCTCCAAAACCATCTCCCTACTGCTTTCATGTAGTATATATCAATATATTCATGTAATATATATTGATCTGGATTCCAAATATTTTAAAACCATGATATTTGTCTTTGAAAGTCTTACCTGATTTTCTTGATTGGGTGGCATCCAATTTCATGCATTTTTCTGCTATTGTCATCATTTTATCCTTAGTTATGACTGAATAATACTCCCTTGTGCATGTGCATCATATATTCATCATATATTCATCTATAATGTAAATGTAGGTGTCTCTGCTGATTCTGTACCTTCGGTATTGTCCCCATTGCCACAAAACATGAGTATGAAAGTGGGTTTGTGGCTTGGTGACTCATATTTCTCTGCATTTATATGTAGGCGTATAGGCCAGTCATATGATAGTTCTATTCTGAGTTCTGAGCATACATCTTAATGACTCTAAAGCGTGCTCAAGACCTAACTCATTACTACAGCATAGAAGACTCTCAGGTGTATTCATGATTATTTTCCAGCCTTCTCGCCCATTTTCTAGCTCTTGCTTTGGTCACACCACACAGATAGGATTCTGCAACACAGCTTCACTCTTCTATTCCTTCTTCCTGGAATGCCCTGCCCTCCTTCTCCACTCATCCCTTTAGCATTCAGCTCAGTCAAAGCTACAGCCACCAGTCCCTTAACTCCGGGGGAGGCTCCTTTGTCCTTATGCTCCTTGCCAGTCACCTTCCCGTGCTTTATTCACACAAGGTAGCTCATGCCTCCTGCTCACGTCCCTGTTAAAGACTTTGATTCTCTTCTTGACGCTGTCCATATTCAGAAAAAGAAGAAGAAGAAATTCTAGTTTGTTTATTGTTACTGGCCTCAAGGGAGCTTCCTCTTCCAGCAGGTTACACATGGCCCAGCCAGCTCATCACCCAGGCTAACCGACACAACAGGAGAGAGGAGCATCTCTTTCCTTCACGGTAGTGCGAAGTTCACACAGCAGCACAGCACCGCAGGCCACACCCTTAACAAGGAACTTCCCTTGCTCTCCGTACTTCCTTTCCTTCTTCCTTTAAAGCGTCTTCTGTAGGTTACAGAAGCTGAGCCCATCTCAGGCTCCGCTTCTGCGAGACTCAGCCCCACATAGGCAAAATACTCAGACATATAAAAAATTTTAAATATATGCTATCCTGAGATCCTCTACATTCTCTCTCTCCTCTCTCTCTCTCTCTCTCTCTCTCTCCCTCTCACCTAATGCCATCAGATCTTCATGCATACCCTCACGGAGAGCTCCTTTGTCACAGCAACCCTACGTTTCCCTGTCCAATACTCCTCTCTCCACTCTAACTATACTTGGCGTACTTGTGATTCCCTCTTGAAGCTGCTGCCTTCTCTACACCCCAGCCAGTGCACTATCTTACTAGTCTTCCCTTAGCCCTTCCCAGTGTCCTCAGCTTTCTCGTTCCTAAATTACATTTCTTCAGGGCTTGATCCATGAACTTCCGCCTCTACACCCACAGGACTCCCTAGGTCTGGATTGTCTCGTGTGGTAACTGATGCCCTCAGACTTTCATCTTCACTCCTGGATCCTCTCTGAAGCCCAGACCTGTAGCCCCACTACCTACTCAGTATACATATGTTTAATGTCAACACACATCTCAGATTTAACGTGTTTACAGCAAGTGCCCAGTTTGTGACCATAGCGTAGCCCAGATATGCTTCACACACCCACATCTCCCTAGCTTGATAAACATCAGCCTTCCCTTTTCATTGCATAAAATGTCAACATTGACATTGTTTTTATGTTCTTCATTCTCCTGTGCTTCCTACACAGAATTTATTGGGCAATCTAGCCAAGGTCAACCTTCAAGGTGCGTGCCGAGTTAATCCTTTTCCGGTCACCATTTACAACTATCTCCCTCATCCGAGCCTCCCTCATTCCTGACCTAAACAGCTGTCCTCTTCTCTTACCTTTGTGCCTTATCATCTATTTTCAACAGGCTATCCTGAGGGATTTCTCCAAAATCAGTCCGCACCATTCCTACCATAAACTGTTTCCAGGGGCACGCAGTAGTGGCTTAAATCATAGTGTCTTACTTTTCTATTACCATGACCAAAGCAACTTTTCAAAGAAAGCATCTAACTTGGGATTCACAGTCCCAAAGCATTCATGATCACCACGACAGGGAGCATGGCAGCAGACAAGCTGACATGACAGTGAATCAGCAGCCTAGAACTTAAAGAGAAAGACCCTGGGAATGGCATGGGCCTTTGCCACCTCCGAGCCCATCACCAGTGACACATCTCCTCCAATAAGGCCACACCCCCTAATCCTTCTAAAACAGTTCCACCAACTGGGGAGCAAGTATTCAAATGTATGAACTTGTGGGGGCCATTCTTACTTAAACCATCACACGTAGAATAGTCAACTTTGGGTCAAGTCCCAGATCCCCATGGTGTCTCCATCTCTCATCTATAAAATGGATAGGCTGGTAGTAAGAGCTACCTCCCAGAACTTCTGTGAGACATTAATGGGGGCTGTGTTCAGATAGCACACACAGGAAGATCTGCTGTTGTACTGTCTGATGGCAACAGTGACCCTTTTCAGCCAGTTTCTTTCACCTCTCCTTCTTCCTATTCTATCTTAGATTATTTAGCCAGTGCACCTTGGGATGTACAGCTGAAACACAAACACCCTGAGCCCATCCCGCGTCTGCTGTTGATGGAGATACGTGTTGTTTATTGCTTCGCCACCTTCTCAGTTCCCTGCACAAAACCTACCTTACAGATCCTTACAGATGAGGTTCCCACTGAGCAATAGAAGGACGATGTGAACCCGGCCATTCCCTCTCTACTCGCCTGCTACGCTCTTTTCCATATGGTCTCTGTCTAACACCCCAAGGAAAATGCTTCTGTTTTATTGCTGTTCCTTGCCTATAATGGCACAAGTTCTTTACTGAGAGATTTTCTTTTGTTCCGTTCATAGCTTAGGATAGTCGCAGGGTACAACCGGTATTTGATAAAGATCTACTGAGCCAGTGAATTAGGATACTATTGAAGCCCTTTAAATAGTTCATTGGCCTGTGAACTAGATACAAATTAGGAAAAGTACCTGTGAGAACTGACAGGATGAAGAACCTGAATGAATAAAGGAGCACGGTGAATAGGACTGGCAGTAGAGGGCACCAGAGAGAGTTTGGGGGAGCTCGTTTTTTTGTTTTTGTTTTTGTTTTTGTTTTGTTTTTTTTGAAATATTGGTCAAAATGAAAGGCTGCGTGCGTATGAAATAAGCACACAGGAAAAGAAGCCCAAGCTGGCAGTTGGGAATTTGGCTTTGCTATTAGGAGTTGAACTGCAGCCATGTTTGAAAGCCAATAGAAGAGCCATTCTGAGCCACAGCTGGACTGAGGCCGACACGGATGAACAGGATGGAGTCCATACTAAGCTGTCCATGTGGGCGCATGCGTCCACTCTAAGTGTGCAGAGGAAACCAATGAAAATAGTGAAGAAGGCTGGTAGAAAGGAGAGCAATAAAGAGGAGAATACCTACAAGTAGAACATTATGATAGGCAGATTTGGGCCCAGGGGTCCTGCTCAAACTATGGCACCAGCCAAGGACAATACAGGCCGTAAACTTCAAACCCCTGCACAGATCTAGCCAATGGACAGGACATTCTCCACAGTAGAGTGGAGAGTGGGGTCTGACTTTCACACGTACTCTGGTGCCTCGTATTTGACCATGTCCCCTGAAGGGGGAGACCTGTGGGCACTCAGAGGAAGGATAGCAGGTTACCAAGAAGAGACTTGATACCCTATGAGCATATACAGGGGGAGGAAGTCCCCCTCAGGAACAGTCATAGGGGAGGGGAGTAAGGGGAAAATGGGAGGGAGGGAGGATTGGGAGGATACAAAGGAGGGGATAACCGTTGATATGTAATATGAATAAATTAATAAAATAAAATTTTTAAAAAAGAGAATACCATTTTAAAAAGGAACAGCAGCTGCTCAACACAAACCAAAAAAGTTTTTTTAAACTAGAAGCATTTTCAAGATAGAATGTAGGATAGTGAGACTTCACAGGCCTAATGAGACCGATCACACAGGGCCTTTGCCTGCCAGTGTGGGCCCTGGAGTCCCCTGGGCTCTTCTCTATCCGACACATGCCTTCTGGGTCGCATGCATGTCTCGGGACCCACAGTACTTTCTACCCTTCCTGTAGCTGGCTAGGCTCATATTTTCTCATTGCCTTGTGTCTTGTCTTTCAAGATTGACTTCTCTAATGGTGTTCTAAATCATCTTACAAAGTCTTGTTAATCCTCCTTTGTTTACAGACACATAATTCTGTGGCCAGTGCATCCTTGCCATCCATAGCTGGAAGCTGTTTCTTCTGTATATCAGCAGCAGTGGCATCCTCAGAACCAAGCGTGCTCTTCTGCCATCTCCACCTTCTGGCTTAAGAAGTTTACCCTCTTCTCACAAGGTCTCCAGCGATAAGTAACTCATGATGTGAAAGATGCCGCATATTTTGTGCCTAACAAGCTATCTTAAACAGTGATGGAAATGGTAATTATTTACTCTGGAAGGCATGTTAAGGCTACTTTTAAATCATTATTATGCAAGTAAATGGGACTAGGAAGCACCTCCCTCTTCTGCTATTGATCATATGGGCAATTTATTAAAAAAAAAAAAAGCTTCCAATGTCCTATCGGCTAATTCATTACCAGTCTAATATATATCTAATTGAATATGAATCACATATATTTTACTTGTTATATGTTTCAGGTGCCCAAATTTGAGATTTATGATGATATTCTCAAGAAATGCAAACCAAGTGGAAAAATACCCTTTCCAATGTAATATCCAGTGTTCATAAATATGCCATATTAGAAATTACAAGCAATGTGCAAAGCAAGGAAGTCAACAGACTCCCAGCACTAATATTGCCTCCTGGGACAAAGGTGTACGTTTGGCAATAAGCACAAATGGTATGCTATGTTGACAGAGGGACTAGCTCATTTACAGCACTTATATTTTAATCCTTTTGTTATCAGGCACACAAGGTGGGGGCACCCCTTCATAGCTGCTAACACTGTTACACTGAAGACAGTTGTTAAGGGAGTGTACTTATATTCATAGAAACAGTAAATGTCTGGGGCCCTGGAAGACATGATTCGGCTAACATCCTTTCAGTCAATAGAACATTAAGTCTGTTTAACTTCTAACATTAACTCTTCAAAGAGCATGTGTCTGTGTGTGCTTGCTTACATGTGTGCATGTGTGTGTGTGTGTGTGTGTGTGTGTGTGTGTGTGTGTGTGTGTGTGTTAGATAGACTGGAGAGCTACAGCTTCGGTCATTCTTTATATACATGTTTATTGCATATTTTCACATGCTAAGCACTACAATCAACTTGATGTCACCCAACTCACAGTCTAGACTGACTACTGAGCAAGGACACGACAGAACACATCACTGCTTTTTACTTAACTGTGCAACGTGAAAAAGAAATGCTGGGCATGGGAAGGCAGGAAGATGGTACCGGGAGATGGAGAAGAAGAGAAAAGAAAAAGTTAGGCGAAACTAGGAAGTGTGATAATCCATATGGAAGTCTCACACAGGGACATTTGCTTATACATTTATTTATGCAGGGAGCACATTTGCTTCATATGTAGTGTGAATTTATCAAGACTAGTGGGGGTAAAATAAGCAAAAATATATAGATATAGATATATACACACAGTCTTTTCCCATGATCTCCAGTACAGTGAAGAAGGAAATATCCATTCAGTGAGCCTAGGAAACAATTCCTCAATGAGCAACATCAATATATACAACATCTAGGGACACAGTGCAGGCACGAAATAACAATGGCCTTATTAGCACCGCATTCCATCTGTCCATATATGAACGTAAATAAAACTTAGATGATGATTCAGAAACTTTCAAAAGGTATTGCTCATAGTTCAGGGTGCTTGAAATATCCAGTATCAAGGTAGTGCCCTGATGAGACCGGTCCCTTTAATTAGAAAGGCACAGAGGAGATGCGCGCGGGAGCTAACAAGCATATCTAGACCTCCTTCAGAAGGGCACCAACACACCAATGGGAGCAGAGCCATCCTGAATCACCTGCAAAGCCCCTCCCTTTTGATACATAGACATTATGAATTGGGAGGACACAACATTCTAGAAGGGATGCTCCCCTCATCCCAACCCCACCCCACCTCACCGTTCCTATAGCATCAGCTATTTCCTCCAACCTGAATTATTTTCCCCAAATGTCTGCAGAAAGAACTCATTCTTTTTGGAGGCAACAGGGTGCTGGGGATTAAATTATGGCCTTACAAGCCCTGGGCAAGCACTCTGCTATTGTGCTATATGCCTGGTCCTACTCACCCATTTATATCATGTCTTCGCTCAAATGGCTTCTCTCTGGGGCCCACCTTGACCACACTATGTGATGTTTTCCATGCACCAACCCATGACACATTTCTGGACCATCTCACTCTCCTCTGCTTTTTCTTTAACTATACGCTTAGACACCTTCTGATGTAACAAATAGCTGGTTTGTATCTTATGTCTACCATTTATTTACGGTTGTGTCCCCTAGTAGAATAAGCTCCACAAAGACAGAGGTCATGATGCATTTCACTGGTGAGAGAAAAACACTGTAACAGGGCCAGTACACAGTAGAGACAACGTAGAAACAGTGTTGATACACAGTAGAGACAATGTATTTGTCCATAAATGATAACAATGGCTGTATTAAATAAAGTTAGCACTGAGGTATGGCATGATCTGCTTCAGTCTCTATAATGCATTATCTCTTCTTGAACACCACAGTGAACTTCAGTGTGTGTGTGTGTGTGTGTGTGCACGCGCGCACACACACACACAAAATAATGAATGGGGCATTGCTAAGAAAGCTGAAAGAACAAATGCTAAAGCAGAGAATTTGGCTTCAGAAAGTAAATGACACATACTGCTGAAATTAAGCCACAGAGGGGAAAAACAACCTCACAGTGGCTACACCCACAAAGAGGATTGACTCTCCCTCTCAGAGCAGACATCACCTGTCAGTAGCTCCTAGGCTAGGGATGGGCATTATGAGGCCCTCTCCAGTCCATGAGTTTATCTGTTTGCCTATAAAATACTACCTTCAAAGCATTTATAACTCAGTGTAAAATCTACCAAACATTTCACTTAATAATATTCAACTAACTTGAAAATTAATCCAGTATTTCAGAAAACAAAACAGGAATGAGCATTCCCGATCCTTTTTTTTTTCTTCTTCCTTCCGTCCTTCCTTCCTTCCTTCCTTCCTTCCTCCCTTCCTTCCTTTTCTTCCACTGCTAGGATCAAACTGAGGCCTTTGTATACCAAGAAAGGGCTTTACCACTGAGATATACTCCGGGCTCTCGTAAGCCCAGTATAATGCCAGTGTCAAAACTAGAAAAGACATAATGAAACCAGCACACTTCACAAACATAAGTAAGGCAGTGATGTGGTAAAATAGACCCAGTAACCACAGCCAAATGGGAGGCTTTGTCCGGAAGATAAGCTCAGTGTCTGCCTGTGCTACCGAGTAAGTTCGAGGACAGAGTGGGAGCTAAATAAACCCTGTATCAAAATTAAAAGCACAAACAGTGCTGGGGATGTAGAACAGTGATAGTGTAGTTGCCTAGAATGTACAACACCCGGGTTCAGCGTGGGCCTAATATTGAGCAATTAGCATAGGGTACGGTCACTGGAGCCGAGATCAATAGCACACCATCAGTTTATTGGTAAATGTAACTCACTACTGTGGTGATCCATCTTGGTTACCAACTTTGCTGGATCTGAGAGAGCCTGTAAGAGGATTTCCTGGAAAGATGAGCAGAAGGTCTTCTCCCAAACTCACAGCACCTTCTCCCAGTCGCATAGATATGCAGAGGCCCATGGGGAAAA
Source organism: Acomys minous (assembly GCF_964271855.1). Lineage (NCBI taxonomy): Eukaryota > Metazoa > Chordata > Mammalia > Rodentia > Muridae > Acomys > Acomys minous. Next base: position 10,021,304 of record NC_140493.1, on the reverse strand, counting down.
CTGTTGAATTTTTGTCTAACTGCCTGTATGCCTTGTTTGTGATGTGTTGCTGTAGCCACTACTCCCAACATCCCTTTGTCGACATCAGAAGCCAATGTGGACTGAAGACCAGTAGGTCTCCGGAAATCCTTCAAGACATTGGCACTAGACTGGGAATGCTGAAGCATCATGGACTGAGCAGTTGCTGACTTACACAACCATTGAAAATCATAAAGAATACCAAAAAAAAAAAAGAAAGAAAGAAAGAAAGACAAAATAAAGAACTCTTAACAGCAAGAAAAGAAAACAATTTCAAAGTGGGCCAGGGACATGAATGTTTAATCTTCAAGGTTTACCAACAGCCAGTATAGATACAGGGCTGATGTCTAATATTGCTAATCATTAAGAAATATAAATTGAAATTACAGTAAGATATTCTATCACACTTGACAAAATAGCAATTATCAGAAAATGGAAGATGACAGGTGCCTCCAAGGATGCAATAGAAAGGGACCACTTGCCTACTCAGGTTTAAATCAGTCTACTCACAATTGTCGAGATAGAACAACCTATGTGCCCATTAGATTAGTGAATAATGAAAATACTTTATGTACATAGTGGCATTGTATGTAACAATTAGAGGACACCGGGGAATAATGGCAGTAGGATATAAAACCTCATACAGAAGTCTTTTTTTTTTATATTTATTTATTTATTTATTATTGTATATACAGTGCAGGTGTACATGCAGGCCAGAAGAAGGCATCAGCTCACATTATAGATGGTTGTGAGCCACCATGTGGTTGCTGGGAATTGAACTCAGGACCTCTGGAGGAGCAGTCAGTGCCCTTAACCTCTGAGCCATCTCTCCAGACCCAGAAGTCTTCTTATCATAAAACTATCTATTGGATTTAGTCCCCACCTCATGCCTGTTATATCTGCTAAGATTCTGTTTATCAACGAGATTACATTCCAAGATTCTGCGTACATATAAATCTCAAGGGAATAAAATTTGCTAACATTTGGCTTGAGACTATCCCAAGAGGCCCATGCATTGAAAAGCTTAGTCACTAGCCAGTGGTACACTGGGAAAAGATGGATCAGTTAGAAGACAGAGCCTAGTGGAAGGACGTTAAAGTATGGGGGGGGGGGAGGCATGACCTCAAAGATATGACTGAAACCTTCAATCCTTTCTTTTTTTCTCTCTTGGCTTTCCTGCCACAAAGGGAGTTGAAACACTAGGGGAGGCGGGGTATGACCTCAAAGGTATCCCTCAATCCCTTTTCTCTTTCCTGGCTTTCCTGCCACCACGAGGTTAAGGAGGCCTCTGTCACACACTCCCACCAGGACTACCATGTCACAACAGAGCCAAAGTAACAGAGCCAGCAACCATGGACTGATTCCTCTGAAACCGTGAGCCAAAATGAGCTTTTCTTTCTTTCTTTCAAGTTGATTTATTGCAGGTGCTTCACACACAGATGGAGATCTGGTTCATGCACTGTCCAACGTGCTATATGAACCAATTTTAAGTTTAAAGCTGAGTTGCTCAGCCAAAGGAATTCAGAAAACTGACCCCAAGTTAGAGGCAACAGCACAGGAGAGTGAACCTACAGCAAGGTTCAGGTGATCTGGCTTGAGTGGAGCAGCTCAGAGGCAGCCTTGACTGACAGGCAGAGTTCTGCCTGGGAAGTAGGAGAAATTGAATAAACACAGTAAAGCCAAGTTATGAGAGTCCTTGATAGCATGGCAGATAAATTTAGACTTGACCCAATAGGAAATAGGGAATGACTGTAAATTCTCAAGCAGGGAGATGACACGGTAAAGCAGTGTTTCAGGGAGATTATGTTGGTGACAGCAGCTAGATAAATGGGAGGCAAAAGGGATTGAAGGTTTATGTATTCTGTCTTTCTTCTTCTGGATGAATGTACTGTCCCATGAGATATGTAGTTTGCCTTTTAAAAAAAAGAAAGAAAGAAAGAAAAGAAAAGAAAAGACACAACCATAATTTCTCCCATAAATCTTAAACTCTCTGAACTCATTCTAGCAGCAAAGTAGCCCAGAGGGCAATCATTTGGAAATGCTAATTGTTTCTTCGTTTAAAATTCCACTCTTTGTGTCATGGTTCTTCTTGCTATAAGTAGTTTATTGTATATATGTGTAATAATATAAATGTATATGTAAAAAATAAAAAATGGTTAATTAATAAAAAACATTTTAAACTGTAAAAGAAAAAGAAAAAGAAAATTCCACTCTTTGTTACTGGGCATGCTCTGTCCTTGTCCCCTGAGCCTCAGAATCTGCTTGGTCACCAAAATGCCCAGGAAACCTATCTGCTATTAAACTTCTTGGTGGATAGCCATAGTGACTTCCTAGTGACCCTCCAGTGTCTGTGAGAATGAGTCCACCACCGTTGGAAGTATTATGCTAACATCAAAACCCAGTGGACACTCTTTGCTTCCTATCGGCCGCCTGTCATTTTGAGATACTTGCCAGCCAAAGAGCCAGGGTGCTCGCTCACCAGTTTCCCCATCTCAGGATAGTGACTGTTGCACAGACGAGACAGAGACATCTGGTTGCCTGGTGAAATGTGCCACTTAGAACACACAGTTGGAATCCTGACAGCTGCTCCTCTCCCCCACTATTCCGTTGACCCTTGCTCGCTATCAGAGTGGCTGCACGAGCTGGTTTTCTGTCCCTGTGATCAAACACCATGACCCACAGGCAAATCACAGGAAGAGAGGCTTATTCGGCTTCTGCTTCCAGATAGATAAGAGAATGATGGCAGAACAGAGGCATGCTGTCAGGGACTGGAAGCTAAGGGCTCCTGTCTTGAACCCCAAGCAGAAGCAGAGAGCGTGACCCAGAGATGGCATGAGTCTTTAAATCCTCAAAGCCCACGCCCACCCACATCTCACACCTCCTAGGCGTCCCCAATCAGTGCCACCAGCTGGGGCTAGGTATTCAGATAGCCTCGACAAAGGATGTATGACACTGAAACCCCCACAGTGATGCATGTTCTTTTTACAGTTGAACTATATCTTCATAGTGTTAAGAGCTTCGTCATTCTGCTGAGGAGACACGGTCAAGGAGGGCAAGACCGGTGCAGCTAATGAAGATAATTACTTGCCAAAATAAGCTACTCATCCAGAGTCACCTGCTTGGCACTATGGTACCAACTCTAGTGCCAGCATCCCCTCCCCCAAGGCAGGACGAGAGAGCAAGACCATTTGAGGATGTCTTTTCTATGTTGGATGCTGGAGAGATCTGGGTTCTTTGGGCCTCCATTAGAGAGGAGCGTCTCAAACTACCACATACATGCAAGCTACCTAGGGTCTCACCAAAACTGACTGGAAACCAGGAGGTCAGGAGGAAGAGTCAAAAGCCTGAGTTTCCAACAGGTTCACGGGTAATGCCAGCCCTGTCATCTGAAGACCACACCAAGAGGCAAGGCCCCTCACTTGTCTTATAGCAAAGGCAAACAGAGAATGTAGCAACAGCATGGAATCCAGGAAGAAGCATTTCTGTGGCTGGGAAGAAACAAAGTCAGAGACAGAAGAAAAATAAAAGGACTTGAACTGGAAAAGTAAAAGAGATATTTTTGTTGGTTTGTTTGCTTAAAAGTTAATTTTTAAAAGAAGACATAATAAAGACAAAAAAAAAACCTCAAATATTAGAGCAGGATTGGCCTAAGAACCCACAACTTGGCAAGCAATATTCTACCAGAGACATCCAGAGCTCGCAAGACTTAATGGGGATTTTCAAATCCCCGGACCAGCAGGATGATAGGGAAAAAATATTGACTCTGCCAGGCAAGATCTTCTTCACTGATCCTGGACATCTGGTCACTAAATCTTTCAGAAGGGCAGATTTAGAGATGGCGCGTTGAACACCCCCTTCAGCAGGGGTACCAATGGTGCTTTTAAATGAGTGTGGAAGCTGGCCAATCTTTAGCCATAGGATCTGCAAAATCACATTAAACACATTCAGGTGCAAACAGAAGGAAAAGAAAAAAATTTATCAGACCACATTTGCTAAGACCCTATAGGGTTTCAAAGGCTGTGAGGGGTGTAAATCAAGACATTTTCCATCACCACCAGCACCCCAAAAATGTATCCTGACTCAAATCAAGTAACCACTACGAAGACGATCTCCACCAGGCTACAGGGCCTCTCTGTCATGAACTCCACCTGGAAAGCAAAAACTGTGTATTTGAAGATGTGGCATATTCCCAAATGGACAGTTAGCACGCAACAGGCTTCGTGCGCACTTACAGAAATAACACAGTAACCGTTCTTTTTTTAAAGCAGCTGATAAGTTCATTTGTGCTTCTTAATATACTTTTATCAACAACTAGGATAAATGACAACTTTCTTTTGAAACCATAGTCTAACAGTGGTTCTCAACCTGTGGGTCACGACCCCTCAGGGGGTTAAATGACCTCTTTACCAGAGCACTAGAGTGGCCTAACAACATCTGAAAACACAAGATATTTACGTTACAATTCATAGCCGTAGCAAAATTTACAGTTAGAAAGTAGCAGTTAAAATTTTTTTTTTTTGGTTGAGGGTGACCACAACATGAGGAACTGTATTAAGGGGTTGCAGCGTTAGGAAGGTTGAGAACCACTGCTTGCGAAAGAAAACAAGTGACAAGACAAACTAAATTCAGTGATTTGTCATCACAAAGAACTCTGCCAATGTTACTCGCCCCACCTGAAGATGTCAGGAAGAGCAGAGGTAGGTAACGACCTTTGACGAACAGCAAGACGTCAGCTGTCAAAAGAACTATTCCCGGGAGGGAGGGTACAAGCTCCGCTCGGAGTGCTGATGTAAACATGCTCCATACTTTCTTTTCATTCCAATACAGGTCCCCAATCCACATCAAAATCCTAAGGGACATACACAGCACACACTCAGCATTTGTCTTCTGATTCTGCCTTCACGCCAGTCCGCAGTGGTGACTTAGCCTGCCTCTGTGGCCTGTGGAGCCTGTTCCCCTCCACCACACCCCCAAGCATCACGGCTGCAGAGAGATCTTTAATGATGGAGACACAGACAGGAAGGTAGCTGAGCCACAGCCTACATATTCTCTCGCCTTCCATCATTGAATGCAGAGGCAGCAAAGCTCTGAGATCCCAACCGTGTGATCTCTTCAAAACCCAGTTCTTTATTCCTAAGTAGAACTGCCTAGGAGGTACGGGATGCAAATCCAAAATCCGATGATGGCATCATGTGACACTCAGAAAGCTGAGCCCTCAGACAGGGAGCAGAGGATCTGTCTGTCCCCTCCCTTCCACACCTCACTCCCCACCCCCCACTCACTTTGGTTTACTCCCCAGTCCTGCTACTGGGCAGCTTTGACCATGAAATCCCCTCACACACTAGGCAGCTCTCCTCTAGCAAAACAGAGATGCCAGAGACGCCTGTATCACAAGTGTTTTAAGATCTAGTGAAAGTATTTTAGAACAGCTGGCATACGGTACAAAGCACTTGAGAAGAGTCCAGAATAAAACACAGGAAAAGGAGAGTGCATATCCCTGGACAGCGACTGCTCCAGGGGCCCACAAGAAGCAAAAGTGCTTAGAAACAAAACCATATCTGTCTTGAGAGTATCTCCACTAACAAAAGAGTCCATCCCATTCCTGCAATATTCTATAGCCTTAGAAACTCTTCCATATAGCTTAGGCCGTTGTTGTTTTTTCTTAGCTCTTTTGCCTTTCTGTGTGGCAGTGTTTTCAACCACAGATTAGGAACTTATTTTGTGGATGAAGCTAAGGCTGTAACGTCCTCTAACCTAACTAGCACCTGTTAAACTCTGCCTGTGTAACGGCAGAGGATTTTGTCCCTGTGGTTTTCCAAAGGTAGGACACCCCTTCCTCACCACCCCCTCACAGCTGGTGCAGCACTGATCCGATGCCTCCTCCCTGGCCCAGTGGCATCAGAACAGATTGTTCAGCCTGCTTTAGGGGAGAAACCAACAGGGCACAGCCTGGTGGTTTAAGGACGGATTCTGAGGCTTCTGCGGGAAGCTGTGCTCACCAGCCAAGCAGCAGACACACGGGTGGCTCTGGATAGAAGCCACGCAGCAGGCCTCAGGCTCAGGTCCCCAAGCCACCTGCTTGCCACGTGCCTCTGCCGGGTCCCCATCTGGTGGTCTCCAATGCAGCTTTGCCCACCGCATGAGTAGTGTCTTGTGCCTTCCCTGCTGGGGGCCAGGGGACCTCACAGACATTTCTTTCCCGTTGTGGAGTTAAGCGTGTGTGTTTTTGACAGTACAACCATCTGGGCGGCTAACCCCAGCCATCGAGTAATTAGTGGGAAAGCGACAGCACAGTCAAGGGTGTTTAATAAACATTTCTTATTCTAATTAAATGGACTCAGAAGTTCCGCGTTTGCTTTCCTCTGGGAGATCAACGAAGCAGTTTGCTTGGTTCATTCCTCTGGCCTCTTTGGGTTTCCTTCAAGGGCTGTGATTCTCTGACCATGTGCAGATCAATGCATGGTGACTGGTGTCCACCCTTGGGCCACTGTCCCCCTCAGCAGCAAGTTCACACATGTCCTATGTCCAAGAGACACCTATATCTAGTAACTGCAAAGACTTCTATCCCCCCAGAACATCCCCAGAAGACTTAGAAATCAAATGTCTCAAAGACCATTTCCACTGGACATACGTGGTACCTGAAGCTCCACACAAGCACTGTTGATGTCGCTGTCACCCCAAGGCTTCCTCCACCCTTATGTCCTACTTCTCTGATGACTTGGTGTAGCGGAAGTTCTGGTGTCATTAAAAACTCAGTTATGTTATGCAAACACATTTTTGTTTTAATCCCAGGTGTGGGATATGGGGCTGATTCAGATTGTCCACAGCAGCAAACTGTCTCGTGCGGGCTCTGAGGGGGGCTCTTTGCCTGCTGCAGATACTTTAATTCCGAGGACTCTGGAGAAGAAATAAATGTGAGAGCCCAGAGAGAGGGAGAGAAATGGGGCTCTAAGAAAGAAGAAGAATGATACTGCTCCCCTCTGCTGTTCCTAGATGCTGTTTGATTAGATGTTGGAGATGTCTTGAAAGGAAAATTGGACTTGCCCCAAGGAACCCAACAACCCTAACCAGCAGGAAGTAGCTAAAGAGAAGTATGCCCCCTCTCTCCCTAACATTTCTCTCCTACCTGGAGTTAGGGGGTTTGGAAGGGATTGAGGTGGAGAAGAAATAAAGAAATATAAGAAACCTCAATAAAGTGCCTCAATAAAAAGTGCCAACACCTGGCTGTGCAGTGCCTATCCTGCATCCCCCAACCTTAGCACCCTGTCTGTGCAGGTTCCAAGCTCCACAACGTTCACTTCCTACATCCTGGCCAGCGCTAAACCTCCTCTTCACTTCCTCAAGCCCTCTAACCAGCCTCCTTACATGCCTACTTCAGGGCCCACAGAGAAGTGAGTGGCCCAGATGGATTAACCAGCTTGACTCTGCCACTCTCTCCTTCGAAAACCTTAAGAGGTTCTCTCCAATTAACCACAAAGCTCATATTTCAGTTTCTCTCAAGCTCCACACGGTGAATGCCATTGTTATATGAGAGCAATCTCAGTGGCACATCAGACTGCATGGCAAAGTCTGCATTGAGCCTCACTGTGACACTTGGAACTGCAAGGTCACTGCCAGGGAGCTTATGTTCCTATGGGAACTATCTCAACACACTCACCTCTATTCCCCTTTCTACAAAGTTCCCTTTCTTCTTGTCATTTACACACACACATACACACACACACACACACACACACACACACACACACACACACACAAATTCCGTCTCCTCCAATAGTTGTTTCATTATTCTGTTGTGGGCTTTTAATTTTGTTTTTTTTTTAATGATTTATGCTCTTCTATGGTCTTAGAATATGATCAGAACATAGAAGTTACGCAATAAATAATTACTGAATTAATAATTGAGATCGAAATTCATCTCCCAGCCAAAGCCACCACAAAGTGGTCTCCTGATCTTTCTCTTCGGCCCTGGTTCTCACTGACTCTCTTCTGCAGCTAAGTGACACAGAAAAATCTCCTGGATATCACCCGCCCTCCAGGTACATGCCAAGGAGAAGCCCTCCCCCCAAAGCTGAGCTCCCTACAGATGCACAGAGATGCTCCCTGGGCCTCATTGAGCCAGGAGCCACAAACACCTTTAGACTCACCCTGAGTTCCAGGCGGCTTCTTGACTCAGGAATTCAAAACACAGGACACCGCTGACTATGTACCCAACTTCCTCTCTACCAAGCTAGTTTTTTAAAAAGATTTATTTAGTAATTATTATGCATACATTGTTCTGCCTACACATACACCTGCACGCCAGAAGAGGGCATCAGATCACATTATAGATGTTGGGAGCCACCATGTGGTTGCTGGGAACTGAACTCAGGGCCTCTGGAGGAGCAGTCAGTGCCCTTAACCTCTGAGCCATCTCTCCAGCCCTCAAGCTAGTTTTAACATCAAGACAACCCATGCACAGGAACAAATACCTGGGAAGCAGTAAGCCCTGGTATGAGTGCACAACTAAAAGGAAACCCCATGGCTTAGGCAAGCCGCTCTACAACATGCAGTTTATTGGTGGACACCAGAGCTCCCAGACTTTACCTGGAGTGCTTCCTCTTTCAGCAATCAGCTCACCAGAACCTTTCTTTGAGCACCCCACCAACCCACCCACAACTATAAACTCCAGATGAAGCTTCAGGGTGGGATCTGGAAGCTAGCACTGTTAACCATTCCCTCATTTTAAAAAGAAGAATTAAAAATGTAAAAGTGACATTACTTACAGTGGGGGGGAAAAAACTTGAGCCTACAAATCTTGAGCTACCTATCAGAAAACCAGAAAAATAATAACAGTGTAGTTAATGAATTGGTGGCTGGGTCCTTGCAGATCCTGCCCTCCTAGTTCACACACTGGCCGGGTGTACAGTCATTGTCACCTCCTCACATAGCAATGATGTTGCAGTGTTTTGTGCAGACAGAAGAAAAATCTAATTCAGTCATTCTTCTGCTGTGATGGAGCAAAACGTGTTTCTGTTACTGAGAGGTGGGGGCTGGTGAGACGGGCTCAGAAGGCAAAGGCATTCGTTGCCAAGCACAGCAGCCTGAGCTCAGTCCTCAGAACTCACATAACAGGAGAGAACTGACTTCAGCAGGCCGTTCTCTAACGTCCGTAAGCCATGGCATGCACACACACACACACACACACACACACGTGCACATACACGCGCACACATGCACACACACATACACACAAATAATTAACTGCAATCATTTTTTAAATGAGAATTGAGCTTCATAAAACATTCTAGGGCTAACAGGATGGATCAGTAGACAAAAGCATTTGCCATGCAAGCCAAACAACCTGATTTCGATTCCTAGATCCCAAGGGGGAAAGAAAGATTAGAGTCCCAAACATTGTCCTCTGACTTCTACACATGTGCTAAGGCATGAGCCGCCTATACACACACACACACACACACACACACACACACACACACACACACATACACACACTAACAATTTCTTTTCAAAGAACTCCTGGTGAATTCTATTTTGTGTGATTCCCATCAAAACCAACTCAAAGTGTTTATAATTATTATAAAAGATAGTCATTAAAATTGACAACAATGAGACACAAAGTTTTAATTTACAATTTTACATCTTAATTTTTTTTTTTTACAAATTTCTGCTCTGTACATTTCAAATTATTCTTACCTCTGCCCACATCCCTTGCGTGAGAACTGTGGAACATAGTCACATCATGTCACAAACTCTAGCCGTGGGCCCGCACACCACAATGACAGTTGAGCTCACATGGGGCCCAGCACAGCACAGCTCAGCCCCATTGTAAGCCAAGATGAGTACCAATGTCCTAAATACGCATGGAAGTGACTCTGAAACACCATGCAAGTGCATGCCCTCAGCCCAAACAAAATGCAGTCTCAGTCTGAATTCTCTTTATCCCAGAGTGTCTGCTGCATAACACTAGAGAACAGGCAGTCAGAGTAGCAGAGAGCTCACTCTACACAAAGAGTGTGGGTTCTGGCTAACTTTTGCATAGTTTACAAAAACATAGGATCCAGTGAACACTCTGCCAGAGCTTTGGAATGAGTCCAGAGAGTGAAAGTTCCAAAGCTTAAGCTTCATTAACTTTACAGGGAAAAAAAAATCTATTTCTAACCACAGTACTTAGCAGATTGCATATTAATTAATCAATCAATTAGCTAATTGTGGTGGCTGGCTAGTGATGGGTGGTGAAGGGAAAGAAGTGAAGCAAATCTGGCAGAAATTGCAGAAAATCTGAATCCACACTGTGCATTTCAAGGTTCTTGCTTCAAGACACGCACTGCTGAATATGCTGGGAGGCAGGTGACAGGGTGTGTACAAGGAGAAGAGCCCGCTGCAGACAGAAGTGGGAGCCAGTTTTGTTCAGGGCAAGGCTCAGATTCTGGTGTGAGTGAAGCAAGAACTGACTGTGAGTCCTGACTGTAGTTCGAAGCCAGGTCCTTGTGTCAAACGACTTAGAAGCTGAAACTTGAGCTGGAAGGAGCCTGAAGCAGAGTGGGTGAGCTGGTCGGGAAGAAAGCATGCTTCTCCTCACATGTGTTCACAGGTTCCCTGAGTCTCTGTAGGAACCCCCACCTCCTCTCCAGCCCATGCCATGATGCTTCACCAGCTGTAGATCGACACTGAAGAAACATGGCCGCCACAGGCTCAGTCAGCAGTGGTGACGGTATCTGTGGTGAGGGCTCCTGGAACATCTGACTGAAGACATGCATGCATCTTTACCTCAATACTAGCCAGTGGTCCAGCAGGTCCCCGTGCTTATGTCTAAGTAGAAAAGCTTGACAGGATAGCTTCCGCCAATCCTGGCCTTCACTAGAACAGTGTGCTGTTGTATAAACACAAGGAAGTTTATGGGGAAGCCCTCAAGGGGACTCTGTGGTTACAGCCTGGGATTTGGGGAGCAGCTACTCCTGGAGTTGCTGTAAGGGTCATCCCACACGTGGATTTATTAGGTCGGCTTGCCTTTCTGAGTTCTGACTTTCCCTCCTTCTTCCTTTCTGTCTCTATCACACTCCAGCCAGTGTCTACCTATGCTTTCTCTGGCACTTCGGACTTTTTGGCTCTTTCTGAAGCTACCACCCTTTTCACGTGGCTGCTTGCTGAGCCCCCAAAAGAATGTAGATTTTTCTCCTCCTCTATCCACTTTCCTCCTCTTCTCCATCTTTTTTCTCTTCTCTATCTTCCTTCTCTTGGCATCCACTGAGATTTGTAGCTTGCCTGCCCTGGGGGTTTTCTTTAAAATGCTGAAAGAATGTCCTTGGTTTTCTTCTGAATCCGTTCTTAAATTCTTTTATTAATGAGAGCATTCCAAGATGGAACTGTAGTTTCCCTGTTAGCATATCCCATTCTGCCTTGCCCGTAGCATGTGAACAGACCCTTGCAGTCTCCCCTCAATCACAGAAATTTGTGCAACTACTTTGGAAATCAATTTGGAAGCTTCTCAGAAAATTAGGAATAGTTCTACCTCCAGACCCAGCTATACCATTTCTTGGCATAGACCCAAAAGATGCTGCGCCTTACCACACAGACACTTGCTCAACTATGTTCATAGCAGATGTATTCATAATAGCCAGAAGCTGGAAACAACTTAAATGTCTCTCAACCAAATAATGAATAAAGAAAGTGCAATACATTTACACAGTGGAATAGTACTCAGCTATTAAAAACAATGACATCATGAAATTTGCAGGCAAATGGATGGGACTAGAAAAGATCATCCTGAGTGAGGTAACCAGCCCCAGAAAGATGCACATGGTGTGTACTCACTTATAAGTGGATATTAGCCAGAAAGTACAGGATAACCAAACTACAATCCACAGACCCACAGAAGCTAAGTAACAAGGAGGGCCCAAGTGGGGACACTTGAACCTCACTAAGAAAGGGAAATAGTATAGACCTGACAGGGGTCAGAGGGAGGGGGATGGTTAGACGGAGGGAGGGAGCTGGGTCAGGGAAGGGGTGCTGGGAGCAGGAGGGATCAAATATGCAGATGACAGAAGGAGAGAGTAAGGAGAGAAAGAACTGGAATCTTTGGGGGTGAGGTAGGCCTCACTGAAAGGAGCTAGAAACCTAGAACAATAGAAACTGCCAGGTATCTACGACGGTGACCCTAGCTAAGACTTCGAGCAGTGGGGGATATGGAGCCTGAAACAGCCATCTCCTGTAACCAGAAATGACTTCCAGGGGAGAGATGGGTCACCAGCCCCACCACAAAACTTTAGATCCATAATTTGTCCTGCCTACAAGATAGGCAGGAATAAAGATGGAGCAGAAATTGAGGGAATGACAAAACAATGACTGGCCCAGCTTGAGACCCATGCCATAATAAAAAGCCTGCCCCCCAACACTTCCAGACAGACACCTAGCAAAACTGTCATCTGAGAGGCATCACCCAGCAACTGATGGAAACAGATGCAGAGACTCACAGCCAAACATCGGGCGGAGCTTGGGAAATTCCACAGAAGTGAGGAACAGGGGAGCGAAGGGTTGAAGGAGCCAGAGAGGTCAAGGACACCACAACAAAATATACAGAACCAACTAAACTGGGCACATAGTGGCCCACAGAGGCTGAACAACCAAACAGAGAGCATACAATGGGTATGCAGCTGGGTCTTCATGGAAGACTCCTAAAGCGGGAGCAGAGGCTCTCTCTGACTATATTGCTTGCCTCTGGATCTCTTTCTACTAACTGGGCTGCCTTGTCCAGCCACGATAGGAGGAGATGCACCTAGTCCTACTGCAACTTGATAAGCCAAGGCAGATTGATATCCATGGGAGGTCTCCTTTTTTCTGAGCATGTTCTGATGAGAAACAGGGGAGGGGAAGGGAAGGGAGGGGAGGGGAGGGGAGGGGAGAAGGAGGGACTGCGAGGAGAAAAAGGAGAGGAAGCTACAATAGGGATGTGAAATTATTTAATTAATCAAAAATTAAACTTCAAAAAAAAAGTCTGTTATGAAGAGTGGGAATACAGCTTGAACCCAACATGAATAGAAGTGTTGAACAATGTTGAGGCCGTTTCTGAGTTTCAGTGTTAAAAAAGAATGTCACTGCCAGGCTGAAATTTTCACTATCATTAACACGGCAAATGTCTTCTCTCACTGCTAGTAAAAGCATCGGACGCTATAAGGCTGGCTAAGGGTGCCACATCTCATCTCATCACCCATCTGGAAAGAAAAGATGAGCCCTGATGACATAATTGAGTGTCTAGGTCCAAGCCAGGCCTAAAGGTCGTCTCCTCTCTCTACCGTTCCACTTATATATAGATACAAGTCAGCGAATGCTTTTCCATCACTGCTGAAGCTAGCACACGTGGGATTTCCTACTCATTTCTACCTGTAGCAATCGTTAACTACATAACACTATCAATAGCTTACCTTGGTTTCTCCAGAAATAGTGAGCTGCTCAATTACAGCCGTGGGAAGATACAGGCAGCAACAAGGGTTTATCTAGGGACAAGTGAGCAGGGAAGATAAAGGCACAGACAGTGAGCGCGAGCCCAGGGCTGGCTTTCCCAGAACAAGGAGGCAGTTAGATGACACATAGATTCAAAGTCAAGCCCCCATTGAAAGAGATTCAATCCACTCAAGCGGTCTCATCTTCCTCATCCTCCCTCTCCTCCTCCTGCTCCTCCCCTCTCACCTAACACTGTTCACAGCAGAGAGAGAGACTGCTGGCAACACTATTCACTGAAGACAAGAGAGCATTGGAGTGGCCTGCTACTGTAACAGAAAACGCACTAGAACACCCAAAGAGGCGGGGGCCGTGACAGGATTAAAGCAAGCCTACAGAATTCAGCCCGCTGTACGTCCAGCCCCAGCGGCTGTCACAGTCGCGTGCGAAGTTGGGTCTTGTGAACCGCATGCTCTTCAGATGTGCTTATCGGAGACAGAGTACAGGGAAATGCCGAGGGCTCATGAATCATCCACCCTTGTGCCTGGCAGGAAACTTCTAGTAATTTATACTTTCCATCTGGATGCAACTTCAAAGACTAATTACCAGTGATAGCAGTGAGCCCCGGTGATTAATGGACAGGGGTCTTAGGAGTGGGGCCAAGAAGAGCCCGGTCTCAGCGTGACTAGAGAAAGACAAAAAGTTTTCCTCGACATAGCCAATGCTATTTAAAGCTTGTAACCTGATATGAGTAAAAGGAGGTGCCCTTGTTGAGTAAATTATTTAAACTTCACTCCAAGATCAGCAGTTTAGCTTCAAATGTCACTTGCGTCGGAGGTATCACCTCTACCTCTTGAATCACTAAGTACATAAAGAAGTTTCTGAAAGAAGGAAAGGCCACCTGACCCACCCTGGTTATCATTTATGGTTAATTATTATTAATATTAATAATTTCACATACAAGCATACATACCTCGAGGCTTCTACGCCCTCCGTGGGCATTCTCTGTCAGTAAGCGTAGCTGAGCCACACAGCTGAGGAAGTAATTAGCGAGCAAGTCCCACTGAAAAGAATTTAATCAAAATACAAGTTGAGCTCCTGTACAACGCCAAGTGACCTTTTCCTAAAGGCCCATATATTTTCCACCCTCCGTTTTCTCACCAGATCCAATTCCCACTGCCCTTTGAAGTCAGGGTCACCTTCAAAGTCTGAAGGCACACGTGCAAACTTGGAGCACGTCCCTCTGGCTAGGGTCTCCGAAAGCTTCTTGAAACAGTCACTCACCCTTAAAAGCACCCTGAGGAAGCCAGGTGTGTTAGTGTGTGCCTTTAATCCCAGCACTCAGAAGGCAGAGGCAGGCAGGTCTAAGTGAGTCCAGGACAGCCAAGGCCACACAGAGAAACCCTGTCTTGAAAAAAAAAAAATGAAAAAAGAAAAAAGAAAAAGAAAAGGAAAGCATATTGATGGTTAATTGGAAATCTGCACAGACTACTTTCAAGAATGACTTTCTTCTTGGCAAGGCTTGCCTAATAATGCCTATTTTTATTTACTTTCAAAATAGCTTATTGTTAGCATATATAGCAGGTATTTGGTTCCATGTTAGACTGAAGGTTGGGGAATTTGTGTGGATGCAGTGAAATTACATTAATTAGTAGTCGAAATTGGTATTGGTTTAGTTTATTATTCAAACCACTTGTCAAGACCATTTTTCCATGCATAAAATGCAAATAGCAGTCATGAGAAGTAACAGCTCAGAGCACAGAGCACAGTGAGGATGCAGAAGCTGCAACCATAGCAACGCTGGCAGATGGCTCCTTCCTTTCACTCTTCAGCTCTTGTTGCCTTATTTACTTTCTCTAAATTGGACTCCTGGGGTTGGGGGGTGCACCTTTGTGTATGGGCACCCATGTGTGAGTAGCAAATACATACATGTGTGTCCATGACTGTGGGGATGAGAGGACAACCGAGCATCGTTCGTAGGAGCCATCCAGGCTAAGACAGAGCCTCTCACTTGTTGGGAACTCATTAAGGAGACTAGACAAGACTGACCAGGGATTCCCCAGAGATTCACCTGTCTCCAACTCCCCAGCACGGGAATTACAACTATGCTTCTGTTTATTTTTTTTTTTTTAATATGAATTCTGGAAATCGAATTCAAGACCTCAGACACTTTACCAACCAAACTGTCCCTCCAGCTCTGAACACAGTTTGGATTGTCACATAGCACAAGCCTGTCACAACAGTTACCCCATCATAATTGTTTGCTTCTCCTCTTTTCTCGGGTTCCCAAATAGTCTTTCTTTACGCTGGGTGTTTTGCCGAGTACTTAAAAGCCCCGCCTGTTTCTAAATAATTCCCAAAGGTCTTTGCAAATATATCCTCAAACAGCATTTGAACTGTGCCGCCACCATCACACGCGCGCCTTTTGCTGAATCCCTGAGGTTGAGCAACCTCCCCACACTCTACCTAACTTACAAGGTTTACTAACTGCCTTCCTGTCTTATACCTCTCCTAACTCAGAGCTGCACACTGTAGCGAGAAGAAGGGGGAGGATCCATCTCGCCTAAGTAGACTTTGCATCCCTGTGACAGTCCATGCCCTCTGGCCTCGCCCACTTCCATGCCATTGAAATTGGAAAAGGGAGTGTGTGGGGGGGGGGAGGGGAGTAGGATGGCTAGCTCAGAAGGAGGCAGCATCTAAGCCCAGGCCTGATTACAAGTGTCAAGTGCCTTCTGAAATATTCTGGAGGAGAGCAAGAATGAGCAGATTTATAGGGCTCATACTTCACTGGGTTTTATTTTGGTGGTGCGTGTAGATGAGAAAAGATTAAAAGCCCAAACAAATGTCTAAATCATTTTTGCACACTCCTCACTAGGTTGTGCCGCTCTGGCTCTGTAGAGAGCATTCCACAGGGACAGTTCCCTTGCTGGTTCACTGAGATGAACCATAAGTGGGGGGTGGGGGGGGTGGGGGGGTAGAGGAAGGCAAGAATCAGGAGGGAAGTACTAAATTGTCAGAATATCGTCATTCTTGAGAAATATATCATGAGAAAAATGATCCCATTTTTAATAGAGTTTCCTTTGAAGTTTTAAGTACCAAAAACTAATTCAAGGGCTTGGGTATGGTGTAATTCAAGGCATGATTTATATTTAACACTTAAGGGTGTAGGGTAGTATTCCTTCCAGAAATATAAGTCTAGAGGAAGAAGAGAGCACTGATTAGAAAACTGTTTCTGTTCTCGCAGCTCTGAATTAAAAACCTAGCTTGAACTTTTCCCAGCCAAAACAGGCAGTAAAGGCAACTCACTTCCATCATCCAAGCATGGTAAAGGGTGCTTATTCTCTCTAAGCATGATGGGATTGCATGGGATTGCAAGAGAATGGATGGCTCTCAGCATTAACCAGAGCAAGGCTGAGACGTAAGGTGGCAGCCATCAACCAGTAGGCATATGTGTTCTGGCCCATGGGAGCTCTAGAGAGCCCCACACTGGCTGGAGAGCTCTTCCAGAGTGGAGCTGCAATCCCTGACTTCACTGCAGAGGAAAAAAAAAATTCTCAAGACAAGTCAAATAGGAAGGAAAGGTGGGTTTGTTGATTAAGAAAATGTGGCAATGTAGAGTAAAGCACAGGTATTACGGGAGGTGGGAGGAGGAGAGGGAGCACCCTGCTTAGGAAAAGGATAGCATGCCCACTTGTAGGGGGATTCTCAAGAGAGTCATCCCTAAGTACTCAAATGGCTTAACAATAGTCAGATATAGAATTTTGGTGAGTTCTGAAGTTACACTTGTTTAATAGGTTTTTAGGGACGTTTTCACTTTTTTTTTTTTTTCCTTTTTCTAAGATCATAGGGTAGTGCACTAGACAGAACTGCAGGCTGATTAAGGTCAAATCAAAGGTCACAGGGGTGGAAAGAATCCTTGCCTTATTAAATGTGGTAGTTTGAATAATAATGGCCCCCACAGGTTCATAGATTTGAATGCTTAGTCATCAGGGAGTGGCACTATTTGAGAAGGATTAAAGGGATTAGGAAGTGTGGCCTTGTTAGAGAAAGTATGTTACAGAGAGTGGGCTTTGAGGTTTCAAATGTCCATGCCAGGCACAGGCTCTTTCTAGCACCATGCCTGCTACCGTGTTTCCCATCAAAGTGATGATGAACTAATTAAACCTCTGAAACTGTAAGCACGTTCCTAATTAAATACTTTATTTTATTATTTTAATTCTTGAGAATTTTTATGTGAAATGTGATCGTATATATTCTCCATTTACCCCCTCCAAAATATCCCTATGCCAACTCTCAAACAACTTCACACTTTCTTTTTAAAATATGATAGATATTGATTTCCATTCAGAATTTTAGACTCAACAAGATAGGAAAGATGTTTACTTCAAGTTTGTCAAATACAAATAGCCAAATCACTATAAATGTAACATTTATATAATTCCTGATTATTTTGTGGTTCTTCCTGCAGTATGTAGTTTATTTTATTAATGTGTAATAATATAAATGTATATGTTTTTAAAAGAAACCTAATAAAAATGAAAAATAACCAACTGTGCTGAACAGTTTTATGTCAACTTGACACAAGCTAGAGTCATCTTGGAAAAGGAAACCTCAATGAGAAAATGCCCACACTAGATTGGCTTGTACTGCTCTTTCTTTCTTTCTTTCTTTCTTTCTCCCTTCCTTCCTTCCTTCCTTTTTTCTTCTTTTCTTCCTTTCCTTCTTTTTTTCTTTCTTTTTTCTTTTAATTGAAAATAGTTTCCCCTCCCTATACTTCTCCCAGCTCCTTCCCACCTTCCCTCCCCTCCAAATCCATTTTCTTTCTGTCTCTCATTATAAAGGAATAGGCTTCTATGAGGTAACAACCAAACATGACAAAATAAAATACAACAAGATGAAGCAAAAAGCATCATATCGAAGTTAGACACATCATCCCAACAGGAGAAAGAGAGTCCCAAGAGCAGGCACAAGAGTCAGAGACCCGCTCGTTCTCACACTCAGGAGTCCCATAAAAACACTAAGCTAAAAGCTATTATATAGAGACAGGTATCTGACATACATAGGCCATGTGCTTGATGCTTCCATCTCTATGAGCTCAGAAGGAAGGGATTTGATAGAGACTCCCAATTAAGAGTCTCTCTGCACATAATGCCCATCTATGATCTCTGTATGTGCTCCTATCTGCTGCCAGAGGAAATATCTCTGAATGATGACTGAATAAGGCACAGCTCTATAAGTATAGCAGAATATCAGAGAGAATCATTTTATTGATACTTTAAGTTTTTAGACCAGTAGTGTCTGGTTTCACCCTATGTCTCTGGGCTATCTAGTCTCTGGTTCTTGGTTACATTGGCAGTGTCAGGTATGAGTCCCATCTTGTGGAGTGGGCCTTAAGTCAAGTCAGACATTAATTGGCTACTCCTACAAGTTCTGTGCCACCAATGCTACAGCGTATTTTTCAAGCAGAACAAGGGTTTTGTGGCTGGGTTGGTGTTTATGTTTATCTTTTGGTAGCCTGCTGAGCATCTTCCCACCCCAAAGACACTAGACCAAAGGGTGTAGGCTCACTGCAAGCATCAGCCTGACTTCTCCATGTTCAAAGGTTTGTGTGAGTGTGTTCTTCCTTGATGATGGGGCACTGCTGTCACTTTGTGGGGAGCAACCCCTTGTCCTAGCAACAGCACCGGTTGCTTGGGGGATTTCTATGAGGAACGCCCTTGGCCAACAATTCAACAACTCAACTGAATGCAAGCCAGATCTGAAAGATTTGTCTGGTGACAAGAAATATCCAGTTGAGAATCCACATTCCCCATTATTAGGAGACCTCATTTAGGTCACCTTCATATAATTGAGAAAGCTTCCACAGCACGAGGTTCCCATGCCATACCTCAAATGCCCTCAATTCCAGCTCTCTATCCCTCTACCCTGTCTCTCCTCTTCCTCTCTACCTGATCCTCCTGCTTCCATCCCTAACCATCTCTAGTCGATCCATAAGACCTATTCTGTTTCCTCCTCCTAAGGAGATCCATGTGTCACCGCTTAACCCTCCCTCTGTACTTAACCTCTCTGGGTCTGCAGGTTGTAGCTTAGTTATCATTTACTTAACTAAGATTCACTTATAAGCAAATGCATACCATATTTGCCTTTCTGGGTCTGGATTACCTTGCTTGGAATGACTTTTTATTTTCCTAGTTCCATCCAATTGCCTGTAAATTTCATGGTGTAATTTTTATAACAGCCAAGTAACACTCCATTGTGCAAATGTACCACATTTTCTTTATCTGTTCTTCTGTTGAGAGACACCTAGGTTGTATCCAGTCTCTGACTATTATGAATAAAAGCCACAATGAACATAGTTGAGCAAATGGTAGAATGTGGTAGAATGTGGTAGAATTGAGCATCCTTTGGGCATATGGCCAAGAGTGGGATAGCTGGATCTTGAGGTAGATTGATTCCCAACATTCTGAAGAATCATCATATTGGTTTCCATAGTAGCTGTACAAGCTTGCACTCCATCAGCACTGGAGGAGTGGTCCACTTGCTCCACATCCTCGGCAGTATGAGATGTCACTTGTGATATTGATCTTAGCCATCCCGACAGGTATAAGATGGAAGGAACCTCAAGGTACTGTTGATTTGCATTTATTTCCCTGATGGCCAAGACTGCTCAACATTTCTTTGTTTCTCATCCATTTGAGTTTCCTCAGCTGAGAATTCCTTGTATAAATATGTACTCCATTTTTAATTGGATTACTTGGTTTTTTGATATTTCAGCTAGTCTTCAGTATACTCCAAAGAAGTGGGCTCTAATGCTTGAATAAGACACTAAATTACAAGTGAGTTGGGAAATAATGCTTTTACTCTAAAAAAAAAAAAAAATTTAGTTTTGTTTGTGAGAGTGCCAGAAAATTGTAGGTTTATCTCTGAAAGAAAAAAAAAACTGAAACCACACTAAACATTATATTCACTGAGCCTTTAAGAATGATTCATGGACCATCACAGAAGAGGGGAGCTAGAGAAACAGAAGACCTGCTTTGAGACAGTGTCTTCAAGACACGATAGAGATGCTATTCCTATGAAATCTCAACAGTATGTTTGTGCCAGCACAAGACCTGGACAATGATTATACCAGCTAACATGCCAACACAGATGGCAGAAAATTGTCATGAGGCCAATACCTAGATGAAGAGCTTTAGGCAATCTATTGGTGCTGAGAAGGGTAGAGTCAGTCTTCTCCAGGAATGAGCTACCCTGGTGTGTTATTCAATCCTAAGTGCTCACCCCTAAACATGGATACATATAAACAACATCAACTGGACTCTAGTCTATAAATGCATGTACATATATACATAACAATAATAACCATAGAAGAGGTCATGAATTCAAGGTGGGGGGAGGGGCACATGGGAGAAGTTGGGAGTGGAAAGGGGTGGGGTAGAAATGGTATAAAGAGGATGTATTCATGTCCCTGCCTTTTGGTACTAAATTATATTTAATGTTTCAGTATCTGAATCCACTAGTTATGTGGGCAACTTTAACCCATTATGAAGCCAGCATTTGGTTAAAAGGGGGAAGTCATTTGTCTCCAGCATGGTGCAACAGTAAGGGTCACATCCTACTGTGATCAATGTTGGCCTTTTGCGCATTGATTAACATATCACACTCAGATGTTTTATTGAGAGCAAATCTTCTAGAGGGATGTGATTGTGCTCATATTTTAATATCTTCAGAGTCAGAGTCTCACCCCCAGATATCCCCAGTATACATCCAAATGCTGAATTGCTTGCTTTATCACTTTAAATGATTTAAGCCGATGAAAGGACACTCCACTTGTTTGCTCAATATCCAATCGAAATGGAAACGCTTAGTTGAGTGCAGATCCCCTCAAAGTCTCTTCCCCTCCAGTGCCAATTACACAGAATGAAAGGTGCACTCCGTGCAGCCCGCTTTGGATAATAAATCACTAAATTGGAAGTTTTGGTTACCTTGCTGGATTTGATAAGAAAATTAATAGAATTAGCAACATATCTGTCTGTCAGGGAGATACACAAAAGAGGGAGGGGGAGGATAGAAAGGGAGGGAGGAGGAGAAAGAGGGAGACAGAGACAGAGCAAGAGAACAAAGCCAACCTCGTGTCAAATATCAAATAACACTGCATCCAGAAACACCCAGAAGCCACCACACTACTGATAACAATTAATTCTTCTTCTTCTTCTTCTTCTTCTTCTTCTTCTTCTTCTTCTTCTTCTTCTTCTTCTTCTTCTTCTTCTTCTTCTAATCCTAAACAGATCCAAACTGGACCGTGAGGGACTGGGATCGGCTTCTCTAAGGGGCCTCCCCCATCTTCTTGTTTGGGGGGTGGGAGAGCGTAACACACTTTGCTTCTCTCTGTCTGGGGAGGGTAATTGTTTACACGAAGCTGCTGCTTCCCAAACAGAGTGGAAGATGAGAGTCATTTTCTACGAAGACCCTCCTCGGTGGCCCTTCCTCCTGCTCCTTTTTCTTTAAATATATATGAAGCTCTGTAATTAAGCTTTGAAGAACGTTCCCAACAGCTGTATGTGATAATGGACCATCACTGTGGGCGCTTTCTCTCCCTGCAGCTGCAGAGCTTCCCATTCAAAGCAATTAATTGATAATTGTAAAGCGCCTCGAAAGGAGGAGTGGGGGCCTCCTGTATGTGAAACGTTGCTCTTACTGTGGCTTTGCCAGCAATCAGAAAGCCAGGCCCTCTTCAGACACACCTCTGAAAAGGAGGGGCAGCGCTAAGGGCCTAAAACAGCTGCTGTCTCCAGGGCATGGCCCGCAACTACAGACCGGTAGACTCCTTCTTAAGAGATACCCTAGGCTAACGACTAAAGGGGGCTTTACTGAAAATGAAGCCACATTAAGGAGAGTAAAGCTTTGATTCTGATACACTTAGCATTTTTACATGTCTACACCAAAGTGACAATTTGCACCACACTTTTCCTTAAAATGCACATCTTAAACTAAGTACATAGGGCAAGAGAGGGCTTATTTGCAAGTTGAAAATGCTCACAGCTCATCAAGTTAGGGAAGGCTGGCCTTGTATGCCGTGTTTTGTTGAGAAATATCAAGCCAAAAGATACTGCAGGTTAACCCAGATATTTCTGCTTTTCCCAACAATGCATAGATACAAGAAAATGGCTGAGCACCGGGGCATCAGTTTGGTTTCCAGCAGACTTCACTGTTTTCTTTCACTATTTCAATGTTAAAATCCTACTGGACATACTTACGCTTCTACTGTCTGAGTCTTTGACATCATTGGTCCTAAGAAGCAGTGAGATTATATGTTTCAAAATGAAAGCGAGTCTTCCTGGAGATATTACAGAGAGGTGACTACAATTCAAATGTTATTTCTCGAAGCAGTAACTTTAGATATGAAGTCATGAGCCTGCTGGCATCCATTGATGCTAAGAACTATGGTGAGGAACTTGCGACCAATCAGAGACCCAGTGCATGGATATGTCTTCTTTTTCTTGATCCTGGCAACTCAAGATTACTTGTAAACATGATGTTGCTAAGCAACCAATTGCTGGTTTCTCAATCCCATTGCTTAGGGGGGAAAAAAATCACAGATGCTTAACAGCACCCAGCAATGCTCTGAAACTCAACACTTTGGAAACCAAGGTCTCTGGGAGTCAAACAATGGCACCAGTGGACATGAATGCTGAGGAACTCCACAGAGTGCTGTGTGAGAGCCACATACATAAGACAACCACTGATTTGATGCTACCAAAACATAAATTGCAACCCAAGAAAACTTAGTCTTTTAAGCCTTCATGCTTGAGACTTCTAATTTTAACTTTTCCCCAAAAAAGTGATGGTTTCTGGGGCTATAGAGATGGCTCAATGGTTAAAAACACAAGCTGCTCTTCCACTGGGCCTGTATTGTATTCCCAGCAACCACACAGCAGCTCACAACCATGTAACTCCAGTTCTCATGGACCCATCGCCCTCTTCTGGCCTTCACAAGTAATGCATGCGTATGATACACAGGCATACTTTCAGGTAAAATTCGCCCACTCTTATAAAAAGTAGATAAACATTCTTTTTAAATTTGTGGCTTCAATAAAGACTTCCAATACTAACAAAATCTCAAGTTATCTGGAACCTTCTCAATTGTCAATTCTCAATTGTCATTGTCTTAGCAAAAATGGAAATTTTCACAAAATTAAAGCAAAGACATCTGGCTTGTTTTTCCTACCATCTTGGCTGTCCTAAGCTTGAATAACAGAGCCAAGATTAATTTCTTTAACATAGTGAAGGGGTGGCCAAAACAGGTGATTAAAGGTGGTTCTGAAATACACAGAGGTTAAGGTAAAAGAAAAAGGGGACACAGCATTAAAGCCCACCCCCCATAGATATGGCACTTGCAGTAGCCCCCAACAAGAACTCTGCAGCCCAGAATTTTTTTTAGAATACATGGCCTTTCTTCTAACACACTAGGCCTCTCCTACAATGAGGTATACTTATAACAAATTGCTAGCCTAAACCGTTTTGACAGTTCCATCTCCTACAGAGTGATAGAAATTCACCTCACCAGCTTTTCTTCCAATGGACTCTAGATGAGTCAGTCACTTCTCTCTTGCTGTGATAAAGTGTTAGGACCAAAGAAACTTTAAAAAGTTTATTGTGATTACGGTTCCCGAGTGAAAGTCCATAATGGTGAGGGAGGCAAAGAAGCAGGTGGCTCGACTGGGAAGTTGGGACATGATATCCCAAACCACACAGGAAGCAGAGAATGGAAACTGGAAGAGAGGCGTGGCTATGAAGCCTCAAAGCCTGCCCCCAGGGAAATATTTCCTCTTGCAAAGCTCCACCTCCCTCCCCTAACAGTGCTAACAACCAGGGACCAAATGCTGCCAAGTGTGAGCCTATGGGGGACATTCTTCTTTCATTCCAGGGGGGGATCTAATTTTAAATAGTGCAAATAAAATCCCATGGTCATGTAAAAGAGAGAGACAGACAGACAGAAAGACAGAGACAGTGAGAGACAGAGACAAGAAAGAGAACAAAATAATTTTGCTGCAAAAATACATTCTTTATTTGTATTATTTTTAAATTATGAGCTGATTTAATTCTTACAATGTTGCTTGAGAGGTGCCACTACCCTCCCGACTTTAAACTAAAGTTAGCTGGAGAGGAGGAGTTTGAAATATCTGGCACAGTGCCACAGGTCTGTAATCCAAGCCACTTAGTAGCATGGGAACACTGAAACAGAACAGTTACAATTTCAAAGTCAACCTGGGCTGCAGACCACTTGCCAAGCATGCACAGGGTCCTAGATTCAACCCCCAACATGACCAAATAATAATAAACAAAAACTAATTTTATTCTCAGAAGCATTTAAAATGACACTTAAATTAGGATGTAGGATTGATCCATATGGCTTGCTATAACTGAACAGGTTGTTTTAACTGTAAAAATGTATTAATTCTTTGAAAAATTCAAATGTACATACAATATATGTTGATTATATTCAGCTTCTACCCATCTTCCTAATTCCTCCTAGATCCACCCTCTGTCTTTTTCCCAACTTTGTGTCCTTCTTTTTTCTCTCTTTATAAACCTTAGTCCAATTTGTGCTGCCACCACCCACCAAAGAGCAGGTGAACTACCAGAGGCCCCGTCCTCAAATAAAACTGCCTCTTCTACCCTCTAATGTCATCAAGTGACAGTAGCTTCTTAGCTAGGGATAAGAGGTTCATGAGCCCCTCCCCATTCATGCTACAATGTTTACTGTCTTGAGCTCAGGCAAGTCTCATGCAGGCAACTACAGCTACTGTGAGTTCATAAATGCAGGTCAGAAGATACTGTCTCACTCCAGTTCCCTCCAGTTCTAAAACTTTCTGCCTTCTCTTCCTTAAAGGTGCCTGAGTCTTGGGGAGGAAGTATGTTATAAATTTATTATTTGTAGATAAGCATTATATTGACACTTATTCTCTGCACTTTGACCAGTCTTGAGTTTCTATGTGAACAGACTTCCACTACACAAAGAAATCCCCTGATGAGGTCTGAGAGCTGTGCTAACCTGTACATCTAAAGATTCAAATTTAGATGGCAGTTTGTTACTGTGTCCATTTAGCAAAGCAACAGTAGTAGGTTTATCCCTGGGCCTATGAGCCTCTCAGCCATGAGTCATTGGCCAGATTTATGGGTTTTCACCTTTAATTGAACCAGAAAGCAGTGGTTTGCCTTATACCATCTGTGCCAATATTACATTCGTGGGCATATCTTGACACACTAGTAATTATTGTAACCTACAGAGTTCAAAGCTGGGTAAGACTGTTGATGCCTCCCTCTACACACAAGAAGCCTGCATAGCACCTTCCAGCACTATGAAGCTAGGCAGCAGGGAGGAAGCTTCCTGATAAGTCCCAATTTGAATTCTCTATGTTCTGTGACTAAAACGTGTGGCGTTTTCAGCAATAGGGTCTTACCATCAACTTCTTGTGTGCAGCCAAGACAATAACAACAGCCTGCATTGTTTGGGATGTCTCCAGGACACCCCTTACCAACAAGACTAAAGAAGGTATCCCACACCTGGCACTAAGATTTTTATTTGATAATCTATGACTTCTGGGGGAGCATTATCCCTATATAAGGTAACTCCAAATATAAACACATATATAAATATATGTATATATATATAATTTTTCATATGGCTTCATATCCTCAGTGTTAGTAATCTCTCCTCCCACTCTTCCCTCTGTCCTACCCTCCCATCCCTCTCCCTCTTTAAATTTCCCTCCCCATTATTTCCCCTTTCCCCCTTCACATCACCTGGGTTCTACTATCCCCATTCCCTCCCTTAAATAAGAGCTTTCTTATCCACCCTTATAATGGTCCCTTTCTAGTTTCCTGGAGTTAATCTACAGTTACTCCACAGTAACAAACAAGTCTAAACTTTGCACACTAGGATCCACATATAAGTAGGAACAATAGAACATGAAACGTTTGTCTTTTGGGGACCGAGTTACTTCACTCAATCGCATAATTACACTTTTCTTTACAGCGGAATAGAACTTCACAGTGCATAGGTGCCACATTTTCATTACGCAGTCATCAGCTGATGGCGACCTAAGCTGTTTCCTTTGTGAAATGTTGGGAACAGAGCAGCAGGGAACAAGGAAGAGGAAGTAGCCCTGGGGTAGGAAATAGAGCTCATTCTGTACATGCTCAGAAGTGTGTCCGAGTTCTGTGAATTATCTATTTCTAGTTTGTTTAAGGAACCGCCACACTGACTTAACAGTGTCTGTTCCCAGTTGAACTCCGATCAGCAGTACATAAGGGTTCCCTGTTCTTCACAATCTTGCCAGCATTTCCTGTCCCTTCCAAACAACTTTTAAGTAGATTGTTCAAGCCACCTACACAATAAGAAGAAATCGATGCACTATAACTGTGGCCACCATGTTTTTATTATTATTATTATTATTATTATTATTATTATTATTATTATTATTATTTGCAAACTAGACCCGTACACCAACATTATATAAATTTTGCCAATGGCAGAGTGCAGTTTAGAGTATTCAGTAAGATAATGCATGTGGAGTCTCTGAGGAAGCACCTAGCACGTAGGGAGAATTCAGGAAGAGCGTGCCACTGCTGTCCTGCACAACTGATGCCATAAATAACGCTGAGAAGCTTTTTGGGCATGATCTCTTTGGTGCCGGAATAACTTCTTGAGCTGGAGATGCCACTCAATTTGTAGAGCTCCGGCCTAGAATGAAAATGAGCTTCTTTTTAAGGAAAGAACCAACAGGCAGCTGGATGGTGTCACTGGGCGCCTGGCGCATCATCTGAGCCCCTCTTCCAAGTAGCAGCAAATGCACTCACCCCCGTGAATAGTGCTCACTCGACCCTAGCTAACTAAGCACACCTCTCAAGACACAGCACACTTTCTCTAAGCTAACAATAAAACCAGATTATGCCTCTCCCATAAAGCAATAAGAAACTAATTCCTCATAAAGTTCAGCCTGTTAAATCCTTTCTCTAACCATGGATGAACTAATCCACTGACCAAAAAGGGCATCTACAGAGGTGCTAAGGGAACGCTGTCCCTCGCCTCAGAACTTGCTCCCGGCCTTCTGGATTTCCCTTAGATGAACTGAAATCACACAGGGGGCATGTTCAACCCGTGCTCACACACCTCAGCTGCAAAACCACGCCAGGCTCATTAAGTGCAAACAACCAACACCTGCTCTAAAACTACGGCCGCGCATGCGCACGCCCCTGTATCTTGCTCGATTGCTAGGTCGGCCGCAGAAGGGGATGGGGAGAGACCATCAAGGCATAGACTGTTCCAGAATCCCTTCAAATCAAGCAAAGTGAGAACAAAGGCGGAGTAATCCTGCTAAATCCACTGAGAATCGGGAAAGGTTTGACTTGAGACTGTAATTCTCCGCCCATGTGTCCCCACTATGACGTGATACTTAACATGTGTTTAGTGGGGGCTGATTCGCCGTCACGGCATTGCTCTGACACAGGTGCAAATGTGTTTTCACCTGAGGGTCACCGTAATAGGATGAACATTTCTTTCCTCCACCTCAGACTCCAGAGGTTGAAGCGTTAACATTAACAGTTTTAAAGAATGTGGTCATATTTAGAAATTGGTTCTATGCAAGGGTATTGTAGTTAAAATTAGGTCACTAAAGAGCCCCGAGCTGGCCCATCAGAGTAGCCTGAATTGTCTATGGTGAGGCTGCCCACGCCAATTAAGAGTGCACTTCTATAATTAGAGTTTCTGGGCTGTAATAGACAATGCTAAAAGGGCAGGAAAACATGAATTTTCCAAACTAGAGGTACAACGTGCACCTAAAGGAAACAAGGAAAGAGAAGGGGACGCAGACAAGGGGAGCCAGTGGGATGAACGTGTGCACTTAAGTGTCGAGAGCTGCGATGTTGCCACGCCTAAAGATGGCACTGGCTTCCGCCTTCCACCACCACCACCACCACCACCACCACCACCCACGGTGAGTGCTCTCCCTGGTAAACAAGTCCTTATACGGCTATCAGCACAGGCATCAAGCCTTACGGTCTTCGTGACTCATTTCGGACCTATGGAGAGGCTACACGTGGCTCTCCCTGATTGGCTCTTGCTGAGGGTATAAGCCTTCATTCCTGAGTAAACCACCTTGAGAAGGAACCTGGTTGTCTTGAGTCTTATTCCTGCTGGTCAGGAAGGGCACGGACACTTAAGATGCTAAAGTTTAACTGAAAGGCACTAATAGTTACAGCTATCAGCTATATACAAATTATCCAACCCAAGATTCATATAAGATTATAATATTTTTAAAAAGATCTAAACAACATATAAGATGTATCTATGCGGCTGCAGGGAGAGATCAGCATGTGTGTGTGGACACACACACACACACACACACACACACTCATGCTTGAAAGAATAAAACTAATTTTTAAAGGTGTATAATAAATTTTAAGGGTATATTTCAGGGAGTAGTGGCACGTGCCTTTAATTCCAGCACTCAGGAGGCAGAGGTAAGCAGATTTCTGAATTTGAGGCCAGCCTGGTCTACAGAGCAAGTTTAAGGACATCCAGGGCTACACAGAAAAATACTGTCTTTAAAAAAAATAAAATAAAGTAAAAATTCCTTTAAAACACAGCTTACCTCCAAATATATTTTTATGTGCTGAGCCATATACTGTGACCACATGGAGACTAAGCTGTAAAACAGCCATTTAAATACTAGAAAATGGCCCAATATGTGATCATTAGGCTGGTGGATCACTGTGAGTTCGAGGCCAGCCTGGTCTACAAAGTGAGTCCAGGATAGCTAAGGCTACACAGAGAAATCCTGTCTTAAAAAAAAAAAAAAACAATCCAAAACAAAACAAAACAAAATAAAAAGGCAATAAACTTCTAAATAATCCATAAATGGAAGACAAAATATAAACAAAGTTATAGAATATTCTAAGTAAAATGGTTGGAACAACTTGCAAACATTGTGATAAAACTGAGGCTGGAGAGAAGGTTCTATTTTAAGCTCATGTTTGAACCTCCCTGGGTAAGTTTTGAAACATTACACAGTAGCTACAATTCCTAATAACTAAGATATGCAGTCAACGAGGTGCTTAACTGTGTGTGAATAGATGGAAAAGAACATTTGCTTTACATATTCAAAGCCATCAGAAAACACTGAGTCCTGCTTCGTGCAGCAGACGGAATGGAAGTGCGGCTGATAATGTTAAGTGAAATAAACCAGGCAAAGAAAGCTAGATGCTGTGTGGTTCCATTCGTGCAAAATGATAGCACATAGAAGAAGATGAGGAGACATTGCAGTGTGTGCAGCAAAGTCACAGCCAAAGGGTGTCCCATTACCCAGGGAGGTGGTTAAAATCAGGAGTCCTATGCGACAGGAGTGTTTGACATGTAACATACATGTGCCAAGTTCATTAGCACAACAAACACATGCCATGACCACCGCAGTGCACCCCCATAACATTTCGACACTATTTTTCTACAAAAACTTAAAATCACAATGGATTAAAACAAAGGCAATAAAATAAAATAAGCAAATGAATGCAAAGAACAAAAGCTAATGGGACACGAGCCAGACATTCAGTAAGAAGACCCAGAAAGCAAAATGTTGTTTCAGAGAAGATTAACAAAGTAGCAAAGCCAGTGAGATTTGGTTCACTCTTTTTTCTTTTCTTTTTTCTTTTTTTTTGGTTTTTCGAGACAGGGTTTCTCTGTGTAGTATTGGCCATCCTGGACTCACTTTGTAGACCAGGCTGGCCTCAAACTCATAGTGATCCGCCTGCCTCTGCCTCCCGAGTGCTGGGATTAAAGGTGTGCGCCACCATGCCCGGCTCTTGGTTCACTCTTTTTAAAGGCACAAATGACATCAGGATTGAACACAACCATCACTATTAATGACACAGAACTGTTAAAAAAGATATGTCAAAAAAGTTAGAACAACTTTAAGCTAGTTAGAAGCTTCATAGTAAAGAGGCAAGTCCTGAAAAAATACATTTTATTCGTTAGAACTGAAATGAGAAGAAATGGAAATCAAAGCATTCTTATAAATCCTTTTCAATGAAACTTAAATTTAACATTGTTCTCTTCAACTTCCAATCCCCCACAAAAAATAATTGTTATAATGTCGATGCCGCCCCCGACCATCAGGAAAGACACTAACACCGGGAACTCTTCTTGCCGCAGTTTTATTCAGGATCCTGGACTACTGGAGTGACCCCGGGAAAAGCTCCCACAGAACCTTTATAGTGTGCCTGGTCCTATCAGAGACTGCCACGTTGTCGCTCCTGGTTGGTGTGTTCAGATCATGCCACCTCACACTATGCCTTGTTCGAATCAAGCCACCTCACACCATGCCTTCAGGCATGCGCATAAGGGGGGCTTGCTCACTGCGCATGTGCATAAGGTTTACTCACTGCGCATGTGCAAAAGGGGTTCATTGCGCTGGGGAAGCAGCAGGGGGTGCTGCTATCTGTGGCTCTCCACATTATAATGTTTGCCAAAAGCAAGTCATTGTAGGAAGCAAACTTTTATGAAGGAACTATGATATCCCACACACCTCACCTGCAGCTCCAGTTTTCAGAGCTCCAGATACCCACCAGCACCCACAATCTCAAACTACCAAATAAAAATGTCTGGAAATAAAAAGTTCATAAACTTTAAACAATATGCGATTTGAATTGCATGGGAGAATCTCACACCCTTGCCCTTGGTCCTGTTCCCACCACCTGGAAATCTTCATGACAGTGAGCGAACTGGGTAGTGTTCTCATGTGGATTCTGAGGGAGACTACCAGCCCCATCCCACACTCTAGTGTGTGCCTGTCTCATTTCAAGTCTCTATTGCTGTGAAGACAATTCACAGCAAGTCTTATAAAGAAAAACAGTTCATTGGGGCTGGCCTACAGTTCGGAGGTTCAGCCCATTGTTGGCATGGCATGAAGCATGTTGGCACGCAGGCAGACACGGTGCTGGAGAAGAAGCTGGCACTTCTACATTTTGATCCTCAAGCAGCAGGGAAAAGAATTTGTACCACTGAGCCTGGGCTTGAGCATCTGAAACCTCAAGCCCACCCCTCAATGACATACTTCCTCCAACAAAGCCACACCTACTCCAAGGCCACGCCCACTCCAACAAGGCCACACCTCCTCATACTGTCACTCCCTAGGGACCAATGGGGGCCGTTTTTTTTTTATTCAAACCATCACAGTCCCTGTCTAGAGTGAGCTTGAAAGAAACAACTGCTTCATGTATTTTTATTGCATCTCAGAGCAAAGGTTAAGAATGCTGTAAGAATATAAAAATATGCAGCCCTAAGCAAATAGCTGTGCCCACCAGATGGCCAGGAATGTAGTGCAACCCTTGACAGAGACAGTATCACTGGACAGTCAACACAAAACTGACTGAAATGTTGGGGTTAATGTCTGACAAGAACATTGAAGTGATTACTATAATTTTTTCAAGTGCTGAAAAAAAAATAAGCTCAGACACAGAATATGTTGAAAAGGTTCAAATTGAGCTATGGAGATAAATATATGTCAGAGGGAAATACATGAAATAAAATCAATGGCAGATGAGAGGAGATAGAAAAAAAATAAAATGAGATGATTTGAGCAGATATAGAACAAAGTAAAACACACAGAGAAACAGAATTTTAAAATATCTATATGCTGTGGGATAAAGCCAAGCAGCTAATTAAAAATTTAATTGGAATTTCTAAGAGAATGCTAATGAGAGAGAGACAGAGACAGAGAGACAGAGAGGCAGAGAGAGAATATACTTGAAAAGGTAATGGTGAGTAGTTTCTAGACTTGATTGACATTATAAAGAACCAAGGTCTCAGAAACTCAACATAACAGGATACAAGAAACATGCAAAACCTTTGCCAAAAACCTCACAACCAGATTGCTTAAAATCAGTGAGAAAAAAACACCTTAAAATATTCAAATTTTATCTTTCTAATCTTTCTGTGGTGTGTGTGTGTGTGTACATGTATGAGTGTATATGTACATATTTATGAGTATGTGTGTACATGTGTGTATGTGTGTATATAAGTATGTGTACATGTGTATGAGTGTGTATTTCTGTGATTGAGTGTGTGCATTTGCATACAGTGACACATGTGTGGTGACCAGAGGAAGATGGTTCAGAGCTGCATGTGTCAGGATAACCCCCAAACTGTAAACAATCCAAATATCCAACTACAGCACAGACAAACTGTGGTGACTCTATACAGTGGATTCTACACCAAGAAGGTAACTGCCACCTGTAAGTCTCATAAACTGTATGATGGTTGACAGCATCTCACACACCTTACACAAAATTCTGTATATTTTAACAATATGTAAAATTAATCTGTGGAACTTATAGATTGTAGGGGAAGTTTAATTCAAAACATGGCTGCTCTGGCAAGAGATCACGTCCAAGAACCTAAGTCTGTGTGATCCAGCTGGAATATAAACACACCTTTAATACTAGAGACAGAAGCAAACAGATGCGAGTTCAAGGCCAGCCTGCTATAGAGCAAGTATCAGGTAAAGAAAAGCTTAGGTCTGGTCATGGTGGTACATGCCTTTAATCCCAAACAATGAAGGTCAAGTTAGTTTGTAGAAGGAAGCACCCATGTTTAAAACTGATGTCTAATTGAGTAGCAGAAAAGGTGATGAATCAGAGATTTGACAGAATAGGAGATGACCAACTCAGGGGGCCGGGGGGTCGGTTTTACTGGGAGAGTTTTACAGAGAGAGTGTGAATGAGAGAACAAGCTAGACCCAGGTGA
Source organism: Acomys minous (assembly GCF_964271855.1). Lineage (NCBI taxonomy): Eukaryota > Metazoa > Chordata > Mammalia > Rodentia > Muridae > Acomys > Acomys minous. The sequence continues at coordinate 9,988,048 of NC_140493.1, read as the reverse complement.
AGACAGAACAAGCCAGAGAATGAGAAGGAGCTAGAACATTAGAAAAGATTGCTGGAGTTAGTTTGAGGCCAAGCAGAGCAATTCAGAGGCTGAGAGAAAAGCCAGATTGAATAAGTCAGCTGAGAGAGGAGTTTGAGCCAGAACAGCTGAGTTGAACCAGCCAGCCCAGAGCTCAGAAAGAACAAGTAAGGGTGAGCTCATTAAGCAGTAAGTCTCAGAGGCTGAAAACATTCTAGGCCTAAGTTAGATTGTATGGAGGCTAGAAGCTTCCAAGACTAGGCTTAGGTTAACAGAAGGAGGCAGTAAGCCTCCCAGACAACAGTTGAAACAGGCAAATAAAAGATCCTTGAACAATAGATACCCCTTTGGGTGCGGTGAAAATAAGAAAAGCAAGTGATTTACACACATACATTGTAGCGACAATTTCAGTTTCTCTAAAAACCCAATTACGTTATGTGAATATATTTTTATTTTAATCCCAGTGTGGGATGGGGCTATTTCAGACTGTCCACCACAGCTAACTATGATTGGTCTCGTGCCCTGGCAGGGGCATGATTTTGCCAGCTGCAGATAGTTTACATCTGGAATTCCAGGGACTCTTTAGAGAGTATATAAATACCAGAGCCCCAGGAGAGGCGATGGCTGCTGCTCCCCTGGCTGCTGCTCCCCCTGCTGCTGCTGGTTGCTGTTTGCTCCCGCTCCTGGCTCCTGTTGCTGTTGTTGGATTGCTAGTTGCTGGCTGGAGATATCCTGACAACGAAGACCAAACTTGCCCAAGGAACTCACCACCCCTAATCAGCCATATTGACACCCCTTCCCCTCTAACCTTCTTTCTCTCCTACCTAGTGTTGAACGGGATAGCAGCGGGGTAGAAAAGTAGATAAAAGAACCTTTAAAAAGTAGCCAAAGGTCAGGCTACAATATATACAGAGAGAGAGGGGCGTGGAGGAATATCTTAGACATGAGTAAAGAGAATAAGGCTTTGTCAGGATGAGCACTGGGGGAGGGCCTGAACTCTGCCCATGCTTACTGTCTTGGTCTAGGGGGTAGTCACATGGCACCGATTTGGACCAACTCACTAACATTTGCATTGACGCTCCAAGCGTGTCTCATAAGAAGGGCATGTCAAAGCAGAACCGCGCTCGCAGGAAAGAAATCCATTTTCATTACAGTAGAAATGAGGGCTGGGCCATATGTTCAACCTGCCACATCTATTCGAAATAAATGACAGCATTTTGTTCTCTGCAGTTCCAAACTGTTACGGTTTTGTCGTTGTTTTAACGAAGGCAGCGAACCAGGGAAAAGTGAAGAGTTTGACACGTGTGGGAATGGACAAAATGAAGTTTAGGAAATAAGAGATGGAGCCAACCCCCAGCCAGCTCCCAGGCTCCCGAAGAGCAGGGGTAAGGAACAAACAACTCCAAGGCTGATTTCTTTACTCCATCAAAAGTACTTAAGCCCTTTCCATGAGTATAATATAAATATGGATAATGGAATTGATTTTTTTTCTTTTATCAAACATACAGGAATAGATCAGGTGAGCACATTGCCTGCCAGCTACTCATCCAGAAAGCGAGACACTTTCCCGATGCGGCCCTTACGATTACAAACATTCGGGCACCTTCTGGGAGAATCGCTTTCGGCGCCCATGGCTTTTTTTTTTTTTTTTTAATAACCTCCAGGATGGTGGACTCGGCCTCTGAGCATGAGCTAGGAAGTTATTTGGGTCTGTGCTGATAAATAGCAGAGGTAAACGCACTCGCTCAGAATGCATTGATTTCCCCCTGAAATTTAGCCATAGCTGCAAACGCATAGGACCAGCCTTAAAGGAAAAGTCCAGAAGGAATGTTGATGGACCAAGGCTGGTGGGGGCTGTTGCTTGCACTTCAACTGCTATTGTGAGAAAAATGTGCGCTCTGCTCACCCTTCCAGGGTGTGCCTCAGTCCTCCTGCGCATCATTCGTTGCTTCAGACCACAAGGGTGGGCACAGGGGCTCAGTGAACAACAGGAACACCCCGTCTACACCATGGCACCCTGAGTATATTCTCATTAACAATCACTTGATGAGGGACAATCACTTCCACTTTCTGAGTTCCGTTTCCGGAAGAGTGGCAAGCGGCTTCTTGACCACTTTTGTTTGTTCTGTTTATTGGGTTCTTGCTTTGTTTTCCGTTTGTTTGTGTAAGGTTATGAAGCCAGAGGACCACTCTAACAGGTTCTCTCCTCCCGCCCTGTGGTTCTCAGGGATGGAATTCAAGACAGCTGGCCTGGCCGCCGGCATCTTTACTTGCTCAGCCAGTTCACTGCCCTACTGTTTTGGTTTGTTGTTGCTGGCACGGGGTCGCACGTAGCTCAGACTGGCCTCCAATGGCTGTGTCCCAGACCTGGAGTTCAGAGCCTGGCCACTGGTACCCAAAATCTCTGACAACTGCAATCATAGTGTCAGCATTTGGAAACCAGGAGCTACACAGCTTGGGTCTGACAGAATAGGCCTAACAGGCAAAGTCAGAGGGAACAGTGTCTTGAGACCTGACTTCTTCCCTCAGATCCCTCTTTGACCCTGAAAGGTGAGCAAATGTCTGGTGCATCGTGCAGAGGTTCAGGGTGTGCAGAGCTGGACGAGGGAGCCGGCGACAGGGCTAGGAGGTTGGCTTTGTGCCTGCTGCTGGATGCTGGGTGCTAGGTAACAGGTACAGGATGCCCTGTGCAGGGTGTGGGTGTTGGGTGCAGAGTGCTCCACCTCCTGGTTGCAGGAAGTACGGCAGGAGACAAAGCCCCGTGGCAGCCCCCTTCTCCCAGACACCCTGTTGACTCCCCGCTGCTGTGCTTAGCTTTCCAAGCCTAAGTGCTTTTTAATTAGCCTGCCTCACTTCCCAGAATCATCCTGGTTGCTGGCGACCTCATGCATGGCACCCCGCGCCACTTCTGCCAGCGGTGCCCAGACCGCCCTCCCGGCTCAGGCTGCCAGGAGCTCACACTCGCGGGTGTGTAGTAGCTCTTGGCCCCTGCCTGGCTCTGTGCTCCAGCTCCGCAGACTCCCACAGGCAGACAGAGCCTGCTGTTTGGGAGGCGTGATCAGATTTCTTGCCAACTCTGAATGCTTCCACTTCCATGTCTGGGGATGGGGGGTGGGGGATAGGGTAACCTGCTCACAGCTGATCTTCACATTCACATGCAGGCCGATTTATTAATTTTTGCGTTTATTGTGTAATTGTATATCTTCTGGTTATTTATTTAGAAGCTAAAGAATATTTCCCCCTCTGGAAGAACAGAATCAAAGCGCAGCCAGCTTAGACAAGCTCCACCGAGATCTCAAAGGTTCCCCAACAGAAGCAGGAAGCAATCAGCCGAGCAGTCCCCCCTCCCCAGTCTTGCATCCGCCAAGTGAGCCCCACACTCTGCCAACACCCAAGACTCCCCGAAAGAGCAGCCTGCAAGGCTGATTGTGAGAAAGCCCCATACATGGCTTTCCTGGCTGTGTACAGCTTGTCTGCAGTGAGTCCAAAAGGCACCCAAGTCATGGTAGGTGTCTTCTTCTTCTCCACGGATCTTTCCCAGGATGCATTGCAGGAGCCCTGAAGCCCTGCAGCCAGCCAGACCTCTCTCTTAAAGCTAGACGCAGGGGCTGAGGGGAGCGGGGAGCTCATTCTAAAATCTGCCATGGACTGTAACAGACCAAATCTGTACCCCATCTCTTCTCCCTCAGCTCTGGAACCTCAGAGATAAGCGTGGGTCAGAAGGAGCCGGCATTCTCCCGGGAAGCCCTGCTACCACCCGCTTCAGTCCCCGTTCACTCTTAATGTTTAGTTATCCCTTTGGAAATACACACTACACAAAGCTTTATGCCCAAGATCTAGCAAACACTTCTTTGAGCAGTTGGAAAAAAAAAAATGAGACCCACGATCAGAAAGAATGAGGATAATTGATGCTATCTCTCCTACAAGGCTGTCGGGATAATTAAATGAGTCTGTCACCTAGAGCAGGCCTTGGGACAAGGGACGTGATTAATGGAGCTGCCAGCACAGGTGTGTGACCTGTGCATCTGTACAGGCTGCATTTGGGAAAGATCAGAGCCTGGCTCGACACACTCCATCATTTCTGAATGGGAGAGCTGGGCATTTCCACATCCCACTGTGCCTCACAAACTGAACCTCCAGTTCCGGGAACATACATTTGCTACTTCTTGCTTGTCCCTCACGCACTGGGGAGCATTTTCATGCCCCTCTGTAGCATCTAAGGCTGATGGTGTGTCTGAGTTTGTTGTCACAGTTCTATTAATACTATTAATATCTGGTTAATGCTAGGTTCCAACTTTAAATAGGTTCACCACCATAATCCACCTGCACTGTCTTGATGTAAAGATGATCAGTTGTTCTGTGGTTTTTTATTTTTACTAGATTTTTAACCATGGGCTGGGGAGTGGTGCATGTGTGTACAAGTGTCTGAAGGCCAGAGGCACTGGATCCTCTAAAGCTGGAGTCCTGAGAAGTTGCAAGCTACCTGGTGTGGGTTTGGGGAACCAAACTAGGGTCCTCTGGACCAGCGGCAGCTATTCTTGACAGCTGGGCCATCTCCCCAGCCCTGTTTCAGTCTTACCTTTAAATTATTATTAAACAATAGCCTTCTTTTCATTATTCCATAGTTTAAAGGCAATTTTTAAAAAGTCATCTGTTTTGATCAGTTGCTGTCCTGGGCTGCTCTGCATGAGGGAGGGTTGGACCTTTTCTAGAGAGGTTGATATTTCAGCCAAGCCTAACATACCTTAGTGTTCCTGGGTAAGAATTATGGCTTCATCCGAAGAGAAGATTTTTTAAAGGTCTTTCTGGAGATGTCCAGGCATGCACGGTGTTTGGTCAGGGTTATGCTCCCCATACAAAAACGCTTCCTTCGGTCTCTGATTTTCATCTTATTACTCAGCTGTGGTACCTGGCCTTTCTGTACCTCAGCAGCCAGCACTCTGCAGTGAGCCTGCAACCAAGAGTCAAGATAGAGTCTTGAACTGTGTGCACTTTGAAGGGAAAATAGCCACACTTCTCAATAGAAGAACCCCAGTGTCTGCCATGACCCATCACTGCCCAGCTAACAGAGCACCAAAATGGCCACACGCCTGGATCTACCTGACTGAGAAGTTAATACTGCGAGGACAGAGCATCCTTCCTAATAATGGACGCAATGCTTGACAGAAAGGAGAGAGATCTCTGACAATGGGAACTACTTCCTACCCAAGCACTGGACCACTTCCAGAATCCCTTTACCTGATAGAGAGAGAGATAGCAGGTTTCTTGATTGAAGCGATTATCTTCAGCTGCTTCTTGTTCGTAGTTGACTGTATCCCCTAGTTCTTATAACAGAATCCATTTCCATGACCGGCTTTAAACTCAGTGACAGAATGGGCCTTTAACTTCTGGTCCTTCTGCCTCCACCCTCCTAGCGCTGGTACCACAAGTGTGCATCATTACCCCTGGTTTTATATGGTTCTGGGACATCAAACCCAGGGCTTTGTGCATGATAGACAAGCACTCTACCAACAAAGAGTCGCTCTATCTTACCATCTGAATCTAGGATCAAATGCTGCCAATAGTCTAACACTGAAGCGGGGAAGGTGCCGAGTGCAAAGGTACAGCCAGGATCAGACAAGTGGCTGTGAGCTGTGCAGGAATGAAAGAAGCTGAACGCAGCACACTCCCTGCCCTCTCTAACTTGTCCTGAGTGACTCTGTCTTCATCCTGTTTCAAAGAGTGGAGTGAGGAGGAAGAGGGATGCTAATTGGTGGGGCAGAAGATTAGTCAAGGAAAGGCCAAGGCTGCTAAGTCGTGCAGGACCTAGGTTGAGCCTGGGAGACGCAGTGTGGATGGTAAGGGCATCTGAGGAGAGGGCCTGTGAGCCCTCAAAAAAAGAAGGAGAAAAATGAGAATGGAAAAGACAAACACTTCACCACCTTGACAATTTTGCCCAAGGCTCTCCTTTTCATGAAATCCCATTACAACATCTGTCATAAATAATATCGAATTATTTACTCAAGAGCCCGTGGCACAGTAAAGGATAGGCATGAAACGATAAAAAAAAATAGTAATGAAAACTGAGGAGAAGGGGATATAAGGTAAAGAAATTCTACAAGAAGAAGGATTTTGTCTGTTAAAGGGATTTTCAGCTTCAAGAATAAAAAATAATCTTATAACCGGATTTAGAGGAGAAAATGCTGTTTTAAAACAAGCCGTCTGAAGATGCAGCTGAGGGACCCATTTCACCACACACACACACACACACACACACACACACACATCCACCCTATCAAACAGTGGGCAAATCATGATAGAATTTCACTGGGGCTTGCTACCCTGGCCTATCATCCAGTCGCCCATCACTCTAAGGGCTGCGTGCGGCAGACTCAAGTCTGCAGCTCCGTTCCTGCAGTGCCTATTCATATAGTATTTATTAGGAATAAAACAAAGATGAAAGATGAGCCATGCTGTTGGGGAACCCTACTACAGAGGTTCCGAGACCCGCCTCCCCCCCCAACCCCTCTTTCCACATCCTGGGAAATAACAAGTATTTTGACAGCTCTGTAGCCAACCTGTGCCTTGTGATTCTTCTATGGCAGTGATTTTCAGCATGTGGCTCACTACCCCTTTTGGGGGTCAAACAACCCTTTCATGGGAGTTGTATGTCAGATATCCTGCCTATGAGATATTTATATTATACTTCATAATAGTGGCAAAATTACAGTTATGAAGTAGCAACGGAAATATTTTTATAGTTGAGGTCGCCACAGTATGAGGAACTGTATAAAAGAGTTGCAGTATTGGGAAAACTGAAAACCCTGGCTCTGTGGGCTTGAATCTGGGCCTACAACTGATGAAAAGGTTTAGGTTGTTGATAAAGGCATTTAGGCTGTTGCTCAAAACACTGAAACAGATGATAATAAAAAATGAAATAGCAATATGCTATTCCCAGCTGTGAGCCAAGATCCTTGCCTCATTCAGGCTCCACGGCCTCTCTGTGTACAGCCCTACTCACAGGTACCTGCTTTAGCAGCGCTGTGGCACTTCTGCCTCGCCATGCCAGGCAGCCCCATCTCAGGGACATTTGAGGTGCTCCCTTATGGCAACATCTGCTTTGGGAGTGATCCCAGCAGTGGCAGGATGAACACCCACTGATCGCACTAGAGACCACAGACACTAAGAGAAACATAGAAAATGCAACAGGACTAGGACCCAGAAAAGAACAAGATGATGTTTAACAGAGAAGCCACATGTGTCATGTGCACCGAACACATACTGCGAGGTTACAGGGAGAACGTCATGTGAGGGGTTGACTATGGGGATTCCACAGGCAACTGTTCCCACTAACAAATAGTGTTTATAATGCTTGCTAGGGTGTTAGAAGAATCATTTTGGAAACCAGCTCACCACTTGTCAGGGGCCCATTAGAAATAAACATTTTCTAGGGCAGTTACAGTTAGCTCTGCATATTATAATCATGAAATAAAATCATTTCATACATAATAATCTCTAAACTCTAATTGAAGGATCTGCTCTGCACATGAGATGAAAAGACCCCATTATCAGTGAGTTATCCATGCGACAGTGTTGGCCGTGATGATCCTGGGGAGCTGTCATGTGCTGTGTCTCCCACCTGTCACAGTGCAGCTCTGATGAAGCCTCGTGATGGCATGGGGACTCCACAGTTGTAATTTGTACGGGGCTTTAAAAAGGACTTTTTGTGGAAATGGTCGTAACTATGCATTCCTGAAGACGCTAGGAATTCCGGAAAACGTAGACCTCTCGGACTTCAGTTCACCCAACTCTGTGGCAGGTGCTGCCCATGAGCAAAGAGTAAGCTGTGAAGCCTTCGGAGGCCAGACAGCAGCAGCATCTGCTATGCAAGTTCACACCCTGGATGCTCCCCACACATCTGCCTCGGCTGCTTCCTCACCCCTCTCCAGATGTTGGCTCCTCAGAGAGGGCTTTCGCTGTCCAACAAGGCAGCTCTAGTAGTGCTGTTTTCTACCCTTCCTGTTGTTCTTTGTTTATGGCTCATTTTCCACATGAGAGGGCTAACGTAGGCTCTCTAGGTTTGTCCAATTCTGCAGCCCTCCGCGTCACAGGGAAGGTCCCCCCTGTCTGGTTATTAATACTTGTCCTCTGGTTTTAAGAAATATTTTATTCGTGTGTGGGGGCGTGAGGGTGTGCCTGTGCATGCACTCACCTGTGAAGGCTAGATAGGGTGTCAAAAGTCTTGGAATGGGAATTGTGGGTGCTGGAATGTGAATTCTGGTCAGCACCACTGAACAGCACTTACTATTAACCTCTGAGCCATCTCTCCAGGCACCCCACATTTCTACTAGCGATGTTTATCTTTGAAATAATTCACACCTTCAAGCTCTTAAATTCCAAACCCTGAGTCCCAGTAAATGAGTAGAGAATATGAGGTTTGTCTGTGGTCAAGCTCTCTAGACTTATTAAGGAAATGACATTTATTTATTTATCTGTTTGTTTATATGTTTTTATTTACTTATTTGACAAATGGCTGTACAAATACCCAATGACAACGACATTCTTCATTTGGGAGCCAGTAATCCAAGTACCAAGCAAGCCAAACTCCTTGTTATGTAGATCTAAAAATCAAGAACTTGCAGGGCACCCAGCATTGTACAGCCCCTAGCTACGGACTGAATCACGCCCTGAAAACTGCTGTGCTGAAGTAATGAGGTAAAACCATTAAATGGGGCCCTAATTCAGCAAGGCTCATGTCAATAAGAGACCAGGTCTTTACTCCTCCTTCCTTCTCTATATGTATAGACATATATGTGTGTGTGTGTGTGTATGTATATGTGTGTATGTATATATGTGTATGTATGTATGTGTGTATGTATGTATATGTGTGTATGTATGTATGTGTGTATGTATGTGTGTATGTATGTATATGTGTGTATGTATGTATGTGTGTGTATATGTGTGTATGTATGTGTGTATGTATGTATATGTGTGTATGTATGTATGTGTGTGTATATGTGTGTGTATGTATGTGTATGTATGTATGTATATGTATGTATGTATGTATGTGTGTGTATATGTGTGTGTATGTATGTGTGTGTATGTATGTATATGTGTGTATGTATGTATGTGTGTGTATGTATGTATGTGTGTATATGTGTGTGTATGTATGTGTGTATGTATGTATATGTGTGTATGTATGTATGTGTGTGTATATGTGTGTGTATGTATGTATATGTGTATGTATGTGTGTATGTGTGTGTATGTATATGTGTGTGTATGTATGTATATGTGTGTGTATGTATGTGTGTATATGTGTGTGTATGTGTGTGTATGTATGTATATGTGTGTGTATGTATGTATGTGTGTGTATATGTGTGTGTATGTATGTGTGTGTATGTATGTGTGTGTGTGTGTGTGTGTGTGTGTGTGTGTGTATGGATAAAGACACAATGATGCATTACTATCTGCAACCTAGAAAGGCCTCACTAAATTGAATTTTCCCTAGCCTTGAATTGGGACTTCCAGCTTCCTGAAATGCGAAAGAATAAATACACTTGATTTAAACTGTCTAGTCTATGGGATTTTGTCACGGCAGCCCATGCAGGCTGATACACCCTTCTTGTCTGACATGCATGTGCACCACCACCCACTTCCAGAGGAGCAAAATGACCCAGTCCCTGCCACCAGGCAGATCAGACTTTCTGTGGAAGTGGGAGTTTTACACAGCTGGAGGATAAGAGCTTCAGCCAGCGACCACCCCGAACCATCCAGAGCATCGACAGAATACGCTTTGAAAGGGCATATTCCGCCGAAAGAAGGAAGGGCAAGCGAGCGGCATGTTTAAGATTAGCACGGGGAAGCTAAATAGCACGGCGCGCGGAAGCTTAGGAGAAAACGCTAAGACAACACAAAGGTTAACCGCGCTCGATAAATCAACGAAAGCAGAAGGCACGGACTTCTCAAGAAAGACCGTGCAATAGAAATATGTGAATAAGAGAGACCACACACCCTCACCAGCTTCTGTCTCCACCAAAAAGAAAGACGCGCAGATCTGGAGACGAACAAACGTGACACAGAGAAAAAGGAGCAGCTAAGTCCGTTGTCGCGCTTCCGTAGTTAGCATATTCAGCAGTCACAGAGAGTCATGTTGATGCAGCACTCCAGTGACATGGAAAATGCAGGGCATCCGATTGGAGTGTTGGGGAAGCAGGGTATAGAATTGAATTACAAATAATCTTGATTTATGAAAAAATAAGATCAGGACAGAAATATCAGATAATTGTGAGACAAATGCTGCTATTTTCCTCCCGTTGGTGAGATGGGGCATATTTTTTTCCTGAATGGTCTGGTTTTATGAAATTTCTAATAACAAATATTTGTTGCTTTAAACATCAGAAAATAGGAACCTAAGATGTGTGTGACTATTGTATGCCACTGTGAGCTGGTGTTGAGGCCAAGACCCCAGGTCCAGGAATTGTGACAGAGGAATAACTATATCAGCGGCACCCAAGGACCCATAAACACTAAGTAAGAGGCCAAAAAGCTCTGGTTTCCAAATAATGGCGATCTGAAACCCTCAGGCCCAATATCTCATGAAAAAAAAAATCTTGATTTGATAGATTTTCAAATCTGTATTGTGGTAGGGAGGGGCAAGCTCACCTTTAGTCTGTTCATCATCCTCCTAAACGTGGGCTTTGTTTTGCTCTATTACAAAAGCCTAGCTGGAAACAGGATGCAAGACCCCACAGGGCCCAGCAGTGGGGTCCCCAGCTCCCACAGCAATCCACTTTCCTAATGTTGGTGTGAGGGAACCGGGGCCACCGTTCTCTCTTTTCTCCCCAGGTCTGCCTGCTCCACCCACACAGCCTTATCCAGTCTTCCTCTGCTGCCTCCTTCCTGTTCCCTCAACATTCCTGTCAGCTGTATCCCCTGTCCTTCCAGCTCCTCCAGGCTCTCTTTTCAAAGCTTTGTTTATCTATAGGCAAATATGAAAGAGACTCAGCCCTGAATACTATAAGACATTTCCCAGTCTATGCCCATCTTAACTAGCCTTCCACAGCACATCAGGGCATCAAATGATCAAGGACACTGATGGTCTACGATTGGGAAACCTCCCTCAGCGGACTCAGTGCCTATTAGCATTTTAAAGGCTTGAAAATGCCAATAGTATAAAAGTTCCCTTACATTAACAGACTTCTTTTGTAAATACCTTTCCTTAATATCCTATGGTACCCAATAGATGAGTGATGTCGCATTTGCTTTCTTACACTCAGAAGACACTTCTAATACAGCTCCCTATCCCATAATAGATGTGGCCTAGAAACAGCCTGAAGTGCAGGTGTATTGGTCACATACACTGATGTGGGGATTTGAACTCTGAGAAACCAGACAGCATCATCTGTAGCTTCTGCTTCATGTGGCCTCCCTAAACAACACTGCATCTCACCAACAGATAGGAGCTGGGCCCTCACTCTGCCCTGACCCTCCACACTGACTGATGTTCTGATTTTCACATCTTTTGTCTTATCTGCCCAAAGTCACCCTGAATAAACACTCAAACAAGTATCAGAGATATTAGCAACGTATATTCAATCAAATAATCTGGTACCCAGTGTTGCTCACTACCCATCATCTTCAGGGAACTTCTTAGAAAAGATCTTGATAATTTTCTTTGGTTTTTGTTTGTCTTACAATTAAGCCACATGTGCACTCACCCAGCATTTCTTCAAGGATATTTTCTTGACAGGATCATATATACAGTCTCCCATAACATTTTGGTACCTTGTTCAGCCTCACATCTATCACAGTGACCTCATCACACACTGTGTGTGTGTGTGTGTGTGTGTGTGTGTGTGTGTGTGTGTGTAGTTTGCGCTGTCTCTGTCAGCAACACTAACACACCATGAGGATCACATTCTATATGTCGCATATTTACTACTCATACAATAACTCAGCTAAAAATTAAGGACTAGGACTAGGGCTGGAGAGAGGGCTCAGCTGTTAAGAGCACTGGCTGCTCTACCAGAGGACCTAAGGAATTCAGAAAACCCGCATAGCAGCTCACAACTTCTGTAACTCCAGTTCCAGGGAATTCAATGACATCTTCTGGCCTCCATGAGCACCAGGCATGGAAATGGTGCACAAACATACATGTAGGTATGCCCACTCGCATAAAATAAATCATTTGTTTAACACTGAGGAGTAGGAGGGCTAGAACCATCTGACGAGTGACAGGCTGATGCCCTGTGTGCAGATCTCTTGTGTTTGGCCCCTAGCCTATACTGATGAGAACACAAGATAGAAATGGAAGCAGTTTCAGGGACATAGGCATCAAATGGTCTTGCCATTGGCCTGGAGCCAGAAATTTCTGTGGTTCTATGTTGGCCAGACACAAAAATGTCAGAAGCCTTTTGAGGGTTCTGCTTTCTGGTCTGGTTTCTTACAGTCTCGTCTCCTTTTACATATGTGCCTGGAAGTTGTACATGAGTGTGGGATCAAAACTGAGGATCATGGACACTTTGTGTGAGGGCTACCTTGACCAGCCAGTTCACTCCCCAATCCTCAACCTCGAAAAGCCTATACACAGTATGGAGACCCTGGCTTGCAGCCCTCCAGTGAGACCTGCTCTTGTTCCACCAGAGCTCTGCTGCTTCACAGTTTCAGCTCTCCCCTGTGAACTAGCCTTCCCAAAACCCTAGAGGAGTGTTAATTCAGAACATGGCTGCTCTGGCAAGAGACCACATCCAAAGACCTTCTAGGTCTGTGTGATCCGGCTGGAATACAGACACGCCTTTAATCCAGGAGACAGAGGCAAACAGACCTGAGTTCAAGGCCAGCCTGGTATAGAGCAAGTATCAGGTAAAGAAAAGCTCAGGTCCAGATATGGTGGCACATGCCTTTAATCCCAAACAATGAAGGTAAAGTTAGTTTGTAGAAGGAAGCACACATGAAAGTGATGTTTCGTTGAGAGGCAGAAAAAAGGTGACAAATCAGAGAAAGATTTGACAAAATAGCATAGGCCCAATTCTCACAGTAAGAGGATAGGGAAGCTACTTAAAGTGACAATGTGGGGTTAGGGGGGAGAGAAAGAGGGGGGAGAAAGAGAGAGGGGGTGCAGTTTTACAGAAAGAAAATGAATGAGAGAACAAGCTAAACACAGGTAAAGACAGAATGAACCAGAGAAAGAGAAGGAGCCAGGAGATTAGAAAAGATTGCCTGAGTTAGTTTGAAGCCAAGCAGAGCAATTCAGGGGCTGAGAGAGAAGCCAGATTGAATAAGTCAGCTGGGAAAAGAGTTTGAGCCAGAACAGCTGAGTTGAGCCAGCCAGTCCAGAGCTCAGGAAGAACAAGTAAGGGTGAGCTCATTAAGCAGTAAGTCTCAGAGGCTGAAAATGTTCTAGGCCTAGGTTAGATTGTACAGAGGCTAAAAGCTTCCAGGACTAGGCCTAGGTTAGCAGAAGGAGGCAGTAAGCCTCCAAGACAACAACTGAAACAGGCAAATAAAAGTTCCTTTAACACAAAACTCACCCTGCTGCTTCAAACTTACCCACTCAATGGTCCCTGAAATTCATTCTTGAAGGTTTTGATTAAAAGAACCCAGAAGCCACTGACCTGGGGTGGGTTTGTTGGATGCTGATTTTCCAGAACCTTCCGTCGCTCTCCCACAGCTACTGATCACCTAGGTAAGAAAGCCTTCTTGGCTTTCACGGACTCCTGTTTTTCCATATCAATGTTGTTTGGCCACTACACACCAAGGTCTAGGGAAAAATTGGGACATGTCTGCCTTTAGTCACTACTGTTCCCTAATCACCTAATCATGTGTAATCTTTATATTTTAGAAAGGCTCAGTGAGTAGATGAAGAAATAAGCATAAAGGTTAAACATTTGGAAATATGCCATATTCAAAGTAAAAGTGGTTCCTAATCCTACCACCATCAAAGCCAGATTTCACTGGACAGGACTACAGTGTACATTAGGTATGTGTCTGATTGCATAAACTATGGGGACATCACAAAGACAGAAATTTTTCCCTTCTGGACAATGTCGCTACATTGGTACATTCGTCACTCACAGCACTTCTCCTGCCACCAACGCAAACACTCATATGTCACGGTGCTAACAGATGATGGATAAACATGTGTATCATAAAAGCATAAACAGCATCAGTCTGAGTATCTGTAATGAAGAAAAATGATAGGCTCAATAAGCATGCGTGTTTGTGAACTCAAATGAGGTAAGTAGCAAAACACAGAAACAAGCCATTGGAATGTGCTAAAAGTAAAGAAGGCAGAGCACCATGCCACCTGCCCAACACTCCTAGCCACCATGCCACCTGCCCAGCACTCCTAGCCGCTATGTCAATGACTACAGCAGTATTAACAATTCTTTCCATAGAAAATATAAGATTGAGAGACAGGTAATATTTCAGATGGCAAAATCAGTTCTTAATATCATTCTAACTGAGGGAAACAGTGAGAAGAAAGCCTGAAGACCAGATGTATTAAGACTCCATAAGAAGTCCAAACTGGGCGGGGGGAGGGGGCGCGGGGAGGTTGAGGAGATGGCTCAGAGGTTAAGAGCATTGTCTGCTCTTCCAGAGGTCCTAAGTTCAATTCCCATAAACCACATGGTGGCTCACAACCATCTATAATGTGATCAGATGCCCTCTTCTGGCATGCAGATATACATGAGGATGGAGTACTCATATACATAAAATAAATAAATATATCTTTTAAAAAAAAACATAGGCAGATCACTGTGAGTTCCAGGGAGGAGGAGCAGGAGGAGGAGGAGGAGGAGGAGGAGGAGGAAGAAGAAGAAGAAGAAGAAGAAGAAGAAGAAGAAGAAGAAGAAGAAGAAGAAGAAGAAGAAGAAGAAGAAGAAGAAGAAGAAGAAGGAGAAATCTAAACGGAAGACACAAAACTCAGTGAAGAATCTAAGTGTGTGGGCCTTGTTTCCCCCACTGGCTTCTGAAAGCAGAGCCTGGGCAGAGTCAAGAGCAAATCAGTCGTTCTCAAGCTGCAGGTCAAGACTGACCCCTTTGAGAGTTGAATGGCCCTTTCACAGGAGTTGCCTAAGACCATCAGAAAACACAGATATTTGCATTATGATTCGTAACAGTAGCAGAATTACAGTTATGAAGCAGCAATGAAAATAATTTTGTGGTTAGAGATCACCAAAGCATGAGGAACTGTATTAAGGGGTCGCAGCATTAGGAAAGTTGAGAACCACTGCTTTAAGTAAATCACATGTATGCAGTGTTGAGGAACAGGGCAGGAACCGGCAGCTGTCTAAGAAGGTACAATTTTCCTTTCCTCCGTTGTAACTGAACTGTCCCAAGTCCCAAGGCTTCTGTGATGGCTACCCTTGGTTGGCTACTCTTGACTACATCTGGAATCAGCTAAAACCCAACCTGCTGGGCATGCCTGTGGGGGAGTTTCCTAATCAGAGTATTTGAGGTGGAAAGATAGAAGCTAAATCTGGGCCCCACCTTCTAATGGCAGCCTACATAAAAGGACATGGCAGAAGGAAGCTTTGGCCTTCTTGTCTGTCTGTGCTCTTGCTGGCAGGTCCGTCTTTCCTGTTGCTGAGGTATTCCTTCGTCTGTATTAGAACTTACTTCTCAGGATTCCAACACAGACTGAAGATCAGCGACAATCTAGGGATTCCTCTAGGATTCCAGAGCCAGACCGAGGGACTTCTGAAACATCCAGCCTTGTGTACTCAACAGCTTCGAGATTCTCTGCCTTCCTCTCATAAGACAATCACTGTTGACCTACCCAGACTATAACCTGGCGCTCTCTCCCTCTCTCTCTCTCTCTCTCTCTCTCTCTCTCTCTCTCTGTGTGTGTGTGTGTGTGTGTGTGTGTGTGTGTGTGTGTGTGTGTATGTTCATTTTATTCATTTGGTATTGTTTTAAAAGAAAAGTAAATCCCAAACACTCAATTTTACCTATAAAGACTCCGAAGCTAGATGCTGGGGTGAAAACCTGCTAGCTCCAGCTGACCTTCCTACTCAGCTCATGTCTCAAAGGAAAAAGCCCAAAAAGCTCACTGGCTCAGCTGGCAGGCCAGGAGAAAAAGGCCAAAAAAAAAAAATCCCAAGACCAAAGGCTTGCTAGCTCAAAGCCCAAAAAACCTTTTGCTATCCAGGCTGTCTTAAATACCATTCAACTCAAGGTCCCTCCTACTCTTTAATCCCTGTCAGCTGCCTTCTTGCTCTTTCTCTTGAGCTAGGGTTAACTCTATTAAATCCTCAGTACAGGAAGCTCTTGTATTAGAGGTATGTGCAAGGGCTAGCTGGGCCACACCATAATCACCTGTATACAATAAAAAGAAAATTCTCTGATTAAAGGTGTGTGCTAGGGCTGAACCATGCCAAACAAGAAAAAGGTTTTTAACAGTTCACAACGTGATCAAATATCCTGGAACAGTTTGGTTCCCTTGGAGATCCCTGACTAAAACAGCTTCCTAATTACACTGTGATCTCCAGCCTCCTCAGAAGCAGATACAGCTGGATGCTATACTCTTTTTTTTATTATTAATTTATTCTTGTTACATCTCAATGGTTATCCCATCCCTTGTATCCTCCCCTTCTTCCCTCCCTCCCATTTTCCCCTTATTCCCCTCCCCTATGACTGTTCCTGAGGGGGATTACCTCCCCCTGTATATGCTCATAGGGTATCAAGTCTCTTCTTGGTAACCTGCTATCCTTCCTCTGAGTGTCGCCAGGTCTCCCCCTCCAGGGGACATGGTCAAATATGAGGCACCAGAGTTCGTGTGAAAGACATACCCCACTCTACACTCAACTGTGGAGAATGTTCTGTCCATTAGCTAGATCTGGGTAGGGGTTTAAAGTTTACCGCCCATATTGTCCTTGGTTGGTGCCTCTTGCCAATGAAACTAATAGACGCAAAGGGTGCCACGTCTGAGAGAGCACAACAGTTCTGCCTTCTTTCTTGCTGCTG
Organism: Acomys minous; assembly: GCF_964271855.1. Classification (NCBI taxonomy): domain Eukaryota; kingdom Metazoa; phylum Chordata; class Mammalia; order Rodentia; family Muridae; genus Acomys; species Acomys minous. The sequence goes on along the minus strand of NC_140493.1, from coordinate 9,971,083 downwards.
TCATTTCCTGTCTCTCTAACTAGACAACTGCTACCTAGCTCTAACCAGGAGTACTACTACAAGGTCCCAGAGAATGACATAAAGACACACCAGACCACTGCACTGAGCCACCACACAGAATGCCCACCAACCTAGAAATGAGCCTTTGTTGACATTCTGCAGGTTCCCACAGTCGTAGCCTACCCCACTAGATACAGTGTACAGGAACAGAGGCCTTCTATTTGGCTCTACCCAGCTAACACCATAACTGCACTTTCTTGGCCATCTCCACGGTTCCATTGTCACCCAGAAGAAGTTGGTTCCATGTTTAAAGTGCCTATGATGCTAAAAGGATAACCCACAGGGGGAAACTAAGTTGGTCTAGTAATGGTCTTGGCAAGCAAAGAAGACACGTGTGCCCTTCCCTTGGCTATCAGACTATTGAAATAATGAACTGCCCCGGGAACAGGAGCTGCTCCAAGGATTTTATGCTGGGAGGTGCAAAAGGCTGAAACAAGTGCCAGCCAGAGGAAGAGGAACTTGACTCCCAAGAAGAGATTTCATACAATTCTGACTGCTTGCAGGACAGGGCAGTGTGTTAATGATAGACAAAACCCCTCCTTGACCAAGACTGTTTAGTTATTTATGCCTCTTGCCTTCTGTTTAGAGATTTATTGGTTGGGTGGGTGACTGACTGACTGACTGACTGACTGACTGACTGACTGACTGATTGACTGGTTGATTGAGTGAGTGACTGATTGGTTATTTTGTGGAATTAGTTTTTTTGCCTGCATGTATGTCTTCTGTGCACCTCTTGCATGGCTGGGACTCACAGAAGTCAGAAGAGGGTACCAGATCCCCTGGAACTGGAATTAGAAATGGTTGTGAGCCACCGTGACACTGCTTTGAACCAAACCCAGGTTCTCTCTGGAAAAGCAGCCAGTGCTCTTAACTACTGAGCCATCGCTCCAGCAGTCTCTCTATTTAAAATGAGCCACATGTCCTGCTTCTGAAGGGGGAACGTGAAGAGCACTGGACCTCTTCATTTGTTCCTCTTCCCACGGTGGTTAAGTAAATCTCCCTTCTTTGTTCTTCAGTATTGGTCTTCGTTTTAACTGAGGGTGGGTAGCTGAGTGTAGCTTGTTGAAGACTCTTAAGCAAAGCCTGGACCCCAGAAACCCTGATTACAGTCCCTCCTTCTATCACAGAAGGTGAGAGAGGAAATTGTTTAGGTCCTAGGAGAAGCCCCTTGTAGGACACTCCATATATCTGACACTGTTCAATTCTAGGAGGAGGTGACACTTGCAAACAGTTGAAAGGCCATTCTGAGGCAGAAGGAACTCTCTCTTCCTTCTGTACTTCTTATTGTGAGTGAATATATTCTCACCGTAACAATACTCTAAAAACACAGGGCAGTCTTTGCTCAGGTCTCTTCTTTCCTCTCAGAGGAACACATGTTAAGGCTCCTAGGTGCCAAACTCCATACATTCAGTATGCAAAGTCTCCTGTAAACGCCAAGCAATTCACTTACAGTTGTGCTGGGAAAGCAGAGACTGAAGAAAGCTGAATCAAAGATTAGCACATAAAAGGAGCCAGTTGGCAGAGAAAAACGGAGGGTCTTCTCCAGCTTGGGATTCATTCAACAAATGGAGAAGGCCCCAGAAATGCCCTTCAGATACAAATGTAGTGGGTGAGGTCACTACTGTGTAAATGTCCTAGGAAGGGTCCTGCGGCTCATGGCCCAGCACATCCAGGGGCTTTTCCTTCAGCTCACTAGCTCATCACCATTCTGTGGAGCGTGCTCCCTGCCTTAATGAATGTCTCTATTTCTAATTCTGATCCCGTTTCCCTGAACACAAGGGCTAGCCAGCCTGGAAGTTGTGCCTTCCGTTGCATAACAACTTGATGAAACCCCTCCTTGACTTTCAAACCTCAGAATGAGCTTGGGGGGAGGGAGTAGCTCAGCAGGTAATGGTGTGAGAAGATAACTGACTCTACAAAAGACTTTGGGCTATGTGCAACAGACATGCACACACTAGAAAGAGGAGAAAGAGGAGGACAATGGTGATGTCAATGATGACAAAGAAGGAAAAGAGGAAGAAGAGGAGGAGGAGGAGGAGGAGAAAGAGAAGGAAAAGGAGAAATAATCAATTTTCAAATAAGTTCCTAAAACCAGAAAGATAGCTCAATAGATGAAGGCAAGTACTATGCCTGGAAACTTGAGTTTGATTTCCAGAACTCATGTGATGGAAGGAAAAACCAACTCTAAAAAAAGTCCTCTGACTTCCACACACATATGCCATGTCTGTCTATCTCTCTCCCTCTCTCTCTCTCTCTCTCTCTCTCTCTCTCTCTCACACACACACACACACACACACACACACACACACACACACACAAACACACACACACACACACACACACACACACACACACACACACACACACACACACATTCGCAACGAGCTTCTCCAAAAGCATTCTCTTCCATCCTCAAGCGTGACCCAGAACTTCACCTGCTTTACCTGTGTGTCCTGCTCATTGGACTATGTGCCCTTTGAGGACAAGAAAACCTTTGCTTACCTAAACAAATGAAGAGACTTCACAACAGCTCTAACAGGTGTTTGTCAAAGTGTGTGCAAGGAAGTTACAGAGCATTGGGTTTGGTTCAATTAAACCAAATTCAAAGATTTAAGAAGTCAATGTTTAAAGTAGAATGAAGTATTTGTGAATTAACCATGGCCAAAGCCAAAGAGTTTTTGCCTGAGGGTTTTTATTCAAAGAGTTTCTTACACTGTATGGAGGTTTGATTTGTCCATGACTCTAAAATTTAATACCAAAATTTAATTCTGGTTCCATATATGTTTTTGTATATTGTGTATGTGTTTCTTATATATAATTATATATAATTGTGTTTGTGTTTGTGTGTGTGTGTGTGTGTGTGTGTCTGAGTGTATGTATGTGCACCACAGCATGCAGAAGCCCATGGACATCAGAAGAGTTACTGGGTCCCCTGGAAATAGAGTTACAGATGATTGTAAGCCAGATTGGGAGCACTGGGAATCACACCTGGGTCCTTTGCAAGAGCAGTAAACACTATAACTGTTGAGCCATCCCGCCAGCCCCATGTATGTATTTTTCTAAGAACTTTAAGAGAGAATCAGACATGATCTACTCTTGTAGAGAGAATCTCTCATGTACTGTACGGAAGCATCACCTGTCCATAAAAGGCTGACGGCCCTATTAGCTGAGGCAGGAAATAGGAGGTGGCAGAGAGATGAACTCTGGGATAGAGAGGTTGGAAGGAGAATTGGCTGGGACTCTGAGGAAGGTAACATGTGAAACTGAGGAGAGGTAACCAGCCCTGTGGCACACATAGGATAGAATAAGAGGGTGAAATAATTTATGAGCTAGTCGGGGAATGAGCCAAAGCTTATGGCCTAGGCATTTATTCTTAAATAATAAAGTCTCAGAGTCATTATTTCAGGAGCCGAGGCACGGGAGGAAAACCTGTAGTTACATACCCCTTCCTTGTGGGTCCTGTCACTGTGGTCCCCTGGATCTTTCTTCAATATTCTAAGCAGATACAAGAAAACAGCCCTCTCGTTGCAGCTGTAATAAGAGTATATATACCCTGTAGGTCCTATTTCCCTTGCTGGGTTTGAATACAGATTCCTTTCTTCTTCAACAGAAGATGGTAAAGTTTGAAGAAATCGTCTTATAAACATGAAAAATATGCTTTTGTGTTTACCAGGTTCTTAAATGTTAATGACTTTACCTCACTAATCAGAAAGAAAAAAAAAAACTCAAGAAAATGATGTTCATAAAAAGCGACATTAAAGCCAGGATATGGTCATTTGTCTTCTCTGATGGATGGAGAACCAGGTTGCTGCTGCTTTAATGGGCCTTTGCCTGCTCTTGTTCCTGCTTGCTTTACTTTTTTTTTTTTAACTTATTTCTCCTTCTAGATCTATTGTTCCCATTAGATCTTCACAATACCCTATAACTCAAAGGAAAGAATTTTGCATCGTATGAGATTAGAAGAAAAGCATTTCCTTTCAATATTATCATGAGGAAATTATCTGGCAAAAGATTATTTTTCCTCTTCCAGTGGGTCTTGAGGTTTTTCTCTCTTGCAAGACTTTTGCAATTATCCCACAGTTATCAGCAGCTCCTCAAGGCCAAATTGAATTACTTTGAGCTTATCGCCAACCTTTGGCATTTCTTTCATATTGTTGGGCTCTAATTAGAGACAGCTCTTTCCTAAGTAACATTTCAAAACCATCCCCCTGGAAAGCCTGTATACCCGCTGCTGCCTCCTTGCTCTAGTCTCACAAGTTCTCCCAAAGCAGCTCTAGCTGAACAGCGAAGGCAGGGATGAAAGCACAGCCCGCGTGTGAAGCCCACATCGAAATCACAGAAGGCAGGATTCACACTGCTAATTGTTGCTTAGCAATAATGTGCAAAACATGCTTATGGCACAGAGGCTCCAGGCAGCAAGAAGGCTGCTTCCACGCTGCAGTAAATCGGGGCATTAGGAAGCCCATGGAAGCTCCAGGAACAAAAATTCCATCCCTTGGGAAGCCAAGCTAAGCTCTGACTTCCTTCAGACTTACTGCGCAGTTGAAAAGAAGGCCCCTTTGCGCATTAGTCATCCCTGTTGCAGGTGCTTGGAGACTCTGATTATCCCAAAGCGGTCCCTGGTGGACTGGCATGTGCCTCAGAGAAACAGCCTTGTTTTCATATCTCCATTAAAAATATTCTCCATGAAACTAGACGTGAAGATCCCAGTTCTGCCCTTGTTAACAGAGCAAGTGGGATGGGCCCCGCCTGTCACAGTACCCCACAGGTAGACTCTTGGAGTGCCGATAATATTAACGCCTATACCTCCAGTATCTTGAGAATAAACAAGTTCCAGGGTACAGGACTAAGCAGGAATGGACAGATCTAAGAACAGCTTTTCTTGGCACTTAGTTTGGAGTTTGTTCCTACCTCTGCTTTTGAGCGGGCTTCCAAGATAACTTGGTCCAAAGCAGCTGCGAAGGAATCTGAGTTTGGCCCTGGTCTCCAACTCCTCCGGTTGCATGTAAACGAACAGCTCGATGCACAGGCAAGTTAACTGGAGGTTAAATGAACAGAACCTGGATCCACAGTACATCGATTTTTTTTTCTTTTATTGAAAGCAGATTTTTTTTTTCTGTGCAATATATTCTGATTAAGTTTTCCCCTCCTCTTATTCCTCCCAATTCCTCCATGCCTCCTCTCCCAACTGGATCCATACCATTTCTGCCTCTGATTAGCAAATAAAAATGCATCTAATGGATAATGATAAGATACAAGAAAAACAAGTCATAATAGGACAAAACAAGCAAATAGAAGAAAGAGAGTCAAATACAAAAATACAAGAAACATATATAGATGCAGAGATATGCACATTTACACACAAGAGTCCCATTTTTAAAACCACAAAACTGGAAGGACCTATAACATTTAAAAATGCTCTGGCTTAATATTATGAGACAAAGAACCTCCAAAAACGCCTTTGAGTTTGTTTTGTGTTGGCCATCTGCTGCTGGGCTTGGGGCCTGTCCCTAGGAGTGGTTTGTTTCTCCAGTGAGACTCTCTTAAAGAAAAAAACTAATTTTTCATTTGCAAGTGAGTATTGGTTGAAGATAGCTTCTGGGTTAGGGGTAGGGCATGTGTCTACTTCTCCTTTCAGCTCTAGAACCTCATCTGGTACAAACCAGTGCATGCTGCCTCAGTCTCTCTGGGTTTATACGTGTGGCTTTATGAAACTAAAGAGCCCTCAGTGTTCCCATAAATATGGAAGTATATACATGCCCACAGGCTTTCTATAGAAAGTGTGGCCATTCCAAGTCTTAGAAAACATGAGAAAAGGGGGCTAGAATAAGGAGGATGACTTGAAATGGTGTCTTATGAATATAATATAGTCAGGACACTCAAGAAGTCACGTGAGCTGAAACTGCCTACATGACTGGGGCCAGTAAACATCCAATAATACAAGAGGAGGGACTCACGAGGCCCCTGTTCAGGGGGGCTAATGGCAGTTGGGGGCGTCTAGAAGAGAGGAAATCATTGTTTTCAGTGTTGTAGCCAAGGATGAGTTACCCATGCTCCAGTGGATAGTGTCACATGTATGTATGCCCATGTGATTGGCCAGGTTTAAACCCAGTGGGTCATAAAGCAAAATTTTTAAAAAGACATGCTAGGGTGATGGAGACATGGTGAAAGGAAGAAGGGGATGGTGGGAGGTGGGAAGAGATCGCCAAGGAGTGAATGTAACCAGAATGTACTATACGTGTAAGAGATTGTCTAAGAATAAATTAATTTTAAAGGAGGAGAGGAAGAGAGAGAGGGAGGATAAGAGGAAAGAAGAAAAGGAGGAGGAGGAGGAGGAAGAGAAGGAGGACTGTTAATTCAGAACATGGCTGTTCTGGCAAGAGATTATAGCCAAAGATCTAGGTCCGTGTGATCTGGCACAAACACTCCTTTAATGCAGGAGACAAAGGCAAACAGATCTGAGTTCAAGGCCAGCCTGATATACAGCAAGTATCTGGAAAAGATAAGATTAGGTCCAGGCATGGTGGCACAGCCTTTAATCCCAAACGAAGGTAAAGTTAGTTTGTAGAAGGAAGCACCCATGTTTGAAAGTGGTGTCTAATTGAGTGGCAGAAAAGGTGATGAATCAGAGATTTGACAGAATAGGATACAACCAACTCTCATGAGACAAGAGAGGAAAGGGAAACTACTTAAGAGGCTTTTTTTTTTCAAAGAGAGAGGAGGCAGTTTTTCTAGAACAGTAATAAAGAGATGGGCTGCAGAGATAGAACTCAGGTGAAAATGGAATGAGCCAGAAAATGAGAAGAAGCCAGAAGATTAGAGCATATTGCTGGAGTTAGTCTGAGGCCAAGCAGAGCACTTCTGGACTGAGAAAGAAGACAGATTGAATTAAGTCAACCAGGAGAAGAGTTTGAGCCAGAACAGCTGAGTTGAACCAGCCAGCCCAGAGCTCAGAACGAACAAGTAAGGGTGAGCTTATTCAGCAGTAAGTCTCAGAGACTAAAACATTCTAGGCCTAGCTTAGACTGTACAGAGGCTGGAAGCTTCCAGGACTAGGCCTAGGTTAGCAGAAGGAGGCAATAAGCTTCCAAGACAATTGAAACAGGAGAAAAAAAAAGTTACTTTTACAGGAAGAGGAGAAGGAAGTGGAGGAGGAGAAGAACAAGAGCAAGAACAAGAAGAAGAGGAGGAGGAGGAAGAGGAGGAGGAGGAGGAAGAGGAGGAGGAGGAGGAAGAGGAGGAGAAGGAGGAGGAGGAGGAGGAGGAGGAGGAGGAGGAGAAGAAGAAGAAGAAGAAGAAGAAGAAGAAGAAGAAGAAGAAGAAGAAGAAGAAGAAGAAGAAAATGCAGGACAAGAAAGCAAGAGTCCCCTGGATGCCCAGAGAAGATAACATCCTATCAAGAAGTGCAGTGGCTGGGGCAGCTAGACAAAGCTGATTTCCAGCAAGGAGCCAAACATCCAAGGAAGACTGCAGACACAAGTCACTGAGCCCAACAACAGATGCAGGACAATGCGAACCATTAAGGATGCAGGCACTGTGCACTGGGAAGAGATAAGACAGTGGGCCAAATCCAGTTTGAAGTTTGAACTTTTGTGTTACTATGGAGACAATGAAACATTGATGTTGTCCTAGTCTGGTTTTTGTTGCTGTGATAAACACCATGACCAAAAACGACTTGGATGACGAAAGGGCTCACTTGGTTACAGGCCACAGGTCTGTCATCAACAGACATCATAGTGGGAACTGAGGCAGAGACCGTGGAGGAACATAGCTTACTGGCTTGTTCAGCTGTCTTCCTTATGTGGTTCACACCCACCAACCTAGGAATGGCACATCCAGAGTGCGCTGGACCCTCCTGCAACTAGCAATAAAAAAATAAAAAATAAATTAAAAATGTCCCCACAGACACAGCCTCAAGCCAATGTGATCTAGGCAATTCCTTATCTGAAAGTCCTCTTCCCACGTCAAGTTGACATCTGAGGCTAACTAAGACAAATGCTGTTCTCAAAATAGAAATGAATAAAAACTGATGCCATGCATCCAAAACTAACTCATTTATTTTGCAAAACTACCTACCTACCTAGATTTCCCTTGGTAATGATCTGTTGTTATTCCATAGGTTTGGTGAATAGAAAATTCCTGAAGCTCGGTTTCTTAGTACTTTTACTGGCATGCAACATACACTATTACATGAACAAAATGCAATCACATAGCTCAGAACAATTTTTATGCAGGCCATACATACCCATAAAATCACTACACAACCAAAACATTCCCAGCACTCCAGAATGTTCTAAGTTAGTGCTGCCCTACCTACCACCACCTCTCTGCTGTCTACTGAAACAACAGGTTCTTTGACTGCCACCTAACTCTATAGAAATGAGGCCAAATAATATTTTACTCCTAAAAGAATTTTTTAAGTTTATCTATACGTGTGTGTGCCTGACTGTGTGCATGTAAACCACATGTATGGAGGTACCTGGAGAAGGTGTCAGATTTCCTGAAACTGAAGTTTCCCCAGATGGGTGCTAGGACCCAAACCTGAATCCTCTGCAATAGAAGCAAGTGCTATCCCTCCAACCTCTATTTCACTCCTTAACATCTGCAGGCTGAACAAACATGAACAGGCTGGGGTCAATTTGTCTCCTTTGGTGGGCCTGAGGGACCATTTCTGTTGGGCATGTGTGTGTATATGTACATAGTTTCGGTAGATACTATCAATTCTTCAAGTGGCTTTACCAAACTATGTATCCACAAGAGAAGTGTGCAATAAATACTTTCTCACAACTGATATTAATAGTCTTTTAATTGTAGCTTTTTTGGTGAAATAGAATTTGTGGTCTCTTTAATTTGTAGTTTCCTAATTGCCAGTGAAGTTAAGCACTGTCAGTAAGTTCATTGGCTTCTTGTTAAAAAAATAAAATAAAATAAAATAAAATAAACAGCCTTCTAATAGACACACTCTGAGTGGAGATGGGGGTCTCTGTTGATCAGAATAGAAGTTTGATAACATTAACGGCATCAAAGAATCTGTATCCTGACTAGCAAAATATTCTACTGCTATGGTTCTATAGGGGAAAAAAGACTTAAGAGTGAGTTGCCTGGCCCTGAAACTAAAAAAGCAAAGACTAGACCAAGAGGAAATCTGTGAGGGAATAAATACCAACAATCAGATAAGATGAAACCAAACATCTCTTCCAACACTGGCATGTGCCGCAGAGATTCAGTCAGTGAAAAGTAGGAAGCCAAGGTGGAAGGAAGTCAGAGTGCAAACCTTTACATTGTGGGCTTCTCTTGTGCACTGAGGACCATCCTTAGCCTTTGTCTGCATTATTTTATTTAACTCAAGTCCCATAATCATGAGGGAGCTACTATCAACATTAGTTATCTATGGCTGCAGGATAGTAGTTCCATAAATTTGGCAGTTTAAGTCTGTTGCCATTCCTGCTCAGGTGGAAAGGTATCCTGGGACTCTGGAGCCCAGGAACCATACAGCTCTGAGAGGAAGCCTCCTCAGCAGAGGTCTTGCTGCCCTGAAGGAGGACATTCCTAGCTGAGCTTGAGTGCTACAGTGTAACAGCTCCGGTTCACTGCTCCTTTTCTTCAGGCCTGCTGCTCTCTCTGGAAAAGGTTTCCCCAGCTGAGCTCAGGCCCTCAGAAGCCTCAGGCCTGCTCCACTTCTTCACTTCTTTGCTTCTTTGCTTCTTGGCTTTTCCAATGAGAGAGTCAGCAGCAAATCTCCCAAAAGAGATTTATTGGGAGGGATGAATTCCAAGGTTTGGAGCGACAAATCCAGGTGTGACTCCCTCTGCTCCCAAGAGAAAACAGCAGGGCTTATGTAGGGTTTCTTAGGGCGTGGAGATTTCCAGGGCAGAGATTTCCAGGGTGAAGACTGGTGGGATTTCAAGTCCTGAGCTTGGGAAAGCTCAGGGATTGGTGGATTTTCCTGTTAGAGGCGGATTAATGAGATTTTTCTTGTAGGGCGGAGTCATTCCTCCAGGCTGGAAATGAGAGTTACAGCCACAAGAAAATGATCATTAGGGTAGCGAGGAAAGTCTGGGGACAGGGTCCGCCTATTGGAGCTCCTCAGGCCTGGGCCTGAGCACTTTCCTGCCTTGGTGGTTTGCAAAGTTTAGAAAGTTTATGACAGGAGTCCTTGCCGTTTGAGTCGGCATGAATAGCCAATAGAAACAACGCACACATACTGTCCTATAGCCAGAGTCTAAGAGATACATGGGTCCTCAGCTGAGCTATAATCAAGGTATGGGTGAGGACCGAGTTCCCGTATGAGTCTCTGTTGTAGACAGCTTAGCTTCCAAGATCCCACAGCTGCTAGCAGCATTCAGTTCCCAGCATTCCTCCCAGTGACCAGTTGGCTGCTGGTCACTCTCATATTTTTGCCATGTGGCCCTCTGCATGTGACAGTTCTCAACATGGCAGCTCATTTTTTTTTTCAAAGCGAGCAAAGAAAAGGGTTCTCTAGGAAAACAGATCCTACAGGAGTGCATGACATCGCTATGCATATGAGGTCATGTGCATTCTATAACCTTTGAAGCATTCTGTCTGGTAGTGTTGAACCCTGGCCCAAAATGTTGGACCATGGGAGTCCAATTCAGTAAGGAGGTCGCCGCGAGAAGCCACTCAAGTCACACCAGATGAGAGGTATAGGTAAAATTTATTACTGACACACCAGAAGTCCCAATTGTTGATGTGTCAAGGTCTTTCAGCACTCGGGAGGCAAAGGACCCCGAGTAGCTGTTACAGACGGCTTATAAAGGCTAAAACCGCAAGCCAGGGGGAGGACCTAACCTTTAAACTGATTGGTTGGGCTGTTGTATCTGAGGTATGTGAGCAGGATGATTGGCTCGGGCCGGGTTAACTGGCGGCAGAGAGCAGGCCGTGTGGGGGCTTTCCCCACTTGGTGTTTTCCTAAAGCGGCAGGTGGTGTTTTGTTTTGCTGGTTTCTTGGAACTAGGGCAGGGGTCAAACGGCGGCCCCGAGCTTGGCCTTGTTTTTCAGGCTTTTCAGTAGGAACAGGACACGGGACCTGGTGGCACTCAGAGGGCAAGAACGCACAGGAAAACATGGATACCAAGCTCAGGGATCTGTTGCGCTACTCTCTTCACAGGTGAAGTGTGACTAAGAAAGGTCAAAACAAACTGGCAGACAACAGCCAAGACGGGATGTGAGCACAGGTATATGTGTGACTGTGGGGTTTGCCTTCTTAACAAGGTAGCATCCATAGGAGCATCCAAGAGAAGTGGTTCTAAGCTGTTATGGGCTGTCCTGAAAAAAGAGACTCAGGGTGACCAAAGGAGCCACACAGAGGCAAAAGGATGCGTGTGCTGGGATGGCAAGGAGACTGTTGATAGAGAAAGCGCTATGCATCAGGGTTGAGTGAAGAAGGAAAAGGGTGAACATCTAAGAGCATCACCAGCCTAGAAAGTCAGAGATGCAGCAATCGGATGCAGAATTCCACATGGAGTTACTGTAGGGCTGTAAGCACTGCTCTTAAAATGTTGAGATGAACTAAACATCATGGCCTCATCCTGATCAATATATTGGAGGTTTCAGAGAAAAAAATTAATCTTGATAACAACTGAAGTAGATATCACCTCTATTGCCAATTCCTTCTAAAACATGGCTATAAATTATTTAAACAAAGGCTTAGTTAACGTGGAAATATTTCTCATGGCAGCCCTAAATGGAAGACGATCCAATACAAAGAAAGAGTAAAGTTTTTTTGTTTTGTTTTTGTTCTTCAAAAGCCCTGCTACACCCTCTAAAACCTTAAGTCGTAAGCCTGTGCCTTTGGTAACTCCTGACAGTGGTGAGCTGGGGGATGGGGAGCTGTGACAGTCAATGCTCTTCTAAGTACCAGATCGTACCACCCTCCAACCCACAGGACAGTCAGCTAGACTCAGGCCCCAGCCCACACTAATGGACTCCCTGCAGAGAGTGGTGCGTGGTAGCAGGCTGGGGTGGTTGGATGTGAAGTGAGGCACTCACAGTCCCCAGGGCTTCCTAACAGCGCAACACTTGCTCCCAAGCCCGCCTTTCACCCTTCCCCAGCATCACAAGCGCCAAGTGTTTGGTGCAGAGAAATGCAGTAACTGGCTACCTGCCCTAACAACCCAGAGGTCAGGCTTGGAGCCAGGCTGCCTGTGGTGGCATCCCCTTCTCCAGCTTGCGAAGTGAGTGGCCACAAGACAGCCACTCCATTACGCCACCTTCACATGTCACATGGCAAGTTAGTAAATAAATAAATAAATAAATGAGATAATGCATAAGAACCAGACACGCATAATCATATCTGCAGAAGGGCAAGATGAGACGGTGCGTGGAGTGGGCTTCGTGTGGGGGGTAGACCAGACGTACAATAAAACATTCATGACTTGATCATTAGCGCATCATTAGTGCAGTGCCCCGCTAATAAAATATGATGGATTTTGTTGAATAAAATATCCATTAGAAAACATAATCATGGGTCCTTTCCCGTCTTGTTTTTTCTTCAAAGATTCATGCACCTCTGGGAAGCATGACAAGGATTTAAATGAACATGGTGCTGCAGCTACTCTGCAAGCTTTGGGAGGAGGGAGCGTAAGAAACTTTTAAATATCATCTTTGCTTTAAGCACTATTTCATGGGACTAAATACATATTTTTCAAAGAATATTGTTAAAATATCTATAAATCTACTTTAAGTTCATATGTATGTATGTATGTATGTATGTATGTGTATATGGCTTTTTAAGTTATAATATACAATTGTATATTAACTATCTAGACAATTACACTAAAAATTTAACTGTGTCTGAAATAAAAAGAAATAGTTAAAGAAAACATGTGTATTATTCTCTATATTTTTTACATATTTCAATGTATCCCATTTTAAAATTAATCTTTATTTAGTACTAAAAAAATACTAGAGCAACTTTTTGTCTAAATGAAATGTCTACAAAATCATAAGCAATTGTTACACTACTTGCCAAAGTCAAGGGAAATGTCATAGTAAGTATCCTCCTGAAATTTTAAGACAAAACACAAGATTTTGAAGAATCCTCGTAAGGGACTTCAGTCTCTTCAGGCATTAGAAAAACTTAGCTTTAATTTTTTTTTTTAATGACTAAGCATTGCTTCTATTTTAATTTGTGAATTGAATGTCCCCCAAAGTCCAGGCATCTCATCAGAAGCAATGTCCAATCATAGACTCAGCATTAAAAATGCTACTCCTTGATTTATTTTGTATTATAATTTATTCAGCTTACGTCCTGAGTGTTATCCCCTTACTTGTATCTTCCTGTTGTGACCAAAGAAAAAAGTAAACTACCTCCCTGTGTCCACGTGAATTTGTAAGCCCTCATCCATAGGAGACATAAGTCAAACCCCACACTGGATGTCTAAAACCAAATAGTGTTTATCCTGTACATCATGGTTTCTTACATACTTATACCTACAATTGAAGTGGAAGTTTCTGGTTTCTATGAAGACTCTGCTTTGTCATAGGAAAGTGGTTTTTGTTTTCTTCCAAGTGTGCAATGTGAAATTGCCTTGTGAGAGGGCATATGATCTGTCAGCTGAAAGCAGACTCGTGAGGGTTTGTGATATGTGTCAGCTGGGGACTGCCTCGTATGAGGGGCATGGTTTTTGCCAACTGGAAAGCATCCTTGTGTGGATTCTGGGAGGGTATAAATAAAACCGAGAGACAGAGACAGAGACAGAGAGACAGAGATCTTTGCATCACTTGACTTTGCATTGCTTCGCTTCATTTTGTGATGCTCCAGTGAAAACCTCAAAGAAGCCCTGCTGTTGCTCTCTCTGGTGCTGGTCCCTGCTGCTGTGTTTGCTGTTGCTTTGCTGGACTGCTGAAATCCTGACCATGAGTAGAATCACCCCAAGGAACTGAGTTTATAAAGGTCTACATCCCCTGTCCCTACTAACCTCCTTTCTCTCCTATCTAGGAAGCCCAAGTAAAGTAGATTTTTAAAAACATCCAAAGCCTACAGCCTACCGAGCATGGAACTAATGTGCATACTGAGCAAAGGGAGGACCTGTACCGTGGTAAAGATGGAAAGGGGTGGGCCATAATGATGTCATTCTACTTTGAACAATGTATAATTTAAACCTATTAGATTCTTATTTCTAGAATTTTCCATTTATTTGTACATCATTCTATATCAATCGGCCTCCTTCTAAATACATTTGAGTCTATAATACATCTTTATATCCCATAACTAGCAAGCATGAATGATTTCTGGAAGGTTTGGCTTTCTTAAGCTGCCCTTGCCCCTGCCCAAAGCAAACAGCTTCATATTCTTTTTCTCTAGAACATTCTCTCTACCCAGCAAGAAAGTAAGTTTTCAACAGCTGTCAGGGTACAGGCCTCAAGAGGGTCCCACATTCATAGCTTCAATCCATATAGCAAAGTAAAGCAAGGTTATCTTGAGATTATCAGGCCTGGGGATTCCCAGATATCAAAGACTCCTCAGGTGGAGTTACTTGATAATGTAGAAGAACCAGAATGGTGATAATTCTGTTAGTGCTATAATTAAAAAATATTTTGTATATGTATTAGCATTTGTCTAAGTTTTCCTCAACTGATCTTATTCAATCCTTGAATATGACTTATAGAAATCAGCCCAAGTGTCCGACGAAAAAAACATAACAAGTAAGGCTTTTAGAAATGCTTCTAGACTCATGGAGAAAATCCTAATGGAAAGGGATCAGTAGGACACACCATGGAAAGTAGATGGGAGAAACAGAGAGGTGACAACATCTGTTAACTCATTACTATACTCCTAGCACAAATCAGTCAAAGAACAGCGCAGTCACTGTGTTTGTTCCACATAAGTTCACACTCTAATGGAAAGCAAAGCTTGATAAGATGAGGTTCTTTGCCTGCTTTTCATATAGAGGAGGCATGGATTTGAATTTCAGTATCCAGTGCTAAAGTCTACAATGCTTTCATGATGCCTCTTTGGGACCTACCATAGTCTCCCCACTGAGAAGCATACAGACATGTTACCTAGCCTTGGAACCCTGCCTAGTCCAGCTAGAAAAAGGCTGATCCAGGACACATCCAGGCTTATAGAAACTACATTTTCCATCACTGAATTAGCATTAGCTAAAGAAAAAGAATTAATAGAATACACAAAACACAGATCTATACCAAGAGGGTGTTCTTCTAGAAATTGACTCATACAGTTGTTGAGAGTAGACGTCTCATTACACGCCACCTATTAGCTGAAGGACCTGGGCCAGTTATAGTTCAACATGAGTACAAAGGCTTCAGAGCAAAGAGAGCAGAAAGCTGCACTGCCAGTCAAGCCCAAATGCCTAAGAATGGAGGATGACACTGGTTCAGAATCCAAAAGCCCCAAGACCAGGAGCTCCAGTGTTCCTTGGCAGGAGAAGACCTCTGTCACAGCTCAAGAAGACAAAGGGACTTCATTTTGTTCTGTGGAGTCCTACACAGACAGATGATGCCCACACACAGTGCTGAGGGCAATCTTCGGTACTCAGTCTACCAATTAGGATGCTAATCTCTTCTGAAAACACCCTCATAGATGCTTCCAATCTGAGGATTTTGCCAGCTATCTGGGCATCCTTTTTCCCAGTGAAGCTGACAATAAAATTAATCATTGCAGCCACTGATAATTATTTATAAATTACAGTCCAAAATAGCCTGACACCCACTGGCCAAATGTAAGATAATTATAGTATCAAAATGAATAATGGCCACGGCAGAGAACGGTTTGACAGGCCCTCATTTTAAATGAGCACAGAATTATCCTATGAGCCAGTAACTCCACTTGTGTACACCCAAAAGCACCAAAACAGGAAACCCAACAGACACACAGACACCTAATGTTCATAGCAGTATTTTATCCGTTATCCAAAAGGCAGAAAGAACTCACAAGCCACTCAACAGATTAAATGTGGTTTATAAATATAATGACAGAATAAGAAATATCTGATACCTGTCAGGTATTAGAGCATTCAGCAAGGGTAATGAACAAAGGGGGGGGGGCTTTCTTGGAAGTACTGAGCATTTGACTTCAGATTGTGAAGTACTGAAGTCTGCCATTAGCAAGCTGGAGCCCAGGAGTGCCAATCACAGCCCAAGACCAAAGCTCTGAGAAACACAAGTGTGGATGGTTTCTGTCCAAAACCCAGGCGGCCCAAAAAGCTATGAGAAGTCTTCACTTTTGAGTCTCAAAGTAGATCCTACATCCTCTGTGCTAATAGTCAGGCAGACACTGTGACGTTATCAGAAAAAAACAAGGACCTTTGAGGTTACTGCTGCTCACGTTAGGAGCCTTAGCTCACTGCTGGGTTTCCAGGAACCCACTCAACCATTCAGCCCCTTGCAGTGCTGTTTCTGTTCATTAAAGGGGAAAACAACTGGATTACAAAGGAGCTGAACAGCCTTTCTTAAGACCAGAGTACATAGGTTCAATTTTTTTTTCCCAAGACAGGGTTTCTCTGTGTAGCCCTTGCTGTCCTGAAACTTACTCTACAGATCAGGCTGGCCTCGAACTCAGATATCCACCTGCCTCTGCCTCCCGAGTGCTGGGATTAAAGTTATGTACCAGCCAAAATGGCCTGGCTTGTTCAACTTAGTAAAAATACACAGAGCTGTGATCTTACGGATAGGATCTATTTCATAGAAATGATAAGAAATTCATTGATAGAGTCTCCCTCGCTTGCCTCTGGTGGGCTTTAACCCAGGTCTCAATCTACAAAGTTTAGAAAGCAGTTTATTATAAACTCATAGGTAGGAGCTTAAGAGGGAAAATGTAAAGTTCCTGTGCGGCAGCTCCAGTCCCAGGAAATGGGGCTTCCGACAGGACTGAAACCCGGCATGAGGCATGATGCATGTGGAGTGGGGGACAGAGTGGTGAGTCAATTTGGCCCAACCACAGGGTGTCCAGGTTCCTCCGCTCAGTTTTGGTCATGGTCTTGCCTCAGGCAGGGGGGCTCACTTAGCAGGAGAGAGATAAAAGAAGGCATGGGTCCCCGTTTCATCCCCAGCCTCTGGCCCAGGGAAAATCAAAGACATTTTGACTTGAACATTTCAAGCCAAAGTCCATGTCCCTGGACTCAGGCAAGGACGAGTCTGTTGGCAGGACTAGGGGCATTTTGTGGGCTTTTATTCCAGGAAAATCTTTACATTTGGGGGTCCCCCTACCCTAAAACTTCCTGGCCAGTATCTCTCTCTTGTCCTCGTCCTCAGGAAATCTCCAGAGTTTGAGGTCTACTTCCCAGACTCCATCTTCCTGCATCCCAGTTGAGTGACGGGCTCTTTCTGCAAATTTCATTCTCACATAGCAAGTGCCAGATCTACAGGCTTTTACAGTCTTCCAGCATCAATGCTTGTGTTACTTCCTTACTTAATATTGTTGAGAGAGAGAGAGAAAGAGAGAGAGAGAGGGAGGGAGAAAGAGGGAGGGAGAGAGGGAGAGGGAGAGGGAGAGAGAGAAAGGGAGAGGGAGAGAGAGAGAGGGAGAGGGAGAGGGAGAGGGAGAGAGAGAGAGAGAGAGAGAGAGAGAGAGAGAGAGAGAGAGGGAGGGAGAAGACTTATGGACTAGATAAGCCACATCATTCCGGGGGAAATGTCCGAAAAATTTATATTTAATAAAGCATATATAAAGTAATATAAGGTATGTAAGTAACTCCTAAAACAGCAATAAGAGAATCCAGTGAAATATGAGCAATATATTCAGAAATGTGCTCCAAGGAAGAAGATGCATGAGTAAGTGCACAGAAGCGTGTACATCAGTAATCGTCAGTGAAATGGAAATTAAAATTATAACAAGGCCCTCTGCGCAACTACGCACAGTGTTAAAACTATAGAAACTGACAACCCCGAAAGTCATCAGGATGGTGCATCAGACACCCCTGTATACCAGCAGTTCCGTACCTTTTCTCACCCAGGAGGAGCAAAGCCTGTGCCTATAGCAAGCCTGGGAGGAGGCTGTCCAGGTTTACTTATCCTAGCCTACACCCAGAAATGTCCTAAAAAGCCAGAAGGAAATTGATAGCAAAACTAAGGTGTCTCCATGTAACGGAATAGTACTCGGCAATAAATAAGAATCAGTTATTGATAACAATATGAATGGCTCTCCACACAGTACTCTGGGCAAAAAGATAATAATGCAAACCACTCCAAGGAAGCAAATCCTGGCCCAAGAATGCAGAGGATTGTCAGGGGAAGGTCCGCTGGGAGACCTGGAACTAATGATGTTCTATGCAAACAGGTCTTGCATTATATAGCAATTTGCTGTCCTCAGAGACAGTAAATATATATCTAAGATGGGGGGGGGGGGTTTGCATAAAACTACCATATCAAGAAAAAAAAGTAGTTGCAAGCAAATACTACACTCTGTTTAGAGAAAAGTATGCTGGTAGATGCCTACAGTTCCCTTGGATGTTAACACTGGTTCTTCCAACAGAGCCCAAGCTGTCTTACACTCCTGATGTGCTTGCCTTGGCCTCCCGAGGGTCGTGAGTACACATGTGTGTCACCAGGTCCAGCAGTGCTTTACTAGGGGATGTGTCAAATATTTTAAATGGGTTTAAGGACAGAAAGAGACAAGTAGAATAAAATTTTAATGTTGATAGCTAAGGTTAATAGTAGGTTAGTAGTCATAGTAGGCTTCATTGTGTAAAATCAGTTATTTTTATAGTAAAGCATGAAAAATACAGGATGATGTACAACTGATTAAGATGGCAGAGAAGCTCAACAGTTATAAAGGGGGAAATTTTATAATAATTGCTGAGGCCACTTCACGAAGGTCAGTCTTTTTTAAAATCACAAACATACAACAGGCCTTTTAAGTTTCTGAAAGGGAGCCTCGGGAGCTCATGCAATTCTGCCTACTGCGTGAGCACTATTTTCCTCCAAAGAGTCGAAGAAAACAGATTAAGTCAACAATAGTGACACAAAAATGTAATGTAAAACTATTATGAGTACAGAATTGTAATCTCACAGGAAGATGATGGGCAGGTCCTTTTGCCGTCACGAAACTGTATGACGCAAAAAGTCAATAAGGGCAAAGTGGGCACAGAGATTTGTCAGGTGGCATCACTCACTGCCATTCCTCAGTCAGACGCTGTGGCTCTGAAACGTATTTCTCATACTTTTTAAAAACCTGGTTGACGCTATTGCCTACATCAGAATTTTCCAACATTTGGTTCTTTGCTTCCTGCAGCTATGACTGAAAGCCTCAGTGGAAGATGCGGGCTCTTAAAGTCAAGCCATAAAAGCAGTTTAATCAAAATCCAAGAAAGGCAGTATAATGCTCTATTTAGTGAGGAAAAGGGTGTCAGTACTGGGAGTGAGCTGAGCTACAGTGACTATAGCCTCCTTTCTTTTTAATTGCTCTTATGTGATTGAGCCACATTTGAGAACCAGAGCTCGGGCTCAGCATGTGGCTCAGTTTCTAGAGCACTTGCTTGGTAGGCACGGGACCCTAGACTTGACCCTCAGCACTGCATAAGCCAGCCACGGTGGCACAAGCCTGTTGTCCCAACACTGGGTGAGTGACAGCAGGAGCAGCAGCAGTTCCCAGAGTGCAGTCCCTCCCACTTTGTGGACCCGGAAGGGTAGGCATATTCCCCAGCTTCTTTGCAGAGCAAAGCCAGCAGTTTCATCAGTGAAGCAGAGGACTGCGGGCAGGGCAGCTCATCCAGGTCTCAGCCAGGGTTGGTGTAATGGGATGTGCAGAGCAAGCCTAACATAGAGATCTCCTAGGAGGCAGGGGCTCTGCCCAGTGCTGTACGACACCAAGCAGAGGACTCTCCTGCCCCGGCCCGCCCGGGTTCGACTAACACTCAGGAGGAGAATTTTCCTGTATAGAGACAGAACACTAGACACGGAAAAGGGGGCAAGTCTGCATTCTGATCAAACCCCGCTTATTGAAAACTTTCACAGAGTTTATATAGGCACAGAGGCATGGGTATTTGCGTAAGCAAGGGTTGCTATGGATACCTAACTCTGGAATGCTCCAGCAGGTATCTACCTTTACAGCTGCTATAATTGCAAAAGAGAGAGAAATTCCAGGAAAGTCATGAAGGATCTGGTTAGTCAGGAAGAAGCTCCCGGAACTGCTGCTCGCAGGCAGCTGGCCCTTAATCTGATCTTATCAGTAGTCTTACTGGAAAAGGAGTAGCTCGGGGGTCTAGAATGACCAGCCCCCACAATAAACCACAACAGGTGTCTAACTATGACAAGGTCAGTTGGTTTCTGGTGAATGGCAGACTGCTGGAGAAGTAGGAAACTAGGCTCTGACAAGATGGCTGAACATTGGCCATGTAGCCCATCCCCTACACTCTCCTGAGCCTGAGCCCCCAAGGGACTCACTCCTCAGGCTGAACACCAATAGGACCAGCCAGCCCATACCCACACTGCCAGTCATCCACTAAGGATGAAAAGCACCTAACCATGTGAGCTGAAATTAACTATACTAAGACAGGAAAGGCCTTTGTGTTAGTAGAAGCAGGGTTGTCCTAGGCATAAATAATAAACAAGCAAACAAAGAGCATAATCCTATTTAAATTATGAAACTCAGGAAGCTCTGATCAAATAGGCACATGGCCTGCTGGGAACATATCTGAGGAGATATATATATATTGCTAAATGTGTGAATAAAGCTAGGCTAAGCTTTATTTAAATACGAGGGTAAGGATTAATTCTTAAAAGTAATCATACACAACTACACAATAAAAATAATAAAATGTATGTGACCATATACAGTGTGTGTGTGTGTGTGTGTGTGTGTGTGTGTGTGTGTGTGTGTACAGAGCTGTTCAGAGAGTCATACTCTGTGAGACCAATGTCTGTCAGGGTTCAGTTTCTATATAGTATTCTCTACAAAAATCAAAATAAAACTCTTTGGGAACAAAAGACTGATTTCAAGGTTGGAAGAGAGGAAATAACTATCTGAGCCTGGAACATCTTGTACCAGAAAGTACAAAAGTGGTACAAAAAAGAAGAAGAAAGAGGAGGAGGCGTGGGGAGGAAGTAATGATGATGATAGATAGATAGATAGATAGATAATAGATACATACATACATACATACATACATGATAGATAGATAGATAGATAGATAGATAGATAGATAGATAGATAGGAATATACCCCCCCAAAAAAAGTCAGGATCTGTTTCCACTGACCAAATGCAAGACAAGGTACACATCAAAATAAAAAATATATAAATAGTAATGAACTATGAATTAAGGGATCAAGCTGATAAAAATAAACCCAATAAATCGAAGACAAAGTGAACACTCCCTTGCTGACACACATCAGGGTAGATGTTAGACGATCGCCAACTGACAAGATTGGTGTGTGAACATTTCATGAGGCGCGTATGAGTTACTTTTCTATGGCTATGACAAAACCTCCTGGCCAAAACCAACTTATGGGAGAAGCTTTAGAAACCGTTCCATAGTAGACCCTCTGACAAAGCCAACAGGCAACATGGACTGGTATCTTAAGTTAGGGTTTCCACTGCTGTGATGAAACACCATGACCAAAAGCAAGTTGGGGAAAGGGTATGTTAATTTGGCTTACACTTCCACACCGCAGTTTGTCTTAGTTAGGATTTCATTGCTGTGTAGAGAAACCATGACCACAGCAACTCTTATAAAGGAAAACATTTAACTGGGGCTGGCTTACAGTTTTAGAAGTTTAACCCGTTGTCATCATGACAGGAAGGATGGCCGTGTGCAGGCAGGCATGGTGCTGGAGAAGCCAAGCGTTCTACATCTGGATCTGCAGGCACCCAAAGGAGACTGCGTGCCACACTGGGCATAGCTTGAGCATATGAGACCTAAAAACCTGCCCCCACAATGACACACTTCCTCCAACAAGGCCATACCTCCTAATAGTGCAACCCCCTATGTGCCAAGCATTCAAACACATGAATCTATGTGCATCATACCTATTCAAACCACCACACAGTTCATCATCAGAGGAAGCCAAGGCAGGAATGCAAACAGGAACTTAGAGGCAGGAGCTTATGCAGAGGCCATGGAGGGGTGTTTCTTACTAGCTTGTTCCCCATAACTTGCTCAGCCTGCATTGTTATAGAACCATGAACCACCAGGCCAGGGATGGCACCACCCAC